>NC_047116.1:71467574-72185074 GCF_902500255.1 Thalassophryne amazonica
CAACAAGAGGAACCACTACGCGAAGATGTGCACGTCAACACAAGATAGACGAGCCACTGCCTGAGGCGTGCATGATCTTGAGGTCGAATCTCTGTTCATAGGGACTATGTCCTGTGCTGGACCCAAAAACAGTCAGCACGATAATGCGTGGTACACAACAGCCAAAATACAAAATACAGAGGTCAAGTTCAAATTAGACACTGGGGCAGACGCAAATGTACTCCCTCTGAGCATTTTGCAGAAGATTCCGGGTCCTCATCAGCTGCAGCCCACCCGCATAGCTCTCGTGGCTTATGGAGGAACACGTCTGAAGCCAGAAGGTACCGTGAGTCTTACCTGTGATGTGGCCAGGGTGAAGTCAGATCTTCAGTTCTTCATCACCAAGCACTCCTCCACTCCAATATTAGGCAGAGACGCATGTGAACAGCTGAAGCTGGTGAAAAGAATGGAGACCATTGCAGTCAAGGCACCAGCCACAAAAGAGGAGTTAGTGGACGCCTACCCCTCCGTCTTCAGTGGTCTGGGACAGTTTCCTGGGGTGCATCACATTCACACAGACCCACATGTGACCCCAGTAGTGCATGGCTGCAGGAAAATCCCCATCACTGTCATGGACAGGCTGAAAACCACGCTGGAAGAACTCGTTGAAAGAGATGTCATTGCACCTGTGACAGAGCCCACAGAATGGGTAAATAGCCTTGTCATTACAGAGAAGAAAAGCGGGTCGCTCAGGGTGTGCTTGGACCCTCGTGACCTGAATGAGGCGATCAACAGACAACACTTCTCAATAACTACCCCAGAAGAAGTACTCCACAGGCTGTCAGGGAAAACCATCTTCTCCATCTTAAAAGGATGGATACTGGCAAGTGAGACTGGACAAGCCCTCCTCAATGCTCTGCACATTCGGCACACCGTGGGGCAGGTTTCACTTTAAGAAACTTCCTTTTGGCATTAAGTCCGCCAGCGAGGTTTTCCAACAAAAAAAACTGTGAGACATTCGGCAACATTGAAGGAGTGCATATAATTGCAGACGACATGATCATCGCCGCTGCGTCTGAGGAAGAGCATGATGCCATTCTGCAGAAAGTCATGGACACTGCACAGAGAAACACCATCAAATTCAACAAAGAGAAAATTCAAAACAAGGTGGACTCAGTCAGATACATGGGACATGTTGTCACCTTGAAGGGTGTGAAGCCGGACGAGTCCAAGGTGTTAGCCATCAGAAACATGCCACAGCCTGAAGACAAGAAATGACTACAGAGGCTACTGGGAATGACAAGGTATCTCTGCCAATATATCCCAAACGAAGCCATGATCACAAGCCCACTCAGAGAGCTGCTGCGAAAAGATGCTGCCTGGCACTGGAGCCATGAACACACTGCTGCACTAGGCAAGCTCAAGACCGCCCTCATGCAGGCCCCAATACTCCAGTTCTTTGACCAGAGCAAACCACTCACCATACAGTGCAACGCATCAAAAGACGGACTGGGAGCCTGTCTGCTGCAGGAAGGGAGGCCACTGTCTTATGCTTCACGAGCACTCAGAGTCGGAAAAGAATTATGCTCAGATAGAGAAAGAGCTGCTGGCAATAGTTTTCGCAACCAAGCGTTTTCACCAGTATGTCTATGGCAACACAGTGACTGTACAATCAGACCATAAGCCACTAGAAGTCATTTTCAAAAAGCATCTGAGCAAGGCACCAGCACGACTTCAGCGCATGCTATTGCAGCTCCAACGGTATGACCTGAGAATAACATACACTGCAGACAAGGACATGCACGTTGCTGATACCCTGTCCCGCGCTGTTGTCACTGACTGCAAGGATGACGCGAAAGAGGATCTGTTCGAGGAGAGAGTAGTGCATGCAATGGAAGCCACAGATGCACTCGATGCAGACACTCTCGCAAAGCTCAAGGGGGCCACGGCGACAGACAACGTACTGCAACAGGTGATGGAGCTACACAACAAAGGCTGGCCGAGACGACGGAGCAGTGTTTCCATCAATCTACACCAGTACTGGCCTATGCGAAACTCCATCAGCATCAGGGATGGCATACTGATGACTGGTGACAGGGTTGTGATTCCACAGAGTGTGAAGCAACTGATGCTTGACAGACTGCACCTCGCACACCAGGGGATACAGCGGATGAAAGCACAGGCAAGAAAAATGATATACTGGCCAGGTATGACGCAAGACATTGAACACATGGTGGAAAGCTGCGGCCCATGCCAAAAACTCCAGCCACAGAATCACAAAGAACCTCTGATTCCACACGTGGTACCTGAGCTGCCATGGCTGAAAATTGGGGCTGACATCTTTGAGCTACACGGACAGTCATACCTCCTGATGGTGGATTACATGTCAAAATACCCAGAGGTGCTCCACTTACCTGACAAAACCGCCTACGCAGTCATACGCAAGATAAAGGCTGTCTTCGCCAGACATGGAATCCCAAAAGAGCTGGTAAGCGATCATGTTCCTTTCGCCAGCTCTGAAATGAGACAGTTTGCGTCGTCATGGGGCATAAAGCTTGTCCACTCCAGCCCTGGATATCCACAATCCAACGGCCTTGCAGAGAGAATGGTAAAGACAGTAAAGCATGCACTTATAAAGGCAACACAGACTGGCACAGACCCGCACTTAGCTCTCCTGTCACTACGAAACACTCCAGTGACCGGCACAGAGTTTTCACCAGCACAAGTCCTGATGGGAAGAGTACTGCAAAGCACCTTGCCAAGCTCCACAGCTGTCCTGCAACCAGCTGTCCCGCATGGATTTCACTCTAGGCTGAAACACCTACAAGCCAGGCAAGAGCACTACTACAACCGCAACACAAAGACTCTGCCAGAGTTTGCTCCTGGTACCACAGTTCACATGGCAACACGTCGTGGCTGGGAACCAGCTACTGTCTTAAGCAAAAGATTGGAACCACGTGCATACAACGTACAGACTCCCAGTGGTGTCACATTCCGGAGAAACCAACGTCATCTGAGGAGAATCCACCCCAGTCTACACAGAGAAAACGACGATGACATGCTGGAGCGACCCATTGCTTCACAGAGAGAGGACAGTGCATCACAGGCCCTGCAAGACCAGCGCACTCCTGCCTGTGAACCAAACAACCCCACTCCAGCTGCTCCCACCTACAGCACCAGAAGTGGGAGACTTGTAAAGATGCCTACAAGGTTCAGGGACTATGAGTTCACATAATACTTATGGCCACCTTACAGAATTGTCAAGTTCTGGCTTTGTTTACATTTACGTGTTTCAGTTCAATGAGTTAATATTTACTTCCACATCTTTATAATCAACAGAGCGACTGAAGTTAAAAGAAAAAAAAAAGGGGGGGGGACATAGACAGAAGAAGAAGAAAAAAAAAATTTAAGACGTCACTTATATGATGTGATTCAAAGGTTGTTTTTACAGTATAAGGATATCATTTAAAATGCCTAATGCAGGAGTTATTTCTTGTTGTGATGTTAAAGTTAAAGATGACCCTCATGCTTAAAAAGGGAGGATGTAGTATATTGTTAGAATGATCTGGGATCATCATTGATCGATTAGTTCACCCTAAGGGAGTGCATCGGTATTTGATTTGTTGGGTCTGTTTTTCTGTGTAGTACCTGAGCGGCAGAATAAAAGTTACATACAAAGTGTTCACCCAGAAATATACCTCACCGTTTAATTTTATAGTGTAACAAGTACACAACATCTGTGATCTGCTTTTTTCTGCAAAATTAAACAACTGAATGAACATCCTCCAAGGCCGGTGATTCCATAATTTTTGCCAGGGGTTGTATTAAATTCATTCTAACATTTTTAATGGATTAGTTGAAGAAGTTGCTCAGTTTGTTCGCCCTCTCCCTTGTCCCCTCTGTGTCTCTGGTCTTTGTTTTATGGCCTGTGATGGTTTTCACACCTTACCAGACCTCCTTCATGTTATTTTGTTTCCATAAATTACGTGCCCTGCAGGATTTTAAACCATGATGGCATCATGTGTTACTCATGTAACCTTTGCGACTGTGATCCCAGCTCTCTTCAGGTCATTGACCAGGTCCTCCCGTGTAGATCCGGGCTTTCTCAGAATCATCCTTACCCCACGAGGAGAGATCTTGCATGGAGCCCCAGACTGACGAAGATTGACAGCCATCTTATGTTTCTTTAATTTTCGCCAACAGTTGTTGCCTTCTCACCAAGCTAATTGCGTGTTGTCTTGTAGCCCATCCCAGCCTTGTGCAGGTCTACAGTTTTGTCCCTGGTGTCCTTAGTCAGGTCTTTGGTTTTGGCCATTGTGGATAGTTTGGAGTGTGTGGACAGGACAACTATTTGTGCACACCAGTGGCTGAAAGACAGAGTGTGACCTGTGAGTTAACGTCAAAGTCATTTGCTGTATTAGCACACACACCTCTACACTCTGAGCAAGCAGTAGAACAGGGCATCCCATGCTTTCGACACGAACAGCGCAGGGTATTGCAGCCAAACTTGTAACCACAACAAATAACTTCCAGGAGTTTCTGAGGAGCAGGTTGCAGATCAGTCATGATGGGCAGTAACTTCCCTGCACAAACTTTCCAGCCCCAGTCCACAGGAGCAATTTCAGTGTCTAGCCATTCTGGTGATACACTCTCAGGCTGTGGTATTTCAGTGATGCTAATGTAGGAGCAGTGTACCAGGTTGCACCGTTACTCTGGTTGTAGCCGCTTTCAAACAGAATTTCTCATACCTGAAAAACATCTATTCCCTGATCAGGCTTAACATTATCCAGGCAAACTAGGGCGGCTTCACCTGCAGAGATAATGTCGACTTTGTTTGCCCCTTTACTCATGAAAACCTTGGCCTGATCTTGAACCACTAAAGTATTCACAACTTCATATTCACCAATTTGTTCTCACAGCACATAAAAACATTAAAAACATTTGGTCTTTGCAAAGTGATATTTTCTTGCCCAAACTGTAGACTCTGGAGGTGGTATCACACCCTAGAGTGGCATGGAAGAACAGGATACTACTGTCCGTGACAACACTTCCAAGAAAAGCTGACATTGCACGGATGCAGCATCTGCTTCCCTTTCCACTTGCACATTTGGGTTTAGGTCTGAAGAAGAGGTCATGCCTGATGTTCTTTGCATGATGGATAAATAGGACAAGCAAAACGAGATACCATCCTCTGGTATTAAGCTTATTTTTAAGTTCAAACTATTTTCCAGAACTTAACCAACATTTAACTGCCCCCTTCCCTTTCCGTCTGAAATTAGACTCTATTATTATCAATTAATTAATTGACCTATCTATCCTGTTTTATACACAATCTTAAGGTTTTTTCTTCATGTTAAACATTTATATTACGGTCAAGACGAATATACTCGTATCTCATTCTGGGTATCCGTAAGGCAAACTCCCCCCCCCCCCCCCCAGAAAAATGTGGTCCACTAATTAGCGTTTGGTAGATTTTTGATATGTTATAGAGCAGACTGAGAGCTTTCATTTGGTATATGGTTCATTACTATTGCAGTTTGTTTTAGGTGATTCCATAGATTTGCTGGGCTATTGTGTTAATTAGAAGCACATGAACATTAACATTATGTGGCTGTGTTTGTGCGTAATGGAGCACATGGAGGGCTGTGGATGTGGACATGGAGCATTTCAGCCTCTGTGTAAATCCTGTTCATGCTTCACACTGTTTTATAAACTACTGAGCTGCACCACAGCTGTGAAGAAAAGTGTCAAAATGTTTGGCTCAAATTAGTTACACAACCGTGGAAGATTAATGCATGAGCTTGTCTGGACTGAAGACCAACGGCCCAGAGTCACACAGGGGCACATGTTATTGTCCACCAAAAACAACAGTAACACAAATGACACACAGTATAACACAGAATAATACAGGTGAAGCATCACAAAGGTCGCTCATGGTACAGGGAGTCCCACACAGGAAGTGCCAAATTTTGAGTGCACAGTGAAACAGGAAATGTCAAATGTTGAACACTTCCTGGCATGGGCGGAGCTAGAGCAGAGGCCAGGGTTGCACTGGACTCCCCTGAACTCTGATTGGACACAGATGATTGACATGTCACAGTACCACACATCTGGTTGAAAAGAGATGCATATTGACTTCTTGGTTCCTCCTTTACAGTAGTTTGTGCTGTGTACCACAAAAAGTTCTAATCCACCTTAGTTGAAGAAGAAAAATGTTTGACTCCGATTTGAACTGAATACGTCATTTGAACCATGGTCTCCTAATACAACCAAAGTTTTATATCTGTGCGTAAATGACCATATTTTATGCCAGAAATGAGGTCTGGGTTGCCATATATATATATATATATATATATATATACACACACACACAGTGGGGAAAATAAGTATTTGACCCCCCGTCAGTTTTGCAGGTTTTCCACCTACAAAGAATGGAGAGGTCTGTAATTTTTATCGTAGGTACACTTCAACTGAGACAGAATCAAAAAAGAAAAAAAATCCAGAAAATCACATTGTATGATTTTTAAATAATTAATTTGCATTTTATTGCATAAAATAAGTATTTGACCCCCTACCATCCAGCAAGAATTCTGTCTCTCACAGACCTGTTAATTTTTCTTTAAGAAGTCCTCCTATTCTGCACTCTTTACCTGTATTAATTGCACCTGTTTGTTACCTGTATAAAAGACCTGTTCACACACTCAATCACACTCCAACCTGTCCACCATAGCCAAGACCAAAGAGCTGTCTAAGGACACCAGGGACAAAACTGTAGACCTGCACAAGGCTGGGATGGACTACAGGACAACAGGCAAGCAGCTTGGTGAGAAGACAACTGTTATGATTATTTATTAAAAAGTGTAAGAAACACAAGATGACTGTCAATCTCCCTTGGTCTGGGATTCCATGCAAGATCTCACTTTGTGGGGTAAGGATGATTCTGAGAAAGCTCAGAACTACACAGGAGGACCTGATCAATGACCTGAAGAGAGCTGGGACCACAGTCACAAAGATTACATTAGTAACACATGATGCTGTCATGGTTTAAAATCCTACAGGGCAGCAAGGTCCCCCTGCTCAAGCCAGCACATGTCCAGGCCCGTTTGAAGTTCACCAGTGACCATCTGGATGATCCAGAGGAGGCATGGGAGAAGGTCATGTGGTCAGATGAGACCAAAATAGAGCTTTTTTGGAATCAACTCCACTTACCATGTTTAAAAGCAGAGTGGTGCATACAGAGCAAAAAGAGGTGAATAAAAAGAAACACTGGGTGCATCATGGGAAACCCCCCAACAGTCTAAGTCTATAGCATAACTAAGGGATGGTTCAGGGTCACCTGATCCAGCCCTAACTATAAGCTTTTTCAAAAAGGAAAGTGTTCATATTTCCATCCCCTGACTTGTCTGAAGAAAACTGGCAATAAAACTGATTATTATTTACAGGTATTATCAAATTTTAGAGATTTGCTTTTAGTTTGAATTTGAGGAAGATAATTTTGGAAAGTTTTATTCTTTATATTTTTGTATTTCTTGTATTTGAAATGGCGTAAACAAATTAAAATATGTGAAATACCAAGTGTTCCAATACTTTTGGAGGGCACAGTATCCTAACCTTATGATGAGTACAAATTGAGTGTGGTATTATTACCCTGTTGTTTAGGAATGTTTAATTTTCACTGTTGGTGCACTTGAAAAATCATAGTCATATCATATATCATATTGATATGACAATATTGAGAATGTGGGCATATTGTACAGCCCTACTGTCAACTAGTTGAAAACATTCAAGCCAATCTATCAGACTTGAAAATTTTCTAATTTAAACCAGTTTATTGTCTGTGATGATTTTGTTTGATGATGAGCTGTGGAACAAAGATTGTTGCATCTGTGACACATTCATTTGCTCCAAAGTAAGAAAGCTGGGAAAACATCCTGTGGGGATGGCGAACTGTTGTTAGGGGTTTTAATAATCTGTCTTTAGAATCATCATATTTAAACACATCTCCTTAAAATGTCATTAAAATGTGATCATTTGATGGTGTTTGAAGGTTACCATGTTGAACCAGGTCTCAATTTGAATTGTTCCATCTGTAACAGCTGAAGCTCAGACTTGAGAATGAAAAGGACTCAAAGGAGTGCAGGATCTCTGTGTGCTTTATTTAGCTACAGATGTAAGTCAAGGGACTGAGATAACTGGAAGAAACAAAACACACAATTCTTCTAGTCAGCAGCCTTCAGTAGAGGAGAAAAGGACCGGCGCTCATCTTTAGGAGCAGTTTGATGATGGATGGCAGCCGACTCCTTCTGTTCCACCATTTGTAAAAGCTTCTCCATAACATTTTGATTCCAGGCATCATAAGGATTCCCAGAGCTTGATGTTTTTTTTTCTGAGAACTCAATACAACTCTGACAAAACAGTTTCAATATATATTAAATATTTCTGTAATTTACAAAACAATGGGCCAGGCAGGATGTTTCTGTGGAGGGGATTAAGGACTCTGATAATATGTGTAATCACAAACATGGATATGTGTATTTGTTTTTCTGGTGCAAATCTCACATCCACAGGAAACACAATTATCAGATGTACCACTGAGAACTACTCTTAAAACACAGATACAGTGTCTCAGCAGTCTACAATCTACATGTTGCTTGAAGTCGTGGCTCTGATTAGAGGATTTCTAGACAGTTTCTCCTGTGGATGTGTCTCACCCACTCCTGACCCAGGATGGGTGGGCTTCAACTTAGATTGCTTCCACATAGTTGGCTGGCAGCATGCCGGTCTTGCCGGTGCGCTGCACGGTACCGTACATCCAGCCCTCGTCGATAGACTGTACATTAATGATGACATCACCATCCTTGAAGGACACCTCGTCGCTGTCGGCAGCAGTGTAGTCGTACATGGCACGCACAGTTTTCTGCACACAAGACAAGATGTGTGTAAGCTCATGTGCAGGAAATGGTGGACTTCAAACTACAACTAAAAAATTTTCCTTCATCAAAATGAAGATGTTTCTTTTTGGCAACATAAATAACTGATTCCAGTGGTACGCATGTCAGGGTTATGTTTTCATTCCTGTGGACCCTTATGTTCATTTGATTTGACTAAACCTACAAAATTACTAAATTTAAATTCATCATTGATAGTAAGTCCCTTCGGTTACTCCCTTGTTTTCATTCCGAGTCGCCACAGCAGATCTGTGGTGGATCTGCGCGTTGATTTGGCACAAGTTTTATGCTGGGTGCCCTTCCTGACGCAACTCCACATTACATGGAGAAATGTGAGAGGGGTGGGGTTTGAATCGGGAACTTTTCACATTGAAACCAAGGGCACTAACCAATTATCCATCGTTGATGACAATGATAAATGAGTGTCAGCCAAGTATAAAGTCAGTTAATTTTGAGAAGGTAAAACTAAAAGTCTGAAAAGTCAGAGGCAAAGGTCAAAATCTTGGCACCATGCTTATGGGATATTTAGTATTAGCTATTTGAGAAATGGTCATATGAATTTCTATCAGTCTGTGTCAAATCTTCAAGGCTGCTGCATTCTCTGAGTGCTCCTATACAAGTAGATGTATGTCCTATATCGGCCCTGATGCCCATTGGTATGGATCCTGTAGCATGAAGCAAATGAGGGTCTCCGACTCCCCAATCCAACACAGGTTACTTCCCAAGACAAGATATCTGCCTCAGACATTGACTGAGACAATGAAGATGAAGTGTCTCATCCAAGGACAGACAGATAGCATGGGTGGAAGTTGAACCTAGGTCTACCTCTTGGTAGACCAGCTCCTGACTCACTGAGCTACCTGCTCTACACTGAATAACTCGTCCAGGAATTAATGGAATGCTATTATTAAAGCTCAGAATCCAGATGTATTATACACCAGCTATTGTTCCAGCAGAAAGTAACCTCACTATTTCAGTGAAATCTGCTCATTCAATAATGAAACAGAGTTTTTTCCTCTTTCCATGAGAAAGAAATGGATAAATACTGATGATGTGTATGAGCATAACTACATGTCCAGCAAAGCCAATAACGGTATGTTGGCCAGAGACATCCCAGAAGATTGTATGGCACTAACCCCGGTGGTGGAGGGATGTGAGGGGACGGAGGACACTGTGGTCTGCTGAGTGGCCACTGAAGATGACCTCTGCTGGAGCTCCACAGTCTTAGCATGCTGGTAACCTGCACATGGAAATTAACATTCACAGCTCATCAGCATTTACCATCGTGCACCTAATTCATCGGTCAGCATTCTTTATCTCTGCTACAGTGCTATACACTAACGGAGCATTACCCAGAGAGGAGGCCATGAAGCCGTTGCTGTAGAGGGACACGTGGTGATCAGCATCCTGGGACACTTCAGACTTCTCATCAGCGGCACCGCTCAAGGCACTGGTGGAGCGGGAGTGCTCCTTACTGCGGCGCTGAGCTTGGACTGTTATGTCACAGTTATAGAAAATTATCAACATATAATTCAGAAATTATATCAGTTATTCTCTATGATGAGATGGATGTACCATCATGAATATTAAATGTGTGCTGCTGTTTGTTGTGGTCTGTCTTGTAGACGGTGATGTCTGTCAATTTTTCATGTTGGCCATCCATTTAGTTAGTGTCAATATCTCAACATCAAGTTACCAGAGGGAGAGAACAGTGTCTGTCCTCCAAGGTAATTAAATTAAATTAAAAATACCATATTCTTACACCTAATACTGATCCAACATGTGGGCATTGCCTATCCAGACATTTTCTGAAAGGCTGTATCAACTTCATCTCCAATACATTTCCAAAAGCTGAAATAAAAGAGGTTAATGATAGAACATTCCAATAAATGTCACGTAATGGAATTCTTAAAAGAGTAAATTAGTAGTATGGTTATTTTGAGAAAATGGTCATGTGAATTTCTATCAGTCAGTGTCAAAACTTCAAGACCTACTATACAAGTAGGCGTACATCCTATATAGGTCTGAAAAGTACAGAAACCATACGAACAGGCTTTTCCAACTAAAAGCTTTGCATGCATATGTTTGGTAACTATCAAAATCAAATAGAAGTTGTTAAATACATCCATTCCTGCATTTAAGGCCTGTAATAAATTCTCCCAACCCCCACCAAAATAAATACATTTTTGGAACGCTAACGCATTTACCACTTTGTAATGTGTGTGGTAATTGGGTGTCAAAATCCAATGCCTCATTAGCGGTGTGACACTAGGATAATGGCTTAAGTAGGGGATTGTGAAATGCAGTGGGAACCTTGTGTGCCCTTTGGCCACTACAATTATTGTGAAGGCCCAAATGGAACCCTGAACATGAGATGGCTAATGGAGTTCTGGTGAAACAAGAAGTCCTCAATGGCGGATCAGGCAGAGGAGGTGATGGCTTCTAACCCAATAGTTATGAAGGCAGATGAAGTTTGCAGCAGGTCCGTATTTTCTTCTCTTTTGCAGTCCGTAACCCCCACCCACTCCACTGGCCCACCTGGCTGTCTGCATCTGGAACCCATCCACCTGTGACTTCACCTTCCTGGTCTCCACTCCGTCTGCACTATTTGCACATTTTCTCAATAAATTGTTGCTGCTGGCTTGCTCCACCCTTAACCTGCCTCATTGCATTTGAGTCTGTCACCAGTTCCTGGTTGCCACAACAGTTTCCTTCTCACAACACTTAAAAAAAACATTCTGGCATTGAGAATATAAGTACTGAAGAGTTTTAGGTTTTAATTGTCCCATTCTTCCTGCAAACATGTCTTGAAGGTATAGAATAGTATGCAGACATCATTAATGATTTTTTTCCTTACAAAATTCTCCACACGTTCTGTACTGAAGACAGGTCACCACCACAGGCAGGCCAGTCCATTACCTGTACCTGATAGTTCCACAGCCATGCCTTTGTAATGTGCAAAATGTGATTTTGTATTTGCTTATTGAAAAATTAATGGATGTCCATAAAAAAGATGTCGTCTTGAAGGCAGCATATGTAGGCTCTAAAATCTCACTGTACTTTTCTGCATTAATGGTATGATCAAGGGCACCGACACAACCCCCATATCATGATCTGTCATAATGTGGGGGTTGTGTACTTGTTGCTGAAAACAGTGTGGATGTTGCTGTTCATCTTTGGCCATTTCTGGACAAGATTATTGTGGTGTTTGAACTCAGCCACATGGGGTGTGCAGCCAGTAGATTCTGAGTGCCGGTCCCAAGCCCGGATAAATGAGGAGGGTTCTGTCAGGAAGGGCATCTGACGTAAAACAAACCAACCCAACTATGCAGACTAAGAATCGAATTTCCATACCAGATTGGTCGCGGCCCGGGTTAACAATGTCCACCACTGGTGCTGTTGCCCAACAGGGTGCTGGTGGAAATTGGGCTACTGCTGGGCGAAGAAGACGAAGAAGAGGAGCAGAACGTTTCCACAAACAGCGGAAGAAGAAAACTAGAAGGGTGGAAATGAGAGTGGGGACTTTGAATGTGGGTAGTATGACTGGTAAAGGGAGAGAGCTGGCTGATATGATGGAGAGGAGAAAGATAGACATATTGTGTGTGCAAGAGACCAAGTGGAAGGGCAGTAAGAGCAGGAGCATCGGCGGTGGGTACAAGTTGTTGTACCATGGTGAGGACAGGAAGCGAAATGGTGTTGGGGTCATTTTAAAGGAAGAGTATGTTAAAAGTGTGTTGGAGGTTAAGCGAGTGTCTGACAGGGTGATGAGTGTGAAGTTGGAAATTGAAGGGGTGATGATGAATCAATCAATCAATCAATCAATTTTTTTATATAGCGCCAAATCACAACAAACAGTTGCCCCAAGGCGCTTTATATTGTAAGGCAAGGCCATACAAACTGATGAATATCATCAGTGCATATGCCCCACAGGTAGGTTGTGAGATGAAGAAGAAAGAAGATTTCTGGAGTGTGTTAGATGAGGTGATGGAGAGTGTGCCCAAGCATGAAAGAGTGGTGATAGGAGCGGACTTCAATGGGCATGTTGGTGAAGGGAACATAGGTGATGAAGAAGTAATGGGTAGATATGGTATCAAGGATAGGAATGGGGAAGGACAGATGGTAGTTGATTTTGCAAAAAGGATGGAGATGGCTGTGGTGAATATCTACTTTAAGAAAAGGGAGGCGCACAGGATAACATATAAGAGTGGAGGAAGGTCAACTGTTCAAAGTAATGGAGAGTGTGGTAGAGAGGTGAAAAAGATAGTGCAGGCAGGGTGGAGAAAGGTGGCAGGAGTGATTTGTGACCGAAGAATATCAGCAAGAGTGAAGGGGAAAGTTTACAAGACAGTAATCCAATCCAATCCACTTTATTTATAAAGCACATTTAAACAGACCCGAGTCTCCAAAGTGCTGCACAACAAAAGCATAGACACGGAAAATAGCAATAATAACAATAATAACAATAAAATAGATAAGATAAAATAATACATAAATAGATGAAACCATGATTAAAAAAATAAATTTCAATAAAATAAAAATAAAATAAGACACAAGGACCGTACAACTCACGCGGAGTTAAAAGCCAAGGAATAAAAATGGGCCTTAAGACGGGACTTAAAACACTTCACAGTGGGAGCAGATCGGACATGTAGGGGCAGAGCGTTCCAGAGTCTGGCACCGACCACGGAGAAGGCTCTGTCCCCTCGAGTTTTAAGTCTCGTCCTAGGCACCATGAGCTGGGACTGGCCCTCGGACCTCAGAACTCGTGCTGGAATGTAGACCTGGAGGCAGTTGATGATATATTGTGGGGCCAGTCCATTCAGAGCTTTAAAAACAAACAAAAGTATCTTAAAATCAATTCTGAAACGTACAGGGAGCCAGTGCAGAGAAGCCAAAATTGGGGTAATATGCTCACGCTTTCTGGCCCCTGTTAAAAGTCGAGCTGCTGAATTCTGGACTAACTGCAGTCGGGAAAGTGCGTTATGGCTAATCCCCGAATAAAGTGCATTGCAGTAGTCTAAACGAGAACAAATAAAAGCGTGCATGACTTGTTCAAACAATTTAAAAGGGATAAAAGGTTTCACTTTTGATAAAAGACGAAGGTAAAAAAAACTCAATTTTAAAACCGCGTTAACCTGTTTATCAAATTTAAGATCGCTGTCTATGGTGACACCAAGGCTGGTGACTTTGGGATGCACAAAACTTTGGAGAAGTTCCAAGTCAAAGCGGGAATTGCCAAACAGAATTATCTCAGTTTTTCCCTCGTTAAGTTTTAAATAATTCTGTGCTAACCAAGCCTTGACATCACCGAGACAGTCGAGAAGGGGTGTCAGGGGGCAGTGGTTATTCTTGACAATCGGCATGTAAATTTGGCAGTCATCAGCATAAAAATGGTATGACATGCCATGTTTTCTAAATATCTCCCCGAGTGGGAGGAGATACAGAGCAAAAAGAATTGGGCCTAAGATAAAACCCTGGGGGACACTGCACTGCAGGGGAGCAGAAGAGGAGCAGGAGTCCCCCAGCCTCACAGAGAAGGACCTCCCACTCAAGTAAGACTCATACCACTTCAAAGCAATCCCCCTGACACCCACACAGGTTTCCAAGCGAGATAAGAGAGTTGCATGGTCCACTGTGTCAAAAGCAGCAGTCAGGTCTAAAAGCACTAAAATAGCAGAGCTTCCCGCATCAGCTATTAAAAACAGATCATTAAAAACCTTAAGAAGTGCAGACTCTGTACTGTGAAACGTTTTGTAACCCGACTGAAATGGGTCTAAAATGCCATGTGCATCTAAAAACGGCTGAAATTGAGCAAGCACGCATTTCTCCAAGATCTTGGAAACCAAAGGAAGCTTAGAAATGGGCCGATAACTTGCTAAAGTCACAGGATCAAGGCCAGGCTTCTTAATCAGAGGCTCAACAACAGCATTTTTACAAAAAGTGGGGACAGTGCCAGAGACCAGACTACTGTTTATTACCTCACTCACAAAGGTGCCAATTGTGCCCCAAACCTCTTTAAAAAAGCAAGGAGGAACTGGGTCTGTAGGACTAGTAGAGGCTTTGAGTTTACTTACAATCCCAGTAAGAACAGCAAGTGGCACAGGCTCAAAATGGCTAAATGCTGCCGTACATGCGTTAGCCCCCGGACCACAAGGTGAAGAGGGCGAAATATTGGTCCTTTGGGCGCATGATTTTAAGAGGAGCTACGCTGTCCAGCACATCAGAGCAGGTGGAAACAAAAGAGTTCATCAGGTGCTCCGTGTTCATGTTTATAGATGGACACGGGTTTAAAAGACTACACGCTGCAGCGGTAAAGAGAGAGCTAAAATCAGCCGCTGTGGTAGCCTTAATAGCACGGCTATGACGCACACCTGGCAGCTGCTCTCCAAAAGTTAAAAACACGTCAAACATCACAGGGCAATGGTCAGAGAACACAGCATCCTCAACAATAACATGGCCAACCGAAAAGCCATGCGACAACACCAGGTCCAATGTGTGTCCGTGTATCTGCGTTGAGCCAGTGACATGTTGTGTTAGATTAAAAACTTCACATAAGTTAGTAGTGAGACCAGCTATGTTGTACGGCTTAGAGACGGTGGCACTGACAAAAAGACAGGAGGCAGAGCTGGAGGTGGCAGAGCTGAAGATGTTGAGATTCTCTTTGGGAGTGACAAGAATGGACAAGATTAGGAATGAACATATCAGAGAGACAGCTCAGGTGGGACGGTTTGGAGACAAAGTCAGAGAGGCGAGATTGAGATGGTGTGGACATGTCCAGAGGAGGGACCCAGGGTATATAGGGAGAAGGATGCTGAGGATGGAGCCACCAGGCAGAAGGAGAAGAGGGAGGCCAAAGAGGAGGTTTATGGATGTGCTGAGGGAGGACATGCAGGTGGTTGATGTGACAGAGGAAGATACAGAGGACAGGATGAGATGGAAACGATTGATCTGCTGTGGCAACCCCTAACGGGAACAGCTGAAAAACAAAGAAGAAGATTACTGTGGTGTTTGAGTGTGACCATGAGAGGCAGTCAAGCTATAAAGGAGGCTGCTGTGCAGAGAGCAGCAGACAGGGCAGATCAGAGCAAGTGAGAGCGTAACACCATTAAATTATTCTTGTACAGTGTGTAATAAAGTGGCTAGTACCAGTGCAAACTGCCATCATTTCTCCACCAGCACGAACCACAAATTTTTCTGTTATAACATAACAGTCTGGCAACGAGGATGGACTATTTCTCTGGCAGAGAAGAGTCCAGCATAAATACTGAACGAAAGTAGCACATGGTAATGGCAGCGACACCTGCATTCAGAGCAGCGGAAGACCTCCGCTTTGAGGCTGAAGAGGAATTCAGAGCATACGTGGAGCAACTTGAACACCCCTGCTTGTCTTTGACTGTGTCTCTGCCTAATCCTGATTGTACCGCTGCTCCGCTGCTTGATTACCTGTGTACCGAATCTAAGCCTGGAATAAAGACCATGTTTTCTCTCACACCTAAGCTAAGTCTGGGAGTCTGCATTGCGGGTCAGCCACTATGGTTGCCGGGCAGCCGCCCACCCTGACAACACTAATAGATCCTGGCTCCATTGTTCCACAGTCCAGTGTAGCAGGGGCACTGTCCTGGGAAGTGGATAAAACTGTCCAAGAGACCCTGTCTCACCATCCTGATCCCGGCGGGGGACCTCCTGGCCGCATCTTTGTGCCTCCCGAAGTTCGTTCAGTTTTTTTTCAGTTCTGTCACACCTCCAAGTTGGCATTCCACCCTGATATCCACAAGACTGTTGATCTCATCTGCTGCCGATATTGATGGCCATCTTGTCTATCTGATGTATGAAGTTTCTTCCAAGCCTGCAGTCTGTGCCTGGGGCAAGGCCCTTTTACCGGCTCCCCGCTGGCATGCTCTGACCACTTCCTCTTCCAGGCTGCCTGTGGTCCCATATTGGACTCGATTTTGTGACTGGACTCCTGGCCTCCCTAGGCAAGACTGTGGTCCTCACTGTGGTGGACCACTTTTCTAAAGCCGTGTACTTTGTGCCCCTGGAGAAACTGCCTTCAGCCCAGGAGACTGCTGGCTTCCTGGTTCACCATGCTGTATGGCATTCCCCAGGACATTGTGTCTGACAGAGAACCACAATTCACATCTCAGCTGTGCTTCTGTGATGCCCTGGGGCCTCAGTCAGTTTATCATCCGGATTCCATCCCGAAACAAATGGACAGACAGACAGGACCAACCAAGACCTTGAGAATGTCCTCCGGTGTGTCTCCTCTGACCGTCTCTCTGACTAGAGCTTGTAACTTCCCTGGGTTGAATTTGCCCACAATAGTCAGGTATCACCTGCTGTCTGTCACCGTTCGAGGCCTTGACTGGTTACCAGCCCCGCTCTTCCCAGAGCAAGAAGAGGAACTTTCGGTCCCTTCAGTTCAAGACCACCTGCAACAATGCCGCCAGATTTGGAAACGAGGTCAGTCAGCGCTCAAGGAGACATAAGATCAGCCCCGCCGCCATGCAGACCGGAGGAGGGACCACCGCCCGATTACCAACCCAGGCAGGAGGTGTCGTTAACTTCCCGTGACATTCCCTTGCAGACAGAGTCTCCTAAACTGTCACCCAGGTATATTGGTCCATCTGTCATTGACAAGGTACTAAATCCCACTGCCATGCAGCTTCGCCCGCCTCTGTCCATATGGATTCATCCAGTCTTTCATGTGTTACGACTCAAGCCTGTCCTTTCCAATGACCTCTGTCCTCCTGGATCTGCTCCGCCTCCTGTCCGATCATTGATGGCCATCCTGCCTGGTCTGTCATGAGGATCCTGGACGTCCAACACAGGGGTCAGGGCTACCAATATCTGGTGGACTGGGAGGGTTATAGACCTGAGGAGTGCTCCTGGGTGAAGAGGAACTTTATCTTGGACCCTTCACTCTTAAAGGACTGCCTTCCGCTGCTGCTGCCTTCTGCCACTGGGGAAGTGGCGGAAGGCACCACTGTATGTGTTTGTGCCAGGATTTCCATCAGAGCCTGGTTTTAACTGTTTGTTTTACCAGTGTCATGTGTTAGTTTCTCCACTAGATCGCGCCCTCAGTTTTGTTTCACACCTGGATGAGATGTGTGACTGATTACTGATAGACTATTTAAACTCTGACTTTATGTTCATATGTTGCCAGTTACTTGTTATGCCATGTTTGTCTGTTGCCTTGCTTGCCTCGTTTTGCCTTACCAGCTTCCAGAGCCATCTTCAATGATCCAGGCCGTCTCCAAGAGGGTCAAGCCTGAATGCCTCCATGTGACCTTGACTGTATCTTCCAGCTGTGCACTTAATATGCCAAAGTGTTCCGCAGCAAAAGCTCAGATAACCTGGCTTCCCCTCAAATTCACGTGAACTGTCTTTCCTGGTGTTCCAGACGATTGCTGCATGGCTCCCATGCTGCCCTGGCTCCTGGTTTCTGCACAGTGACACCACTTTGGAACTCCTCGGCTCTCTGCTCAGAGTGCAACACAGTTAAGTTCCTCCTCATCTCAGTGAGATCCCGTTCTCACTTGTGCCTGTTTGTGACTGTGCTATGATAAAGAACTGTTTCAAGAACTCTTCCTAAGGGCCGCATGAATGCTGAGATCTAACAATTAAGAACCCAGCTGTATCGAGTCCTGCTTAATTCGAACTGTGTCGCAACGCGCAGCACTTGACCTCTGACCTCTGGATACAATTTATGAACTGTGAACAATTCCTGCACAGTGAACTTTATTTCTTGACCTCTGAAACAACTTTTTTATGAACTGTGATTGTTTTGAGGCTCCAGTGTTACAAGTGTATTCACTCACCCTGTATGTGTTTATTCCCCATAGTTCCTGGTCTCGGAGGCAAGCATTCCACCTGTTTGTGAACCCTGAAACCTTAATTGATATTATTCTTCAAGACTGGCTTGGGATCCTGCAGCTCCCTCATTTCACTGCCAGGAAGCAGGCCATCTCTCCACACTGCAGGCAGCCCAGCGCAGCACCTTTACTTAATTTATTATCAATAAATATATTTTCCTTCGTACTCTTCTCCGTGTCCAGTCCCCTTCATTTGGGTCATTTGCCTGCAACGGTTCGGTCCCACCCAAACCTCTAACCTTAACAATTTGACCATTAACACACATAAGGGCTTGTACAAAGTGAACAGACCCTTATGGAGTAGCTAGCACACCTGCCATTTCCCAAAAACTAATCAATAAAGTACTGCAAATTTTACAGTCATATGTTACCTAGATGACATAATGATCACAGGCTGGAACCACGAGCAGCTCATGAGAAATTTGGAAGAAATGTTACAACAGCTGCAAGGTCACAACCTTCGAGTGAACATGAACAAATCCACTTTCTTCCAACATAGTATGTTATATTTGGGACACATGATTGATGCCAGGGAAGTCATCCCCTGAGGGACAAGTGTAAGGTTACTTTCAAGGCCGCAACCAAACTAATGTTTCTGTGTAGGCTCTCAGTTGTCCAGGTGCTTGTAGAGTCTTGTAGACTCTTCTTCTTACAAGAGTCAAGACAGAAGTCAGACTACCAGAGCAAGAACTTTAGCTGAGGAAGCTTCTGCGATTTGAAGCGAAACGCCCTCGCATCAAGCAACCCAGTCAGTCGAAGATTCAAGCTTCTTTACAACCCGAACTAATGTGACTGAGTTGAGGTCCTTCCTCTCGTTAAGTTATTATAGCAAGTTCATACCAAACCTGTCTACCATGATAGCACCCATGACAGAATTGCTATGTAAAGATGTCAAATGGGAGTGGTCAGACTCTTATAACAAGGCTTTTGAGGAAGCTAAGAAACAGATAATTTCACACAGTCTTAGTACATTTTTAGATGGATAGATACATTTATTGTCATTACAACAAGTGCAACGAAATTTCTTCCCACACAATCACCTTAGACAAAATACAATTAATCCCCAATTATTACAAGTTGAACATAATAATGGCACACATCAGAATTAGAACATCCATACATATACATTTGATTGTTTATGTACGCTAAACTATAAGACAGTCCATCATCCGAATTGAGGCAATGTGAATGTGTGTGTGTGTGGGGGGGCACAGTGGTGTCCCATGCGGCTGCAAGCTGAGGGGGAGCAGCAGGGCAGAGGCAAGAGGGGAGATGTGGAGGTAGGGGGGAGATGGGGCATGCGTCATGAATCAATCAATCAATCAATCAATTTTATTTATAGCGCCAAATCACAACAAACAGTTGCCCCAAGGCGCTTTATATTGTAAGGCAAGGCCATACAATAATTACGTAAAAACCGCAACGGTCAAACGACCCCTGTGAGCAAGCACTTGGCGACAGTGGGAAGGAAAAACTCCCTTTTAACAGGAAGAAACCTCCAGCAGAACCAGGCTCAGGGAGGGGCAGTCTTCTGCTAGGACTGGTTGGGGCTGAGGGAGAGAACCAGGAAAAAGATATGCTGTGGAGGGGAGCAGAGATCGATCACTAATGATTAAATGCAGAGTGGTGCATACAGAGCAAAAGAGAAAGAAACACTCAGTGCATCATGGGAACCCCCCAGCAGTCTAAGTCTATAGCAGCATAACTAAGGGATGGTTCAGGGTCACCTGATCCAGCCCTAACTATAAGCTTTAGCAAAAAGGAAAGTTTTAAGCCTAATCTTAAAAGTAGAGAGGGTGTCTGTCTCCCTGATCTGAATTGGGAGCTGGTTCCACAGGAGAGGAGCCTGAAAGCTGAGATAAGATGGGACCTGATTATTCAAAACCTTATAAGTAAGAAGAAGAATTTTAAATTCTATTCTAGAATTAACAGGAAGCCAATGAAGAGAGGCCAATATGGGTGAGATATGCTCTCTCCTTCTAGTCCCCGTTAGTACTCTAGCTACAGCATTTTGAATTAACTGAAGGCTTTTCAGGGAACTTTTTAGGACAACCTGATAATAATGAATTACAATAGTCCAGCCTAGAGGAAATAAATGCATGAATTAGCTTTCAGCATCACTCTGAGACAAGACCTTTCTAATTTTAGAGATACTGCGCAAATGCAAAAAAGCAGTCCTACATATTTGTTTAATATGCACATTGAATGACATATCCTGATCAAAAATTACTCCAAGATTTCTCACAGTATTACTAGAGGTCAGGGTAATGCCATCCAGAGTAGGATCTGGTTAGACACCATGTTTCTAAGATTTGTGGGGCCAAGTACAATAACTTCAGTTTTATCTGAGTTTAAAAGCAGGAAATTAGAGGTCATCCATGTCTTTATGTCTGTAAGACAATCCTGCAGTTAACTAATTGGTGTGTGTCCTCTGGCTTCATGGATAGATAAGCTGGGTATCATCTGCGTAACAATGAAATTTAAGCAATGCCGTCTAATAATACTGCCTAAGGGAAGCATGTATAAAGTGAATAAAATTGGTCCTAGCACAGAACCTTGTGGAACTCCATAATTAACCTTAGTCTGTGAAGAAGATTCCCCATTTACATGAACAAACTGTAATCTATTAGATAAATATGATTCAAACCACTGCAGCGCAGTGCCTTTAATACCTATGGCATACTCTAATCTCTGTAATAAAATTTTATGGCCAACAGTATCAAAAGCAGCACTGAGGTCTAACAGAACAAGCACAGAGATGAGTCCACTGTCTGAGGCCATAAGAAGATCATTTGTAACCTTCACTAATGCTGTTTCTGTACTATGATGAATTCTAAAACCTGACTGAAACTCTTCAAATAGACCATTCCTCTGCAGATGATCAGTTAGCTGTTTTTACAACTACCCTTTCAAGAATTTTTGAGAGAAAAGGAAGGTTGGAGATTGGCCTATAATTAGCTAAGATAGCTGGGTCAAGTGATGGCTTTTTAAGTAATGGTTTAATTACTGCCACCTTAAAAGCCTGTGGTACATAGCCAACTAATAAAGATAGATTGATCATATTTAAGATCAAAGCATTAAATAATGGTAGGGCTTCCTTGAGCAGCCTGGTAGGAATGGGGTCTAATAGACATGTTGATGGTTTGGATGAAGTAACTAATGAAAATAACTCAGACAGAACAATCAGAGAGAAAGAGTCTAACCAAATACCGGCATCACTGAAAGCAGCCAAAGATAACGATACGTCTTTGGGATGGCTATGAGTAATTTTTTCTCTAATAGTTAAAATTTTATTAGCAAAGAAAGTCATGAAGTCATTACTAGTTAAAGTTAAAGGAATACTCGGCTCAATAGAGCTCTGACTCTTTGTCAGCCTGGCTACAGTGCTGAAAAGCAACCTGGGGTTGTCTTATTTTTCTTCAATTAGTGATGAGTAGTAAGATGTCCTAGCTTTACGGAGGGCTTTTTTATAGAGCAACAGACTCTTTTTCCAGGCTAAGTGAAGATCTTCTAAATTAGTGAGATGCCATTTCCTCTCCAACTTACGGGTTATCTGCTTTAAGGTGCGAGTTTGTGAGTTATACCACGGAGTCAGGCACTTCTGATTTAAAGCTCTCTTTTTCAGAGGAGCTACAGCATCCAAAGTTGTCTTCAATGAGGATATAAAACTACTGATGAGATACTCTATCTCACTTACAGAGTTTAGGTAGCTACTCTGCACTGTGTTGGTATATGGCATTAGAGAACATAAAGAAGGAATCATATCCTTAAACCTAGTTACAGTGCTTTCTGAAAGACTTCTAGTGTAATGAAACTTATTCCCCACTGCTGGGTAGTCCATCAGAGTAAATGTAAATGTTATTAAGAAATGATCAGACAGAAGGGAGTTTTCACGGGAATACTGTTAAGTCTTCAATTTCCAATACCATAAGTCAGAACAATATCTAAGATATGATTAAAGTGGTGGGTGGACTCATTTACATTTTGAGCAAAGACAATTGAGTCTAATAATAGATTAAATGCCGTGTTGAGGCTGTCATTCTCAGCATCTGTGTGGATGTTAAAATCGCCCACTATAATTATCTTATCTGAGCTAAGCACTAAGTCAGACAAAAGGTCTGAAAATTCACAGAGAAACTCACAGTAACGACCAGGTGGACGATAGATAATAACAAATAAAACTGGTTTTTGGGACTTCCAATTTGGATGGACAAGGACTAAGAGTCAAGCTTTCAAATGAATTAAAGCTCTGTCTGGGTTTTTGATTAATTAATAAGCTGGAATGGAAGATTGCTGCTAATCCTCCGCCTCGGCCCGTGCTACGATCATTCTGGCAGTTAGTGTGACTCGGGGGTGTTGACTCATTTAAACTAATATATTCATCCTGCTGTAACCAGGTTTCTGTAAGGCAGAATAAATCAATATGTTGATCAATTATTATATCATTTACTAACAGGGACTTAGAAGAGAGAGACCTAATGTTTAATAGACCACATTTAACTGTTTTAGTCTGTGGTGCAGTTGAAGGTGCTATGTTATTTTTTTCTTTTGAATTTTTATGCTTAAATAGATTTTTGCTGGTTATTGGTGGTCTGGGAGCAGGCACCATCTCTATGGGGATGGGGTAATGAGGGGATGGAGGGGAGAGAAGCTGCAGAGAGGTGTTGTAAGACTACAACTCTGCTTCCTGGTCCCAACCCTGGATAGTCACAGTTTGGAGGATTTAAGAAAATTGGCCAGATTTCTAGAAATGAGAGCTGCTCCATCAAAGTGGGAGGTATGCCGTCTCTCCTAACAAGACCAGGTTTTCCCCAGAAGCTTTGCCAAGTATCTATGAAGCCCACCTCATTTTTTGGACACCACTCAGACAGCCAGCAATTCAAGGAGAACATGCGGCCTAAACATGTCACTCCCGGTCCGATTGGGGAGGGGCCCAGAGAAAACTACAGAGTACGACATGTTTTTTGCAAAGTTACACACCGATTCAATGTTAATTTTAGTGACCTCGATTGGCGTAACCGGGTGTCATTACTGCCGACGTGAATTACAATCTTACCAAATTTACGCTTAGCCTTAGCCAGCAGTTTCAAATTTCCTTCAATGTCGACTGCTCTGGCCCCCGGAAGACAATTGACTATGATTGCTTGGTGTCGCTAACTTCACATTTCTCAAAACAGAGTCGCCAATGACCAGAGTTTGATCCTCGGCGGGTGTGTCGTTGAGTGGGGAAAAAACGGTTAGAAATGTGAACGGGTTGGCGGTTGTACACGGAGCTTCTGTTTAGAACTAGCTTCCTCCTCACAGTCACCCAGTTGGCCTGCTTTCCCGGCTGCTCGGGATCTGCCAGAGGGAAACTAACGGCGGCTAAGCTACCTTGGTCCGCACCGACTACAGGGACCTGGCTAGCTGTAGAATTTTCCACGGTGCTGAGCCGAGTCTCCCAATTCGCCCAAGCCTGGCCTCCAAAGCTACGAATAAGCTACACTTATTACAAGTACCATATGCTAAAGGAGGCGAGGAATAACTAAACATTTCACCCCCAGAGCAGAAAGGTGCAGGAGAGGACAGGAGAAGCCACCATGCTAAACGGTAAGAGCTAGTAGCTGCGCTAAGCTAGCGGATTCCTAAAACACCACAAAGTGAATAATGTGTAAATAATTTAGAGGTGATTCAGCAGAGGGAGTGCTTTAGTTAAGGCACGTGAAGATTACACTGTGAAACAAATCGTTATCTAGTTAACACTGGGATTACCAGCATTTTTACACTACTCCTCTATCTACCCAGTGCTGCCATTTGGCAGCACTTGGGGTACTTTACATCTCATTAGGCCACCTTTTGTTATGTACATGGGGGCCATTAGATCAGAATGTGCAAGTGTTGGAAAGCCAGCTCACAACACATACTCACTCTGTTGACTGAGAGACACAGAGATGGCTAAGCTTTATAGCACAGAGCAAGCTTTGGACATGATCCTGAACCATGTTGACCCGTGTGACTCCGATGGAGAAGAAATAACCCTTGCGCTGACTTCCAACTCTGAAAATTCTTCTGGTAAAATTTCACAAATTTCCTATTTTCGTTTGCCTGTATTTGGCTGTTGTGTTTTTGGAAGAGAAGCACTGCAAAAAGTACCATCTTGATAAGTTAAAATTGCTCAAAAAATAATATTTTATCTTAAATTGAGAAATTTGACTTGTCAAGACAAAAAGTCTTGATAAGATGTTTTTACTTAGGTTTTTATGAAAGTTTAAGTAAAAAATGTCTTTTTTCTGAGTGTTTTTTCTTTTTTCTTTGTCTGAGTGTTTTTTTTTTTGTCTTCTAAATCTATGTAAAAATATCTTTACCTTTACCAGGTTTTCAAAAGGCAAAATAAAATAAGGTTAAAGATCTGAACTTGAGCTATTTTGACTAATCAATATGCCACTTTTTGCAGTGTGAAAATCCTAAATTAGTACAAAGGAGGCATACTTGAGATGTTTTGGAATTATAATTCGAATAATATCTTTGTCAATTGCACATTATTTCAACATTTCACTAATCAAATCTCAAACATATGGTCACCCTGTAGATGAGGACACTTCGCCACCGCCACAAAAGAAAGGTCGCATGGAGACACACGAGTGGCTGACAGAGACGGCAAAAGACGGCACAGTGTGGCGTGAGGAACAGATCGGAAGGCCTCTGCATCACACCCCAATTGATTGTTATGCCACAGATGGAGAGCCAACTGCTTTGGCCAGAAGAAAGGTGTTGAGTCGCTTACAGAGTTTCCTCTGTTTCATCACTCTGGACATGCTTCGGACCATTCAGGGGTGGACTGTCCAGCATGCACGCCAGACACAGGAGGGAAACTGGTTCATGGCTGTCCCTGAACTAATGGCGTTCATTGCAATCCTCATCCTGCGAGGGATTGTCCGCCTTCCAGCGGTGCATGATGTATGGTCAGCAACACTGGGAGTGCCCTCAATCAGCAAGATTATGGCTCGAAACCGCTTCCAGGACATCATGCGGCACCTGCGCTTCGATGACAAGGACACACGCAGTGAACGAGTCGCAAATGACCGGTTTGCTGCAGTCTCTGACATTTGGGGGTCTTTTGTTACCAACTGCATTACTTCTTACAACCAGGAAGGCACATCACCATAGATGAGCAACTTTTTCCAACTAAGACCCGTTGCCGTTTCCTGCAGTACATTGCTTCAAAACCTGACAAGTTTGTCATAAAGTTCTGGGTTGCAATGTGACCTGAAATTCAAGTATGTATGCAACATCATCCCATATCTTGGCAAAGACCCCAGTCGTCCAACAGGGGAAAAACTATCGGAAAATGTGGTGATGAAGCTTATGGACCATTTATGGACAAGGAAGAACCGTTACCACAGACAATTTTTTTTACCTCATTGTCACTAGCACGGCGACTGCTCAGCCGGAAGACCACACTCCTTGGCACAGTAAACAAGGTTCGCCGTGAGCTTCCAGACTCTGCCAAAAAGACTTTGGACCATGAGGAATTCAGCACACAGGTGTTTTCAACCTCTGGTGCCACACTGACCGTTTATCCGCCCAAACGGATGAAGACTGTGTGCATCCTCAGTAGCATGCACAGTGTTGTGGAGACTGGGGATACCCGAAAAAAAAAGCCCAACACAGTCACCGACTACAACAGCCAGAAATGTGGTGTGGATGTCATGGACCAGATGGTCATAAAGTACACTGTGCGTTCAGGAACATGGCGTTGGCCAGTCGCTGTGTTTTACAACATGATTGACATTGCAGCACTGAATGCACATGTGCTTTACCAAGCATGCACTGGGGTCAAAGAGAGACGGGCGGACTTCTTGGTGAAGCTTGCAAGAGAGCTTGCCCAGGGGCATATGGCAGCCAAGGAGGTGTGTAATGAGGATAAACTTCAGCAGCAACCACGCACACCTGACACAGGGAAAAGGGCATTGTGCCAGGTGAAGTGTTGCTGCAAGAATAACCACGCCACTAAGCGTTATGTTTATTGCAACAAGTTAACATGTGGAAAATGCAGAAAGGAGATGTTGTGGCAGTGCCAGATGTGTTCAGACAATCTGTAAGCACACACATATGTACACAGGCTTATTGGCAGAGTTTAGAGTTAGAATACTTTTGTTATCATACTGTTGCATGCTTATTTTATTTTATCTTTTATTACTTACTTATACTTAGATTTATATAAGATATTTTGGACATCCAGTGTGGGCAGCAAAGTACTGTGCATATGACAATAAAGCTTTGAATCTTGAATCTAAATTTCTTCTACTAAGTGTTGTGTTTTTTGTAACAAGTTCACAGAAAGGAGATGTGGCAGTGCCAGGTGCGTTCAGACAAACTAGGTCAAATGTCACCTGGTAACAATAGAAATAATAAGAATATAGAAATAACAAAACATTAGCATAATAACTATTGAAGTAATAGTGGTACAAATATCATTCCTAAAGCTATGGGTATGTCTTTATGGTCAAAGAATCTGATAAAGTTGAAAAGTTTATTTTATTCTTTATAACTAAACATCTGTTTTTTCTTATGTACTTGGGTTCTGTCTTTAGAGTTACTTCTTACAAATGTAACTGAAACTATTTTTTATTTTTGCTGACACAAAGAGGACAAATGTGCAAGCTGAATAAGGTGCTACTGTGTATTAGCTCATTTAGCATCATAACAGCTCGAAGTCTTTTGTGATAGTTGTGGATGAGACACTTTATTTTCTCAGATGGTAAAGCTGCCCATTCTTCTTGGATAAAGGTCTCCAGTTCCTGTAAATTCTTGGGCTGTCTTGCATGAACTGCACATTTGAGATCTCCCCAAAGCGGCTCAATGATACTGAGGTCAGGAGACTGAGATGACCATTCCAGAACCTTCACTTTTTTCTGCTGTAGCCATTGACACATTGACATGGCCACCAGTCCCCCGAGGGACCGCCGTACACCCCCCAATTCTCACTCCAAGCAAACTTGAAAACTTGAGAGCCCTGGTTCAGACAAACTACTGCTCAAGCATACCCCTCCCCCTAAAGGTGTGTGCAAGAAACCTCCAGAACAGATCTAATGGCTGCATTTACAAATGAAAGGGGGTCGTTGAGATGTAAATCCAGGGAGTGCAGCTGCCATTTGGCAGCACCTTGGGATTTAAAGGTATAACTGCCATTTGGCAGGTCCTTGGGAGTTCTCAATCTAACTGCACAGATTAAACAGCTAACAGATACAGCAAAACACCGCTGTGCTCCGGAACAGGAAGTGATACAATACCGCAGTGAGAGCCAACCACCCACAATGCAGATGAGATGAGTTTGTATCAGTCAGATGAGTTTGTATCAGTTTCTGTCAGTGTGTGCATTATGTCTGGAGTTGCCTTGACAACAACAGACCATCGAAGTCCGTCAAAAGGCCGTCAAAATTATTTTAGAGGAAACAGTGGGGTGTTTTGACCTTCGGAGGACTGATAAGCCTGCCATGTTTAGAGTTGAGCAGAGAAAGCACATTTGCAGTCCTCTAACCATCCAAATCCAATTTATGACTATTCCCTGGTCTCCGACATCTTCCTTTGCAAGGCGTACATTTGCTCCAAGATATCCAACTTACGTCTGAGTTCAAGGACTAACGCAGTCTGAGAATGTATCACCTTGCCCAAGTCATTAATCATGACGGACAGATGAAGGGTTGTGGTTCTGGTAATAGCCGTCTTGCCAATTCTCCGGTAGGTCAGGGCAGCACATAAACCAATAGGTACTAGCCCTCCTATGATAAAACGAAATATAAATAAATCTTTGATGTCCTCCACAGAGAGTGGTACCAAGCACGCAACATGCCACTTCTCCCAGGCTTTGAGAACATAGTCCGCAGGGTTGGTTCCATCTGGGCACGCAGGGTCCCCAGCCCTGATTTCCTTGTTGAAAAAATGGTGTCAATAGTGTTCCGAGACCAGCTGATCAATTCCATGGTTAATCCAATACAATTTGAAAATTCACAGTCTGGTGAAGTAGGGACTTTGAAAGTTGGAGCAGAGATAGCGGGGGAGAGAGAGGAGGAGATGTGACCGCTCTTGCTGGAGTCCCAAGAGCATTTCAACTCAGAGCTACCACTCATATTGGCTTGTGATGCGTCAACGGTAGGGGTTGGTGCAGTAATTTCCCACTGAATTGTCCAAAACCAAATCCGATATTTCGAGTTTCATACCTGGATAGTTTGCCATATTTGAGGCAAAAAATTGATCTGACCATGAAATATGAGAAAAGTTTGCAAAACAGGTTACTTGCAGAGCTACATGACAGTCACTGTGGCATGGTAAAAATGAGTCGTTGGCTAGAAGCTTATTATGGTGGCCAACATTGGATGGCAATGTTGAAATTGAGGTTAATCAGTGTGAAATCTGTAAACATCAGCGTTGTGTACCAGCTGCAGCTCCAGTATATATGTGGATATGGGCTTCAGAGACCTCAAGTACAAAGACTTGCGTGGATTTCCTAGAAAAACCTGGCATACGCCAAAACCCAGAAACTGTTGTAAGCAAAAAAATATTCAGATGTATCAAAATGTGTGTAGGCATGGATCCATGCATGTTCCGTTTGTACATCCCACTGAACATGGAATTGAGTGCACATGCACTTAACTCTGCCCTGGCCATGTCCCTATTTAAATATGCAAATTCATGTAAATAGGCCATTTGAGCTGGGATTCCCCATGCTGTCATATCACTCAACATGAACACAGAAAAGAAATCATATGTAGTGTGAGCTACAGATGACTGGGAATTACGTGGAGACACGCAGGGATAGTTTATTTATCCTGTCACATGAAATAAACTGGAAAAGAGTTAGTGGGTGCATGTATCTGTGGGGCTACAACACTGTGGGCTCAGGGCAGTGCACACACACTGATGTTAAAACTGTGAGGGGCACCATGCATTGACAAATGCAGGGTAACAATCGGGGGCACTGTTAACCCTCTGGGGTCCGAGGGCATTTTTTGGACAGTTCACGTCGCCTGCATAAATGTTTTATTATTGCTGTTAACAGCTCTCCCTGCATCCCACAATCAAGTTTTATGTCTCTTTTTTTCAGGACAACTTGTACTTTCAGAATATATATGCTATAGTGGTGTTTTATAAGTGTAATAAGGTTTATAATCAGAAATATGAAAGGAAAAAGTAAAGCGGGAAATCATTTTCCACACACATTTATTCAAAACACACAGCAAACTATAATAAACAACTGTTTTGACCACTTTATAAAGGTAACTTGTGTAAAGACTTGTACCAACAAAAGGTTCTATCATAAACACAAATGTACATTTTGAACATATATACAAAATGTTCTATGCGTTTTGTTTGTCTCATCTCAAAGCAATTTCTGTCTGCTATTACACAAAGGTCACATCACAAACTTCTACTTATATGAAGATGACTGTGTTTTTGGAATGTTCTGTCCTGCTCTGAAAAGCAGCTTTCACACTTTGGCCCATTTACACTCTGAGGAGCGGCCCCTCCCCCTCGGTCCATTGATATGGTAAATGGTGCTTTACGCCGGAGCGAGAGAGCTTGCCACAGGCTTATTCAATAATATTCACAGGCAATGACTAGTGGAGCATCTCTGAAACTCACACACTCTGTTTGAGCACGTGAGATTGTGTGAGAGGCCCTCCGTCTGCTCCCTCTGCTCACTTTCACTGATTGCTGTGCGTAATGGCGCAGGGTGCATTGGAGCCAGCAGCCAGGAGGCTATTCAAACGGGCCAACTAGTAACACATTACTGCTAAAAACAAGCTTTGGTGTATCACGTGAGGTAAATCTGCCCTACGATTGGATTTTGGAAAACCATGTAACGGTGAACCAATTCTGACTGGACACTTACATTGCGCACATCATCACACAGCTTCTATGAGGAGTACAAAGATGGTGGATGGTTGGCTCAAAAGTCCACGGAATTATTTTTTCAGCAAAAAAAAAAAACAAGTAAGTTTCTATCTCGTATCATTAAAAAGTTATTTATAATGTAGTAAAACTTGGTCTCAGCCGTCGTATACGACAGTGTCGGCCCCAGAGGGGTAAGAAGCTCTAGTTTCACGATCAAGCAACAAAAAGAAAATAATAATAATAATAATAATAGTAATAATAATAACAAAAAAAAAAAAAAAATTCAATGCACACATACCCGTATGTGCCCACGCTGGTTTCATTCGGGACAGTTTACGTGAGTGAACTATTTACTCATTGCGCACGTGCCAGACAGGGGCACAAAATGCGGGTTGACACGAGGGGTGGGGGGGCAATCATGGTTAGGGTTAGGAGAAGGGGTTGGGGTTAGACGTAAAATATAAATCTGTGTCACGGAAATAGCAATCAATTTGTGACGAAGCATGACAGAGTGGTTGGGGCAGCCTAGTCTCACGCTTTTTTGTTAGTCAGTGTGAAGTCGTCTGGCTGTTAGCAGTCAGGATGGATTAGTCATGCGTTGAACCAGGACACCCAGGCACAATTTAGGTAGATGCATTTGCGCATCACATGTGGGTTGAACATTGATGGAATAAACTTGCTCCCTATTGCGAAAAAACAAATTTGATTATATTAGAGAATCCGGCTCTCGCTGCAAATTGCGCTGTAATGTTGGAATGTGATGTACCTTGATGACTTTCGGATGATTGCCTTCCACACAGCTGGCATGGCTCTGCTTAAGGGTGACTGGCACACTCCTGATTGATCAGCCAGCTCATGCTGGAATGCCCTGTCGCCAGGAAGCCCAGTGTGGTGGGCACCTGTGTGGGCACAGACAACCCCTGGGTCTTTGCCGTATTGCGCTCTGGGCCGGCTGCAGGTCTGCGCGCAACTCTAGTAACAGTGGCCTTGGTAATCAAAATCAGTTTATGAGCCAATTGTCGTCATTTGCAAGAAAATCCTTGTCTTCCCTCACATCAGATCGCACCATTTGCAAGGGCCTCTAATGAAGCCACTCTTAGCACCATGTTACGCATCACTTTGCGCATGCTTTAATATCCACCCATATAACTGCAAACTCGTAGGAATATCCTGCTCATCAGTGTGTCTCTGATGTGCACTCTGATGACTTCAACTTTTCATACTATTAACGATTCCCAGCATCACCTGTACATGTCCTCAGTGGAACAATAGCTGTAGAAACACTGTCATTTCACTTTTTGATACATCTGAACATTGGCATTGAGACGGAAGCAGGCCGCATTTTGTGCATACACACACTTTGTACATGAGGCCCCAGGTCCATGGGAAAGAAGTCACCTTGATTTTCAGAATCCAAAGACTCTTAGTAGTGATGGATGCATACCAGAAATGCATGGCTAGAAATCATCTTACCCCACGAGGAGAGATCTTGCATGGAGCCCCAGACTGACGAAGATTGACAGCCATCTTATGTTTCTTTAATTTTCGCCAACAGTTGTTGCCTTCTCACCAAGCTAATTGCGTGTTGTCTTGTAGCCCATCCCAGCCTTGTGCAGGTCTACAGTTTTGTCCTGGTGTCCTTAGTCAGGTCTTTGGTTTTGGCCATTGTGGATAGTTTGGAGTGTGTGGACAGGACAACTATTTGTGCACACCAGTGGCTGAAAGACAGAGTGTGACCTGTGAGTTAACGTCAAAGTCATTTGCTGTATTAGCACACACACCTCTACACTCTGAGCAAGCAGTAGAACAGGGCATCCCATGCTTTCGACACGAACAGCGCAGGGTATTGCAGCCAAACTTGTAACCACAACAAATAACTTCCAGGAGTTTCTGAGGAGCAGGTTGCAGATCAGTCATGATGGGCAGTAATCCCTGCACAAACTTTCCAGCCCCAGTCCACAGGAGCAATTTCAGTGTCTAGCCATTCTGGTGATACACTCTCAGGCTGTGGTATTTCAGTGATGCTAATGTAGGAGCAGTGTACCAGGTTGCACCGTTACTCTGGTTGTAGCCGCTTTCAAACAGAATTTCTCATACCTGAAAAACATCTATTCCCTGATCAGGCTTAACATTATCCAGGCAAACTAGGGCGGCTTCACCTGCAGAGATAATGTCGACTTTGTTTGCCCCTTTACTCATGAAAACCTTGGCCTGATCTTGAACCACTAAAGTATTCACAACTTCATATTCACCAATTTGTTCTCACAGCACATAAAAACATTAAAAACATTTGGTCTTTGCAAAGTGATATTTTCTTGCCCAAACTGTAGACTCTGGAGGTGGTATCACACCCTAGAGTGGCATGGAAGAACAGGATACTACTGTCCGTGACAACACTTCCAAGAAAAGCTGACATTGCACGGATGCAGCATCTGCTTCCCTTTCCACTTGCACATTTGGGTTTAGGTCTGAAGAAGAGGTCATGCCTGATGTTCTTTGCATGATGGATAAATAGGACAAGCAAAACGAGATACCATCCTCTGGTATTAAGCTTATTTTTAAGTTCAAACTATTTTCCAGAACTTAACCAACATTTAACTGCCCCCTTCCCTTTCCGTCTGAAATTAGACTCTATTATTATCAATTAATTAATTGACCTATCTATCCTGTTTTATACACAATCTTAAGGTTTTTCTTCATGTTAAACATTATATTACGGTCAAGACGAATATACTCGTATCTCATTCTGGGTATCCGTAAGGCAAACCCCCCCCCCCCCCCCAGAAAAATGTGGTCCACTAATTAGCGTTTGGTAGATTTTTGATATGTTATAGAGCAGACTGAGAGCTTTCATTTGGTATATGGTTCATTACTATTGCAGTTTGTTTTAGGTGATTCCATAGATTTGCTGGGCTATTGTGTTAATTAGAAGCACATGAACATTAACATTATGTGGCTGTGTTTGTGCGTAATGGAGCACATGGAGGGCTGTGGATGTGGACATGGAGCATTTCAGCCTCTGTGTAAATCCTGTTCATGCTTCACACTGTTTTATAAACTACTGAGCTGCACCACAGCTGTGAAGAAAAGTGTCAAAATGTTTGGCTCAAATTAGTTACACAACCGTGGAAGATTAATGCATGAGCTTGTCTGGACTGAAGACCAACGGCCCAGAGTCACACAGGGGCACATGTTATTGTCCACCAAAAACAACAGTAACACAAATGACACACAGTATAACACAGAATAATACAGGTGAAGCATCACAAAGGTCGCTCATGGTACAGGGAGTCCCACACAGGAAGTGCCAAATTTTGAGTGCACAGTGAAACAGGAAATGTCAAATGTTGAACACTTCCTGGCATGGGCGGAGCTAGAGCAGAGGCCAGGGTTGCACTGGACTCCCCTGAACTCTGATTGGACACAGATGATTGACATGTCACAGTACCACACATCTGGTTGAAAAGAGATGCATATTGACTTCTTGGTTCCTCCTTTACAGTAGTTTGTGCTGTGTACCACAAAAAGTTCTAATCCACCTTAGTTGAAGAAGAAAAATGTTTGACTCCGATTTGAACTGAATACGTCATTTGAACCATGGTCTCCTAATACAACCAAAGTTTTATATCTGTGCGTAAATGACCATATTTTATGCCAGAAATGAGGTCTGGGTTGCCATATATATATATATATAATATATATCACACACACACAGTGGGGAAAATAAGTATTTGACCCCCCGTCAGTTTTGCAGGTTTTCCACCTACAAAGAATGGAGAGGTCTGTAATTTTTATCGTAGGTACACTTCAACTGAGACAGAATCAAAAAAGAAAAAAAATCCAGAAAATCACATTGTATGATTTTTAAAATTAATTTGCATTTTATTGCATAAAATAAGTATTTGACCCCCTACCATCCAGCAAGAATTCTGTCTCTCACAGACCTGTTAATTTTTCTTTAAGAAGTCCTCCTATTCTGCACTCTTTACCTGTATTAATTGCACCTGTTTGTTACCTGTATAAAAGACCTGTTCACACACTCAATCACACTCCAACCTGTCCACCATAGCCAAGACCAAAGAGCTGTCTAAGGACACCAGGACAAAACTGTAGACCTGCACAAGGCTGGGATGGACTACAGGACAACGGCAGCAGCTTGGGAGAAGACAACTGTTATGATATTTATTAAAAAGTGTAAGAAAACAAGATGACTGTCAATCTCCCTTGGTCTGGGATCATTCAAGATCTCACTTTGTGGGGTAAGGATGATTCTGAGAAAGCTCAGAACTACACAGGAGACCTGATCAATGACCTGAAGAGAGCTGGGACCACAGTCACAAAGATTACATTAGTAACACATGATGCTGTCATGGTTTAAAATCCTACAGGGCAGCAAGGTCCCCCTGCTCAAGCCAGCACATGTCCAGGCCGTTTGAATTTCACCAGTGACCATCTCGATGATCCAGAAGAGGCATGGGAGAAGGTCATGTGGTCAGATGAGACCAGAGTAGAGCTTTTTGGAATCAACTCCACTTACCATGTTTAAAAGCAGAGTGGTGCATACAGAGCAAAAAGAGGTGAATAAAAAGAAACACGGGTGCATCAGGGAAACCCCCCAACAGTCTAAGTCTATAGCATAACTAAGGGATGGTTCAGGGGCACCTAGATCCAGCCTAACTATAAGCTTTTTTCAAAAAGGAAAGTGTTCATATTTCCATCCCCTGACTTGTCTGAAGAAAACTGGCAATAAAACTGATTATTATTTACAGGTATTATCAATTTTAGAGATTTGCTTTTAGTTTGAATTTGAGGAAGATAATTTTGGAAAGTTTTATTCTTTATATTTTTGTATTTCTTGTATTTGAAATGGCGTAAACAAATAAAATATGTGAAATACCAAGTGTTCCAATACTTTTGGAGGGCACAGTATCCTAACCTTATGATGAGTACAAATTGAGTGTGGTATTATTACCCTGTTGTTTAGGAATGTTTAATTTTCACTGTTGGTGCACTTGAAAAATCATAGTCATATCATATATCATATTGATATGACAATATTGAGAATGTGGGCATATTGTACAGCCCTACTGTCAACTAGTTGAAAACATTCAAGCCAATCTATCAGACTTGAAATTTTCTAATTTAACCAGTTTATTGTCTGTGATGATTTTGTTTGATGATGAGCTGTGGAACAAAGATTGTTGCATCTGTGACACATTCATTTGCTCCAAAGTAAGAAAGCTGGGAAAACATCCTGTGGGGATGGCGAACTGTTGTTAGGGGTTTTAATAATCTGTTCTTTAGAATCATCATATTTAACACATCTCCTAAAATGTCATTAAAATGTGATCATTTGATGGTGTTTGAAGGTTACCATGTTGAACCAGGTCTCATTTGAATGTTCCATCTGTAACAGCTGAAGCTCAGACTTGAGAATGAAAAGGACTCAAAGGAGTGCAGGATCTCTGTGTGCTTTATTTAGCTACAGATGTAAGTCAAGGGACTGAGATAACTGGAAGAACAAAACACACAATTCTTCTAGTCAGCAGCCTTCAGTAGAGGAGAAAAGGACCGGCGCTCATCTTTAGGAGCAGTTTGATGATGGATGGCAGCCGACTCCTTCTTTCCACCATTTGTAAAAGCGTCTCCATAACATTTTGATTCCAGGCATCATAAGGATTCCCAGAGCTTGATGTTTTTTTTTCTGAGAACTCAATACAACTCTGACAAACAGTTTCAATATATATTAAATATTTCTGTAATTTACAAACACTGGGCCAGGCAGGATGTTTCTGTGGAGGGGATTAAGGACTCTGATAATATGTGTAATCACAAACATGGATATGTGTATTTGTTTTCTGGTGCAAATCTCACATCCACAGGAAACACAATTATCAGATGTACCACTGAGAACTACTCTTAAAACACAGATACAGTGTCTCAGCAGTCTACAATCTACATGTTGCTTGAAGTCGTGGCTCTGATTAGAGGAGTTCTAGACAGTTTCTCCTGTGGATGTGTCTCACCCACTCCTGACCCAGGATGGTGGGCTTCAACTTAGATTGCTTCCACATAGTTGGCTGGCAGCATGCCGGTCTTGCCGGTGCGCTGCACGGTACCGTACATCCAGCCCTCGTCGATAGACTGTACATTAATGATGACATCACCATCCTTGAAGGACACCTCGTCGCTGTCGGCAGCAGTGTAGTCGTACATGGCACGCACAGTTTTCTGCACACAAGACAAGATGTGTGTAAGCTCATGTGCAGGAAATGGTGGACTTCAAACTACAACTAAAAAATTTTCCTTCATCAAAATGAAGATGTTTCTTTTTGGCAACATAAATAACTGATTCCAGTGGTACGCATGTCAGGGTTATGTTTTCATTCCTGTGGACCCTTATGTTCATTTGATTTGACTAAACCTACAAAATTACTAAATTTAAATTCATCATTGATAGTAAGTCCCTTCGGTTACTCCCTTGTTTTCATTCCGAGTCGCCACAGCAGATCTGTGGTGGATCTGCGCGTTGATTTGGCACAAGTTTTATGCTGGGTGCCCTTCCTGACGCAACTCCACATTACATGGAGAAATGTGAGAGGGGTGGGGTTTGAATCGGGAACTTTTCACATTGAAACCAAGGGCACTAACCAATTATCCATCGTTGATGACAATGATAAATGAGTGTCAGCCAAGTATAAAGTCAGTTAATTTTGAGAAGGTAAAACTAAAAGTCTGAAAAGTCAGAGGCAAAGGTCAAAATCTTGGCACCATGCTTATGGATATTTAGTATTAGCTATTTGAGAAATGGTCATATGAATTTCTATCAGTCTGTGTCAAATCTTCAAGGCTGCTGCATTCTCTGAGTGCTCCTATACAAGTAGATGTATGTCCTATATCGGCCCTGATGCCCATTGGTATGGATCCTGTAGCATGAAGCAAATGAGGGTCTCCGACTCCCCAATCCAACACAGGTTACTTCCCAAGACAAGATATCTGCCTCAGACATTGACTGAGACAATGAAGATGAAGTGTCTCATCCAGGACAGACAGATAGCATGGGTGGAAGTTGAACCTAGGTCTACCTCTTGGTAGACCAGCTCCTGACTCACTGAGCTACCTGCTCTACACTGAATAACTCTTCCAGGAATTAATGGAATGCTATTATTAAGCTCAGAATCCAGATGTATTATACACCAGCTATTGTTCCAGCAGAAAGTAACCTCACTATTTCAGTGAAATCTGCTCATTCAATAATGAAACAGAGTTTTTTCCTCTTTCCATGAGAAAGAAATGGATAAATACTGATGATGTGTATGAGCATAACTACATGTCCAGCAAAGCCAATAACGGTATGTTGGCCAGAGACATCCCAGAAGATTGTATGGCACTAACCCCGGTGGTGGAGGGATGTGAGGGGACGGAGGACACTGTGGTCTGCTGAGTGGCCACTGAAGATGACCTCTGCTGGAGCTCCACAGTCTTAGCATGCTGGTAACCTGCACATGGAAATTAACATTCACAGCTCATCAGCATTTACCATCGTGCACCTAATTCATCGGTCAGCATTCTTTATCTCTGCTACAGTGCTATACACTAACGGAGCATTACCCAGAGAGGAGGCCATGAAGCCGTTGCTGTAGAGGGACACGTGGTGATCAGCATCCTGGGACACTTCAGACTTCTCATCAGCGGCACCGCTCAAGGCACTGGTGGAGCGGGAGTGCTCCTTACTGCGGCGCTGAGCTTGGACTGTTATGTCACAGTTATAGAAAATTATCAACATATAATTCAGAAATTATATCAGTTATTCTCTATGATGAGATGGATGTACCATCATGAATATTAAATGTGTGCTGCTGTTTGTTGTGGTCTGTCTTGTAGACGGTGATGTCTGTCAATTTTTCATGTTGGCCATCCATTTAGTTAGTGTCAATATCTCAACATCAAGTTACCAGAGGGAGAGAACAGTGTCTGTCCTCCAAGGTAATTAAATTAAATTAAAAATACCATATTCTTACACCTAATACTGATCCAACATGTGGGCATTGCCTATCCAGACATTTTCTGAAAGGCTGTATCAACTTCATCTCCAATACATTTCCAAAAGCTGAAATAAAAGAGGTTAATGATAGAACATTCCAATAAATGTCACGTAATGGAATTCTTAAAGAGTAAATTAGTAGTATGGTTATTTTGAGAAAATGGTCATGTGAATTTCTATCAGTCAGTGTCAAAACTTCAAGACCTACTATACAAGTAGGCGTACATCCTATATAGGTCTGAAAAGTACAGAAACCATACGAACAGGCTTTTCCAACTAAAAGCTTTGCATGCATATGTTTGGTAACTATCAAAATCAAATAGAAGTTGTTAAATACATCCATTCCTGCATTTAAGGCCTGTAATAAATTCTCCCAACCCCCACCAAAATAAATACATTTTTGGAACGCTAACGCATTTACCACTTTGTAATGTGTGTGGTAATTGGGTGTCAAAATCCAATGCCTCATTAGCGGTGTGACACTAGGATAATGGCTTAAGTAGGGGATTGTGAAATGCAGTGGGAACCTTGTGTGCCCTTTGGCCACTACAATTATTGTGAAGGCCCAAATGGAACCCTGAACATGAGATGGCTAATGGAGTTCTGGTGAAACAAGAAGTCCTCAATGGCGGATCAGGCAGAGGAGGTGATGGCTTCTAACCCAATAGTTATGAAGGCAGATGAAGTTTGCAGCAGGTCCGTATTTTCTTCTCTTTTGCAGTCCGTAACCCCCACCCACTCCACTGGCCCACCTGGCTGTCTGCATCTGGAACCCATCCACCTGTGACTTCACCTTCCTGGTCTCCACTCCGTCTGCACTATTTGCACATTTTCTCAATAATTGTTGCTGCTGGCTTGCTCCACCCTTAACCTGCCTCATTGCATTTGAGTCTGTCACCAGTTCCTGGTTGCCACAACAGTTTCCTTCTCACAACACTTAAAAAAAACATTCTGGCATTGAGAATATAAGTACTGAAGAGTTTTAGGTTTTAATTGTCCCATTCTTCCTGCAAACATGTCTTGAAGGTATAGAATAGTATGCAGACATCATTAATGATTTTTTTCCTTACAAAATTCTCCACACGTTCGGTACTGAAGACAGGTCACCACCACAGGCAGGCCAGTCCATTACCTGTACCTGATAGTTCCACAGCCATGCCTTTGTAATGTGCAAAATGTGATTTTGTATTTGCTTATTGAAAAATTAATGGATGTCCATAAAAAAGATGTCGTCTTGAAGGCAGCATATGTAGGCTCTAAAATCTCACTGTACTTTTCTGCATTAATGGTATGATCAAGGGCACCGACACAACCCCCATATCATGATCTGTCATAATGTGGGGGTTGTGTACTTGTTGCTGAAAACAGTGTGGATGTTGCTGTTCATCTTTGGCCATTTCTGGACAAGATTATTGTGGTGTTTGAACTCAGCCACATGGGGTGTGCAGCCAGTAGATTCTGAGTGCCGGTCCCAAGCCCGGATAAATGAGGAGGGTTCTGTCAGGAAGGGCATCTGACGTAAAACAAACCAACCCAACTATGCAGACTAAGAATCGAATTTCCATACCAGATTGGTCGCGGCCCGGGTTAACAATGTCCACCACTGGTGCTGTTGCCCAACAGGGTGCTGGTGGAAATTGGGCTACTGCTGGGCGAAGAAGACGAAGAAGAGGAGCAGAAACGTTTCCACAAACAGCGGAAGAAGAAAACTAGAAGGGTGGAAATGAGAGTGGGGACTTTGAATGTGGGTAGTATGACTGGTAAAGGGAGAGAGCTGGCTGATATGATGGAGAGGAGAAAGATAGACATATTGTGTGTGCAAGAGACCAAGTGGAAGGGCAGTAAGAGCAGGAGCATCGGCGGTGGGTACAAGTTGTTGTACCATGGTGAGGACAGGAAGCGAAATGGTGTTGGGGTCATTTTAAAGGAAGAGTATGTTAAAAGTGTGTTGGAGGTTAAGCGAGTGTCTGACAGGGTGATGAGTGTGAAGTTGGAAATTGAAGGGGTGATGATGAATCAATCAATCAATCAATCAATTTTTTTATATAGCGCCAAATCACAAACAAACAGTTGCCCAAGGCGCTTTATATTGTAAGGCAAGGCCATACAAACTGATGAATATCATCAGTGCATATGCCCCACAGGTAGGTTGTGAGATGAAGAAGGAAAGAAGATTTCTGGAGTGGTTAGATGAGGTGATGGAGAGTGTGCCCAAGCATGAAAGAGTGGTGATAGGAGCGGACTTCAATGGGCATGTTGGTGAAGGGAACATAGGTGATGAAGAAGTAATGGGTAGATATGGTATCAAGGATAGGAAATGGGGAAGGACAGATGGTAGTTGATTTTGCAAAAAGGATGGAGATGGCTGTGGTGAATATCTACTTTAAGAAAAGGGAGGCGCACAGGATAACATATAAGAGTGGAGGAAGGTCAACTGTTCAAAGTAATGGAGAGTGTGGTAGAGAGGTGAAAAAGATAGTGCAGGCAGGGTGGAGAAAGGTGGCAGGAGGAGTGATTTGTGACCGAAGAATATCAGCAAGAGTGAAGGGGAAAGTTTACAAGACAGTAATCCAATCCAATCCACTTTATTTATAAAGCACATTTAAACAGACCCGAGTCTCCAAAGTGCTGCACAACAAAGCATAGACACGGAAAATAGCAATAATAACAATAATAACAATAAAATAGATAAGATAAAATAATACATAAATAGATGAACACCATGATTAAAAAAATAAATTTCAATAAAATAAAAATAAAATAAGACACAAGGACCGTACAACTCACGCGGAGTTAAAAGCCAAGGAATAAAAATGGGCCTTAAGACGGGACTTAAAACACTTCACAGTGGGAGCAGATCGGACATGTAGGGGCAGAGCGTTCCAGAGTCTGGCACCGACCACGGAGAAGGCTCTGTCCCCTCGAGTTTTAAGTCTCGTCCTAGGCACCATGAGCTGGGACTGGCCCTCGGACCTCAGAACTCATGCTGGAATGTAGACCTGGAGGCAGTTGATGATATATTGTGGGGCCAGTCCATTCAGAGCTTTAAAAACAAACAAAAGTATCTTAAAATCAATTCTGAAACGTACAGGGAGCCAGTGCAGAGAAGCCAAAATTGGGGTAATATGCTCACGCTTTCTGGCCCCTGTTTAAAAGTCGAGCTGCTGAATTCTGGACTAACTGCAGTCGGGAAAGTGCGTATGGCTAATCCCCGAATAAAGTGCATTGCAGTAGTCTAAACGAGAACAAATAAAAGCGTGCATGACTTGTTCAAACAATTTAAAAGGGATTAAAAGGTTTCACTTTTGATAAAAGACGAAGGTAAAAAACTCAATTTTTAAAACCGCGTTTAACCTGTTTATCAAATTTAAGATCGCGTCTATGGTGACACCAAGGCTGGGTGACTTTGGGATGCACAAAACTTTGGAGAAGTTCCAAGTCAAAGCGGGAATTGCCAACAGAATATCTCAGGTTTCCCTCGTTAAGTTTTTAAATAATTCTGTGCTAACCAAGCCTTGACATCACCGAGACAGTCGAGAAGGGGTGTCAGGGGCAGTGGTTATTCTTGACAATCGGCATGTAAATTGGCAGTCATCAGCATAAAAATGGTATGACATGCCATGTTTTCTAAATATCTCCCCGAGTGGGAGGAGATTACAGAGCAAAAAGAATTGGGCCTAAGATAAAACCCTGGGGGACACTGCACTGCAGGGGAGCAGAAGAGGAGCAGGAGTCCCCCAGCCTCACAGAGAAGGACCTCCCACTCAAGTAAGACTCATACCACTTCAAAGCAATCCCCCTGACACCCACACAGGTTTCCAAGCGAGATAAGAGAGTTGCATGGTCCACTGTGTCAAAAGCAGCAGTCAGGTCTAAAAGCACTAAAATAGCAGAGCTTCCGCATCAGCTATTAAAAACAGATCATTAAAAACCTTAAGAAGTGCAGACTCTGTACTGTGAAACGTTTTGTAACCCGACTGAAATGGGTCTAAAATGCCATGTGCATCTAAAACGGCTGAAATTGAGCAAGCACGCATTTCTCCAAGATCTTGGAAACCAAAGGAAGCTTAGAAATGGGCCGATAACTTGCTAAGTCACAGGATCAAGGCCAGGCTTCTTAATTCAGAGGCTCCAACAACAGCCTTTTACAAAAAGTGGGGACAGTGCCAGAGACCAGACTACTGTTTATTACCTCACTCACAAAGGTGCCAATTGTGCCCCAAACCTCTTTAAAAAAGCAAGGAGGAACTGGGTCTGTAGGACTAGTAGAGGCTTTGAGTTTACTTTACAATCCCAGTAAGAACAGCAAGTGGCACAGGCTCAAAATGGCTAAATGCTGCCGTACATGCGTTAGCCCCCGGACCACAAGGTGAAGAGGGCGAAATATTGGTCCTTTGGGCGCATGATTTTAAGAGGAGCTACGCTGTCCAGCACATCAGAGCAGGTGGAAACAAAAGAGTTCATCAGGTGCTCCGTGTTCATGTTTATAGATGGACACGGGTTTAAAAGACTACACGCTGCAGCGGTAAAGAGAGAGCTAAAATCAGCCGCTGTGGTAGCCTTAATAGCACGGCTATGACGCACACCTGGCAAGCTGCTCTCCAAAAGTTAAAAACACGTCAAACATCACAGGGCAATGGTCAGAGAACACAGCATCCTCAACAATAACATGGCCAACCGAAAAGCCATGCGACAACACCAGGTCCAATGTGTGTCCGTGTATCTGCGTTGAGCCAGTGACATGTTGTGTTAGATTAAAACTTCACATAAGTTAGTAGTGAGACCAGCTATGTTGTACGGCTTAGAGACGGTGGCACTGACAAAAAGACAGGAGGCAGAGCTGGAGGTGGCAGAGCTGAAGATGTTGAGATTCTCTTTGGGAGTGACAAGAATGGACAAGATTAGGAATGAACATATCAGAGAGACAGCTCAGGTGGGACGGTTTGGAGACAAAGTCAGAGAGGCGGAGATGAGATGGTGTGGACATGTCCAGAGGAGGGACCCAGGGTATATAGGAGAAGGATGCTGAGGATGGAGCCACCAGGCAGAAGGAGAAGAGGGAGGCCAAAGAGGAGGTTTATGGATGTGCTGAGGGAGGACATGCAGGTGGTTGATGTGACAGAGGAAGATACAGAGGACAGGATGAGATGGAAACGATTGATCTGCTGTGGCAACCCCTAACGGGAACAGCTGAAAACAAAGAAGAAGATTACTGTGGTGGTTTGAGTGTGACCATGAGAGGCAGTCAAGCTATAAAGGAGGCTGCTGTGCAGAGAGCAGCAGACAGGGCAGATCAGAGCAAGTGAGAGCGTAACACCATTAAATTATTCTTGTACAGTGTGTAATAAAGTGGCTAGTACCAGTGCAAACTGCCATCATTTCTCCACCAGCACGAACCACAAATTTTTCTGTTATAACATAACAGTCTGGCAACGAGGATGGACTCTTCTCTGCCAGAGAATAGTCCAGCATAAATACTGAACGAAAGTAGCACATGGTAATGGCAGCGACACCTGCATTCAGAGCAGCGGAAGACCTCCGCTTTGAGGCTGAAGAGGAATTCAGAGCATACGTGGAGCAACTTGAACACCCCTGCTTGTCTTTGACTGTGTCTCTGCCTAATCCTGATTGTACCGCTGCTCCGCTGCTTGATTACCTGTGTACCGAATCTAAGCCTGGAATAAAGACCATGTTTTCTCTCACACCTAAGCTAAGTCTGGGAGTCTGCATTGCGGGTCAGCCACTATGGTTGCCGGGCAGCCGCCCACCCTGACAACACTAATAGATCCTGGCTCCATTGTTCCACAGTCCAGTGTAGCAGGGGCACTGTCCTGGGAAGTGGATAAAACTGTCCAAGAGACCCTGTCTCACCATCCTGATCCCGGCGGGGGACCTCCTGGCCGCATCTTTGTGCCTCCCGAAGTTCGTTCAGTTTTTTTTCAGTTCTGTCACACCTCCAAGTTGGCATTCCACCCTGATATCCACAAGACTGTTGATCTCATCTGCTGCCGATAGTGATGGCCATCTGTCTATCGATGTATGAAGTTCTTCCAAGCCTGCAGTCTGTGCCTGGGGCAAGGCCCTTTACGGCTCCCCGCTGGCATGCTCTGACCACTTCCTCTTCCAGGCTGCCTGTGGTCCCATATTGGACCGATTTTGTGACTGGACTCCTGGCCTCCCTAGGCAAGACTGTGGTCCTCACTGTGGTGGACCACTTTTCTAAAGCCGTGTACTTTGTGCCCCTGGAGAAACTGCCTTCAGCCCAGGAGACTGCTGGCTTCCTGGTTCACCATGCTGTATGGCATTCCCCAGGACATTGTGTCTGACAGAGAACCACAATTCACATCTCAGCTGTGCTTCTGTGATGCCCTGGGGCCTCAGTCAGTTTATCATCCGGATTCCATCCCGAAACAAATGGACAGACAGACAGGACCAACCAAGACCTTGAGAATGTCCTCCGGTGTGTCTCCTCTGACCGTCTCTCTGACTAGAGCTTGTAACTTCCCTGGGTTGAATTTGCCCACAATAGTCAGGTATCACCTGCTGTCTGTCACCGTTCGAGGCCTTGACTGGTTACCAGCCCCGCTCTTCCCAGAGCAAGAAGAGGAACTTTCGGTCCCTTCAGTTCAAGACCACCTGCAACAATGCCGCCAGATTTGGAAACGAGGTCAGTCAGCGCTCAAGGAGACATAAGATCAGCCCCGCCGCCATGCAGACCGGAGGAGGGACCACCGCCCGATTACCAACCCAGGCAGGAGGTGTCGTTAACTTCCCGTGACATTCCCTTGCAGACAGAGTCTCCTAAACTGTCACCCAGGTATATTGGTCCATCTGTCATTGACAAGGTACTAAATCCCACTGCCATGCAGCTTCGCCCGCCTCTGTCCATATGGATTCATCCAGTCTTTCATGTGTTACGACTCAAGCCTGTCCTTTCCAATGACCTCTGTCCTCCTGGATCTGCTCCGCCTCCTGTCCGATCATTGATGGCCATCCTGCCTGGTCTGTCATGAGGATCCTGGACGTCCAACACAGGGGTCAGGGCTACCAATATCTGGTGGACTGGGAGGGTTATAGACCTGAGGAGTGCTCCTGGGTGAAGAGGAACTTTATCTTGGACCCTTCACTCTTAAAGGACTGCCTTCCGCTGCTGCTGCCTTCTGCCACTGGGGAAAGTGGCGGAAGGCACCACTGTATGTGTTTGTGCCAGGATTTCCATCAGAGCCTGGTTTAACTGTTTGTTTTACCAGTGTCATGTGTTAGTTTCTCCACTAGATCGCGCCCTCAGTTTTGTTTCACACCTGGATGAGATGTGTGACTGATTACTGATAGACTATTAAACTCTGACTTTATGTTCATATGTTGCCAGTTACTTGTTATGCCATGTTTGTCTGTTGCCTTGCTTGCCTCGTTTTGCCTTACCAGCTTCCAGAGCCATCTTCAATGATCCAGGCCGTCTCCAAGAGGGTCAAGCCTGAATGCCTCCATGTGACCTTGACTGTATCTTCCAGCTGTGCACTTAATATGCCAAAGTGTTCCGCAGCAAAAGCTCAGATAACCTGGCTTCCCCTCAAATTCACGTGAACTGTCTTTCCTGGTGTTCCAGACGATTGCTGCATGGCTCCCATGCTGCCCTGGCTCCTGGTTTCTGCACAGTGACACCACTTTGGAACTCCTCGGCTCTCTGCTCAGAGTGCAACACAGTTAAGTTCCTCCTCATCTCAGTGAGATCCCGTTCTCACTTGTGCCTGTTTGTGACTGTGCTATGATAAAGAACTGTTTCAAGAACTCTTCCTAAGGGCCGCATGAATGCTGAGATCTAACAATTAAGAACCCAGCTGTATCGAGTCCTGCTTAATTCGAACTGTGTCGCAACGCGCAGCACTTGACCTCTGACCTCTGGATACAATTTATGAACTGTGAACAATTCCTGCACAGTGAACTTTATTTCTTGACCTCTGAAACAACTTTTTTATGAACTGTGATTGTTTTGAGGCTCCAGTGTTACAAGTGTATTCACTCACCCTGTATGTGTTTATTCCCCATAGTTCCTGGTCTCGGAGGCAAGCATTCCACCTGTTTGTGAACCCTGAAACCTTAATTGATATTATTCTTCAAGACTGGCTTGGGATCCTGCAGCTCCCTCATTTCACTGCCAGGAAGCAGGCCATCTCTCCACACTGCAGGCAGCCCAGCGCAGCACCTTTACTTAATTTATTATCAATAAATATATTTTCCTTCGTACTCTTCTCCGTGTCCAGTCCCCTTCATTTGGGTCATTTGCCTGCAACGGTTCGGTCCCACCCAAACCTCTAACCTTAACAATTTGACCATTAACACACATAAGGGCTTGTACAAAGTGAACAGACCCTTATGGAGTAGCTAGCACACCTGCCATTTCCCAAAAACTAATCAATAAAGTACTGCAAATTTTACAGTCATATGTTACCTAGATGACATAATGATCACAGGCTGGAACCACGAGCAGCTCATGAGAAATTTGGAAGAAATGTTACAACAGCTGCAAGGTCACAACCTTCGAGTGAACATGAACAAATCCACTTTCTTCCAACATAGTATGTTATATTTGGGACACATGATTGATGCCAAGGGAAGTCATCCCCTGAGGGACAAGTGTAAGGTTACTTTCAAGGCCGCAACCCAAACTAATGTTTCTGTGTAGGCTCTCAGTTGTCCAGGTGCTTGTAGAGTCTTGTAGACTCTTCTTCTTTACAAGAGTCAAGACAGAAGTCAGACTACCAGAGCAAGAACTTTAGCTGAGGAAGCTTCTGCGATTTGAAGCGAAACGCCCTCGCATCAAGCAACCCAGTCCAGTCGAAGATTCAAGCTTCTTTACAACCCGAACTAATGTGACTGAGTTGAGGTCCTTCCTCTCGTTAAGTTATTATAGCAAGTTCATACCAAACCTGTCTACCATGATAGCACCCATGACAGAATTGCTATGTAAAGATGTCAAATGGGAGTGGTCAGACTCTTATAACAAGGCTTTTGAGGAAGCTAAGAAACAGATAATTTCACACAGTCTTAGTACATTTTTAGATGGATAGATACATTTATTGTCATTACAACAAGTGCAACGAAATTTCTTCCCACACAATCACCTTAGACAAAATACAATTAATCCCCAATTATTACAAGTTGAACATAATAATGGCACACATCAGAATTAGAACATCCATACATATACATTTGATTGTTTATGTACGCTAAACTATAAGACAGTCCATCATCCGAATTGAGGCAATGTGAATGTGTGTGTGTGTGGGGGGGCACAGTGGTGTCCCATGCGGCTGCAAGCTGAGGGGGAGCAGCAGGGCAGAGGCAAGAGGGGAGATGTGGAGGTAGGGGGGAGATGGGGCATGCGTCATGAATCAATCAATCAATCAATCAATTTTATTTATATAGCGCCAAATCACAACAAACAGTTGCCCCAAGGCGCTTTATATTGTAAGGCAAGGCCATACAATAATTACGTAAAAACCGCAACGGTCAAAACGACCCCCTGTGAGCAAGCACTTGGCGACAGTGGGAAGGAAAAACTCCCTTTTAACAGGAAGAAACCTCCAGCAGAACCAGGCTCAGGGAGGGGCAGTCTTCTGCTAGGACTGGTTGGGGCTGAGGGAGAGAACCAGGAAAAAGATATGCTGTGGAGGGGAGCAGAGATCGATCACTAATGATTAAATGCAGAGTGGTGCATACAGAGCAAAAAGAGAAAGAAACACTCAGTGCATCATGGGAACCCCCCAGCAGTCTAAGTCTATAGCAGCATAACTAAGGGATGGTTCAGGGTCACCTGATCCAGCCCTAACTATAAGCTTTAGCAAAAAGGAAAGTTTTAAGCCTAATCTTAAAAGTAGAGAGGGTGTCTGTCTCCCTGATCTGAATTGGGAGCTGGTTCCACAGGAGAGGAGCCTGAAAGCTGAGATAAGATGGGACCTGATTATTCAAAACCTTATAAGTAAGAAGAAGAATTTTAAATTCTATTCTAGAATTAACAGGAAGCCAATGAAGAGAGGCCAATATGGGTGAGATATGCTCTCTCCTTCTAGTCCCCGTTAGTACTCTAGCTACAGCATTTTGAATTAACTGAAGGCTTTTCAGGGAACTTTTAGGACAACCTGATAATAATGAATTACAATAGTCCAGCCTAGAGGAAATAAATGCATGAATTAGCTTTTCAGCATCACTCTGAGACAAGACCTTTCTAATTTTAGAGATACTGCGCAAATGCAAAAAAGCAGTCCTACATATTTGTTTAATATGCACATTGAATGACATATCCTGATCAAAAATTACTCCAAGATTTCTCACAGTATTACTAGAGGTCAGGGTAATGCCATCCAGAGTAAGGATCTGGTTAGACACCATGTTTCTAAGATTTGTGGGGCCAAGTACAATAACTTCAGTTTTATCTGAGTTTAAAAGCAGGAAATTAGAGGTCATCCATGTCTTTATGTCTGTAAGACAATCCTGCAGTTTAACTAATTGGTGTGTGTCCTCTGGCTTCATGGATAGATAAAGCTGGGTATCATCTGCGTAACAATGAAAATTTAAGCAATGCCGTCTAATAATACTGCCTAAGGGAAGCATGTATAAAGTGAATAAAATTGGTCCTAGCACAGAACCTTGTGGAACTCCATAATTAACCTTAGTCTGTGAAGAAGATTCCCCATTTACATGAACAAACTGTAATCTATTAGATAAATATGATTCAAACCACTGCAGCGCAGTGCCTTTAATACCTATGGCATACTCTAATCTCTGTAATAAAATTTTATGGCCAACAGTATCAAAAGCAGCACTGAGGTCTAACAGAACAAGCACAGAGATGAGTCCACTGTCTGAGGCCATAAGAAGATCATTTGTAACCTTCACTAATGCTGTTTCTGTACTATGATGAATTCTAAAACCTGACTGAAACTCTTCAAATAGACCATTCCTCTGCAGATGATCAGTTAGCTGTTTTACAACTACCCTTTCAAGAATTTTTGAGAGAAAAGGAAGGTTGGAGATTGGCCTATAATTAGCTAAGATAGCTGGGTCAAGTGATGGCTTTTTAAGTAATGGTTTAATTACTGCCACCTTAAAAGCCTGTGGTACATAGCCAACTAATAAAGATAGATTGATCATATTTAAGATCAAAGCATTAAATAATGGTAGGGCTTCCTTGAGCAGCCTGGTAGGAATGGGGTCTAATAGACATGTTGATGGTTTGGATGAAGTAACTAATGAAAATAACTCAGACAGAACAATCAGAGAGAAAGAGTCTAACCAAATACCGGCATCACTGAAAGCAGCCAAAGATAACGATACGTCTTTGGGATGGCTATGAGTAATTTTTTCTCTAATAGTTAAAATTTTATTAGCAAAGAAAGTCATGAAGTCATTACTAGTTAAAGTTAAAGGAATACTCGGCTCAATAGAGCTCTGACTCTTTGTCAGCCTGGCTACAGTGCTGAAAAGCAACCTGGGGTTGTTCTTATTTTCTTCAATTAGTGATGAGTAGTAAGATGTCCTAGCTTTACGGAGGGCTTTTTTATAGAGCAACAGACTCTTTTTCCAGGCTAAGTGAAGATCTTCTAAATTAGTGAGATGCCATTTCCTCTCCAACTTACGGGTTATCTGCTTTAAGGTGCGAGTTTGTGAGTTATACCACGGAGTCAGGCACTTCTGATTTAAAGCTCTCTTTTTCAGAGGAGCTACAGCATCCAAAGTTGTCTTCAATGAGGATATAAAACTACTGATGAGATACTCTATCTCACTTACAGAGTTTAGGTAGCTACTCTGCACTGTGTTGGTATATGGCATTAGAGAACATAAAGAAGGAATCATATCCTTAAACCTAGTTACAGTGCTTTCTGAAAGACTTCTAGTGTAATGAAACTTATTCCCCACTGCTGGGTAGTCCATCAGAGTAAATGTAAATGTTATTAAGAAATGATCAGACAGAAGGGAGTTTTCAGGGAATACTGTTAAGTCTTCAATTTCCATACCATAAGTCAGAACAATATCTAAGATATGATTAAAGTGGTGGGTGGACTCATTTACATTTTGAGCAAAGACAATTGAGTCTAATAATAGATTAAATGCAGTGTTGAGGCTGTCATTCTCAGCATCTGTGTGGATGTTAAAATCGCCCACTATAATTATCTTATCTGAGCTAAGCACTAAGTCAGACAAAAGGTCTGAAAATTCACAGAGAAACTCACAGTAACGACCAGGTGGACGATAGATAATAACAAATAAAACTGGTTTTTGGGACTTCCAATTTGGATGGACAAGACTAAGAGTCAAGCTTTCAAATGAATTAAAGCTCTGTCTGGGTTTTTGATTAATTAATAAGCTGGAATGGAAGATTGCTGCTAATCCTCCGCCTCGGCCCGTGCTACGATCATTCTGGCAGTTAGTGTGACTCGGGGGTGTTGACTCATTTAAACTAATATATTCATCCTGCTGTAACCAGGTTTCTGTAAGGCAGAATAAATCAATATGTTGATCAATTATTATATCATTTACTAACAGGGACTTAGAAGAGAGAGACCTAATGTTTAATAGACCACATTTAACTGTTTTAGTCTGTGGTGCAGTTGAAGGTGCTATGTTATTTTTTTCTTTTTGAATTTTTATGCTTAAATAGATTTTTGCTGGTTATTGGTGGTCTGGGAGCAGGCACCATCTCTATGGGGATGGGGTAATGAGGGGATGGCAGGGGGAGAGAAGCTGCAGAGAGGTGTGTAAGACTACAACTCTGCTTCCTGGTCCCAACCCTGGATAGTCACAGTTTGGAGGATTTAAGAAAATTGGCCAGATTTCTAGAAATGAGAGCTGCTCCATCCAAAGTGGGATGGATGCCGTCTCTCCTAACAAGACCAGGTTTTCCCCAGAAGCTTTGCCAAGTATCTATGAAGCCCACCTCATTTTTTGGACACCACTCAGACAGCCAGCAATTCAAGGAGAACATGCGGCTAAACATGTCACTCCCGGTCCGATTGGGGAGGGGCCCAGAGAAAACTACAGAGTCCGACATTGTTTTTGCAAAGTTACACACCGATTCAATGTTAATTTTAGTGACCTCCGATTGGCGTAACCGGGTGTCATTACTGCCGACGTGAATTACAATCTTACCAAATTTACGCTTAGCCTTAGCCAGCAGTTTCAAATTTCCTTCAATGTCGCCTGCTCTGGCCCCCGGAAGACAATTGACTATGATTGCTGGTGTCGCTAACTTCACATTTCTCAAAACAGAGTCGCCAATGACCAGAGTTTGATCCTCGGCGGGTGTGTCGTTGAGTGGGGAAAAACGGTTAGAAATGTGAACGGGTTGGCGGTGTACACGGAGCTTCTGTTTAGAACTACGCTTCCTCCTCACAGTCACCCAGTTGGCCTGCTTTCCCGGCTGCTCGGGATCTGCCAGAGGGAAACTAACGGCGGCTAAGCTACCTTGGTCCGCACCGACTACAGGGACCTGGCTAGCTGTAGAATTTTCCACGGTGCTGAGCCGAGTCTCCAATTCGCCCAGCCTGGCCTCCAAAGCTACGAATAAGCTACACTTATTACAAGTACCATTACTGCTAAAGGAGGCCGAGGAATAACTAAACATTTCACACCCAGAGCAGAAAGGTGCAGGAGAGACAGGAGAAGCCACCATGCTAAACCGGCTAAGAGCTAGTAGCTGCGCTAAGCTAGCGGATTCCTAAAAACACACAAAGTGAATAATGTGTAAATAATTTAGAGGTGATTCAGCAGAGGGAGTGCTTTAGTTAAGGCACGTGAAGATTACACTGTGAAACAAATCGTTATCTAGTTAACACTGGGATTACCAGCATTTTTACACTACTCCTCTATCTACCAAGTGCTGCCAAATGGCAGCACTGGGGTACTTTACATCTCATTAGGCCACCTTTTGTTATGTACATGGGGGCCATTAGATCAGAATGTGCAAGTGTTGGAAAGCCAGCTCACAACACATACTCACTCTGTTGACTGAGAGACACAGAGATGGCTAAGCTTTATAGCACAGAGCAAGCTTTGGACATGATCCTGAACCATGTTGACCCGTGTGACTCCGATGGAGAAGAAATAACCCTTGCGCTGACTTCCAACTCTGAAAATTCTTCTGGTAAAATTTCACAAATTTCCTATTTTCGTTTGCCTGTATTTGGCTGTTGTGTTTTTGGAAGAGAAGCACTGCAAAAAGTACCATCTTGATAAGTTAAAATTGCTCAAAAAATAATATTTTATCTTAAATTGAGAAATTTGACTTGTCAAGACAAAAAAGTCTTGATAAGATGTTTTTACTTAGGTTTTTATGAAAGTTTAAGTAAAAAATGTCTTTTTTCTGAGTGTTTTTTCTTTTTTCTTTGTCTGAGTGTTTTTTTTTTTTGTCTTCTAAATCTATGTAAAAATATCTTTACCTTTACCAGGTTTTCAAAAGGCAAAATAAAATAAGGTTAAAGATCTGAACTTGAGCTATTTTGACTAATCAATATGCCACTTTTTGCAGTGTGAAAATCCTAAATTAGTACAAAGGAGGCATACTTGAGATGTTTTGGAATTATAATTCGAATAATATCTTTGTCAATTGCACATTATTTCAACATTTCACTAATCAAATCTCAAACATATGGTCACCCTGTAGATGAGGACACTTCGCCACCGCCACAAAAGAAAGGTCGCATGGAGACACACGAGTGGCTGACAGAGACGGCAAAAGACGGCACAGTGTGGCGTGAGGAACAGATCGGAAGGCCTCTGCATCACACCCCAATTGATTGTTATGCCACAGATGGAGAGCCAACTGCTTTGGCCAGAAGAAAGGTGTTGAGTCGCTTACAGAGTTTCCTCTGTTTCATCACTCTGGACATGCTTCGGACCATTCAGGGGTGGACTGTCCAGCATGCACGCCAGACACAGGAGGGAAACTGGTTCATGGCTGTCCCTGAACTAATGGCGTTCATTGCAATCCTCATCCTGCGAGGGATTGTCCGCCTTCCAGCGGTGCATGATGTATGGTCAGCAACACTGGGAGTGCCCTCAATCAGCAAGATTATGGCTCGAAACCGCTTCCAGGACATCATGCGGCACCTGCGCTTCGATGACAAGGACACACGCAGTGAACGAGTCGCAAATGACCGGTTTGCTGCAGTCTCTGACATTTGGGGGTCTTTTGTTACCAACTGCATTACTTCTTACAACCCAGGAAGGCACATCACCATAGATGAGCAACTTTTTCCAACTAAGACCCGTTGCCGTTTCCTGCAGTACATTGCTTCAAAACCTGACAAGTTTGTCATAAAGTTCTGGGTTGCATGTGACCTGAAATTCAAGTATGTATGCAACATCATCCCATATCTTGGCAAAGACCCCAGTCGTCCAACAGGGGAAAAACTATCGGAAAATGTGGTGATGAAGCTTATGGAACCATTTATGGACAAAGGAAGAACCGTTACCACAGACAATTTTTTTTACCTCATTGTCACTAGCACGGCGACTGCTCAGCCGGAAGACCACACTCCTTGGCACAGTAAACAAGGTTCGCCGTGAGCTTCCAGACTCTGCCAAAAAGACTTTGGACCATGAGGAATTCAGCACACAGGTGTTTTCAACCTCTGGTGCCACACTGACCGTTTATCCGCCCAAACGGATGAAGACTGTGTGCATCCTCAGTAGCATGCACAGTGTTGTGGAGACTGGGGATACCCGAAAAAAAAAGCCCAACACAGTCACCGACTACAACAGCCAGAAATGTGGTGTGGATGTCATGGACCAGATGGTCATAAAGTACACTGTGCGTTCAGGAACATGGCGTTGGCCAGTCGCTGTGTTTTACAACATGATTGACATTGCAGCACTGAATGCACATGTGCTTTACCAAGCATGCACTGGGGTCAAAGAGAGACGGGCGGACTTCTTGGTGAAGCTTGCAAGAGAGCTTGCCCAGGGGCATATGGCAGCCAAGGAGGTGTGTAATGAGGATAAACTTCAGCAGCAACCACGCACACCTGACACAGGGAAAAGGGCATTGTGCCAGGTGAAGTGTTGCTGCAAGAATAACCACGCCACTAAGCGTTATGTTTATTGCAACAAGTTAACATGTGGAAAATGCAGAAAGGAGATGTTGTGGCAGTGCCAGATGTGTTCAGACAATCTGTAAGCACACACATATGTACACAGGCTTATTGGCAGAGTTTAGAGTTTAGAATACTTTTGTTATCATACTGTTGCATGCTTATTTTATTTTATCTTTTATTACTTACTTATACTTAGATTTATATAAGATATTTTGGACATCCAGTGTGGGCAGCAAAGTACTGTGCATATGACAATAAAGCTTTGAATCTTGAATCTAAATTTCTTCTACTAAGTGTTGTGTTTTTTGTAACAAGTTCACAGAAAGGAGATGTGGCAGTGCCAGGTGCGTTCAGACAAACTAGGTCAAATGTCACCTGGTAACAATAGAAATAATAAGAATATAGAAATAACAAAACATTAGCATAATAACTATTGAAGTAATAGTGGTACAAATATCATTCCTAAAGCTATGGGTATGTCTTTATGGTCAAAGAATCTGATAAAGTTGAAAAGTTTATTTTATTCTTTATAACTAAACATCTGTTTTTTCTTATGTACTTGGGTTCTGTCTTTAGAGTTACTTCTTACAAATGTAACTGAAACTATTTTTTATTTTTGCTGACACAAAGAGGACAAATGTGCAAGCTGAATAAGGTGCTACTGTGTATTAGCTCATTTAGCATCAATAACAGCTCGAAGTCTTTTGTGATAGTTGTGGATGAGACACTTTATTTTCTCAGATGGTAAAGCTGCCCATTCTTCTTGGATAAAGGTCTCCAGTTCCTGTAAATTCTTGGGCTGTCTTGCATGAACTGCACATTTGAGATCTCCCCAAAGCGGCTCAATGATACTGAGGTCAGGAGACTGAGATGACCATTCCAGAACCTTCACTTTTTTCTGCTGTAGCCATTGACACATTGACATGGCCACCAGTCCCCCGAGGGACCGCCGTACACCCCCCAATTCTCACTCCAAGCAAACTTGAAAACTTGAGAGCCCTGGTTCAGACAAACTACTGCTCAAGCATACCCCTCCCCCTAAAGGTGTGTGCAAGAAACCTCCAGAACAGATCTAATGGCTGCATTTACAAATGAAAGGGGGTCGTTGAGATGTAAATCCAGGGAGTGCAGCTGCCATTTGGCAGCACCTTGGGATTTAAAGGTATAACTGCCATTTGGCAGGTCCTTGGGAGTTCTCAATCTAACTGCACAGATTAAACAGCTAACAGATACAGCAAAACACCGCTGTGCTCCGGAACAGGAAGTGATACAATACCGCAGTGAGAGCCAACCACCCACAATGCAGATGAGATGAGTTTGTATCAGTCAGATGAGTTTGTATCAGTTTCTGTCAGTGTGTGCATTATGTCTGGAGTTGCCTTGACAACAACAGACCATCGAAGTCCGTCAAAAGGCCGTCAAAATTATTTTAGAGGAAAACAGTGGGGTGTTTTGACCTTCGGAGACTGATAAGCCTGCCATGTTTAGAGTTGAGCAGAGAAAGCACATTTGCAGTCCTCTAACCATCCAAATCCAATTTATGACTATTCCCTGGTCTCCGACATCTTCCTTTGCAAGGCGTACATTTGCTCCAAGATATCCAACTTACGTCTGAGTTCAAGGACTAACGCAGTCTGAGAATGTATCACCTTGCCCAAGTCATTAATCATGACGGACAGATGAAGGGTTGTGGTTCTGGTAATAGCCGTCTTGCCAATTCTCCGGTAGGTCAGGGCAGCACATAAACCAATAGGTACTAGCCCTCCTATGATAAAACGAAATATAAATAAATCTTTGATGTCCTCCACAGAGAGTGGTACCAAGCACGCAACATGCCACTTCTCCCAGGCTTTGAGAACATAGTCCGCAGGGTTGGTTCCATCTGGGCACGCAGGGTCCCCAGCCCTGATTTCCTTGTTGAAAAAATGGTGTCAATAGTGTTCCGAGACCAGCTGATCAATTCCATGGTTAATCCAATACAATTTGAAAAATTCACAGTCTGGTGAAGTAGGGACTTTGAAAGTTGGAGCAGAGATAGCGGGGGAGAGAGAGGAGGAGATGTGACCGCTCTTGCTGGAGTCCCAAGAGCATTTCAACTCAGAGCTACCACTCATATTGGCTTGTGATGCGTCAACGGTAGGGGTTGGTGCAGTAATTTCCCACTGAATTGTCCAAAACCAAATCCGATATTTCGAGTTTCATACCTGGATAGTTTGCCATATTTGAGGCAAAAAATTGATCTGACCATGAAATATGAGAAAAGTTTGCAAAACAGGTTACTTGCAGAGCTACATGACAGTCACTGTGGCATGGTAAAAATGAGTCGTTGGCTAGAAGCTTATTATGGTGGCCAACATTGGATGGCAATGTTGAAATTGAGGTTAATCAGTGTGAAATCTGTAAACATCAGCGTTGTGTACCAGCTGCAGCTCCAGTATATATGTGGATATGGGCTTCAGAGACCTCAAGTACAAAGACTTGCGTGGATTTCCTAGAAAACCTGGCATACGCCAAAACCCAGAAACTGTTGTAAGCAAAAAAATATTCAGATGTATCAAAATGTGTGTAGGCATGGATCCATGCATGTTCCGTTTGTACATCCCACTGAACATGGAATTGAGTGCACATGCACTTAACTCTGCCCTGGCCATGTCCCTATTTAAATATGCAAATTCATGTAAATAGGCCATTTGAGCTGGGATTCCCCATGCTGTCATATCACTCAACATGAACACAGAAAAGAAATCATATGTAGTGTGAGCTACAGATGACTGGGAATTACGTGGAGACACGCAGGGATAGTTTATTTATCCTGTCACATGAAATAAACTGGAAAAGAGTTAGTGGGTGCATGTATCTGTGGGGCTACAACACTGTGGGCTCAGGGCAGTGCACACACACTGATGTTAAAACTGTGAGGGGCACCATGCATTGACAAATGCAGGGTAACAATCGGGGGCCTGTTAACCCTCTGGGGTCCGAGGGCATTTTTTGGACAGTTCACTCGCCTGCATAAATGTTTTATTATTGCTGTTAACAGCTCTCCCTGCATCCCACAATCAAGTTTTATGTCTCTTTTTTTCAGGACAACTTGTACTTTCAGAATATATATGCTATAGTGGTGTTTTATAAGTGTAATAAAGGTTTATAATCAGAAATATGAAAGGAAAAAGTAAAGCGGGAAATCATTTTCCACACACATTTATTCAAAACACACAGCAAACTATAATAAACAACTGTTTTGACACTTTATAAAGGTAACTTGTGTAAAAGACTGTACAACAAAAAGGTTCTATCAATAAACACAAATGTACATTTTGAACAATATATACAAAATGTTCTATGCGTTTTGTTTGTCTTCATCTCAAAGCAATTTCTGTCTGCTATTACACAAAGGTCACATCACAAACTTCTACTTATATGAAGATGACTGTGTTTTTGGAATGTTCTGTCCTGCTCTGAAAGCAGCTTTCACACTTTGGCCCATTTACACTCTGAGGAGCGGCCCCTCCCCCTCGGTCCATTGATATGGTAAATGGTGCTTTACGCCGGAGCGAGAGAGCTTGCCACAGGCTTATTCAATAATATTCACAGGCAATGACTAGTGGAGCATCTCTGAAACTCACACACTCTGTTTGAGCACGTGAGATTGTGTGAGAGGCCCTCCGTCTGCTCCCTCTGCTCACTTTCACTGATTGCTGTGCGTAATGGCGCAGGGTGCATTGGAGCCAGCAGCCAGGAGGCTATTCAAACGGGCCAACTAGTAACACATTACTGCTAAAAACAAGCTTTGGTGTATCACGTGAGGTAAATCTGCCCTACGATTGGATTTTGGAAAACCATGTAACGGTGAACCAATTCTGACTGGACACTTACATTGCGCACATCATCACACAGCTTCTATGAGGAGTACAAAGATGGTGGATGGTTGGCTCAAAAGTCCACGGAATTATTTTTTCAGCAAAAAAAAAAAACAAGTAAGTTTCTATCTCGTATCATTAAAAAGTTATTTATAATGTAGTAAAACTTGGTCTCAGCCGTCGTATACGACAGTGTCGGCCCCAGAGGGGTAAGAAGCTCTAGTTTCACGATCAAGCAACAAAAAGAAAATAATAATAATAATAATAATAATAGTAATAATAATAACAAAAAAAAAGGAAAAAATTCAATGCACACATACCCGTATGTGCCCACGCTGGTTTCATTCGGGACAGTTTACGTGAGTGAACTATTTACTCATTGCGCACGTGCCAGACAGGGGCACAAAATGCGGGTTGACACGAGGGGTGGGGGGGCAATCATGGTTAGGGTTAGGAGAAGGGGTTGGGGTTAGACGTAAAATATAAATCTGTGTCACGGAAATAGCAATCAATTTGTGACGAAGCATGACAGAGTGGTTGGGGCAGCCTAGTCTCACGCTTTTTTGTTAGTCAGTGTGAAGTCGTCTGGCTGTTAGCAGTCAGGATGGATTAGTCATGCGTTGAACCAGGACACCCAGGCACAATTTAGGTAGATGCATTTGCGCATCACATGTGGGTTGAACATTGATGGAATAAACTTGCTCCCTATTGCGAAAAAACAAATTTGATTATATTAGAGAATCCGGCTCTCGCTGCAAATTGCGCTGTAATGTTGGAATGTGATGTACCTTGATGACTTTCGGATGATTGCCTTCCACACAGCTGGCATGGCTCTGCTTAAGGGTGACTGGCACACTCCTGATTGATCAGCCAGCTCATGCTGGAATGCCCTGTCGCCAGGAAGCCCAGTGTGGTGGGCACCTGTGTGGGCACAGACAACCCCTGGGTCTTTGCCGTATTGCGCTCTGGGCCGGCTGCAGGTCTGCGCGCAACTCTAGTAACAGTGGCCTTGGTAATCAAAATCAGTTTATGAGCCAATTGTCGTCATTTGCAAGAAAATCCTTGTCTTCCCTCACATCAGATCGCACCATTTGCAAGGGCCTCTAATGAAGCCACTCTTAGCACCATGTTACGCATCACTTTGCGCATGCTTTAATATCCACCCATATAACTGCAAACTCGTAGGAATATCCTGCTCATCAGTGTGTCTCTGATGTGCACTCTGATGACTTCAACTTTTCATACTATTAACGATTCCCAGCATCACCTGTACATGTCCTCAGTGGAACAATAGCTGTAGAAACACTGTCATTTCACTTTTTGATACATCTGAACATTGGCATTGAGACGGAAGCAGGCCGCATTTTGTGCATACACACACTTTGTACATGAGGCCCCAGGTCCATGGGAAAGAAGTCACCTTGATTTTCAGAATCCAAAGACTCTTAGTAGTGATGGATGCATACCAGAAATGCATGGCTAGAAATCATCCATATGCAGACTGGCATGACATGCAAAATGAGTAAGATTTTGAGAAACTTGTTTTCCGCTTACGGGCTGCCCCAAGAAGGTGGTAACTAATAATGGACCTCAATTCATTGCAAATGAATTTGAGACATTCCTGAAATTGAATGCTATCAAGCATGTGAAAACTCTGACATACCATCCAGCTTCAAATAGATTGGCTGAAAGGCTGGTACAAAATTTTAAGAGGTCCCTAGCCAAAAGTCAAGCACTTGGTGGTATAACACTTGAAAGAAGTCAAAGTTGCAAGAGGGCGCTATGGAGGCATTTTGCTGTGCACATGGCCACGCCCCTATCACCTGTAAGAGGTTGTCATTGTTGACCCGTGTATCAATTTTCATGATGGTATGATATGACCGGCGGCGTTCTGACGAAGTTGCAGTGGTGTACCTGACGGGCTTCGACAGCAGGGTTGTCGAGTGTCAACGGCGGAGTGTTTTCCAGCGGCGGCGGCTGAGCTGACGAGTATTGACGGGGAACTTACCAGCAGCAGTGGTGGAGTTTCCAGCAGTGGCGGCGGAGCCAACGAGTGTCGACGGCGAGTTTATCTGGCAGCAGCGGCTGAGCTGTCGGGTTTCGATGTTAGAACTGACAGCCTCGACAGCGGAACTTTCCAGCAGCAGCGTCGGAGCTGAGGAGCGCCAGAGGCGCGGGCGAGTGACAGCGGTGGCTGGACCATCAGGCCTCTGGGCTTTGGCTGCGGTTACCTACCGGGAGGCCCGGACTCTGGCTAGGCCTGGTTAGCCACTATCCAGCGGCGGCTTTACATCGGGGCTGGGCACCCCAGTCAGACAGTGTAGTTGCTGCCCACAAGGTAAAACTTTGTTTTCTCCAAACATGCCAAAAAAAGGCATTAGCAGCAAAGACTTGGATGAGGTCAAACTCCCCTTAAATTTCATGTTGAAGGAACTCGGTGGTGTGGTGAAAAAACAGACTGAACTGCTTGGTTTATTGAAGGAGGCTCGTGAACTTAAAAGAATTTTACAGGAGAAAGACATTAAAATTAGAACACTGGAAAACCGTGTAGATAAACTGGAGCAACACATGAGGATGGATGAGGTAACTGTGTCCGGACTTAATCATCGGACATATGCCATGGCAGCAGCTGTGGGCAGCAGTGCTGGTGACACAGAGGTCACGCAGGAATAAACTCACTCCCTGGAGCAACAAGTTATTCACTTTTTTCCTCCAAGGACATCCTCATTAATAGTACCGATATTGCAGACTGCCATTCAGTCTCAAGAAAAGACAAAAAGTCGAAACTGGTTATTATTATCCAGTTTGTGAACAGGAGGTTTAAGAATGATTTGTTAAGGCTATCAAAAAAGTTGAGAGGAACCGAGGTGTACGTAAATGAACATCTGACGAAGAAAAATGTGGAGATTGCAGGACAAGCCAGAGTTCTTCGAAAACAGAAAAACTACAAGTGACCTGGACCAGAAATTGTAAAGTATGGATTAAATTAAATGGCACTCCGGATGAAGTGAAAGTCCTAATGATACGAGAGCTTTCAGACCTCAGTAATCTTAAGTGACTGCTCCTCAAAGAGGAAAATGTCTACTGGTTCTTTATCGCTTTTTGATTTTTATTTTGATTTTTGTTTAATCTCCCTTTGTTATGTGTAAACGTTTGAGAAAACCTATATCAGGTACTGGTTTATATCAAACCGTCTTCATTTAGCTGCAAGTTTGGTTTGTGGATTACAACTTTTTTATAATGTCAATTAAATTGATTCTTTCCAATTTACCTCTGCACAGGAGCTTGACCTAAAATTTTTGAGTACTCTAAACATAAAACTTGACATTGAATATAATATAGATGCAGATTGTTTTTTTTTTCTCAAAAATATTACTCACCACTGTAATTACTTTACTGAGGAACAATTTAAGAATTGTTCAATGATAAATGTGTCATTCTCTAATATATATTTTAATATTAGAAGTCTTTCTACAAACTTGTTTAAAATTCAGGATTGTTTAAAAAATGTCAATAAACATTTTTCTGTTATTGTGGTTTCTGAGATATGGTTGAGAGATGAGTACATGGACACTGTCCAGCTTGAGGGTTATGATTTTTTTCCTATAAGCAGGATGCATAAACGGCAATGGCGTGGCACTTTACGCTGGAGTTATCATTGTGAAATTGTTAACAATATGTCCTTTTCTCTTGAAATATCATGGAATGTGTTACAGTGGAAATCAAATGTGAAAAATCAAAAAACATCATTATAAGCTGCATTTACAGAGCACCTGGATCAAACATATTTTTTTTAATAAATTGACAGACATGTACAATACTTTTAAAAACAATAAGCTTTTGTTTATATGCAGAGAGTTTAATATAGATTGCCTAAATCCTCATAGTCAATTACATATAGATGAATTTATAAATTCTGTGTTTTGTATGGGATTGTACCCAGTGATTACTCATCCAACTAGGATAACCAGGAATACATCAACACTTACTGATAATATATTGACAAATATTACTGTGGGAAATCTAACAGGAGGACTACTCATTAGTGATATCAGTGACCATTTGCCTGTTTTTGTTGCTTTCAATTCCTTAGTCAATTAAAGTGACCATAGTAACATTACGAACTTTACAAGGAAACTAACAAAGGAATCTATGGAAAATCTTAGAATGGATTTATTACATAAAAATTGGAGTGACATTTATATTGAGGATGTAGATCAATCTTACAAATCATTCATTTCTACTGTTTCCAAGTTGTATGATAAACATTGCCCTTTTCTGTCAAAAGTTGGATATAAGCAAAATATTGATAAACCTTGGATCACTAAGGGACTTCAGAATGCATGTAAAAAGAAAAAAAATTGTTGATTGAAATTGAGAACAAATGAAGCTGAGAGAAGATGTAAGACATATAAAAACCATCTAATTAATATTATGCAATCATGTAAAAGGCAGTACTATTGTGATTTATTGGAAAAAATAAAATGAATATAAAGAGTACTCGGAAGATTTTAAATGAAATTATAAATAAGAAAAAAGTTGTTAAAGAATATCCTGCTGTTTTATACAAATACTGATACAGTTGTTAAAGAAAAGAAAGCTACAGCAGATCATTTTATCATTTTATGGCTATTTTGTTAATGTGGGTAAAAATTTAGCAAATTCAATTGTGTCTTCTAAAACATGGTTTTTGGAAAACAGCAAAACAACTAAAATAGTTCTGGATTCAATGTTCATTAAAGGAATGGATGAAAAGAGATTATTGACATAGTTCATAAACTTAAGGGAAAAAATCAGCTGACAGTGACAACTTTGATATGTTTTTGGTTAAAAATATTATTGATTGTATTGTTACACCTTTAACGTATATCTGTAATTTGTCATTAATGACTGGGAGATTTCACTTCAAAATGAAAAAAGCTAAAGTGATACCAGTGATCAAATCTGGTGGCAAACATATTTTTTCAAATTATAGACCAATCTCCCTCTTACCACAATTTTCTAAAATGCTGGAAAAGGTATTTGTAATGAGGTTAAATGATTTCTTAGCTAAACATCATATCATTAGCGAGCAGCAATATGGTTTTAGAAAAAATTTGCACTACTTTACTGGCAGTAATGGATTTTGTTGAACAAATTTCTAACGTGATCGAGAATAGACAATATACTGTTTTTATTATTTATAGAAAGCATTTGATACTATTGAACATACTTCGCTACTGGACAAATTAAAAATATATGGTATCAGAGGATTGGCACTCAACTGGATAACGAGCTACTTATGCAATAGGTATCAGTGTGTCCACATTGGTGGTACAAATTCTGACATTTTGAGGATTACATGTGGGGTACCCCAGGGTTCAGTCCTTGGGCAATTGCTGTTTCTTTTGTACATTAATGATATATGTTTGGTTTCCCAGTCCCTATTTTGTATTTTGTTTGCTGATGATATGACTGTGTTTTGTAGTGGAGATCATTTGGGACAGCTCCTGGACATGATGGAGAATTAATTAAATACATTTAAACAGTGGTTTGATTCAAACAAATTATTGCTCCATTTTGGTAAAACTAAGTGTATGATATTTGGTAATAAGTCCAGGAACGTAAGCAGAAATTTATTATTACATGATATTGATAAATTAAGCTGTAAAACACATGTTAACTATGTTAAATCTAAAATGTCAAAAGTCATTGCAATTCTGTATAAAGCACAAGACTTCCTCTCCCAACATTCTTTGGCCATCTTATATCATACATTACTTGTTCCCTATATGACATACTGTGTTGAGGTTTGGGGAAATACATATAGAACTAATACTAATCCAATATTTCTATTGCAAAAGAAAGCTATAAGAATTATCAGTAATAAGCCATATCGTGAGCCAACAAATCCGTTATTTGCTGGTTTGCAAATTTTAAAATTCTGGGACTTGGTTAATTATATCACAATACAAATTATGTATAAAGTCAAAAATAAACCCTTGCCTAAACATGTCCAGGATCTGTTTAAAATGAGGGATTCCAGCTACAATTTGAGAGGGACATTATTATTTGAGAAACTGAGGATCTGAACTACTGCAAAAAGTCATTGTGTTTCTGTTAAGGGTGTTAATATTTGGCATAACTGTCCTGATACTATTAAGTTACTTGGTACTTTAGTCAGCTTTTAAAGGCTTTACAAAAATAATATACTTACCCATTATAATTTGGAAAATTAGGTTTACCATTTTGTTGTTGTGCTTGGGTTTACGAGTATGCACTGTTGCTTGTTTGGTTGTGTCTTAAAATTCTGGTGCACTGTCTGAGTTGTTTTGTTTGTGCACATTTCTTTTGTATTGCTGTTATCAGTATATATATATTTATATAGTATGTACACATTCTTTACTTTCTTTATTTTTTATGGTGTAAGGGGAGGGTATCTATAAGCTTTGCTTCTGCTTTCACCCTTTCGGCCACACGTTCTTTTTTATGAGTTTGTTATTGTCTGTGCTGTTATTCTGTGTGCCGAATAAATTCCTTCCTTCCTTCATTCATTCATTCAAAGAATGTATTGTAAAATTCTTGTTTGGGTATCTAAATAACAAATGGGAAAACACCACCAGAACTATTCTTGAAAAGAAAGGTTCGCACCAGGATGTCTTTGCTGAAACCAAAATTCTCTGAAACGGTCCAGGATTGACTTGCTCAGAAACAGTCCCATGCAAAATGGAGACTCAGAGAACTCTCTGTAGGTCAAGCTCTACTTGTCAGAAGCTACAGGGGAAGACAGAAATGGGTGAATGGATAAGTTACCTAAGTTCTGGGTCCTGAAGAGACGTGTAAATCAATTGTTGGAAAACAAGCATTCAAACTCAGAGAGCAAGGATGAGGGTGATCATTCTGATTTTGATTTTGACAGTGCCTAACGAAACTGTGGAAACAGAATGAACAGACGGATGAGTTTCCACAGGGAGTGGTGGAGAGCAATCCACCTGAACAGGCTATGGAATGTCGGAAGAGGAAGGTTCTTCCTCCTACAAGACTGAACTTACAAAGGAAAAAGGGAATACTGCACATACGTTTAAATGAAAAAATATGTGTGCAGTACTGATATACAGGTGAGGACTGTGTTGTCTGAGTGTGACCAGCTCGAGGCGGTCAGACTATAAAAGAGTATAAAAGAGGCTGCCGTGCAGAGAGCAGGCAGCCGGGGCAGATCAGAGTGAGCGAGAGCATAACACCATTAAATTGTTCTTGTACAGTGTGTAATAAAGTTGCTAATTCCAGTGGAAACCAGCGTCATTTCTCCACCAGGACGAACCACAAATTTTTCTAACACAACAATTACCATTATGCTTCTTTTTGTTTTGCACAGTAAAGTGGCATTGGTGGATATAACAGGCATCGGAGATCACAGGTGTTCAGCCTAATCTTGCATCCTTGCCCTTTATGAACAGAAATTCCTCCAGAATCCTTGAATTGTTCAATGATATGCACTGTAGAGGGGAAAAATATCCAAATCCCCTCTAATCTTTCTCTGAGGAACTTTGTTTATGACATTTCAACAATTTTCTCATGCATTTGCTGTCAAACTGGAGATCATCTGTTCATCTTTATCCTCAAAGACTCAGCCTTTCATGGATACTGTCTTTGTTCCAAATCATGATTACAATCACCTGTTGACATCACCTGTTTGAAATAACATTCAGAATTATTTTATTAATTTAATTTTTTTTTTTTTAACTTCATGACTAGCCCTAAATTGCCCCGGAACCAACTTTTGTTGGAATGTGTTGCAGGCCTGAAATGAAAAAATGGATGCATATGAAATGAAGGTAACTACAAAATACATGAAATATCTTGGGTTCATGCTGTCTGCAATGAAATAGAAAATCTAGTTTTGCTCCCATTTTGTATGAGATGGAGTCAAAGATCTAAAACTTTTTCCACATACACAATATCACCATTTCCCTCAAATATTGTTCACAAACCAGTCTAAATCTGTGATAGTGAGCACTTCTCCTTTGCTGAGATAATCCATCCCACCTCACAGGTGTGCCATACCAAGATGCTGATTAGACACCATGATTAGTGCACAGGTGTGCCTTAGACTGCCCACAATAAAAGGCCACTCTGAAAGGTGCAGTTTTATCACACAGCACAATGCCACAGATGTCGCAAGATTTGAGGGAGCGTGCAATTGGCATGCTGACAGCAGGAATGTCAACCAGAGCTGTTGCTCGTGTATTGAATGTTCATTTCTCTACCATAAGCCGTCTCCAAAGGCGTTTCAGAGAATTTGGCAGTACATCCAACCAGCCTCACAACCGCAGACCACGTGTAACCACACCAGCCCAGGACCTCCACATCCAGCATGTCCACCTCCAAGATCATCTGAGACCAGCCACTCGGACAGCTGCTGAAACAATCGGTTTGCATAACCAAAGAATTTCTGCACAAACTGTCAGAAATCGTCTCAGGGAAGCTCATCTGCATGCTTGTCGTCCTCATCGGGGTCTCGACCTGACTCCAGTTCGCCGTCGTAACCGACTTGAGTGGGCAAATGCTCACATTCGCTGGTGTTTGGCACATTGGAGAGGTGTTCTCTTCACGGATGATGCGAAGGAGATGTGTTGCACTGCATGAGGCAAATGGTGGTCACACCAGATACTGACTGGTATCCCCCCCCAATAAAACAAAACTGCACCTTTCAGAGTGGCCTTTTATTGTGGGCAGTCTAAGGCACACCTGTGCACTAATCATGGTGTCTAATCAGCATCTTGGTATGGCACACCTGTGAGGTGGGATGGATTATCTCAGCAAAGGAGAAGTGCTCACTATCACAGATTTAGACTGGTTTGTGAACAATATTTGAGGGAAGTGGTGATATTGTGTATGTGGAAAAAGTTTTAGATCTTTGACTCCATCTCATACAAAATGGGAGCAAAACCAAAAGTGTTGCGTTTATATTTTTGTTGAGTATATGTGTGGTTTTTATATTTGCATTTTCCATACTGTCCAACTATTTTCTGAGTTGGGGTTGCATGATAAATCATTTTGTGTATTTTCACCCACCTGACATCATGTGGAGACTCCTGGACTGGATGTTGTCCTCAGCAGGATCGTAGTCAAACACTGAACCAGGGTTTGTGCGCCACACACGCAGATCTGATGACACATGATCAGTGAAGTAATTAGTCACTGAAAATAACTTTAATTTGTATTAAATGAGCTTTTAAATACTAACAGACATAATAGACAAGGAGGAAATGTCTATAATCTGCAGTATTTTCACAAAATTTGATTAATTTGAAAACAGAGAGTAGTAGTAGTGAGTGGAGTAGAGAGTACTTTTGCGCCTTTACCTTTTTTTTTTTCTTACAATTCAGATTTGTAAAATAATTTTTGCATGCATATTCCATTTGCCATGCTTAATGCTGTGTGCAGGCTTCCGTGTGTACCAGTGATAGTCTCCTGGTCGTGTTCCATTGCATGCCTCCTCTCCATCTCTACCACGCGCCTCTGGATACCACGGTAACTAATGTCGCTGAAATCCTGAGTGTTCCTCTTCACACGCTCCATCACAAGGTCAGATGTTGTGGGAGTAAAACTGCCCTTGGTCTTCTCAAAGTCCTCATGGTATCTTACCTGAAGAACACAGATTGTTGAAGTACCAAGGATCACTCAAAAAGATGCTGTGATGGAAATAAAGAATGTGTTTAGGAATGAAAGAATAAATTGAGTTTTTGTTTGTTTGTTTGTTTTTTGCATACATTGTGAAATTAAAACTGGTTCTGTTGTTGCACAAGTCTGAAACAGATTTTTTTTATTATCTGGTTCAATTCAAACGATACATACTTCAGCACACATCATTTCTGTCCTGTTTTAGGCCTTTAAGTTCTCTCCTTTTTCATTTGATATAGTATTTATTTTCATAATGTTAATTCATGTAGTTATTATTATTATTGTTGGTCTCACTACTGTCTTGTAAACTTTCATCTTCACTCTTGCAGATATCATTCTATCATAAATCACTCCTGCAACTTTTCTCAGCCCACTCCACCATGCTTGCACTCTCTTATTCACCTCTACATACTCCATTATGCTAGACAGTTGATCCCAAGTATTTAAAATCATCTACCATCACCACCTCTATTCCTTGTGTAAACACTATTCCACCATGCTCCCTCTCATTCACACACATTTAATTTCACCTTGCTCCTACTGACTTTCATTCCTATTCTCTCCAGAGCATATCTCCACCTCTCCAGTCTTGTCTCAACCTACTCTCTTCTCTCACTACCACTCACAAGTCAAGTCATCTGCCAATGTCATAGTCTATGGAGACTCCATGAGTCCATCACCTGAAAACAAGAAAAGGCTCAGAGCCGATGCTTGATGTAATCCCACCTCCACCTAAAATGCATTTGTCATTCCTACTGGGCATCTCACTGCTGTCACGCTGTCCTTGTACATACCATACCCTGCACAAACCTCACATTCTTCTCTGCTACGCCAGACTTTCTCATACAATACCACAGCTCTTCTCTTGGCACCCTGTCATAAGCTTTCTGTAAATGTACAAAGACACAATGTAACTCCTCCTGGCCTTCTCTATGCTTATCAATCAATCAATCAATCAATTTATTTATATAGCGCCAAATCACAACAAACAGTTGCCCCAAGGCGCTTTATATTGTAAGGCAAGGCCATACAATAATTACGTAAAAACCCCAACGGTCAAAACGACCCCCTGTGAGCAAGCACTTGGCGACAGTGGGAAGGAACTGATACTTATCCATCAGCACTTTCAGAGGAAACATTGCATCCATAGTGGGCTTTCTCAGCATGAATGGATATTGCTCCTCACACATCCTTGCCTGTTTTCTAAGCCTAGCTTCCACTATGCATTCTCATGTCTTCATGGTGTGGCTGATCGCCTCGCAGCTCTGTACATCACCCTTGTTCATAAAATTTGGAACCAGTACGCTTCTTCTCGACTTCTCGGGCATCCTCTCGCTTTCAATCAATCTTGTTAAAAGCTCCACTGCCATCTCTCCTAAACATTCCCATGCCTCCACTGGTATGTCATCTGGACCAACTGCCTTTCCATTCTTTACCCACTTCATAGCTGTCCTTATTCCATCTTTACTAATTCCTTGCCCTTCCTGATTTACTCTGTCCACATTATACAGCCTTTCTCTCTCTGTCTCTCTTTCTTCATTTTTCAGCTCCCCAAAAAAAACTCCCTCCACCTTCTCGATACACTCTCCTTGCTTGTCATCACATTTCCATCTACATCAGGCCTCTCCAACTCTGCTGTTGGAGATACTTGTCCTTTCCATGTCTACCTGCTCTAGTCACACCTGGTCAATTAACATTGATGTTTTCAACCTCTCGATTGGCTGAGCACACCTGACTGAGTTAATTATCTGTGGGTGGAGTAGAGAGAGTTGTAAAACATATTGGACAGGTGCCCTCCAGGAGCAGGGTTGCAGAGGCCTGATCTACATGTTTACATCTACACTTCCATTCCACCTCAGTCCCTCTGTCTGGCCAATCAATACAAGCCCTTTTTTGCTTTATTGTTCAACTTCCTGCACAGCTTGATATATACTCTTTCCTTAGCATTTGCCACTTCTCTTAACCTCTTATTCCACATCTGCTTGTACTGCAGAAAACAGGATTTCTCTCACAACGCAACTGTCTAAAGTGAGTAGAGCAGTCAGAGGCTTCATTGCTAATAAAATGCACAGGCATGAGTAAGGCAGTAAAAAGCAAATAAGTCCTTTCCAAAGGCTGGTTTGTTCATTTTCTCTCTGCGTGTGCAAGTGACATAGCAAACCAGTCACACTGTGAAATAGAACAGAATCTAAAGTAAAAGTTCTATAAAATACTGAAATGATCATGATCCAAAATCAATATCCCATATGTCTTACACAATATATTGGCATATTTTCTTGTTGTGTTGGATGTTTAGCTCAATATGTGTAAAATTCACATTACACTCCTTTTTTTTATGTCTGTTGTCTTTTCTCTTCAATACATTTTAAAGTGCATAAATGAAATTTATTGAAGTTAGTAAAAAAGAAGAGCTCACTCCGGAAATGATACGCTGCGTCTCTCTCACACGCCTCATCTCAGGGGTGTCCAGAACGAAGGCAGCCTTACCCTGGACCTGCTTACGGAAGCTGTCAGAGTACAGTACCTGGTGAGCAGAGTGAACAGAATGCACAAGACCAAAGGTGAGGCTCTGTGCCATTTCAAACCCTAGACCAGCATCCACAGCACACAGGGTCCAAATGGTAGGACGACATACGTTATGTTATTGGGATGTCAGACAAATGAATTATTAGGGAGGGTTCTTTCAATTAATTTGGTGAAATACAAAACACAAAGACACGGTGTTCCAGTCCTGAGCAGGAGGACAGCAGGAGAACAACAGGGAAACATGATGAAATGAAATAGTTTCAACAACATGAGAGGTTAGCGATGATGACTTGCTGGTTTGCACAAACACCACAAGTGGTGGAATTAAACACGTTTCTGAGGAAGCTTACTGGGGAGAATTAATATGATTAAGTTGAGCTGGACGAGTGAGTTAGAAACAGGTGAATCAGCAAAAATGGTGGTTCTGAAGATACCGAGCTAATGTTTTCCTGGTTCCGTTTGACTCGCTCCATCTCTGGAGTAAACACCACAGGAGTTCCCTTGGCTGAACTGTCTTTATACAACACCTACAGGACAGAAGGACAGTGCCCCCAAGAGGACAATCAGACACACTGGACAACATACAGATTCATCCTGGCAGACTAATTCTCAAACTGAGAATTAGTCTGGTATCTCTCCATTCACGTTTCATTTCCAGGGGGCAGTACCATTGGAGCCAAACAAAACTGCCTCTAGACAGTATTGGACAGACATACAACCAATCGGAACAATAACGTATGTGGCGAACACGAAGCAATAATCAGACTCGTATCAACAAACATGCAGTCAGTGTAAGGCAAACAGATTTCTTACAAACGAAGGCTTCTTGAGCATTCACTGTTCTTCTTTCACAGACTTTATATTGTCCATGTCAGTAGTTCTTCAGTGCTCTTCAATTAATCATCCCATAAAGCCCGCCCTATATAATATATACACTCAACAAAAATATAAACGCAACACTTTTGGTTTTGCTCCCATTTTGTATGAGATGAACTCAAAGATCTAAAACTTTTTCCACATATACAATATCACCATTTCTCTCAAATACTGTGCACAAACCAGTCTAAATCTGTGATAGTGAGCACTTCTCCTTTGCTGAGATAATCCATCCCACCTCACAGGTGTGCCATATCAAGATGCTGATTAGACACCATGATTAGTGCACAGGTGTGCCTTAGACTGCCCACAATAAAAGGCCACTCTGAAAGGTGCAGTTTTATCACACAGCACAATGCCACAGATGTCGCAAGATTTGAGGGAGCGTGCAATTGGCATGCTGACAGCAGGAATGTCAACCAGAACTGTTGCTCGTGTATTGAATGTTCATTTCTCTACCATAAGCCATCTCCAAAGGCGTTTCAGAGAATTTGGCAGTACATCCAACCAGCCTCACAACCGCAGACCACGTGTAACCACACCAGCCCAGGACCTCCACATCCAGCATGTTCACCTCCAAGATCGTCTGAGACCAGCCACTCGGACAGCTGCTGGAACAATCGGTTTGCATAACCAAAGAATTTCTGCACAAACTGTCAGAAACTGTCTCAGGGAAGCTCATCTGCATGCTCGTCGTCCTCATCGGGGTCTCGACCTGACTCCAGTTCGTCGTCATAACCGATTTGAGTGGGCAAATGCTCACATTTGCTGCTGTTTGGCACTTTGGAGAGGTGTTCTCTTCACGGATGATGCGAAGGAGATGTGTTGCACTGCATGAGGCAAATGGTGGTCACACCAGATACTGACTGGTATCCCCCCCCCCCCCCCCCCCCCAATAAAACAAAACTGCACCTTTCAGAGTGGCCTTTTATTGTGGACAGTCTAAGGCACACCTGTGCACTAATCATGGTGTCTAATCAGCATCTTGATATGGCACACCTGTGAGGTGGGATGGATTATCTCAGCAAAGGAGAAGTGCTGACTATCACAGATTTAGACTGGTTTGTGCACAGTATTTGAGAGAAATGGTGATATTGTATATGTGGAAAAAGGTTTAGATCTTTGAGTTCATCTCATACAAAATGGGAGCAAAACCAAAAGTGTTGCGTTTATATTTTTGTTGAGTATAAATGGTTGCAATTGGTCTGTCTTGCTTTCAGCCTGGAGGAAATGGCCGTGAATGGGAGGAGCGCCAGACCCTTTCATAAAGCGAATTTATTCGCAAAATGAATTATGAGTCTGTTTACCAGGTTAACCAGGATCTCTGCTGTGCAGACAAACATATACCCACACACTTCTGATGCTGCAGCGGGAAGGAACTGGAAATCAACAGAGCAGCACAATGCAGCTTTACATGAAGAAAGCTAGGCTGTGGGTTAGGAAGTACAATATGTCAGAATTGTCAGAGGCCAAAGAGGAGGGGTTCACTCAGTGTGAGGGGTCAATGACTGAGGATTAAATGACTAAAAAGAACAAAGAATGAAAGGGATGAGAATTAAGGGCCCGGTCACACAGCACATGACGATAGCTGAACAAAGAAAAAAGTCACAAAGTCACAAATCGCCGAGAAAAGGTGGAAGAATGATCCTTCACTTCTCCTATCACTGAAAAGCCTGTGAGTCCAGAGCGCATGAAGGAATAAAACAAAACCAAAACGAATAAAAGAAAAACAAAGTGAACGTCAACCTTGACAGTTTAAACAAAATCATAACGAAACATTCATGATGACGTGACTTGACAGTGGGTATGAGAGCGAGCGCATCCAGCCTGTGCTGTCCGCAGCACCTGCAGGTACGGGATCTGGTTGTCTTGACACCAGGTTTGTCTTCACAACAACAACGTGTGCGCACACGCACATCTCAGCCACAAATGGCTGGAACATGCGTGCGTGAATAGTTAGAGTAGTTGATAAAAAGTTCTTGCCACTATTGTTTCTGTATGAAAACATTGCTTTTCACTCCACACATGGACGAGTCACATTCAGCTTGTCTGAGCTTTAGTTATTGATCTGTTCAGATATCTTCAATGTTTGTGCAAGACTTTGGACTTGGGAGGTTGGACGAATTTGGACGACAATCAAATGGAACGCTGACGGTACGGGAACTATGCGAAGGATGAGGAACCGTCAAGACAGAAAGTAAAACGGAATACGGATGAATTGAGGTTGTCGTCGGAATTCATTCACATTTTTCAACAGTTTGAAAATTCTGACAAAGTGGCAGTGACAGGAACAAAGCTGGATGACGGTTAAACGATGTCTCCAAAAGTCAACATAAGTCCAGATTTCTTGTTTCGTTTTGGCTTTGGTGTCCTTCATTAGTGCCGTGTGACCGGGGCTTAAGATTACATTAAGATCAAAGTGATGACAAAGGGAGGGCTGGAGCGCAGAACACTGCAGTGTGTGTTGCTGAAGATGGATGAGATGAGTAATGTGATGAGAACATGAGTTGATGATGGAGGCAGGGGGTAGTAAATGGGATTTTGATGTCCACTCTCAACTGTTACAAACACACATGGATCCACTACCGAGCTGATGTGCCTCTGGGTTTGTTTGACCCGCTTCACCTCAGGGAGGTCTGGTATAGCTGTGCCTTGACCCAAAGAGTCCTTGTACTTTATCTACCCAATGGGTGGGGAAAATACAGTAAACAATGCAGAGCAGGAATCAGATACAAGAGAAGAGTGAAATAAAAACAGCACAGCAACAAATCTCACAGCAGACAAAGACCACAAACTTTTCCAGATACACAAAGAAGCACTTCATGTTAGAGATTACTTGGACTTGTACAGCAAAGACTCAGGAGAGGTGTTACACCAGTGTGGGATGGGGGGGGGGGGGGGGGGGTTTGATGGAGAAAAATGGGAGAAACGGGGTCACTCTGTGGAGTACCGTGCTAATGTTTTGCTGATTGCGTTTAACACGCTCCATTTCTGGCGTCTCTGACACTGACGTGCCTTGTCCCACTTCTTCTTTGTACTGAAGCTTTAAATCAGACAGCACAAAAAGTCAGATATGGTGGTAACACCAAGAAATGCCAATTAGTCTTCCATTCAGAGAAGAGGGAAAAAGCAGGAAAAATCCAGGGAGACTAAATTGTTAAGTATTTTGTAAATGGATTAAAGGGGAAAAAATAAAAACAATCTATTAAAAAGTCAATTCATCAGCAAATGCTGCTGAAAATAAGTAGACAGGAGATGGACAACCTACAATAAAGATGTGTGTTTTTCTTAGCATGAGACAACCCAATTAAATTGTGATATGCTTACTGATACATGGTTGACAATCAAATATTTGTAAAATATGTTGTTCACATTATATTTACACTAAATAAATATCTTTTTTATGTTGAGTCTACCAATATGGTACATTACATAATCACATTTAACCACACTGGTAATAAAACAACAATGCAATATTGTTGTAATGTGGGCAAAATGTTTGCCAAATATGACACTGTTTTATTATTTTATCATTTCTATTATCAAATAAATATTAAATACATATATTATTTATTATAACAGTCTTATTGTTTATTTAGTATTAAACAGTTTTGCATGAGCTAAACAGTATTGTTCAATAGAAATTGTATTTAGTGGTATTTTATTACAAAGTTTTATTGTTGTTTATTATGTTAGAGACTACTTGGACTTGTACAGCAAAGACTCAGGTGTTACACCAGTGTGGGATGGGGGGGGGGGGGGGGGGGGGGGGGGGGGCAGGAGAAACGGGGTCACTCTGTGGAGTACCGTGCTAATGTTTTGCTGATTGCGTCTAACACGCTCCATTTCTGGCGTCTCTGACACTGATGTGCCTTGTCCCACTTCTTCTTTGTACTGAAGCTTTGAATCAGACAGCATAAAAAGTCAGATATGGTGGTAACACCAAGAAATGCCAATTAGTCTTCCATTCAGAGAAGAGGGAAAAAGCAGGGAAAAAAAATCCAGGGAGACTAAATTGTTAAGTATTTTATAAACAGATTAATGGGGAAAAATAAAAACAAGCAATTAAAAAGTCAAGTCATCGGCAAATGCTGCTGAAAATAAGTAAATGGAGGATGAACAGCCTACAATAAAGATTTGTGTTTTTCTTAGCATGAGACAACACACTTAAATTGTGATATGCTTCCTGATACAAGGTTGACAATCAAATATTTGAATAATATGGTGTTTACATTATATTTATGCTAAATGTTGTTGTTACCTCTGCCAACAAAGTTGGAGGAAGTTATGTTTTTGTCCCTGTTTTTGTTTGTTTGTTTGTTTGTTTGTTTGTCTGTCTGTGTGTGTGAACAGCCTGGAGCCCACAATTTTTCATATATCGTTAGGAGATTTTTACTGAAAATTCATATCCTGATAGGCAAAAAGTAATTCAATTTTCAAGCTCATAGATCAAAGGTCATAGCCAGGAAAAATCTTGGAAAATTGGAAAATCCCTATCTTTAACATTGAACAAATTTTCAAAAATTCATAACTGTCAAAAAAGATCAAATTTCTTTGATATTTGAGAGCCTTATATAGAATAGTATCCTTTATCAACTGACAATGTTTTATCCGGATCTGATCCAGGTTGTGGATTTTGTGGCCATTTAAATGTAACATTGAAAACCCCACTGAATGCATATTTTACATTATATCTTAATGAATCATGCCCAATCACTCTCATATTTGAAAGTGAGGTGCACACTGGCAGTCACTATCATCTGACAAAGTTTGATCTGGATCTGCTCTGGATTATAGATTTTGTAGACATTTGAATTTCATATTGAAAAGCCTATTTGATGCACATTTTAGATTATATTTCAATCAAAAATTCCCCAGTCACTCTCATTTTTCTGTTATGGATTTGCCTACACCACCAAAACTGGATGTTATGTCTGTTTGTCTGTCTTCCGGTTATCAGTTGGAAACCAAGTGCCATAAAGCAATGACAAATTGTGCATAGCAGAGATAATCAATGTTCTGTGAAAAATATCTGAAAAAGAATTCAGAAACCAAAAAGTTGCAAAAAAGAACCCCACAACACCACACACACGCACACAAAAAAAATTTAGATTCAACTGAGTGAACTAAATACAAAATTCTGAATTTTGATTACATCTAACTTAGTTTATGAAAAGCATTTTCTAACAACTTTGACCTTGAAAATTTTTTCCAAGGTAAAAATTTGTGGAATTGGAAACAAGTGTTGGTGGAGGTTTGCGCTCTACGGGCGCGGTGCTCTAATTGTTGTTTTGGCTGCTCCCATCCGTAGAGAGTCACCACATTATATTTATACTAAATAAGTGTCTTTTTGTAATGTTGACTCAACCAATACAGTACAGTACAACACTGGTAACAAAACACAGCAAAAATGAAATATTGTTATGTGGACAAAATGATTACCAAATATGACAGTTTTTTGTTTGATTATTCATGTTATTAAAGAAATCATGAATACGTTTATTGTTTGATATAAATTGTATTTACTAATATTTTATTACAAAGTTTTATTGTTGTTTATTATGTTAGAGATTACTTGGACTTGTACAGCAAAGACTCAGGAGAGGTGTTACACCAGTGTGGGACAGGAGGGGTTGGTGAAGGAAAATGGGAGAAGCGGGGTCACTCTGTGGAGTACCGTGCTAATGTTTTGCTGATTGCGTTTAACACGCTCCATTTCTGGCGTCTCTGACACTGACGTGCCTTGTCCCACTTCTTCTTTGTACTGAAGCTTTAAATCAGACAGCACAAAAAGTCAGATATGGTGGTAACACCAAGAAATGCCAATTAGTCTTCCATTCAGTGAAGAGGGAAAAAGCAGGAAAAATCCAGGGAGACTAAATTGTTAAGTATTTTGTAAATGGATTAAAGGGGAAAAAATAAAAACAATCTATTAAAAAGTCAATTCATCAGCAAATGCTGCTGAAAATAAGTAGACAGGAGATGGACAACCTACAATAAAGATTTGTGTTTTTCTTAGCATGAGACAACACACTTAAGTTGAGATATGCTTCCTGATACAGATGAGGTCAGGGGACATTTGGGGAATGGGTAAATATAAGATAGGAGGAGAGAGAATAAGATTAGTAGTTCAGCTATTAAGGAGAAAGATTGTGTATTTCGTGACTAAAGCATGACATTTGCTATATATCCATTTTTTGACATGGCAAATCATTCAGCACTGTCAAAAATATTCCATTTATTAATCCTATTTGCTCAACCAATAACTTGCATCACTTTTTACCAAAATTGGAGCAACTTTAACTTTTGACCCCTGTACAAAATAAAACTGAGATTTGTCACCATTCTTGCTGCTTTTATCAAGTAACTCCATAGAATTCAGTCACAGATAGTCCAAACTATACCTTTTTAGAATCTTTATGATCAGGCAAATAATGTGGAATATTTTTCAATATGATTGGAGCATCTTTTAATTTTGACCTCTGCGTAATTCTTCAATTGACCCCTACCTGACCACCGATTGAAAAGTCAAGTGGCCAATCATTTTTTTCAAAAGAAGAGTGTCTAAGGAGTATTTCTGCCAAATTTGATGCTTTTATCACCATTTGCATGATTGTTTCAGTTATCTGCTGCACTATATCTGAGATTTTTCTTGGCCTGCCACCTCGGGCCTTAACTAGTACTATGCCTGTGGTCGTCCATTTCCTCACTATGAAAACTGACAGCTGAAATCTCTGAGATAGCTTTTTGTATCCTTCCCCTAAACGATGTTGAACAGTCTTTGTTTTCAAGTAATTTGAGAGTTGTTTAGAGGCACCCATGTTGCCAATCATTAGAAGAGATGCAAAGAGGGGAAACATTTGCAAATGACCACCTTAAATACCCTTACTCGTGATTAGATTCACCTCTGTAAGGAGGTCAAGGGTCAATGAGCTTACCAAACCAATTTTGTGTTCTAATAATTAGTGCTGAATGTATTCAAATCAATAAAATGACAAGGGTGCCCAAATTTATGCACCTTCCTAATTTTGTTTAAATAATTATTGCACACTTTCTGTAAATACAACCCCTGGCAAAAAATTATGGAATCACCGGCCTCGGAGGATGTTCATTCAGTTGTTTAATTTTGTAGAAAAAAAGCAGATCACAGACATGACACAAAACTAAAGTCATTTCAAATGGCAACTTTCTGGCTTTAAGAAACACTATAAGAAATCAGGAAAAAAAAAATTGTGGCATTCAGTAGCAGTTACTTTATTAGACCAAGCAGAGGGAAAAAAATATGGAATCACTCAATTCTGAGGAAAAAATTATGGAATCATGGAAAACAAAAGAACGCTCCAACACATCACTAGTATTTTGTTGCACCACCTCTGGCTTTTATAACAGCTTGCAGTCTCTGAGGCATGGACTTAATGAGTGACAAACAGTACTCTTTATCAATCTGGCTCCAACTTTCTCTGATTGCAGTTGCCAGATCAGCTTTACAGGTTGGAGCCTTGTCATGGACCATTTTCTTCAACTTCCACCAAAGATTTTCAATTGGATTAAGATCCGGACTATTTGCAGGCCATGACATTGACCTCGTATGTGTCTTTTTGCAAGGAATGTTTTTACAGTTTTTGCTCTATGGCAAGATGCATTATCATCTTGAAAAATGATTTCATCATCCCCAAACATCCTTTCAATTGATGGGATAAGAAAAGTGTCCAAAATATCAACGTAAACTTGTGCATTTATTGATGATGTAATGAATTTTCATTACAAAATTTTCGATTTTTGAGACATATTGCTTTAAGTTTTCTGTCTTGAGGCTTTGATGTCTTCCTTGGTCTACCAGTATGTTTGCCTTTAACAACCTTCCCATGTTGTTTGTATTTGGTCCAGAGTTTAGACACAGCTCACTGTGAACAACCAACATGTTTTGTAACATTGCGTGATGATTTACCCTCTTTTAAGAGTTTGATAATCCTCTCCTTTGTTTCAACTGACATCTCTCGTGTTGGAGCCATGATTCATGTCAGTCCACTTGGTGCAACAGCTCTCCAAGGTGTGATCACTCCTTTTTAGATGCAGACTAATGAGCAGATCTGATTTGATGCAGGTGTTAGTTTTGGGGATGAAAATTTACAAGGTGATTCCATAATTTTTTTCCTCAGAATTGAGTGATTCCATATTTTTTTCTCTCTGCTTGGTCTAAAAAAGTAACCGTTACTGACTGCCACAATTTTTTTTCCTGATTTCTTATAGTGTTTCTTAAAGCCAGAAAGTTGCCATTTAAAATGACTTTAGTTTTGTGTCATGTCTGTGATCTGCTTTTTTTCTACAAAATTAAACAACTGAATGAACATCCTCTGAGGCCAGTGATTCCATAATTTTTGCCAGGGGTTGTACTAGAAACTTCATTTCACTTCTCAAATATCAGTTTGTTCATTTGCTATATGATATATTTAACTGAAATTGCTGATCCAAACAACCAATGATTTATAAAGGAAAATCATGGAAATCATCAGGGGTGCCCAAACTTTTACATACTTCTGTATTTATACAACACTACACTAAATAGTAACCATTAAATGAAAATCACAAGTGTTTGACCAATTTCAAGACAAGCAAGCACATTAATTCATAGAAATACACAGCAAGTGTTATTTTACTCATGGAAAGCCTGCAGGACCAGAGTTGTAACTATTCACAATAGAACACCTGAAATCTGGGTCACAAAAAAATGGGATTTGCTGAAAGAAATTAAAATTGATAAATAATACTCACCACCTTGTAAATGTTATACCACATAATATAATATATTGATTTAAGTGCATTGTAATGTTCTGTGGTTAATTTTGGAATTTTTGTCTTATTTTTCAGTTGTATATTACATCACAATGTGAATTATAATAAAATATTATTATTACAATATGGTAGATAATTAAAGGTACTGTGTGATTTATTGTTAAATTTAAATGCTTTTCGTCTTTTTAATTTAAACCATAAAATCTGGTCCATAAGTCTGATGCATATAATATATACAATAACGTAGTGTGTTTATACAGTAATCGTTATGTTTACCTAAAGACAGTGGCCATTTTGGAGGCCTTATTCACTTATTCAGTGTGTTTGAACTATTTTTGCTAAATGTTGTATTTTTATAATTAATCTCAAACCCCTTATATTGCATATCTTGATGATGCTGTGTAATTCTTTAAAAACGACATGGTTATCATCGCCATATTGAAAGCCATATTGAACGCCATATTGAATTTGACCTTGGTCTACATGTAGGATCATATCAAAAATAATTTAATTGAATTGCTGGTGTCCTAAAAATTTTTCATGTGCATTTTTACTACTCTGTGAAACAAATTAATATATATACGCCACGGACATGAAAGAGCGAAGCTCTTCAGCATCTCACCATGTCATTTAGGTCCTTCAGGCTTTTTTTCAGTAAACGCTTCTGCAGAGCATTAGCATGGCTAAAAAACTTCAGCTTCTGCCCCACTTTGGCCTTCAGCTTTTTAGCCATACTTCAGCTTTTGTAAGCTTTCGATATGGTATACAATGTGACTATGATCACACAAAGTGCACCAACAGTGAAAATTAAGCATTCTTAAACAAATCAGAAATAACACCAGGCTAATTTTGCACTCATCATAAGGTTAGGATACAGTGCCCTCCAAAAGTACTGGAACACTTGGTATTTCACAAATTTTAATTTGCTTATGCCATTTCAAATACAAGAAATGCAAAAAAATATATATAAAAAATAAAAATGTCAAAAATGATCTTCCTTAAACTCAAACTGAAAGCAAATCTCTAAAACCTGATATAAAATAATAAAAAATATAAAAACCAAGATGATGGGTTGCATAAGTAGTAGTATGCTTTGGTATAATACCTGTAAATAATAATCAGTTTTATTGCCAGTTTTCTTCAGACAAGTCAGGGATGGATTCATGAACATTTCCAAGTCACTGAATATGTCTTGGACTTTATTTACATAAAAGATCAAGAAATACAACATTTTCTGTCACCAAAACATTAAATCTAGGCTTGCATGTCAGATGGACTTTCTGGCAAATTGTAGCTGAACTTTCAGGTCTTATTTTTAAGAAAATCCTCCTCTATACCACTTCATCAAGAAGCTGAATTGTATATTTCCTGGTATGGGAGGAGCTATTGCTCCTCCCATACCAGGAAGTGTTCAACATTTGACATTTCCTGTTTCATTGTGGACTCAAAATTTGTCACTTCCTGTTTCAGTCTCAAGTTGCCACTGAATTCCTACGATATTTTGTCTACTGTTAATCCAGAAAATGTTCAACATTTGACATTTCCTGTTTCACTGTGGACTCAAAATTTGGTGTTTCCTGTTTGGGACACAGTGCACCATGAGCGAGCTTCACACCGCTGTGCAGTGCTTTGCTTGTATTACTGTAGTATGTTTTTTTTCTAGTTTTGGCAGCCATGCTGGCAGCCATCTTAAATTGGAGCATAATGCACTCAATGGATCCCATTCAGTTTGTCATGTTTTAAAATGGTTATATATGATTTTTCATGCTTTTGTCACAAAATGCACAATATTGCTGAGGTCTGTCTCTTAACAGCTAAACTGTAGGGACATTCGGTTCTTCTACCGAGCTGATATTCTTCTGGGTTTCTCGGATCCGCTTCACCTCAGGTGGATCTGGTATGGCTGTGCCTTGACCCAGAGAATCCTTGTACTGTATCTGTCCATTGCACAAGTTACACATGTACGGAATCAGACAGGTGGCAAACAAATAGCACAGTATACAGACACAGACAAGTCCATTTCCATTCTCATTTAGCAACAGAATACAAGTTTATTTTCACTTCTTTTGGTGAAGTTGAGACGGGTTTTAATAGATGTTCTCAGAATGGATTATGTGTATTTAGTTAATTATTTCAGGGCTTTAGATGTAATGAAGTCAAATTCCCAGCAGCTAGCAAATGTTAATTTGGGTGAAAATGGGTCATGGAAACAAGATCCAAATATGTTTATATAGCTGCACTATGCAAGTGCAGAGAAACAGGCTCAACAGTTCAAACTTTTTGGAAAAACTAAATGACTGAGCAAAATGTCAAAGATAACTGTACGCTTGGGTGTCGGAAAGTGTGTGCGACTGAGAAAACAAGGCTGATGACACCAGTATGGATACACTATGGTGTTTTGTTTTATTTCAAATGCATGGTCTATGAAATTTAATGAAAAGTGGGGAAAATGCTGTTTTACAAAAAAACGTTTTCTGCTTTTTCACAGTGTGTAATGAGGATCTTTTTAACAAATGCATGAATGTTTTCAGCATTTCTGTGCTCAGCAACATCTTAAAGATCTTTTTTTCATTTTGTTGGCTCTTAAATTTACTGAGAAATTTGACTGATTTATAAATGTAAATGTAAACCTTTGAATTAAAATGAAAAATAAAAAAGCAAAATTGTTATTCAAATTGAAAATCGCTAAACATATCTAAATGCTTTTGAATTTTGTGCAATATGTAAATGTAACTAAAAATAAAATGAAACAAAAGAAAAGGAAAAGAAAATCTTTGGAAAACCATTGAATTAAAAATTGTAAAAGAGAAAGAGGAAACAATAACAACAACAACAAATAAACCCTGACATTAAATAAAAGACCAGCTTTTGTTCTTGGTCATTTGTAAAAAAAATGCAAAACAAGAGAAATGATGGAAACAGTCAGTTTGAAAATGGTGGTGTTTGTTAACTGGTGATGGCGTGTTGAAATGTCAAAATGACATGAATCATGTGGAGGCAGTCAGAGGAGGAGCAGGAGGTGAAGGAAAGTAGAGGGACTCTGAAGAGTACCGTGCTAACGTTCCGCTGGTTGCGTTTAACCCTCTCCATCTCTGGGGTTTCGGCCAAAGATGTTCCTTCTCCCAATTCGTCTTTGTACTGAATCTTTATATGAATGAGGAATGAAAGCTGTTTACCTTGTAGATAATGAGGAACAGTTGGTGCTTTTGATTTAAAACTTGATTTAGGTCTGTTGCATCATGAGCAGAATGGTCAAAACACAGTAAACTAGACAAACACGTAAATCAAATAAAAAAAATGATAGTTTGCTCTGACACATAACAAAAAGCTACTGTGAACAAAGTACACAACAACATACAAGCTGTGCTCAACTCACCAAGTTAAACATGTTACATTACAAAAGGAGTTAGTGAATTAAAATGCTGCAGTTAAAAAAGCTTCAAAATTACTTTGTTCAAAAAAGGCATATTGGTGCTTCTTAAATAGATGAAATTATATTTATCAAGGCAAGAAAGTATGTGAAAAAGTGTTATTAAAAATGGTTAAGAAAATCATTATGGAGTAGATACCAAGCTGAAATTCTTTGTATTCTCTTTAACGCGAAGCATTTCGGGAGTGTCCTTTACAGCAGACACTTTGCCCTTTATGTTTTTAAGGTCAATCTGGTACTGAAGCTACAGGAAGAAAACACAAACGCAGTTAAAAGTTTTCATTAAGATAAACAGATTTAAATGAAAAAGTCATAACACACACACACACACAAAAAAAAAGATTTCTGCTCTGGATTACCTTGAAAATTATTTTAATTAATGTCCTGAAACAAGATGTACTGTATCACTTTGAATTGATTTTTTTTTTTTTTTTTAGCAGTGTTAAAACTATCAACAAATTTGTATGTACAGCTGAACTAAATGCACCACAAAGCACATCTTTACATTCCAAAAATCTCTAAATATGCTGGAACACACATAGAGAGACACACACATGGAGGCACTGACACTGGACAGTTGATCCTCATTTCTGACCTCATACTATCGGATCAACACCGACCTAGGAAACACTGCTGTAGTGTGAATCACACACACTCCAATCATCATTCTCTTTAACTACTCACAGTGCTGAAGTTCCTCTGGTTCTCACGCACTCTCTGCATCTCTGGAGTGTCCAGGACCGGAACATAGTGAGACATGGTTTTCTCAGCCTCCTCTTTGTACTTTTTCTATTAAAGAAAAACAAGAATAAAAAAATTAATAAGCCTGCAGGTCCATACTGATGACCCAAAAATATTACAACCCCAATTCCAGTGAAGTTGGAACATTGTGTGAAATGTAAATAAAAGCAGAATACAATGATTTGCAAATCCTCTTCAACCTATATTCAATTGAATACACCAAAAAGACAACATATTTAATATTCAAACTGATAGGCTTTTTTGTTTTTGTGCAAATATTTGCTCATTTTGAAATGGATGCCTGCAACACATTTCAAAAAGGCTCGAACAGGGGCAACAAAAGACTGGGAAATTTGATGAATGCTCAAAGAACACCTGTTTGGAAAATTCCACAGGTGAACGGGTTAATTGGAAACAGGTGAGTGTCATGATTTGGTATAAAAGGAGCATCCTCAAAAGGCTCAGCCATTCACAAGCAAAGATGGGGCGAGGATCACCACTTTGCAAACAACTGCGTGAAAAAAATAGTCCAACAGTTTAACAAGTAAAACAACACAGTTGAACAATGTTTCTCAACATTCAATTGCAAGGAATTCAGAGATTCCATCATCTACAGTCCATAATATAATCAGAAGATTCAGAGAATCTGGAGAACTTTCTACACGTAAGCGGCAAGGCCGAAAACCAATATTGAGTGTCCATGACCTTCGATCCCTCAGGCAGCACTGCATTAAAAAATGTCATTGTGTAAAGGATCTTATCGCGTGGACTTCAGAAAACCATTGTCAGTTAACACAGGTCATCGATACATCTACAAGTGCAAATTAAAACTCTACCATGCAAAGCGAAAGCCATACATCAACAACATCCAGATATGCCGCCACCTTCTCTGGGCCTGAGTTCGTTTGAAATGGACAGATGCAAAGTGGAAAAGTGTGCTGTGGTCTGATGCGTCTACATTTCAAATTGTTTTTGGAAATTATGGACGTCGTGCCCTCGGGACAAAAGAGGAAAAAGACCATCCAGATTATTACCAGTGCAAAGTTCAAAAGCCAGCATCTGTAATGGTATGAGATGTGTTAGTGCCCATGGCATGGGCAGCTTATACATCTGTGATGGCACCATCAATGTTGAAAGGTACATTCAGGTTTTGGAGCAACACATGCTGCCATCCAAACATTTCAAAATGAGGAAATATTTGCAGAAAAAAAAAAGAAAGTTTATCACATATCTTGTCTTTCTGGCGTATTCAATTGAATATAGAGGACAACCCTGTGAATGTACCTGAGTGGCCCAGACAGAGCCCAGACCTGAATCCGACTGAACATCTCTGGAGAGATCTGAAAATGACTGTGCATCAACTCTCCCCATCCAACCTGATGGAGTTTGAGAGGTGCTGCAAAGAGGAATGGGCAAAACTGTCCAAAGATAGGTGCACCAAGCTTGTGGCATCATATTCAAGAAGACCTGAGGCTGTAATTACTGCCAAAGGTGCATCAACAAGGTATTGATCAAAGGGTGTCAATACTTATGTTCTTGTGATTTCTTAGATTATCATTTTTAATAAATTAATAAATCATTATGAGGTGTTGTGAGTAGAAGTTTGAGGGTAAAAAAATGAATTCACTCCATTTTGGAATAAGGCTGTAAATGGAAATGTGATATGTGGTTTTATTTGTTTCCATGTGAGGAGAGCCCACTGATACACGTGCCTTTTTTTTATTTAACCTTTATTTAACCAGGTAAGTTATTCAGAAAAAAAATTCTTATTTACAATAACGACCTGGTGACCTTGCAGCGGAGTGTCGTGAGGTGTGATTCTGCATGTCACAATATGTGTTCTCAAGCTGTGACCTGTGGGTACACAGGGCTCAGCACAGGGCTCAGAATGCTTAATTAACCCTAACCCTGCCGTCGACACGCCCATTATCATACAACATTAAATCCAATATGAACTACACTCAGCATCAATACTGCAACAGATACATCTTAGATGATTGATTAGGATGTTACAGCACACAACAAGCCGTATTATTCCAGGTGTATGTGATAAAATACTCCAAACAAAACAGACACAGCCTCCATAACAGCTAGCAGCTGCATCAAGTAGACACTGAGTTACAATCTGATGGTAGGAGAGGCAGAGCCCCAAATTTACAGAACATTATGGCTTAAAATGTCTTAAACTAAGAAGTTATAAAAAAGAAAAGCAGTTGTCACAGAGGAGGAAACTATCTATATGTAGAGACCAAAACTTTTTTTTTTTTTTTTTTACCAGGCTGTAGACATGTTTATTTCTGTTCTAAAGTTGAACATTTTAACATGGTGTTTTCTGGGTATGTGCTCTGTTTAATACCCTTGTCAATATATGACACTGCATGTGTCATATGAATTTTTTTTAAACTGTGAGCAATTTTGTGTCAAGATCTTGGAAGAAGAGAGTATTTTATTGGCCCTGAGGTCCATTGGTATTGGTGTTTATCTCCAGATTCCATTGCGTGAAGCAGGTGAAGGTCTATGACTCCCCTTTAACAGGATGGCTGTCTGACGCAGATTACGTCCTCAGCCAAGCTTGGTTCACATTTTTATAGCTGGGTGAACTGAGACCCTGTAGATTAAGTGTCCTTGGTCTACATATTGGTAGGCCAGCTCCTTGTCCATTGAGCTATCTGCTCTACAGCAACATCTCAACATGTAATTTATCAACTTACATCTGAACATTTAAAAAAACATATTTTTTCATGCTGGTAATACTCTTCAATTAAAGTTATAGAATTTAATCCCATGAAGCATTTTTTTTTAGTGTACCCTTGACAGATACATATGTGTTTTAGAACCATTGTACTGATCTCACAGTTGTAGGGACTGCTTCATTTCGGTTGTGTACCTGGCTGACAATATTCCTCATCTGCTGAGCATGGATGATATCTGGAGTGTCAATGACGGTTGTGTAGCTAGCTCTGTCCATCTCTGCAGTCTGTTTGTACTTTGTCTAAAGAACAGAAAAAAATTCAGTCAGCACAACTTCAGTTCTGTAAGTAAAAAGCACACACCAAAACAGCTGATAAATACATAAATCATTTGTGAATGTGAATAAGGAATATTTTTAAACTAGTGTGTTGCCTGTGGGGATGCACGGGTTCTAGATTGGGTAGTGTTTATGAAATAGGTATCTGGCATTTTTCAAGGGTGGCAAGAAATTAAGCAAAGCTTGTATAATGAATTGGAATAGTGTGTGAGCCCAGAATGTTTTTAGAACCTTAGACCTCAACAATTTTTAGAAAAGGAGCTCAACCCTTGTATTTCCTCTTAATTATGTATTATTATTTTAATGTTAATTTACTGTCTTAATGTATTTATACATTGTTTAGATTCTTGTTATCATATACACACTATTATTATTATTTTATTTAATTTTTACTTCTATTTTGCCATTTGATTTTTAAATGGACCACAATGGAGATAAGTGTTTTCACTTTCTTGTGTCATCCATGTATTTTTTACGTATTTAACAATTATGTTATGTACTTACATTGAACTTACTAAATAAAAGCACTCATCGCACTCACACTTTTAATATAAAGACAACTTATGGCCCCCTCCTGGAATGGCATGTGACTCCAGAAGGTAGTTAGAAACATCCATTGTTCAGTGTTGTTAGCTAATAGCCGCAGCTTCTCCAAAAATATTAGTCCTACCAATGTTCCACTTTCTCAGCATTCATCCCAAAATACATAAACATACCAAACAGCAAATGTCAGCTGTCCACAGTTTCTCTATGATCAAAGCTGCATGCATGCACAGCTGCTATAAGCAGGTGCATTTAAGTTGACAAAGATGGTGGTGAAAGACAAGAAAAGCACAACACATTTCACTCATAGTACCATTGTCACACTTAAGGCACTCATAACAGCAACATAACACTTAACTAGAGTGATGAAACCAAATGAACTCTAAAAACACAACAAATCAGTAACACTAACAACACTGTTAAACTAACATGAATCACAACATCAACATTCAAAACCTCAAAATAATGATAAAATAATCAAATACAATGTGTTTATCTTCAACCAAATAAGGAGGTCAATGACAGATCAAGCGGCTATGTTGTTCTTGCACTGTATGATCTTTTCTCATGTGGGTTACTGCATAACCAGCTGGTCTCTAACTGGTGTGACAATTCTAAAACCAACTGAAAGGCTTTACAAAACAGCATTGAAAATTTTAGATAAAAGACCATTTTCGTATCACCATTGTAAAATTTTAACAAAGTACAACTTACTAAGTTTTGAAATTTTTTTAAAATTTAAAAAGGCTTGTCTAATATACAAAACTTTACATGGGTTGGCTTCTCCACCTCTTGCAAACTATATTAAATATAGAACAACTGGTCCAAGGGTCACCAGGGCTATGAGTAGAGAGGACTGTGAAGTGTCTGTGAGAAAAACAGCTTTTACACAAAATGTTCTGTCCTACAAAGGCAGTGTCCAATGGAATGCTTTGCCAACTACAGTGAGGGAGGCCCCAAGTTTTAAAGCTTTCAAAAGTCACTTAAAGGAGTGGCTCAGAACAAATAAAAAATGTGAGCATTATGAACTCAATTGTAGAAACTAAGAAGAACCATAGGGAATGTCCAATGCACTGCAGCACTTTATAAGTTACTGTTCTTAAAGCTATTTGTTTTTAAAATATATAAATGTATGAAATTAGACTTGAAATTTTAATTAACTTATTCCAATTGAATTGTAAATGTAGTAGTTCTGTAGTTTTTTTTTAACTGTGTGCCCTCCTTTGACTGAGTTTGTGTAAGATAACTGTTCATGCTGACAGAAGATGCAGAGGACAGGGTGAGATGAAAATGATTGATGTGCTTTGGCAACCCCTAACGGGAGCAGCCGCAAGAAGAAGAAAATCTCAAAAACCCAGAACTCCCATAGTGCATTGCAGCACAATGGCCATTGTTTACTGGTTAGCTAAAATTGCTAATTTCTTCAAAAATGTTTGTCCTGTCAAGTCCAGGAATTTCTGCAGGAATTTATCATTAAATGATATTGAAATTGAAATCATAACTGATTCTAAATTCTAAATTTCTTGGTGTTGTTTTATATATGTGTGTGTGTGTGTGTGTGTGTGTGTGTGTGTGTGTGTGTGTGTGTGTGTGTGTGTGTGTGTGTGTGTGTGTGTGTGTGTGTGTGTGTGTGTGTGTTTATGTGTGCGTGTGTGTGTAGATGTGTAGATATGTATTTATTATGAAATTGTGTTTATGTGTGCATGCATGTATAAATTTCTTATTTTTTTAGTAGAAGGGGTGGGTATTTATGAGCTGTGCTTCTACCCTCACCCTTTCGGTCACACGGGTTCATCATAGAGTTCTTTTATTATGAGGGGTTTTTTTTTATTGTTGAATTGTGTGCCAAATAACTTCTCATTCATTCAAAGTTGGAATTCTACAATAAAAGCTCATCTTGCCTGTTTCATTTAAATGTCTTTGGCGTGTAGACCATAATTGTTTATGTGCCTGACTGTTTTGACTTTTCCCGTGAAAGTCACATTAATCAAAAAAGGTCATTTCAGTTGTAAGCTGACTTACACATGTGCAGATATCAAATTATTGGACTTTTGAAAATATTTAACATCAAATTTCAAACAATATTTGATACACTACATGATCCTGTTTAACTTCATCAGGTGCCCCATTAGTAAAACACTACAATCTGTTAATATATTGTTATTGTTAATGTTCGTATGACTTGTAAATGGGAGGAGTATGAAGTTGGTCTCTCCTGAAAAACGTACAAGATTGTGCCTGATGGATAAAGGATGGTTTGGGAACTCATACAGTACAGCAGCAGTATAGCAACCTCACCTTGACAAATCTAATAGATAATATTTAAAACAAAGAGAGCAGTCAGACCTGACTGAGGATCTCGGTAGCATTCTTGGCCCTGACAAAGTCTGGGATGTCTGTAGCCAAAGCCAACATGCCCTTGCCCTTGATCTCCTGCTCCAGTGCCTTCTTGTATTCCCTCTGTGGATGTGACAGGACAGGCAGGTGTTACAAACACGTACGGACAAGAAGGTGAGTCTGAAGAACACACGCATACAGATAAAGGCGAACAACAGAATTCTGAGTCAATACAGTTAGCAAAAATTAGGGCTTTAAAACAACAACAAATTGATCAGCAGGTTGTTGGTGAAGCTGAAATGGAAAAACAAATCCATGTTGGTTAAAGACGAAGTGTTAAATCAAAACGACAAATGTACGGTATTTGCTGATTCATAGTTTTGTTTTGAAATGGTACATGGACCTTTTCAAAATTAACACATTAGATGGCTGGTGGATGTGTATATGAAAATCTGGAAATACAGGTGTTGATTTTACATGAATTTGCAACTTTATTTCTTCTTCTTCTTCAAAAAAAGTCTCTTTCTTATAACTGCACTTCAATCAACCTCAGAACCTCCAGGAACACTTCTTGAAAGTAAACTCAGTTTAAGATTATAACTGTGCACAATTTTCATAGTACCTTTACTTTAGTAACTTTAACTTTAATTGTACTGATAGAAGCTTGCTGCTTGTTTTATACTTTGTCACTTCTGAACAAAGATGTCAATCAAACTTATAAAACTAAGCCTCTGAAAGGACATTATGTTTCATATATACGAGGTCTGTTACAAAAGTATCGGACCTTTTTATTTTTTGCAAATACCTGATGGATTTGAATCACGTGTGCTTGCCTGAGCAAACCTTGAACCTTCATGCACTTTTTCAATCATCTGAATGGTTTCCACCTGGCTGACGCCCAGATTCTGGCAAAATTTGATGCGGCGCTGCTCCAGTCGTTCCGTCTTTTTCCTTGAAATTCGGCACATCACACGTCCCACACAAAGGCTGCTTACCAGGAAATGACGCAATCGACAGGCATGAAAAAGTTCACGCATGCGCACGAAGGTTCAAGGTTTGCTCATGCAAGCACACGTGATTCAAATCCATCAGGTTTTTGCAAAAAATGCAAAGGTCGGATACTTTTCTAACAGACCTCGTATATATATATATATATATATATATATATATATATATATATATATATATATATATATATATATATATATATATATATATATATCTATATATAGTATATATATATATATATATATATATAGGTTGTGCACACAAGATATTATCTACAGTGTGGATGAAATTAGAGGCAGGAGAGTTTGTTTGCACCATATAGTTGGAAAAGAAGTTTCTCATTGGTTTCCATATATAAGAAGTGTGGATTAATCTATTGGATGGTGGAAATAAATATAAAAATGATGTTTTTTTATCAGACAAAGCAGAGAATTGGATCATTAGTTATAGTCATCACGCAGGGACAAGAGATGTCAAACACAGCAGATGTTCATTTAGTGTGATGATGATGATGATGGTGCTGCATGGTTAAAGAAATAAGCTCAGCAGATGAGGCAGCAGAGGCAGCGTGAAGCCACGTCCATCACCTCCCAGACAGTCATACCTCACACAGGATTTGAGTGGCATTCCTTGCTCTCAAAAGCTCCGGAGTTTCCTCCAGTAAAGTTAGCCCTTACCCTTCACCCCCTCTTCTAGATCCTTCCTGTACTCTTTCTACAGGAGGAAGAAGAACAGAGAGACTGCAGAGAGGGCACACAGGCAGGCCAGGCCAAGGCATACGAACCAATCACAGAGCTCAAAGTCACCAGGCGCCACACCTTACTCCTTCAAACTGTCTGAGTCTGAGCTACATTATCATCAAACCACTGTTTCACTGAGCATGTGGAGACATTAGTGACTTTGGCAAAAATCTTAAAGAAAAAAACACTTTTATCAGATGGAACATGAAAACATCAACAACAGTAAAACAATTCAGTTCAGGGTGCAGATTTCAAGTGGAAAACACTGCGTTCTCATTCAAACAATCTGATTTAAAAAGATATTAGTCTGAGGTAGACACAGCAAAACACATGCTGGCTATTTTGATATAAAGGTTCCAAAAAGTGAAGGACAGACTGAGACGTCTTCATGAGGAGACACAAAATGGCTACAGATGATCAGAGTTGCATCATTACTGGATGAGGGTTGCACATCAACTAAATAGAATGTGCATGAAAGACTGAGAACAACAGTGACACGCTGATTAAAAACAGTGGTGGCAGTGAAGATGGACTGTGGTTGTGAGGTTGTCTAAGTAAGATTATGACACAGGGGAGTTTACTGGGGACAAATGATTCTTTTGTTACCTCATTGGCTATTTTGGTGGCATGTCTGACATGTATCATGGCAGGGGTGACCTCCAAGCCTGAGAGGTTCTTGCCCCTCATGTGCTCCTCATAGTCCTTCTTATAGTCTTTCTATTGGCCGCAGAGACAAGACACACACAGTTCAGATACACATGCAAGCAGTGCAGCTCACAACACAGTCACATGGTCATCATTTGCACATTTGTGATATCACCACCATTTCTACAGCTGTGTCATATAGTGGCAGTTCCAGGTGACCAATCTGCACATGTGCACCAATTCTCAACATCAAAATTATGGAGAAATTTATGGAGATATGTGCAATGATAACCCCAATTTAACTTACCTGTTGCTTCTTTGTGGTCTCAGTAACATGTCAATTTATATCAAAATATCAAACAGAAGAACAGGTCAGCAGCACAGTGGTTAGCAGTGTTGCCTCACAGCAAGGTCTTGGGATCAGTTCCCACCTGTGGCCTTTCTGTGTGGCGTTTGCATGTTATCCCTGTGTTTGTGTGGGTTCTCTCCAGGTGTTCCAGCTTCGTCCCACATCCAAAGACATGCAGGTTAGGTGAATTGGAAACTTTAAATTGACCACATGTATACGTGCGTGTGTGACTGTGTTTGTTTGTCTATATGTGGCCCTACGACAGACTGGCATCCTGTCCAGGGTGTACCCCACCTCACGGCCTATAACTGCTGGGATAGGCTCCAGCACCCATGATCCTTAATTACAGTAAGCAGTTGAGGATGAGTGAGTGAGTGAGCGAGTGAGTGAGAAGAACAGGTCAAGTGCCATGTCAGAATTTCAAGATGAGCTCACCAAAATGGCAGACATGGTGGAGATTCCTGAAAACTCTAACGATCTCCATAATTTCAATGTTGAGAATTGATGCGCATGTGCAGACTGGTAATCTGGAATTGCCACCATAGCTGGAACCCCCACCATGTTACACTTAGTACATTATGCATATTCATATTTTTTAATAACAAAGGATTATTAATTGAGCGCGAGGCCTGTACGGGAAAATATCAGACTGAGGTGTACGCGAGATCTGTGCAAAAGACACAAAGGTCTGATATTTTCTCATACAGACAGAGCAAATGAGGTTAATGATTTCTTTATTTTATATATATATATATATATATATATATATGGCACAGTGACGTCAGTGGCAGGTCTCTGTAAAACTGCTTCATTTATGTGTTTATATAATGTTTCTCATATATTCTGTAAAAGATAGCAACACTTCTAAAACCTAAAATGCTGTTTTTGGAACCTAATAACACCTCTGAAGTGATTTACAAGATATTTTGTGGACTTTAGCGTGGTGACAGCACAGGCTAGCTGCAAACCGCTTTGTTTGTGTGTAAATAGAACCTCTTTGTCATATATTATGTACAACCCCAATTCCCATGAAGCTCAGATGTTGTGTAAAATGTAAATAAAAACAGAATATAATGATTTGCAAATCCTATTCAATCTATATTGAATTGAATACACCACAAAGACAAGATTTTTAATGTTCAAACATTTTGTTGTTTTTATGCAAATATTTGCTCATTTTGAAACGGATGGCTGCAACACGTTTCAAAATGCTGGGACAGTGGTAAGTTTACCACTGTGTTACATCACTTTTCCTTCTAACAACACTCTATAAATGTTTGGGAACTGAGGACACTCATGGTTGGATACAAAAGGAGCATCCACAAAAGGCTCAGCTATTCACAAGCAAAGATGGGGTGAGGATCATCACTTTGTGAACAACTGCATCAAAAAATAGTCCAACAGTTTAAGAACAATGTTTCTCAATGTCCAATTGCAAGGAATTTAGGGATTCCACCATCTACAGTCCATAATATAATCAGAAAATTCAGAGAATCTGGAGAACTTTCTACAACTCCTGGCAATAATTATGGAATCACCGGCCTCGGAGGATGTTCATTCAGTTGTTTAATTTTGTAGAAAAAAAGCAGATCACAGACATGACACAAAACTAAAGTCATTTCAAATGGCAACTTTCTAGCTTTAAGAAACACTATAAGAAATCAAGAAAAAAAATTGTGGCAGTCAGTAACGGTTACTTTTTTAGACCAAGCAGAGGGAAAAAATATGGACTCACTCAAGTCTGAGGAATAAATTATGGAATCACCCTGTAAATTTTCATCCCCAAAACTAACACCTGCATCAAATCAGATCTGCTCATTTTTCTGCATCTAAAAAGGAGTGATCACACCTTGGAGAGCTGTTGCACCAAGCTGACTGACATGAATCATGGCTCCAACACGAGAGATGTCAATTGAAACAAAGGAGAGGATTATCAAACTCTTAAAAGAGGGTAAATCATCACGCAATGTTGCAAAAGATGGTGGTTGTTCCAGTGAGCTGTGTCTAAACTCTGGACCAAATACAAACAACATGGGAAGGTTGTTAAAGGCAAACATACTGGTAGACCAAGGAAGACATCAAAGCGTCAAGACAGAAAACTTAAAGCAATATGTCTCAAAAATCGAAAATGCACAACAAACAAATGAGGAACGAATGGGAGGAAAACTGGAGTCAACGTCTGTGACAGAACTGTAAGAAACTGCCTAAAGGAAATGGGATTTACATACAGAAAGCTAAACGAAAGCCATCATTAACACCTAAACAGAAAAAAACAAGGTTACAATGGGCTAAGGAAAAGCAATCGTGGACTGTGGATGACTGGATGAAAGTCATATTCAGTGATGAATCTCGAATCTGCATTGGGCAAGGTGATGATGCTGGAACTTTTGTTTGGTGCCGTTCCAATGAGATTTATAAAGATGACTGCCTGAAGAGAACATGTAAATTTCCACAGTCATTGATGATATGGGGCTGCATGTCAGGTAAAGGCACTGGGGAGATGGCTGTCATTACATCATCAATAAATGCACAAGTTTACATTGATATTTTGGACACTTTTCTTATACCATCAATTGAAAGGATGTTTGGGGATGATGAAATCATTTTTCAAGATGATAATGCATCTTACCATAGAGCAAAAACTGTGAAAACATTCCTTGCAAAAAGACACATAGGGTCAATGTCATGGCCTGCAAATAGTCCGGATCTTAATCCAATTGAAAATCTTTGGTGGAAGTTGAAGAAAATGGTCCATGACAAGGCTCCAACCTGCAAAGCTGATCTGGCAACAGCAGTCAGAGAAAGTTGGAGCCAGATTGACGAGTACTGTTTGTCACTCATTAAGTCCATGCCTCAGAGACTGCAAGCTGTTATAAAGCCAGAGGTGGTGCAACAAAATACTAGTGATGTGTTGGAGTGTTCTTTTGTTTTTCATGATTCCATAATGTTTTCCTCAGAATTGAGTGATTCCATATTTTTTCCCTCTGCTTGGTCTAAAAAAGTAACCGTTACTGACTGTCACAATTTTTTTTCCTGATTTCTTATAGTGTTTCTTAAAGCCAGAAAGTTGCCATTTAAAATGACTTTAGTTTTGTGTCATGTCTGTGATCTGCTTTTTTTCTACAAAATTAAACAACTGAATGAACATCCTCCGACGCCGGTGATTCCATAATTTTTGCCTGGGGTTGTACATGTAAGCAGCAAGGCTGAAATCAACATTGAATGCCCGTGACCTTCGATCCCTCAGGCAGCACTGCATTAAAAACAGACATCATTGTGTAAAGGATCTTACCGCATGGGCTCAGGAACACTTTAGAAAACCACTGTCAGTTAACACAGTTCGTCGCTACATCTACAAGTGCAAGTTAAAACTCTACAATGCAAAGCGAAAGCCACACATCAACAACACCGCAGTCTTCTCTGGGCCTGAGCTCATTTGAAATGGACAGACGCAAAGTGGAAAAGTGTGCTGTGGTCTGATGAGACCACATTTCAAATTGTTTTAGAAATCATGGATGTCGTGTCCTCTGGACAAAAGAGGAAAAAGACCATCCAGATTGTTACCAGTGCAAAGTTCAAAATCCAGCATCTGTGATGGTATGGGGTGTTTTAGTGCCCATGGCATGGGCAACTTAATGCTGGCACCATCAATGCTGAAGGTACATCCAGGTTTTTGAGCAACACATGCTGCCATCCAAGCAATGTCTTTTCAGGGACGTCCTGTTATGTGCAGACGCAGGTTGAGGAGCGGACCAACGTCTGACCGAACCCAGCGCTAAATAACCAGAAAGCGGTTCCACAAACAAAACGATTTTATTTCCCCTCCAGTGCAATAATTAGTGTACAACATAAATATTTGGTTTGTGTGGCGGAGTGAAGGACGGCGCGCTCTCCAGCGCCCAAAAGGATCGAAGCCTCGGCGCTTCTGGACTCAGATTCACCGCCAACACCCCCCAGGTGGACATGACAAACTGACTCTCTGATGTGTGCTCACAAACGAACGTCACAAGGTCGAGTTCCCGGCAATTCTGCTTGAACCACTCATGGCTTAAATGCAGAACGCCATCTCATTATCTGCTTCAGCTGAAAGTCTTTAAGTTTACACGTGAGAATCATCCACAGGTGCTGCGAGTCAGTAGGCCTGCACGTGAACATCCTCCACAGGTGCAGCTAATAATGCTGATGAGGGTGAAGGACTCTTCTGCCAGCACCTTCTCCACAGACAAAAACCAGTTTGCATACCACCTGGAGAGCAAAGAAAAGAAAACAACACAAAAACATCCAGCCAAACCCCCCAACACACAACATGTCCCTGCTTATTTCAGCAAGACAATGCCAAGCCACATTCTGCACGTGTTACAACAGCGTGGCTTCGTAGTAAAAGAGTGCAGGTACTAGACTGGCCTGCCTGTAGTCCAGACCTGTCACCCACTGAAAATGTGTGGCGCATTATGAAGTGCAAAATATGACAACGGAGATCCCAGACTGTTGAACAGCTGAAGTCATACATCAAGCAAGAATGGGAAAGAATTCCACCTACAAAGCTTCAACAATTAGTGTCCTCAGTTCCCAAACTCTTATTGAGTGTTGTTCGAAGGAAAGGTGATGTAACACAGTGGTAAACATACCACTGTCCCAGCTTTTTTGAAACGTGTTTGCAGGCATCCATTTCAAAATGAACAAATATTTGCACAAAACAATAAAATTTATCAGTTTGAACATTAAATATCTAGTCTTTGTGGTGTATTCAATTGAATATAGGTTGAAGAGGATTTGCAAATCATTGTATTCTGTTTTTATTTACATTTTACACAATGTCCCAACTTCACTGGAATTGGGTTGTAAAAGCTAACAAGAAATAAACACTTCTAAAATGGAACATGCTGTTTTGTAACCAAATAACACCTTTGGAGTGATTTACAAGACTTTTTGTGGATGTCACCATGCACGCTAACGTCTGCAAACTCAAAGCTCACTTCCGCTCTTGCCAAATCACATAAACCTAAATACTGTATATGAATGATTGATTGATTGATAGAGGGGCTTTACTGAACATGTACAAACTGTAAGTAAGACTATATATATATACAGTGAGGAAAATAAGTATTTGAACACCCTGTGATTTTGCAAGTTCTCCCACGTAGAAATCATGGAGGGGTCTGAAATTTTCATCTTAGGTGCATGTCCCCTGTGAGAGACATAACCTAAAAAAAAAAAAAAAAAAATCTGAAAATCACAATGTATGATTTTTTAATCATTTATTTGTATGTTACTGCTGCAAATAAGTATTTGACCCCCTACCAACCAGCAAGAATTCTGGCCCACACAGACCTGTTAATTTTTCTTTAAGAAGCCCTCTTATTCTGCACTCTTTACCTGTATTAACTGCACCTGTTTGAACTTGTTATCTGTATAAAAGACACCAATTCACACACTCAATCAATCACACTCCAACCTGTCCACCATAGCCAAGACCAAAGAGCTGTCTAAGGACACCAGGGACAAAACTGTTGACCTGCACAAGGCTGAGATGGACTACAGGCAGCAAGGTCATGTGGTCAGATGAGACCAGAATAGAGCTTTTTAGAATCAACTCCACTTACCATGTTTAGAGGATGAGAACAACCCAAGAAAACCATGCCAACAGGGAAGCATGGGGGTGGAAACATCATACTCTGGGGGGTGCTCTTCTGCAAAGGGGACAGGACGACTGCACCGTACTGAAGGGAGGATGGATGGGGTCATGTATTGTGAGATTTTGGCAAACAACCTCCTTCCCTCAGTAAGAGTATTGAAGATGGGTCATGGCTGGGTCTTCCAGCATGACAATGACCCCAAACACACAGCCAGGGCAACTAAGGAGGGGCTCCGTAAGAAGAATTTCAAGGTCCTGGAGTGGCCTGGCCAGTCTCCAGACCTGAACTCAATAGAAAGTCTTTGGAGGGAGCTGAAACTCCAAACCTGAAACATTTGGAGAAGATCTGTATGGAGGAGTGGACCAAAATCCCTACTGCAGTGTGTGCAAACCTGGTGAAAAACTACAGGAAACGTTTGACCTCTGTGATTGCAAACAAAGGCTACTGTACCAAATATTAACATTGATTTTCACAGGTTGTGAAATACTTATTTGCAGCAGTAACATACAAATAAATTATTTAAAAAATCATATATTGTGATTTCCGGAGTTTTTTTTAGATTATGTCTCTCACAGTGGACATGCACCTAAGATGAAAATTTCAGACCCGTCCATGATTTCTACGTGGGAGAACTTGCAAAATCGCAGGGTGTTCAAATACTTATTTTCCTCACTGTATATATACTTTGCACAGGGATACCAATTAAACAACTGCAAATTATAAAGAAGATTATGCTCAAATGGCCAAGGGTATTTAGCATTGCATTAGATTTTTATTTTTAATTTAGTCTGAGATGCATTTTATGATAATATGATGTAGTGGCTTTAATTTTATTTTGTCTATATGATATTTGTACATACTGTGGATTATGAGTGTGAAAAAAGAATTATCTCTCTAAACACACACAACACACGCACACACACACACATACAGTTTATATACATATGCTGAACATCCACAAGGTGCAATATATCTGCAAATACAACCAATCCAGGTGCAAATGGAGACCTGTAAGCCAAGCTGAAAGCTATCATTATTCTTTTTTTACCTGGCTCTGCATGTGCTGGGCCTCCTTAGCAGTCACATATGTGGGTGTCTCAAAGTCCAGCATGGCCCTTACCCCTCTCCTTCTCATACTTTTCCTTGTACTTCACCTATGCAGTCCACACATGTCAAATAACATCAACTGCTTTCTAATCACAGCTAAGAAATACAACAAACTGTACACACCTACAGGGTGCCCCCCCCCCCCCCCCAAAAAAAAAAATGCCACAAAAATAAAGTCACTGTATAGAAAATATGTACACTGTTGGATACTGATATCTGTCATCTTGCAGCATATCTCAGGGAATTTTATCTCTGGTGTTCATTATGAATTTATGAATTTCACCTCAGTTTGTAAGAGTTTTGTCATTCACAAGATGTCCTCAATATGTGCACCAACAGCGGTTTAGACATTCATTCAACCTGACTGCAAAGTTTACAATATCAATTTGAAACTTCTTTACAGTCCTACATCTTGTCTTTTTATCTGGAGCTTTTCTAACTTCAAAGTGACATTGATATTATCATTGGGTTTGCATGATTGATTTGGTCTCCGAGTAGAATTCCACTAGTTTCCCTTTTTGCTCGATTGTAAGCGGCATCCTCATTGGATCAGTCTCAAACTACATCAGAAAAAATTCATCACATAAATCTTGATGTCTGGAAAAAAAAAAAAACCCAAAAACAACAGAATTCAGATTAGCCGTTGCAGAATTAGAGTTAAATGATTTGTGGCACTTTTTTGTGCAGCCCAGTCTCATGTTTTATTTCATGCTCCCGTGACAAAATGAGTCAAATTTTCGTGACGGGGTTTTTTTTTTTTCACTCACTATTACTAACCCTACTCCTACCCCAACCCTACCATAACCACCCCGACCTCCCCGCTTCACTTTTAATTTCGTGTACCATCATGGAATGAATTAGAATGAATTTGTGCTGCTGAATCATGACTTGCCATGAGACTGGGTTGTTTTGGGACACCCTGTACAACCAAAATGCGAATAGCTTTCGACATAAAGCTACAGAACATGATTGCATATTGTACCAAGTACGTGTATGCTTACAACAAACAAATGCATTTTAATTTTTCAGTGGAATGTTGAAAAATTCAGTTGTATATACTCATATGACTGCTGGGTACAGTGCTGTGAAAAGAATATTTAAAGTATACTGCATAGCTTAAAAGACGATGATACAACATTACGGTCCTGTTGGTGCAGGAAACACAAAATGTTGGCAAAGTGGAGAACTGGAGTGATATCGTCGCATTTATTTTTCTTTTTGGCACAATACTCCTGGAGTATGCACCACTTACGCTGCTCTGAAGTTCAGAGGCCTCCCGGTGGTGGAGCTGCTCAGGGGTGTCAGGAATCATGTGGTAGTGACCCTTACTGTCCTCAAATTTCTTCTTGTAGTGGTACTGGGGGGGGGGGGGGGGGGATTCCCAGTCAAGAAAGAAAGCTCAGCACAGCAAAAAGGGAAAACAGCCATGATTCTGATTCTGCTGTCAGTCCACTGCACTACAAGTCTAATTTCTATGACAAACAACTTTCAAAGATATGAATCTCCATCAAGGCAACTGGTGAAAGAGTTATTTAAACATTTTAAAAAGTCATGTTAGCATAATGGTAATAAAAAAAAATTCAATGGTGGAGGAGGGATTGTGGTGTTAACAATGAACTAGTTGGGTAAGAACTAGTGGAGAACAAGGGTTTAAAAATAAGATTGGAAGAAGTGACTGGGGTAGGTGAAAGGTCAAAGGTCAAGGATGGGAATGGTAAGGCTCACTACCAGATGAGGTGACAGGAGCTTAGTGCACAAATCCATGACACGATCAAGATGTTATTGAGGAATGTGAATTGATGAAAGTTAAAAGTTCAGGCAAATCTCAAGAAGTCACAGCACAAGCGCTGAAACTGAAAACAGCCCCAGCAGCTTCTTGAGGTGGTTAATGAGTGATGATGGCTTACGGTACTGGACAGTTTGCTTGTGCTCAGGCCATGCTGCATAGCCAGAGACTCAGCCATGTCAGTCACGGGCTTGTGGAGCTTCTTCAGGTCACCCTTGTACTTCACCTGTCGGTAGTATGCAACAAAGTTTGACAATAAATGGCTTCACCCAACCGCCAACCATGAGTGGAAAAAAATACGTTTTTGTGTTATCATTCATATTCTCTGAAAAATTGCCTAAAAACATAAATTCTGCTAGGGTATGTAAACTTTGAACACAACTGTATGTGCAAGAAGAAAAAGCCTCGGAGTGCTCTGCTTATTTTCCAGACCAGGCAGTCTCTTGGGCTGTCATCTGTGGCAAATAAGGCTACTAATTATTCAACAAGCATTCAAACTACATGCTATAGCAGAAAAAAGAAGCAAATTTATTCCATTTTGGGTAAATGGGGGGGGGAGAGCTGATGGCTGACATAAAAAAGTTTTGACTGTTTAAAGAAAAGATGTGGATTGATGCCATTTAGGAGGACCTACCTCACTAGCCAGTGCACTGGCGTCCTTCAAAGTCTTGTAAATCTTGCTCTCCTTCAGGTCATACTGTGGCTTCTTTCCTTTCATCTCCTTGTCAAACTTCTCCTTGTACTTCAGCTATGAGGGCAGGACAGTTAGTGTAAGATACAATGTCTGACAAGACTTAGAGTGAAAAATGTCAAAACCAACAGAGGACTTGCATCACAGGAGAAACATTTAAAAGATCAGATAATGCTTAATGACAGTGTATAAAAAGGGATAATTCCTTGAGAATGTTTTACTGAAAGGTTTGCAAATGTGTCTAAATACAGACACGGGAGTTGCTGCTTAAATGTTTTTTTTTTTTTCTGAATATAAGTGATTTTTCATGCAATGGATTATTCTCCATTTTCATTCAGAAATGAAAGTGGTGGAAGAAAAACAAAAAGTCCCTGTAGGTATGTTCTCATCTGTAGTTTAGGTCCCTTGATAAAGGCTTGAGAGGAATACAATATATTGTCTTATTTTATTTCCAGTATTTTATATTTGTACAAACAACCAAAGACATGTCAATATAAGGTTTTGTGAATATTTAAACAGGAAGCACTCATAAATTGAAATAATCATGCAATAATCATGCAATAATCATGACCTAAGTTTAATTAATCACAGTCACAAAAAAGAGTGAATGAGCATAAATAAGATGCCATGAAGTAATTGACGGTGTGACATCTTGTAGTATGCACGAGGAGTGTCACTGTCCACAGAAGTTTACAGTTCCGTTCATAGTACCTCGGTTTTGACAACCAAATTTTCATAAATGTAAGCTTTTATGAATGAGATTTTTACTGTGCAGTGCTGCCTGAGGGATCGAAGGTCACGGCATTCAATGTTGGTTTTCGGCCTTGCCGCTTATGTGTAGAAAGTTCTCCAGATTCTCTGAATCTTCTGATAATATTATGGACTGTAGATGATGGAATCCCTAATTCCTTGCAATTGAATGTTGAGAAACATTGTTCTTAAACTGTTGGACTATTTTTTTCATGCAGGTTTTCACAAAGTGGTGATCTTCGCCGCATCCTTGCTTGTGAATGCTGAGCCTTTTGGGGATGCTCCTTTTAATACCCAACCATGACAACCACCTGTTTCCAATTAACCTGTTCACCTGTGGAATGTTCCAAACAGATGTTCTTTAGCATTCATCAACTTTGAGTCTTTTGTTGCCCCTGTCCAAGCTTTTCTGAAACGTGTTGCAGGCATCCATTTGAAATGTGCAAATATTACACAAAAACAATAAAGTTTATCAGTTTGAACATTAAATATCTTGTCTTTGTGGTGTATTCATTGATATAATGTTGAAGAGGATTTGCAAATCATTGTATTCTATTTTATTTACATTTAACACAATGTCCCAACTTCAATGGAATTGGGGTTGTAGCTGTTGAGCTTTTTCTCATGTCTGGCATAGGAGGTCCATGCCTCACTACCGTAGAGGAGCGTGCTGAGCATGCAGGTCTGGCAGACACGGAGTTTTGTCAATGGGGCTGAAGTTGTTCCAGACTCTGTAGCTTGGTCTTGCCATAACTCCTGCTGCTTTTGCAATCCTGCTGTTCATCTCTGCATCAATGGAGAGTGAGTTAGAGATGATTTACCCAAGGTATATGAAGTGCTCCACGACTTCCAGGCTATACATCAATGTTAGGGGGAGCAACTATGTCCTGCGTCATGATGTTTGTCATGAGTGTGATGTCAAGGCTGCATTGTCATCGAAGAGCATCTCACAGATGAGGACGTCTACAACCGTGATCTTTGTGTGAAATCGGGTGATGTTCAAAGAGCTTGCTGTCAGCCCTGGTGTGAATGTACACTAACTTGCTGCAATCCTTCAAAGCGTACTGGAGAAGCATGGAGAAGAAGATTCCGAAGAGCACTGGCACAAGGACACAGCCCTGTTTCACCTCACTGCTCACTGGAAAGGCCTCTGATGTTGCACCATTGATGCAAACTGTACTGTGCATGTGATCATAGAATGAACAGACCACTGCGAGGAGTTTTCGGGGATAGCTGATTTTCTGCAGGAGCCTGAAGAGTCTGCTTCGACTGACCAAGTCAAAAGCCTTGGTCAGGTCGATGAAGGCAATATAGTGTAGCAGGTTTCTGATCTTGACACTTCTCCTGAACACGGTGTATTGAAAAGATCATGTCCTCGGCAGACCTCCAACTCAAACATCGCACTGGGACTCTGGGTAAACACGTGAGGCTAAGGTCTGTAGATGCGCTAAGGCAAACACGGGCGAAGGCCTTCACAACAATGCTGAGAAGGGAGATGCCTCGATAATTATTGCAGTTGCTTCTGTTTCCTTTGTTCTTATACAAGGTGACAATGCTCGCATCTCGCATGTCCTGGGAAATGTGTCCCTGTTCCCAGCAGAGGAAGAAAAGATTGTGCAGGTGTTTTAGCAGCACAGGTTTCCCATTCTTTAAGACTTCTGATGGGACGCCATCACTTGCTGGGGCCATCCCACTAGCAAAGCAGTCAATGGGTGTTTCCAAGCTCTTCCATGGTTGGTGGCGAGTCTAGCTCTTCCATGACCGGCAGATCTAGGATGTCCTCGAGATGAAACAGATGAGCTTATAACTGGTAAATTGCCACTTCTCGTGTTGTGCCAGCATCTTGCTATGGTGCTGGAGTGTCCTCTCCAGTGGAGCTACAAAGCCTGGTCAGGAAGATCCGCTGTTGCCCATGCAGCAGGTGCCCCCCTCTCCACGCTGTCAATGTGGTCCAAAGGAAAGGCAGAAACCAGTGGCAGCATCGCAGAAGTTGCTGAGAAAGTGTTGAAGTTCAGCAACAAACCACCTTAGGGACTCTGACTCCGGATTGCTCTTTGAGGTTTATTCCTGAAAGACTGGATATTGCTGCAAGGCAGCAGAGGTTTGAGATCACAGTTTCCTTCTCCTAAATGAACTGCCTTCCTAGGCTGACAAGTTCCATCTACCCGAAGCAACTGGTTTTGAGGCACCAGAAACCCACCTTCACCCCTTCTCCTGTCAGTAGAAACAGTTCTGCCAGGCATAGAAGCTAAGCCATACAAGCAATCCATGAGCTGGACTTGGTGCAGAGGCTATTTGCGATGCACGCCGTATGGGAGCGCTTTTTAGGTAGTGGGAGCTTGTCCCCACTACCACCCCTGGCTGTAACAACCTTGGAACCATTAATAATAATAATATAGTAATACTGTAGTTTCAAGATCAAAGAAGAGAGTCAGAATAGCCACTGGATATACACAGGTTGAGGGTAAGAACCAGATCTTGTCATCTTGTCCTTTTGAGAGACATCCTTCACTAAATGATGCAGAAATCAAATAGAGTTAAATATAGTGTATCACAGTGTTAAATCAATTCTATCACAGTGTAAAAACAACTATCATGCTGTTAATGACTCTTATTCGAGTTGAAAAATGTGACTGACAAGATGGCAGAGCTGATTTCACTCTATAATAGAGTGTAGTTTACTGTATTTGGACTGGGACCAAATGTTATCCTGGCAGAGTATATTTTACTCTGCAAAATTTACTGTGCAGCTTTAGGGATGAAAACACAGACAGTGGTAGCACATGATCCATTCATGGACTCAGATTTCAGATTATGGCATGGATTTAACCCTTACGTACATGTTCACATTTCACACCTCTGCAATATGGCCTCATAATAGTTCCCTCACAATAACTGTCAATACTGAATTTTGAATTACAGTTCTATTTAGCTTGTATAAATAGCCTATCTGACATCAATGAATGGATGATTAATCATAGTAAATGTTTCAGAGAACATGGAGAGTGTATTTTTTAAGATTTGTAACACTCCTTTTTGGAGATAAACATCTACTATCACACACTATGTCCTATTTTACCAAAGACATGAAAACAAAAGAGCTTTATTTTATTGAAGGTAAATGTGACATGAACACTCAGGGTCCTGGATTAATTCAACTGATATTTTCTGCTGTCATCCCGTCTGCAACAGATGTGGAAGTGAGGACCAACTGACAGCATTGTTATTGGACATAATTCTTTGCTCTTTGCCTGCCTTCACTTGTGTCCTCTTTCATTAGGTGTGGCTGAAATCAGTTTTCTTTTTCTGTTCTGACACTTCCTCATCAAATCATTATTGGCTACTTTGCTTGGAAGAGCATGTCAGTGGCCTCCTGCACAGTTAGCCGCGCTGCCGTAACCTCAGTCACTGTAACAGCAGCTCGGGTACCTTCATAACCCCAGCACCCTGTTCTAATATCAGTTAGATCAGAGTAAACTGATTATAAATTTGTTTAATGTATTTTATTACGTTGCAGGTGGAGATCTCATGTCTGTGTCACAGCACTCTCTGACCTCTGTATGATCTCTGTTCCTTATGTGAACCATATATGATCACACTGATGCTGTTTTACTATTTCTGATCTATGAGCTTCCCCCATGACCCTCACAACATCAGCAGGTGTCTCTGCAAGAACCTGAGCAAATGTGGTGGGAACACAAACAGTCGTGACAGTGTCATGGTCTCCCTTCAGCTCTGTCACCACTGACCCATGAAACATACACACAGATATGGCATGTACACTTTCACAGTTCATCATTCCCTACAACCACCATTTCCTTGATTTGTGGTGGCTGTAAAATCCATCTCATTAGATCCAGGCCAAATATATATATATATATATATATATATATATATTATATATATATATATATATATATATATATATATATATATATATATATATATATATAAATTTAACCTTTATTTAACCAGATTAGTCCAATTAAGATCGAGACCTCTTTTACAAGGGAGACCTGGACATTTTTTTTAAGTTTCCAATTCACCTAACCTGCACGCGTTTGGTTGTGGGAGGAGCACCCGGAGGGATCCCATGCAAACACTCGGAAAACATGCAAAATCCACACAGAAAGGCCACAGCTGTGAGGCAACAGTGCTAACCACTAAGCCACTGTGCCGCCCACCATGAAACAGCTTCTATATACAAAAATGTGTAGTACCTGCAGAAGAATATAAAAAAATTAAAAAATTCATATTTGTGACATGTTAACTGTCAAAACAGTGAAATATGACCCTCAACAGTATGTTAGGGTTTAAAGCAGGATGGCAGAGGAAGCATGGAAGTGCAGCATGTCTACGTTAGACCTATGTGACTGCTGCTAAGCTTCTACACCATCAGTCTGCACATACTGTGAGCTTTCCTGGAGTAATACAGCCATCTATGCTGTGAAATAAACAAGTACAAATATTTTCACAGAGAACAATGTGGAAAAGGAGTTGAACCTGGAGCAAGATGTGATGGTTAGAGACAGATGTGAATTGGTTTCATATACCTGGCTATTCAGCTTGGACACCTTAGTGGCCAGAGTAATGTCTGGGCGATGGACCAGAGAACCTCCACGGCTGGCCTCCTCACGGGCTTTGTCACGATAACCAATCTGATGAAGCCAAAATAAGAATTAAGACCATGACAAGGGATTTTTATCAGCAAACAGAAATTTCTATCAGCAGATAGAATGAAGATATTGACTAATAATGGAAATCCATAGAAGACATTCACTGTTAATTTTTGTGAACATTCTATACTAAAGATTTATTTTAGCAATGTTCCGACATCACAACATGATTAGAGTCACGAAACAACTAAAATTGGAGTTGCATCAGGAAGGGTATCTGGTATAATACTTATGGCAAATCCCAGTGGGGACCTGCACTGGATCTTCTGTGGTAGCTGAAAGACAAACATTACTTTTGTGAAGTTTGCCCACATAAATGTTGTCTGTCACTTAGCTGCTCCCCTTTTTTAGGGTCGCCAGAGTAGATCCAGCACAGATCCTCATTGGGATTTGGCACAAGTTTCACACCAGATGCCCTTCCTGACAACTCAGTTTTAACTGGAAAACACACACAGCCTCTGGTCTTCCTAAGAGGTCTCCCATCCAAGTACTAACCAGGATCGACTCTGCTTAGCTTCTGAGAACTGACAGGACCAGGCTTACACATAGAAGACTGGCTGCATCTTCTATACAAATAAAGGTGTACATGCACTAAATATTAAAAGAATTTCTAAAAACAAACAAAAACACCAACATTTCATATTTTCAGCACTTCACTGTTCAAGACAAATAGACGCCATACATTCGTAAAACTAAGAATGTTCAGAAAATTTTGATATGCAACACATGGACATTATACTATTTGCAAGAACTCAAAAAGGGGAATTTCTCAAGGTATGGTAAAGATAAAGATAAAGATCACTTTATTTATCCCCAAAGGAAATTATTTTGCCAGAGTACAGAACAATAAACAATGGTTAGTTCAATATACACAATTACAGAAAGTGTTAGTAGTTAAATAGAAATTAAAAAAAAATCTGGCTCCAATACAGACGCTTATCAGACCCCAGAAAGGTGTTGGTCAATATAGACAGCTGAGAAGGTTCTATGGTGCACCTCAGTGGTCTCAGTTTACGACTGGAGGTTCTCTGACAGGACGTCAGTGTGGCATGCATGGGGGGGAGGTGTTGTCCAGGATGCTTAGCAACTTCCTCCTCTGACACCTCCACCATGGGCTCCAGCTCAACCCCCAGGACAGAGCCAGCTCTCCTAAGGAGCTTGTTGAGTTTGTTTATGTCAGCTGCCTCCAGCCTGCTGCCCCAACACACTAGAGCATAGAAGATGATTGTGGGAGACCACCGAGTGATAAAACATCTGTACAACCCCAATTCCAAGGAAGTTGGACATTGTGTAAAATGTAAATAAAAACAGAATACAATGATTTCCAAATCTTCTTCAACCTATATTGAATTGAATACACCACAACGACAAGATATTTAATGTTCAAACTGATAAATTTATCGTTTTTGTGCAAATATTTGCTCAATTTTGAAGTGGATGCCTGCAACACGTTTCAAAAAGCTGGACAGTGGTTTGTTTACCACTGTGTTACATTACCTTTCCTTCAAACAACACTCAGTAAGCATTTGGGAACTGAGGACACTAATTGTTGAAGCTTTGTAGTGGAATTCTTTCCCATTCTTGCTTGATGTACGACTTCAGTTGTTCAACAGTTCGGGGTCTCCATTGTCGTATTTTGCGCTTCATAATGTGCCACACATTTTCAATGGGCGACAGGTCTGGACTGCAGGCAGGCCAGTCTAGTACTCACACTCTTTTACGATGAAGCCACGCTGTTGTAACATCTCAGAATGTGGCTTGGCATTGTCTTGCTGAAATAAGCAGGGACATCCCTGAAAAAGACGTTGCTTGGATGGCAGCATGTGTTGCTCCAAAACCTGGATGTACCTTTCAGCATTGATGGTACCATCACAGATGTGTAAGCTGCCCACGGCATGGGCACTAACACACCCCATACCATCACAGATGCTGGCTTTTGACTTTGCGCTGGTAACAATCTGGATGGTTCTTTTTCCTCTTTGTCCGGAGGAACACGAATTTCATGATTTCCAAAAACTGGAAAATGTGACTCATCAGAACACAGCACACTTTTGTACTTTGCGTCTGTCCATTTCAAATGAGCTCGGGCCCAGAGAAGACGGCGGCTTTGTTGATGTATGGCTTTCACTTTGCATGGTAGAGTTTTAACTTGCACTTGTAGATGTAGTGACGAACTGTGTTAACTGACAGTGGTTTTCTGAAGTGTTCCTGATCCCATGCGGTAAGATCCTTTACACAATGATGTCGGGTTTTAATGCAGTTCCACCTGAGGGATCAAAGTTCACGGCATTCAATGTTGGTTTTTGGCCTTGCCGCTTAAGTGTAGAAAGTTCTCCAGATCTCTGAATCTTCTGATTATATTATGGATTATATTATGCAACTGAACGTTGACAAACTTGTTCTTAAACTGTTTTGACTATTTTTTCATGCAGTTGTTCACAAAGTGTGATCCTCGCCCCATCTATGCTTGTGAACAGCTGAGCCTTTTGGGGATGCTCCTTTTATACCCAATCATGACACTCACCTGTTTCCAATAGGGTTCTTTGAGCATTCATCAATTTTCCCAGTCTTTTGTTGCACCTCCCAACTTTTTTGAAATGTGTGCAGGCACCCATTTCAAAATGAGCAAATATTTTCACAAAAACAATAAAGTTTATCAGTTTGAACAATTAAATGTCTTGTCTTTGTGGTTGTATTCAATTGAATATATGTTGAAGAGCATTTGCAATCATTGTATGCTGTTTTTATTTACATTTTACACACAGCTCCCAACTTCATTGAAATTGGGATTGTAGCATGTTTCTGCAGACACTGAAAGATCTGAGCCTCCTGAGGAAGTACAGTTAGTTCTGGCCCTTTCTTATACACAGCATCTGTGGACACACAGATACTTGTAGCAATCCACAATGTCCACCCACTGTTCCGTTGATGGGAACTGGTTTGGACGGGTCTTCTGTCTTCTGAAGTCCACTACCAGCTCCTTCGTCTTTGATACGTTGAGCTGCAGGTGGTTGCATCCGCACACTACAAAAACTGTCTACCAGACTCCTGTACTCAGCCCCCTAGTCACTGCCGATACAGCCCATAATGGCAGAGTTGTCTGAAAACTTCTGCAAATGGCAGGACTGTGACCAGAACCTGATGTCTGAGGTGTAGAGTGTGAACAACAAGGGAGACAGGACTGTCCACTGTGTGGCCCAGTGCTGCTCATGATGGTGCCAGATGTATGTCCCAAAGCCTCATATATACTATGGGCGCCTGTGAGGTAGTTGGTTATCCAGACCACCAGTGCAGCCTTCACCTTCATGTCCAGTAATGTATCCTGAGCAGGGCAGGCAGATGATGTTGAACGCACTGGAGAAGTCAAAGAACATGACAATGACAGTGCTGCCTGCCCCCTCCAGGTAGGAATAAGCTCTCTGCAGCATGAAGATGATGGCATCTTCCACTCCCCTGTTGGGATGGTATGCAAACTGCAGGGGGTTCAGCAATGATTCAACAACTGTGCTGAGGTGCCTGAGGATGAGCCTCTCCATTGATTTCATAACATGTGATGTTGCGGCAATAGGTCTGTAGTCAAAAAGTGTGTTGGGGTTCTTCTTCTTGGGCACAGGAACCAGACACGAGGTTTTCCACCGCACAGGAAGGACCATCTGGCTCAGGCTCAATTTAAAGATGTGCTGCAAAATCCCACATAGCTGGATAGCACATCCCTTCAGCACTCTGGGGCTGAGGCCGTCAGGATCCACAGCCTTTCCAGGACAAAGATGACATGGATGCGCCAGTGGACCCCAGACAGATGCGCAGTGGGCCCCATACATTTGTGTTGAGTTAATAGTTTGCATTGATTATACGGTGGACACTAAACTTGCATTACATTGCAATATATTCCTAGCATAAGAATAAACCCTCTCACTCACAACACCACGAATGATGCAGCTGTGCCTCATCAACGTGAAGCTGTACCACATCAATGCAATGCAGGAACGCATTTCAGAAGAAACATAGAAAACAGTGTACACATACATGTGCGGCTGTGTTTACACAGTGAAGCATGAACAGGAGGACTGTGCGTAGCACTGCACAGGTTTCCCACGTGTAGCTGATTCCTCGTTTTTGAGAGATAAATTTAAAAAATAGTATTGTGTGTGTAAAGACACATTATTTCCAACATTTGATTGGTTTCCCTCATTGATCAAGACGCACATAAACATCTGTCCTGTGCCGAGAATTGGGATAGAAAATAATACCCTGTATGATAGATGTTTTTGTGAGTTTATGTGGATAACAATGAACAGAAATATTTTTCTTAAGCACAGAACAGATTTTCAGAGTTTCAAGAGAAATGTGCAAGTAAGCCATTGCTAATGAAGTGGCCGCATACATTGCCAAAATTTTTATATGAATATATAAACTACTACTTTGACCTCTACTGGTGGTTGGCTCTCACTGCGGTATTGTATCACTTCCTGTTCCGGAGCACAGCGGTGTTTTTCTGTATCTGTTAGCTGTTTAATCTGCGCAGTTAGATTGATCTAGTTATCTAGATTACGATTTGTTTCCCAGTGTAATATTTACGTGCCTTAACTAAAGCACTCCTTCTGCTGAATCACCTCTAAATTATTTACACATTATTCACTTTGCGTGTTTTTAGGAATCCGCTAGCTTAGCGTAGCTACTAGCTCTTAGCCGATTTAGCATGGCGGCTTCTCCTGTCTCTCCCGCACTTTTCTGCTCTGGGTGTGAAATGTTTAGTTATTCCTCGGCCTCCTTTAGCAGTAATGGTACTTGTAATAAGTGTAGCTTATTCGTAGCTTTGGAGGCCAGGCTGGGCGAATTGGAGACTCGGCTCCGCACCGTGGAAAATTCTACAGCTAGCCAGGCCCCTGTAGTCGGTGCGGACCAAGGTAGCTTAGCCGCCGTTAGTTACCCCCTGGCAGATCCCGAGCAGCCGGGAAAGCAGGCTGACTGGGTGACTGTGAGGAGGAAGCGTAGCCCTAAACAGAAGCCCCGTGTACACCGCCAACCCGTTCACATCTCTAACCGTTTTTCCCCACTCGACGTCACACCCGCCGAGGATCAAAACTCTGGTTATTGGCGACTCTGTTTTGCGAAATGTGAAGTTAGCGACACCAGCAACCATAGTCAATTGTCTTCCGGGGGCCAGAGCAGGCGACATTGAAGGAAATTTGAAACTGCTGGCTAAGGCTAAGCGTAATTTGGTAAGATTGTAATTCACGTCGGCAGTAATGACACCCGGTTACGCCAATCGGAGGTCACTAAAATTAACATTAAATCGGTGTGTAACTTTGCAAAAACAATGTCGGACTCTGTAGTTTTCTCTGGGCCCCTCCCCAATCAGACCGGGAGTGACATGTTTAGGCCGCATGTTCTCCTTGAATTGCTGGCTGTCTGAGTGTGTCAAAAAATGAGGTGGGCTTCATAGATAATTGGCAAAGCTTCTGGGGAAAACCTGGTCTTGTTAGGAGAGACGGCATCCATCCCACTTTGGATGGAGCAGCTCTCATTTCTAGAAATCTGGCCAATTTTCTTAAATCCTCCAAACCGTGACTATCCAGGGTTGGGACCAGGAAGCAGAGTTGTAGTCTTACACACCTCTCTGCAGCTTCTCTCCCCCTGCCATCCCCTCATTACCCCATCCCCGTAGAGACGGTGCCTGCTCCCAGACTACCAATAACCAGCAAAAATCTATTTAAGCATAAAAATTCAAAAAGAAAAAATAATATAGCACCTTCAACTGCACCACAGACTAAAACAGTTAAATGTGGTCTATTAAACATTAGGTCTCTCTCTTCTAAGTCCCTGTTGGTAAATGATATAATAATTGATCAACATATTGATTTATTCTGCCTTACAGAAACCTGGTTACAGCAGGATGAATATGTTAGTTTAAATGAGTCAACACGCCCGAGTCACACTAACTGTCAGAATGCTCGTAGCACGGGCCGGGGCGGAGGATTAGCAGCAATCTTCCATTCCAGCTTATTAATTAATCAAAACCCAGACAGAGCTTTAATTCATTTGAAAGCTTGACTCTTAGTCTTGTCCATCCAAATTGGAAGTCCCAAAAAACAGTTTTATTTGTTGTTATCTATCGTCCACCTGGTCGTTACTGTGAGTTTCTCTGTGAATTTTCAGACCTTTTGTCTGACTTAGTGCTTAGCTCAGATAAGATAATTATAGTGGGCGATTTTAACATCCACACAGATGCTGAGAATGACAGCCTCAACACTGCATTTAATCTATTATTAGACTCTATTGGCTTTGCTCAAAAAGTAAATGAGTCCACCCACCACTTTAATCATATCTTAGATCTTGTTCTGACTTATGGTATGGAAATAGAAGACTTAACAGTATTCCCTGAAAACTCCCTTCTGTCTGATCATTTCTTAATAACATTTAAATTTACTCTGATGGACTACCCAGCAGTGGGGAATAAGTTTCATTACACTAGAAGTCTTTCAGAAAGCGCTGTAACTAGGTTTAAGGATATGATTCCTTCTTTATGTTCTCTAATGCCATATACCAACACAGTGCAGAGTAGCTACCTAAACTCTGTAAGTGAGATAGAGTATCTCGTCAATAGTTTTACATCCTCATTGAAGACAACTTTGGATGCTGTAGCTCCTCTAAAAAAGAGAGCTTTAAATCAGAAGTGCCTGACTCCGTGGTATAACTCACAAACTCGTAGCTTAAAGCAGATAACCCGTAAGTTGGAGAGGAAATGGCGTCTCACTAATTTAGAAGATCTTCACTTAGCCTGGAAAAAGAGTCTGTTGCTCTATAAAAAAGCCCTCCGTAAAGCTAGGACATCTTTCTACTCATCACTAATTGAAGAAAATAAGAACAACCCCAGGTTTCTTTTCAGCACTGTAGCCAGGCTGACAAAGAGTCAGAGCGCTATTGAGCTGAGTATTCCATTAACTTTAACTAGTAATGACTTCATGACTTTCTTTGCTAACAAATTTTTAACTATTAGAGAAAAAATTACTCATAACCATCCCAAAGACGTATCGTTATCTTTGGCTGCTTTCAGTGATGCCGGTATTTGGTTAGACTCTTTCTCTCCGATTGTTCTGTCTGAGTTATTTTCATTAGTTACTTCATCCAAACCATCAACATGTTTATTAGACCCCATTCCTACCAGGCTGCTCAAGGAAGCCCTACCATTATTTAATGCTTCGATCTTAAATATGATCAATCTATCTTTGTTAGTTGGCTATGTACCACAGGCTTTTAAGGTGGCAGTAATTAAACCATTACTTAAAAAGCCATCACTTGACCCAGCTATCTTAGCTAATTATAGGCCAATCTCCAACCTTCCTTTTCTCTCAAAAATTCTTGAAAGGGTAGTTGTAAAACAGCTAACTGATCATCTGCAGAGGAATGGTCTATTTGAAGAGTTTCAGTCAGGTTTTAGAATTCATCATAGTACAGAAACAGCATTAGTGAAGGTTACAAATGATCTTCTTATGGCCTCGGACAGTGGACTCATCTCTGTGCTTGTTCTGTTAGACCTCAGTGCTGCTTTTGATACAGTTGACCATAAAATTTTATTACAGAGATTAGAGCATGCCATAGGTATTAAAGGCACTGCGCTGCGGTGGTTTGAATCATATTTGTCTAATAGATTACAATTTGTTCATGTAAATGGGGAATCTTCTTCACAGACTAAAGTTAATTATGGAGTTCCACAAGGTTCTGTGCTAGGACCAATTTTATTCACTTTATACATGCTTCCCTTAGGCAGTATTATTAGACGGTATTGCTTAAATTTTCATTGTTACGCAGATGATACCCAGCTTTATCTATCCATGAAGCCAGAGGACACACACCAATTAGCTAAACTGCAGGATTGTCTTACAGACATAAAGACATGGATGACCTCTAATTTCCTGCTTTTAAACTCAGATAAAACTGAAGTTATTGTACTTGGCCCCACAAATCTTAGAAACATGGTGTCTAACCAGATCCTTACTCTGGATGGCATTACCCTGACCTCTAGTAATACTGTGAGAAATCTTGGAGTCATTTTTGATCAGGATATGTCATTCAAAGCGCATATTAAACAAATATGTAGGACTGCTTTTTTGCATTTACGCAATATCTCTAAAATCAGAAAGGTCTTGTCTCAGAGTGATGCTGAAAAACTAATTCATGCATTTATTTCCTCTAGGTTGGACTATTGTAATTCATTATTATCAGGTTGTCCTAAAAGTTCCCTAAAAAGCCTTCAGTTAATTCAAAATGCTGCAGCTAGAGTACTGACGGGGACTAGAAGGAGAGAGCATATCTCACCCATATTGGCCTCTCTTCATTGGCTTCCTGTTAATTCTAGAATAGAATTTAAAATTATTCTTCTTACTTATAAGGTTTTGAATAATCAGGTCCCATCTTATCTTAGGGACCTCGTAGTACCATATCACCCCAATAGAGCGCTTCGCTCTCAGACTGCAGGCTTACTTGTAGTTCCTAGGGTTTGTAAGAGTAGAATGGGAGGCAGAGCCTTCAGCTTTCAGGCTCCTCTCCTTATTAATTAATCAAAAACCCAGACAGAGCTTTAATTCATTTGAAAGCTTGACTCTTAGTCTTGTCCATCCAAATTGGAAGTCCCAAAAAACAGTTTTATTTGTTGTTATCTATCGTCCACCTGGTCGTTACTGTGAGTTTCTCTGTGAATTTTCAGACCTTTTGTCTGACTTAGTGCTTAGCTCAGATAAGATAATTATAGTGGGCGATTTTAACATCCACACAGATGCTGAGAATGACAGCCTCAACACTGCATTTAATCTATTATTAGACTCTATTGGCTTTGCTCAAAAAGTAAATGAGTCCACCCACCACTTTAATCATATCTTAGATCTTGTTCTGACTTATGGTATGGAAATAGAAGACTTAACAGTATTCCCTGAAAACTCCCTTCTGTCTGATCATTTCTTAATAACATTTAAATTTACTCTGATGGACTACCCAGCAGTGGGGAATAAGTTTCATTACACTAGAAGTCTTTCAGAAAGCGCTGTAACTAGGTTTAAGGATATGATTCCTTCTTTATGTTCTCTAATGCCATATACCAACACAGTGCAGAGTAGCTACCTAAACTCTGTAAGTGAGATAGAGTATCTCGTCAATAGTTTTACATCCTCATTGAAGACAACTTTGGATGCTGTAGCTCCTCTAAAAAAGAGAGCTTTAAATCAGAAGTGCCTGACTCCGTGGTATAACTCACAAACTCGTAGCTTAAAGCAGATAACCCGTAAGTTGGAGAGGAAATGGCGTCTCACTAATTTAGAAGATCTTCACTTAGCCTGGAAAAAGAGTCTGTTGCTCTATAAAAAAGCCCTCCGTAAAGCTAGGACATCTTTCTACTCATCACTAATTGAAGAAAATAAGAACAACCCCAGGTTTCTTTTCAGCACTGTAGCCAGGCTGACAAAGAGTCAGAGCGCTATTGAGCTGAGTATTCCATTAACTTTAACTAGTAATGACTTCATGACTTTCTTTGCTAACAAATTTTTAACTATTAGAGAAAAAATTACTCATAACCATCCCAAAGACGTATCGTTATCTTTGGCTGCTTTCAGTGATGCCGGTATTTGGTTAGACTCTTTCTCTCCGATTGTTCTGTCTGAGTTATTTTCATTAGTTACTTCATCCAAACCATCAACATGTTTATTAGACCCCATTCCTACCAGGCTGCTCAAGGAAGCCCTACCATTATTTAATGCTTCGATCTTAAATATGATCAATCTATCTTTGTTAGTTGGCTATGTACCACAGGCTTTTAAGGTGGCAGTAATTAAACCATTACTTAAAAAGCCATCACTTGACCCAGCTATCTTAGCTAATTATAGGCCAATCTCCAACCTTCCTTTTCTCTCAAAAATTCTTGAAAGGGTAGTTGTAAAACAGCTAACTGATCATCTGCAGAGGAATGGTCTATTTGAAGAGTTTCAGTCAGGTTTTAGAATTCATCATAGTACAGAAACAGCATTAGTGAAGGTTACAAATGATCTTCTTATGGCCTCGGACAGTGGACTCATCTCTGTGCTTGTTCTGTTAGACCTCAGTGCTGCTTTTGATACAGTTGACCATAAAATTTTATTACAGAGATTAGAGCATGCCATAGGTATTAAAGGCACTGCGCTGCGGTGGTTTGAATCATATTTGTCTAATAGATTACAATTTGTTCATGTAAATGGGGAATCTTCTTCACAGACTAAAGTTAATTATGGAGTTCCACAAGGTTCTGTGCTAGGACCAATTTTATTCACTTTATACATGCTTCCCTTAGGCAGTATTATTAGACGGTATTGCTTAAATTTTCATTGTTACGCAGATGATACCCAGCTTTATCTATCCATGAAGCCAGAGGACACACACCAATTAGCTAAACTGCAGGATTGTCTTACAGACATAAAGACATGGATGACCTCTAATTTCCTGCTTTTAAACTCAGATAAAACTGAAGTTATTGTACTTGGCCCCACAAATCTTAGAAACATGGTGTCTAACCAGATCCTTACTCTGGATGGCATTACCCTGACCTCTAGTAATACTGTGAGAAATCTTGGAGTCATTTTTGATCAGGATATGTCATTCAAAGCGCATATTAAACAAATATGTAGGACTGCTTTTTTGCATTTACGCAATATCTCTAAAATCAGAAAGGTCTTGTCTCAGAGTGATGCTGAAAAACTAATTCATGCATTTATTTCCTCTAGGTTGGACTATTGTAATTCATTATTATCAGGTTGTCCTAAAAGTTCCCTAAAAAGCCTTCAGTTAATTCAAAATGCTGCAGCTAGAGTACTGACGGGGACTAGAAGGAGAGAGCATATCTCACCCATATTGGCCTCTCTTCATTGGCTTCCTGTTAATTCTAGAATAGAATTTAAAATTATTCTTCTTACTTATAAGGTTTTGAATAATCAGGTCCCATCTTATCTTAGGGACCTCGTAGTACCATATCACCCCAATAGAGCGCTTCGCTCTCAGACTGCAGGCTTACTTGTAGTTCCTAGGGTTTGTAAGAGTAGAATGGGAGGCAGAGCCTTCAGCTTTCAGGCTCCTCTCCTGTGGAACCAGCTCCCAATTCAGATCAGGGAGACAGACACCCTCTCTACTTTTAAGATTAGGCTTAAAACTTTCCTTTTTGCTAAAGCTTATAGTTAGGGCTGGATCAGGTGACCCTGAACCATCCCTTAGTTATGCTGCTATAGACGTAGACTGCTGGGGGGTTCCCATGATGCACTGTTTCTTTCTCTTTTTGCTCTGTATGCACCACTCTGCATTTAATCATTAGTGATCGATCTCTGCTCCCCTCCACAGCATGTCTTTTTCCTGGTTCTCTCCCTCAGCCCCAACCAGTCCCAGCAGAAGACTGCCCCTCCCTGAGCCTGGTTCTGCTGGAGGTTTCTTCCTGTTAAAAGGGAGTTTTTCCTTCCCACTGTAGCCAAGTGCTTGCTCACAGGGGGTCGTTTTGACCGTTGGGGTTTTACATAATTATTGTATGGCCTTGCCTTGCAATATAAAGCGCCTTGGGGCAACTGTTTGTTGTGATTTGGCGCTATATAAAAAAAAAATTGATTGATTGATTGATTGATATGAGCCTTGTTGGATAACAAAAAATCGGGCCAATTGAAAAGGTGAACAACTCTTATCTCTTGTGAATTCAAGAAATGTGACTTCACATCATGAGTGAAAAAAGGAACAGCAGGCAAAGGCCAGCTACGAAAGGAGGAAGGGGGCTACACTTTCTTCTGGAAAGGAGAAACAATGGATCCACGGCATTGATTTTGCCATCAAGAACTTTCTCCTTTCAAAACTGACTGAACTCCCACTGGGTGTCAGTGAACAACTGATGACACTCCATCTCCAACTTGCAAGCAAATGCCATGCCACTGTCATCAGTGCTTATGTAACTGAAGCCGACCATGAAGAGAAGGAAACCTTGTACCCCAAGCTGGACACCATTCTATCTGTGATTCTAGCATCTCACACGATCATTCTTTTCAGTGACTTCAATGCCTGGTTTGGAAATGACCACCGGCTCTTGAACAGAACCACCGGGAGAAATGGAGTAGCACCCTGCTTCTCATGAAGTGCGTTGAACACAATCTCGTGCTCACCAACACCATCTTCAGACAAAAGGAAAAGGTCAGAGTCTCCTGGCAACACCTTTGCTCAAAGCATTGACACCTACTTGACAACATCATCATCTGAAAGTTTGACCCGAAAGATGGCCTGTCCACCAAGACAATGACTGGTACATATGACTGTTGGACAGATCATTTTCTGATCTGCTCCAGGATCCAGCTAAACATCCACCCCAAGAGGAGGCCTGGATTGAAAATCTGTCAAGAGGTTCAACATCGCCAACCAGCTACTGATATGAAACTTTCACCAGATGTCAGTAATAAGTTAAGCAGTCCACACAGACAAAGAAATCAAACCATAGATAGCCATAAATTGTGTAATAATGTGAAATGACAAGAACAAAATATTGAACACCTGATGAAAGGGAGGTAAAGAAAAGGCATAGAAAGCCAAAATACCAGTTGATCAGTAATTGGAATGCAATGCCCTTGACAGTGCAAATTAATATCAGATGGTTCAGTCACATAAAAAGGTGTCTCATTACCAAGGTGTCACACAAGAAACATCGCATGATGGGTAAAAGCAAAGAGCTCACTCAAGAGCTTCACAACCTTATTGTTGTAGAACATACTGATGGCATTGGTTACAGAAGGATTTCTAAACTTCTGAATGTTCCAGTGAGCACTGTTGGAGCCAGAATCTGAAAGTAGAAAGAACATAAGTTGACCATAAACCAACCATGACTGGCACCAGGTGCTCTTCACAAGATTTGTGACAGAGGAGAGAAAAGAATTATCAGAAGAGTTGTCCAAGAACCATTGTCTGCTTTAGAAAGAAAACAATACACTCAACAGCCATGGCCTGAATGCACGCTCACCATGCAAGACCCCATTGTTGAAGAGAAAGCATGGTGAAGCTCGTTTAAAGTTTGCTGCACAACAGAAAATATAGTCTGGTCAGATGAGACCAAAGTTGAATTCTGTAAATGCAACTGCACATCACCCCAAAAGCACCAAACAAACAGTGAAGTTTGGAGGTGAGACCATCATGGTGTGCAGCTGTTTTTCAGCATAGGGCACTGGCAAACTTCATATAATTATATGAACCTTGAATTGAAGGAAGGGTGAACAGAAAAATGTACCCAGACTTTCTTGATAAAAATCACACACACACACACATTGTCCCATTTTGCTTGGTGCAAATGTGTGCATGTTTGCTTGTCTGATTTTAAATTTAAAATTAATTTGATTTGTTAAATGATACTACTCAAGAAACGTTTCAGCTGTGGGACCGTCATATTCCTGAAATTGTCGCACTCCTGCATGATGATAGACTTTGAGCTAACTCATGTGAAAGTAACAGTAAAAAGCACTAAAAATATTAGGTAGATGCAACTGAAAAGTTGTTACTGTTATAATGCTACAGTAAGTGTTTGTGCCAGGAAAACAAAACAAAACAAAACAAAAAACAATAAGAGACATAGATGATGCAATATATTCTGGGTCAATTTTTCCGATATGCGATTGGCCAGATTTGGAGTCTGCCATGATGGCTGTTGTTGAGTCACTGGAAAAACTTTTCACATCAACCATTATTTGTTACAGTTCTTTTCACTGAGAAACCGGTGGAGTGAGCCATTGTATTTATGTCCAGACATACAACATACGGTGTCCTGCTTATGGCCAATTATAAATATGCAAGTGCACAATTCCTGAAAACAGATTTTGAAACAACATGTATTATCACTGCTTTGTAAATCTGAAACACAGACTGTGTAAATGTACATATTACTAATTATGTGTCTGCGGAGTTTTTGTACTACAACACCCACATATTGTATTCTACATTTTGTCACTTTACTTTAAGGGTGAAGATGCTGATTACCTCACTGATTAGTTTGGCAGCATGGGTAGCCTTCTTGATGTCAGGACGATCGACTACTGTCGTGTAGTGCAATTTGTCTTTGGCGTCTCTCTTGTAGGCAATCTATGGGGTGAACAAAGTGCAGACAGTGAGTCCCAAAAAGACAGACCATAACTGCTGAGTAAATGCCCCAAAACTATGTTAAAATAAACAAAGAAATGTTATTTTCTTGCAGCCACTAGAATAACTGACATTGCTCTGACTCTTTGCCACCTCCATGGCATGCTGGACATCTGGTGGAACAACCATGTGGTTATAAATAGACTTGCCCTTCTCCTTCTCAAACTTGTCTTTGTACACATTCTGTATAAAGAAAATAGATTAAGAATTGAAAATACCAACTGCATATAAATTGTCAAGCAATATGACTTGTCTGAATCGTAGTTTGGATAAGTAATTGTACCCTGCTGACAAGCTTGTTGATCTCCTTGCTGTGGGCAGTATCACGGGTCTCAGGCAGGGTGGTGAAGGATCCAGACTGCATGCTCTTCTTGCTGGCCTCCTTGTATTTGCTCTGAAGAATATCAAAAGCCTACGTTAGCAGAGCTGCTGTTATACTGAAAACCATTATTTCAGTCAGATAGTGTAAATCCTACTGACCTCACCTCATTTATAAACATTACATACATACAAAACAGGGTTGGGAAGTTATGTATGGTACTTCCCACAGTTAAATCTAGATGTACTGAGCAAAATATTGACGTTGTTCTCTGTATGGACATACTGACCCATGCATATGTAGGTTTGGAATGAATAGTAAATTGGCGATCCTGGTGGAGAATTATAGTGTATAGTGCTCCCGGTGTATAGTGAGCGCCTTGTGTGGCAGCACCCTGACATCGGGGTGAATGTGAGGCATTATTGTAAAGTGCTTTGAGCGTCTATATAAAATCGCTATATAAATGCAGTTCATTTACCATTTAAGTAAAAAAATATAGTGCAAATAAAATACCCTCAGTCGCATGAGCATCATCTTCTTTATACAACCCCTGGCAAAAATTATGGAATCACCGGCCTCGGAGGATGTTCATTCTGTTGTTTAATTTTGTAGAAAAAAAGCAGATCACAGACATGACACAAAACTAAATTCATTTCAAATTGCAACTTTCTGGCTTTAAGAAACAGTATAAGAAATCCAGTCAGTAACGGTTACTTTTTTAGACCAAGCAGAGGAAAAAAATATGGACTCACTCAGTTCTGAGGAATAAATTATGGAATCACCCTGTAAATTTCTATCCCCCAAAACCAACACCTGCATCAAGTCACATCTGCTCGTTGACATTGACCCTATGTCATGACATTGACCCTATGTGTCTTTTTGCAAGGAATGTTTTCACAGTTTTTGCTCTATGGCAAGATGCATTATCATCTTGAAAAATGATTTCATCATCCCCAAACATCAGAAAGGTGTTCAAAATATCAATGTAAACGTGTGCATTTATTGATGATGTAATGACAGCCATCTCCCCAGTGCCTTTACCTGACATACAGCCCCATATCATCAATGACTGTGGAAATTTACATGTTCTCTTCAGGCAGTCATCTTTATAAATCTCATTGGAACGGCACCAAACAAGAGTTCCAGCATCATCACTCTACTGGTGGTTGGCTCTCACTGTGGTATTGTATCACTTCCTGTTCCGGAGCACAGCAGTGTTTTTCTGTATCTGTTAGCTGTTTAATCTGCGCAGTTAGATTGATCTAGTTAACTAGATAACGATTTGTTTCACAGTGTAATCTTCACGTGCCTTAACTAAAGCACTCCCTCTGCTGAATCACCTCTAAATTATTTACACATTATTCGCTTTGTGTGTTTTTAGGAATCCGCTAGCTTAGCGTAGCTACTAGCTCTTAGCCGGTTTAGCATGGCGGCTTCTCCTGTCTCTCCCGCACTTTTCTGGTCTGGGTGTGAAATGTTTAGTTATTCCTCGGCCTCCTTTAGCAGTAATGGTATTTGTAATAAGTGTAGCTTATTCGTAGCTTTGGAGGCCAAGCTGGGCGAATTGGAGACTCGGCTCCGCACCTTGGAAAATCCTACAGCTAGCCAGGCCCCTGTAGTCGGTGCGGACCAAGGTAGCTTAGCCGCCGTTAGTTCCCCTCCGGCAGATGCCGAGCAGCCGGGAAAGCAGGCCGACTGGGTGACTGTGTGGAGGAAGTGTAGTCCTAAAAACAAACCCCCGTGTACACCGCCAACCCGTTCACATCTCTAACCGTTTTTCCCCACTCGGCGACACACCCGCCGAGGAACAAACTCTGGTTATTGGCGACTCTGTTTTGAGAAATGTGAAGTTAGCGACACCAGCAACCATAGTCAAATGTCTTCCAGGGTCCAGAGCAGGCAACACTGAAGGAAATTTGAAACTGCTGGCTAAGGCTAAGCGTAAATTTGGTAAGATTGTAATTCACGTCGGCAGTAATGACACCCGGTTACGCCAATCGGAGTTCACTAAAATTAACATTGAATCGGTGTGTAACTTTGCAAAAACAATGTCGGACTCTGTAGTTTTCTCTGGGCCCCTCCCCAATCTGACCGGGAGTGACATGTTTAGCCACATGTTCTCCCTGAATTGCTGGCTGTCTGAGTGGTGTCCAAAAAATGAGGTGGGCTTCATAGATAATTGGCAAAGCTTCTGGGGAAAACCTGGTCTTGTTAGGAGAGACGGCATCCATCCCACTTTGGATGGAGCAGCTCTCATTTCTAGAAATCTGGCCAATTTTCTTAAATCCTCCAAACCGTGACTATCCAGGGTTGGGACCAGGAAGCAGAGTTGTAGTCTTACACACCTCTCTGCAGCTTCTCTCCCCCTGCCATCCCCTCATTACCCCATCCCCGTAGAGACGGTGCCTGCTCCCAGAAAACCAATAACCAGCAAAAATCTATTTAAGCATAAAAATTCAAAAAAAAAAAAAAAAATATAGGACCTTCAACTGCACCACAGACTAAAACAATTAAATGTGGTCTATTAAACATTAGATCTCTCTCTTCTAAGTCCCTGTTAGTAAATGATATAATAATTGATCAACATATTGATTTATTCTGCCTTACAGAAACCTGGTTACAGCAGGATGAATATGTTAGTTTAAATGAGTCAACACCCCCGAGTCACACTAACTGCCAGAACGCTCGTAGCACGGGCCGAGGCAGAGGATTAGCAGCAATCTTCCACTCCAGCTTATTAATTAATCAAAAACCCAGACAGAGCTTTAATTCATTTGAAAGCTTGTCTCTTAGTCTTGTCCATCCAAATTGGAAGTCCCAAAAACCAGTTTTATTTGTTGTTATCTATCGTCCACCTGGTCGTTACTGTGAGTTTCTCTGTGAATTTTCAGACCTTTTGTCTGACTTAGTGCTTAGCTCAGATAAGATAATTATAGTGGGCGATTTTAACATCCACACAGATGCTGAGAATGACAGCCTCAACACTGCATTTAATCTATTGTTAGACTCAATTGGCTTTGCTCAAAATGTAAATGAGCCCACCCACCACTTTAATCATACCTTAGATCTTGTTCTGACTTATGGTATGGAAATTGAAGACTTAACAGTATTCCCTGAAAACCCCCTTCTGTCTGATCATTTCTTAATAAGATTTACATTTACTCTGATGGACTACCCAGCAGTGGGGAATAAGTTTCATTACAGTAGAAGTCTTTCAGAAAGCGCTGTAACTAGGTTTAAGGATATGATTCCTTCTTTATGTTCTCCAATGCCATATACCAACACAGGGCAGAGTAGCTACCTAAACTCTGTGAGTGAGATAGATTATCTCATCAATAGTTTTATATCCTCATTGAGGACAACTTTGGATGCTGTAGCTCCTCTGAAAAAGAGAGCCTTAAATCAGAAGTGCCTGACTTCTGATTCCTCTCCAACTTAGATAATCCGTAAGTTGGAGAGGAAATGGCGTCTCACTAATTTAGAAGATCTTCACTTAGCCTGGAAAAAGAGTCTGTTGCTCTATAAAAAAAGCCCTCTGTAAAGCTAGGACATCATACTACTCATCAGTAATTGAAGAAAATAAGAACCCCAGGTTTCTTTTCAGCACTGTAGCCAAGCTGACAAGGAGTCAGGGCTCTATTGAGCCGAGTATTCCTTTAACTTTAACTAGTAATGACTTCATGACTTTCTTTGCTAATAAACTTTTAACTATTAGAGAAAAAATTACTCATAACCATCCCAAAGACATATCGTTCTCTTTGGCTGCTTTCAGTGATGCCGGTATGCCGGTGGTTTGAATCATATTTATCTAATAGATTACAATTTGTTCATGTAAATGGGGAATCTTCTTCACAGACTAAGGTTAATTATGGAGTTCCACAAGGTTCTAGGACCAATTTTATTCACTTTATACATGCTTCCCTTAGGCAGTATTATTAGACAGCATTGCTTAAATGTTCGTTGTTACGCAGATGATACCCAGCTTTATCTATCCATGAAGCCAGAGGACACACACCAATTAGCTAAACTGCAGGATTGTCTTACAGACATAAAGACATGGATGACCTCTAATTTCCTGCTTTTAAACTCAGATAAAACTGAAGTTATTGTACTTGGCCCCACAAATCTTAGAAACATGGTGTCTAACCAGATCCTTACTCTGGATGGCATTACCCTGACCTCTATTAATACTGTGAGAAATCTTGGAGTCATTTTGATCAGGATATGTCATTCAATGCGCATATTAAACAAATATGTAGGACTGCTTTTTTGCATTTGCGCAATATCTGTAAAATTAGAAAGGTCTTGTCTCAGAGTGATGCTGAAAAACTAATTCATGCATTTGTTTCCTCTAAGCTGGACTATTGTAATTCATTATTATCAGGTTGTCCTAAAAGTTCCCTGAAAAGCCTTCAGTTAATTCAAAATGCTGCAGCTAGAGTACTGACAGGGACTAGAAGGGGGGAGCATATCTCACCCATATTGGCCTCTCTTCATTGGCTTCCTGTTAATTCTAGAATAGAATTTAAAATTCTTCTTCTTACTTATAAGGTTTTGAATAATCAGGTCCCATCTTATCTTAGGGACCTCATAGTACCATATCACCCCAATAGAGCGCTTCGCTTTCAGACTGCAGGCTTACTTGTAGTTCCTAGGGTTTGTAAGAGTAAGAATGGGAGGCAGAGTCTTCAGCTTTCAGGCTCCTCTCCTGTGTAACCAGCTCCCAATTCAGATTAGGGAGACAGACACCCTCTCTACTTTTAAGATTAAGCTTAAAACTTTCCTTTTTGAAAAAGCTTATAGTTAGGGCTGGATCAGGTGACCCTGAACCATCCCTTAGTTATGCTGCTATAGACTTAGACTGCTGGGGGGTTCCCATGATGCACTGAGTGTTTCTTTCTCTTTTTGCTCTGTATGCACCACTCTGCATTTAATCATTAGTGATTGATCTCTGCTCCCCTCCACAGCATGTCTTTTTCCTGGTTCTCTCACTCAGCCCCAACCAGTCCCAGCAGAAGACTGCCCCTCCCTGAGCCTGGTTCTGCTGGAGGTTTCTTCCTGTTAAAAGGGAGTTTTTCCTTCCCACTGTCGCCAAGTGCTTGCTCACAGGGGGTTGTTTTGACTGTTGGGGTTTTTCTGTAATTACTGTATGGCTTTGCCTTACAATATAAAGCGCCTTGGGGCAACTGTTTGTTGTGATTTGGCGCTATATAAATAAAATTGATTTGATTTGATTTGACCTTGCCCAATGCAGATTCGAGATTCATCACTGAATATGACTTTCATCCAGTCATCCACAGTCCAAGATTGCTTTTCCTTAGCCCATTGTAACCTTGTTTTTTTCTGTTTAGGTGTTAATGATGGCTTTCGTTTAGCTTTTCTGTATGTAAATCCCATTTCCTTTAGGCGGTTTCTTACAGTTCCGTCACAGACGTTGACTCCAGTTTCCTCCCATTCGTTCCTCATTTGTTTTGTTGCGCATTTTCGATTTTTGAGACATACTGCTTGAAGTTTTCTGTCTTGACGCTTTGATGTCTTCCTTGGTCTACCAGTATGTTTGCCTTTAACAACCTTCCCATGTTGTTTGTATTTGGTCCAGAGTTTAGACACAGCTGACTGTGAACAACCAACATCTTTTGCAACATTGCGTGATGATTTACCCTCTTTTAAGAGTTTGATAATCCTCTCCTTTGTTTCAATTGACATCTCTCGTGTTGGAGCCATGATTCATGTCAGTTCACTTGGTGCAACAGCTCTCCAAGGTGTGATCACTCCTTTTTAGATGCAGACTAAAGCAGATGTGATTTGATGCAGGTGTTAGTTTTGGGGATGAAAATTTACAGGGTGATTCCATAATTTATTCCTCAGAATTGAGTGAGTCCATATTTGTTTTCCCTCTGTTTGGTCTAAAAAAGTAACCGTTACTGACTGCCACAATCTTTTTTTCTTGATTTCTTATAGTGTTTCTTAAAGCCAGAAAGTTGCCATTTGAAATGACTTTAGTTTTGTGTCATGTCTGTGATCTGCTTTTTTTCTACAAAATTAAACAACTGAATAAACATCCTCCGAGGCCGGTGATTCCATAATTATTGCCAGGGGTTGTAATTTGTAGTTGTTTAATTGGTATCACTAGCATGTTGCCCGTGGGGATCCATGGGCTCTAGACTGAGTAGTGTTTATAAAATAGCTGACATTTTGCAATTGTGGTAATAACTTAAGCAAAGTTTCTATAATGTGTTGGAATGGGGTGTGAGTCCAGAATGTTTTTAGAACCTTAGACCTCAACAGTTTTTGAACTCAGTTTTTTTTCAGAACTCTGCCCATTTATTTCCTGTTAAATATTAATTTTTTTAATGTTAATTTACTGTCTCAATGTATTTACAAATTGTTTAGGTTGTTATTATCATATACACCCTATTATTATTACTATTATTGTTGTTGTTGTTGTTGTTGTTATTACCAGTATTATGATTATATTCTATTTTATTATTATTATTCTGTTTTGTCATTTGAATTTTAAATGGACTAGAATGGAAATAAGTGCTTTCACTTTCTTGTATCATCCAAGTGTTTTTAATGTATTTACAATTATACAATCGAAGCGGTGCACAGCGGTGTGAAGCTTGCTCATGGTACACTGTGTACCACACAGGAAGTGCCAAATTCTGCGTCAACAGGAGGTTTCTTCCTGTTAAAAGGGAGTTTTCCTTCCCACTGTCGCCAAGTGCTTGCTCATAGGGGGTTGTTTTGACCGTTGGGGTTTTTCTGTAATTACTGTATGGCTTTTGCCTTGCAATATAAAGCGCCTTGGGCCAACTGTTGTTGTGATTTGGCGCTATATAAATAAAATTGATTTGATTTGAACAGTGAAACAGGAAATATCAAATGTTGAACACGTCCTGGATCGACACTTCCTGGATTGACAATAACCGAGATCTTGTGGAATCTCGTGGGAATTCAGTGACAAGTTCACACTGAAACAGGAAGTGCCAAATTTTGAGCCCACAGTGAAACAGGAAATGTCAAATGTTGAACACTTCCTGGACTGACAATAGAGAAGATTTTGTGGGAGCTTACAGGAATTCAGTAGTAAGTTGACATTGAAACAGGAAGTGAAATTGAAATTTTCGATGACTTGTCCAATCATGTCAACATAAGAAGGGAAATCAGGCACATACCAGCTGACGTGATTGGACGAGTCATCAAAAATTTCAACGTTCATGTTGCTGCAGTTATTCGTCAAAGAGGAGCCTGGATAGAACATATTATCAACTGTTAAGGACAGACCACCAAAAATGTTTCAATTTCTATCAGATTTGAAGGACATAATCTCCCATCATTCTGCTAATGTTTGGTGAAAGAATTTTCAAAATATCTCGTCTGAGTAAAAAATGAGATCAAAAAGAAAATAGGGCATTTTTTTTGGACCACCCTGTAAAAATACCAATTTGCATGGAATGTGTTGGAGTGATTTTTACTTGAGGCCATCAAATATGGCCATCGGATATTGCGAAGACTTTGCGTCCATCCATCCATCTGTGCTCAGCATAAATCCAGTCCTATTACGGCTAGAGTCTTCAAATTCACTGGGAACATTCTTGGGACACAGACCTTGGACAAGTTCAGAGATGGCTAATATTTTAAGAGGTTATAAAGTCACATTCTAGCACTATTTTTATGGTATAATGTTGCGGACATTAGTATGGTGATGTCACACCCTGGTATCACTTGCTACTAACTTCACTTCGTTTTTGGCTAGAAATAACACATTTCTCATATATTATGCAAAAGATAGCAAGAAATGAACACTTCTTAAACTGAAAATGCTGTTTTTGGAACATAATAACACCTCTGGAGTGATTTATAATACATTTTGTGGATGTCAGTGTGTACGCTTACTCAGAGTAACTTCCTATTGAGTTAAATTTTTCCTATTAATACCTACAAATGCACAGAGGGTGATCTACAAATAATCCTTGATTTGCACACCTTCCACTCTTGTCAAATGCTCATGTACACGCACACGCAAAGCCTCATGCAGACACCTTTAATACATAAATATTGCTTTTGATTGATAGAGGGGATTTATTGAAGTGTAAGACAATAGGATCTTAATAATTAATTAAACAACTGCAAATGATAAAGAACACAATGCTCATATGGCCGAGGTTATTTTGGCATTGCATTATATTTAATATTTTGATTTCTACACTACCTTGGGGTATATCATGACCAGAATGAAATTGATCAGAAATGTTTGATTGTTTTTTTTCCAAACGTGACAAAAATAGGGTTAATTTTCTGTGGAATGGTTCCTACCTCTGATGCCAGAGTTCGCACTGCCTTGGCATGAAGGATCTGAGGAGTATCCAGCACAGGCATGTAGTGGCCCTTTGCCTTTTCATACTTCTCTTTGTACTTGACCTGGAAAGCAGAAACAAAGGAGACCAAGTTTGCTGATTATAATTTAAAGCAAAAGCGACCAGTGAAGAAAGTATGTGCCCCAACTTGACAGGAGAGGCTTTATGCAAGGGTTTAAAACAGTATGAACCTACACGTTAATACCTGAGACCCAATTACATGAGGGGGATCTAGGACATCCCCCAGAAAAATTGGATATTTAACATCAGGGGTCACCAAACCTGCTCCTGGAGACAACCAGTCCTGCTGTACCTGCTGCTTATTAAGTCAGGTGTGTTCAGCCAGTCAAGAGCTCAGACACACAAGACTCAAGTAATCAGCTGTGGTTGCACAAAGTGCATGTGATAAACATGCAGGGCAGGTAATCTCCAGGAACACGGTTCATGACCGCTGTTCTACATGTTCTGACGTGCATTCTGATGCAGACAAAAAGCCAAATCCTGTGAAATTCCAGAAAACCTGGAAAACATTCATGACTGGATGACTGATAGAGACCTCTGTGCTTTACAGACATAACTTGGATTTCTGATCATGTGTACTTGATGAGAACAAAGAGGAAAACTTACATAACTGGCCATTTCAGCATTTTTCATAGCCAGGATGGTGTACTTATCATCAACCACAGGAGTCACACAGCCTTTAAGCATCTCCTTATCATACTTGTATTCAACCTGGAGGTGAGAAAAGTGAAAGATAAAATCAACACTACTGTATATACGAGGTCTATCAGATAATAAACCGACACTTTTATTTTTTTTTAACTATATGGATTTGAATGACGTGCGATTACACCAATCATGCTTGAACCCTCGTGCGCATGCGTGAGTTTTTCACGCGTGTCGGTGACGTCATTTCCCTGTGGGCAGGCCTTGAGTGAGATGTGGTCCCGCCCTCTCGGCTGAATTCCTTTGTTTCACACACTGCTCGAGACGGCGCGCGTTGCTTTTATCAAAATTTTTTCTGGACCTGTGAGGAATATCCGAGTGGACACTATTCGAGAAATTAAGCTGGTTTTCGGTGAAAGGTTTAACGGCTGATGAGAGATTATGGGGTGTTTCTGTCGGTGTAAGGACTTCCCACGGAGCGGGACGTCGTGCAGCGCTTCCAGGCGCCGTCGTCGGCCTGTTTCAACCTGAAAACATCCTAATTTAAGACTTAATTCACCCAGGACGTCGTGAGAGAACAGAGAAGATTCAGAAGAGGCCGGCATGAGGACTTTATGCGGACATTCCACTGTTTAAGGACATTTTTTAATGAAAGACGTGTGCGCAAATTCGGCGAGTCATTTCAGTGACGACTCGGCAAATCTGTATGCGCCGCGACAGGAAAAACACCTCCGTGTTGAAAACCATTTGTAAAATTCAGGCGGCTTTTGATGGCTTTCAACAAGTGAGTAACTGAGAAATTGTTTAACAGCTTGGGCATGTTCCAACTTGCCCGTTAAGGTTTCCAACGGAGGTGTTTTTCCTGTCGCGACCCCCCGCGGTCAGGTCCAGCCCGACATGCGACTCTGCCCGTACGTTCTTTCATTACAAAATGTCCGTTAACAATGGAATGTCCGAATAAACTCCTCATGCCGACTTCTTCTGAAAGTTCTCTGTTCTCTGATGACTTACTGGGTCAACAGAGCCTGAAATGTGGACGTTTTCAACTTGAAACGGCGAGACGCTACCGCCTCGAAGCGCAGATCGCCGTCAGGCGCCGTGGGCCGTCCTTATGGCGACACTACCAGACCAAAATCTCTCATCAGCCGTTAAAATTTTTACCAAAAACCAGTTGAATTTATCGAATGGTGTCCACTCAGTTGTGCCTTACAGTTTTGAAAAGATTTTGATCAAACAAAGCAGCAGTCTCTGAGCCATTCCTAAACAATGAAAAAATCGACGAGAGGGTGGGCCACTCCTCACTCAAAGACTGCCCACAGGCGAATGACGTAACCGACAGGCGTGAAAAAACTCTCGCATGCCCACGAGGGTTCAAGCATGTCTGATGTAATCACACGTGATTCAAATCCATATGGTTTTTGAAAAAAATAATAAGGTCGGATACTTTTCTAATAGACCTCGTGTATATATATATATATATATATATATATATATATATATATATATATATACACACACACACACACACACACACATATACTGTACTGTATTTCATTACAGTAGAGTATGTTTATATAATTTCCCCCCCCCCACTGGTGAGTGTGGTAAGTGTGTTCCTCAAGCTCAGGTACTTAACCAGAGACTGGGGGTTTGAGGGTTCGGCGTAGTATCTTAGCTGTTCCTTGGACTGCATTCTTCTGGACAGAGACCTCTGATGTTGTGCCTGGAATCTGCTGGAGCCACTCTTCCAGTTTGGGAGTTACAGCTCCTAGTGCTCCTATTACCACTTGGACCACTTTGGACTTTACCTTCCACATTTGTTCAAGTTGCTCCTTCAGCTTTTGGTACTTCTCTATATTCTCGTGCTCCTTTCTGATGTTGCTGTTAGCTGGATCGCCACATTGATCAAAATTGCAGTTTTCTTTCCCTTGTCAACCACCACTATGTCTGGTTGGTTGGCCAGTGGCTACTTGTCTGTCTAGAATTTGACATTCCACAGGACCTTAGCCCTGTCGTTCTCAACCACCTTTGGTGGCGTCTCCAATCGGGACTTGGGGACTTCGAATCCATATGTGATGTTCCTGTACACAATTCGGAACACTTGGTTGTGCCTTTCAGTGTATGCTGTCCCAGTTTGCATCGTGCATCCTGTGACTATGTGCTGGACTATCTCTAGGGCACATTTGCAACTTGCAACAACAGCCTGCAACTTGGGTCCTGTGGGCAGTGGGAGACTCCTGCCTCTATAGATCTGGTGCTGTTGTGCTGCCATGATCAGAGCCTCTGTAATGTCTTTTAGTGTGGCCTTTTCTAGCCACTGGTAGGGCTTCTTGATGTCAGTCACTTCCTCTATCTGTCGATGGTAAATTCCATGAAGGGGCTTGGTCTTCCATGATATCTTATCCTCCTTGTTCCTTATCATCATCTGTCTTCAGCTCACCTGAGGCATTCTTGTAGCAGCTGATCTTGGGTGGGTGATCCATGAATACATCTTTCTGATGTATTCAGAAATATATATATATATATATATATATGTATGCACACACAATTAAACAAGAGCCAAAACAAAAAAGCACCAACTCACATCACTCTGCTGCAAAGAGTTTCTAGCAGCATTGACAAGTCAGGCCTGTTTGCCGTCCAGATCCACTTGTACTTTGTGGCTTCATACTTTTTCTTGTAGTCAAGCTGAAAGTGGAAACAATTTATATTTTATTAACATTTCAATCTGTTGTTATTCAAATTAATTCATGGTGTGTTTAGTTAGCTGAGCTGATGGATATCATGTTTATTGTGATGGGTGAGTGAGTGAATGGTGAAGGCCCTCACATTGGTGATGTTCTTGTAAGCCTCTTTGGCAGCACGGATTGAATGAGCCTCAGGGTCCATGTTGATATGAGCTTTGCTCTTCTCATACAACTCTCTGTACTTCAACTGCAAAATGACATGAAAAACAGCAGTAAAGTAATATGTGCACTCCAAATAAAGCTAGGTTTGAGATGCATGTGTCTCATCCAAGCCTCGTCTGTGCACACTTCAGCAACTGAAGCCTCAGCAGCTTCTGCACAGACACAAATCAAAGTCAGTAAGGCTCGCCAGAGGAGTACTCACGCTGCTGGTGATGTCTTTGACCTTCTTCATGTGCTGCTGGTGTGGCGTGTCATAAGGAAGTGTGTAGGCCTTATCTTTTGTCTTGTTGTACTCCATCTTGTAGATAATCTGAGGAATAAACATCAGAATGTAGTCAGGGGCAATTAAAAAAGACATCATAAAAATGAACTATCAATGAAACTTTGGAAAATTACACTCAACAAAAATATAAATGCAACACTTTTGGTTTTGCTCCCATTTTGTATGAGATGAACTCAAAGATCTAAAACTTTTTCCACATACACAATATCACCATTTCCCTCAAATACTGTTCACAAACCAGTCTAAATCTGTGATAGTGAGCACTTCTCCTTTGCTGAGATAATCCATCCCACCTCACAGATGTGCCATATCAAGATGCTGATTAGACACCATGATTAGTGCACAGGTGTGCCTTAGACTGCCCACAATAAAAGGCCACTCTGAAAGGTGCAGTTTTGTTTTATTGGGGGAGATACCAGTCAGTATCTGGTGTGACCACCATTTGCCTCATGCAGTGCAACACATCTCCTTCACATAGAGTTGATCAGGTTGTCAATTGTGGCCTGTGGAATGTTGGTCCACTCCTCTTCAATGGCTGTGCGAAGTTGCTGGATATTGGCAGGAACTGGTACACGCTGTCGTATACGCCGGTCCAGAGCATCCCAAACATGCTCAATGGGTGACATGTCCGGTGAGTATGCCGGCCATGCAAGAACTGAGACATTTTCAGCTTCCAAGAATTGTGTCCAGATCCTTGCAACATGGGGCCGTGCGTTATGCTGCTGCAACATGAGGTGATGTTCTTGGATGTATGGCACAACAATGGGCCTCAGGATCTCGTCACAGTATCTCTGTGCATTCAAAATTCCATCAATAAAATGCACCTGAGTTTCTTCGTCCATAACAGACGCCTACCCATACCATAACCCCACCGCCACCATGGGCCACTCGATCCACAACATTGACATCAGAAAACCGCTCACCCACACGACGCCACACACGCTGTCTGCCATCTGCCCTGAACAGTGTGAACCGGGATTCATCCGTGAAGAGAACACCTCTCCAACGTGCCAAACGCCAGCGAATGTGAGCATTTGCCCACTCAAGTCGGTTACGACGACGAACTGGAGTCAGGTCGAGACCCCGATGAGGACGACGAGCATGCAGATGAGCTTCCCTGAGACGGTTTCTGACAGTTTGTGCAGAAATTCTTTGGTTATGCAAACCGATTGTTTCAGCAGCTGTCCGAGTGGCTGGTCTCAGACGATCTTGGAGGTGAACATGCTGGATGTGGAGGTCCTGGCTGGTGTGGTTACACGTGTCTGCGGTTGTGAGGATGGTTGGATGTACTGCCAAATTCTCTGAAACGCCTTTGGAGACGGCTTATGGTAGAGAAATGAACTTCAATACACGAGCAACAAGCTCTGGTTGACATTCCTGCTGTCAGCATGCCAATTGCACACTCCCTAAATCTTGCGACATCTGTGGCATTGTGCTGTGTGATAAACTGCACCTTTCAGAGTGGCCTTTTATTGTGGGCAGTCTAAGGCACACCTGTGCACTAATCATGGTGTCTAATCAGCATCTTGATATGGCACACCTGTGAGGTAGGATGGATTATCTAAGCAAAGGAGAAGTGCTCACTATCACAGATTAGACTGGTTTGTGAACAATATTTGAGGGAAAATGGTGATATTGTGTATGTGGAAAAAGTTTTAGATCTTTGAGTTCATCTCATACAAACTGGGAGCAAAACCAAAAGTGTTGCGTTTATATTTTTGTTGAGGTATAAACTGATGGGGGAAGGAACTTACATCGCTGGATCTTCTTGCTGCGTTTATGGGTCTCGTACACAGGAGTTTCCAGAACAGACGTGAACTTGTCCCTTGGCACGCTCATACTGCTCTCTGTACTCCACTGAAAGAATGTGTGAGAAGAAAACATTTGCTCAATATGCTCATTTAATTCTGCATATTTTCCTCAATTTTGTATTCTCACTTGTTCTGCCTCTAATTTAGGGGACTAAAGTTAGTGAAAACAGTGGTGGCTAAACTGCCTGGCAATGGTTAATTTGCTGTTAAAAATATCGGACTGGCTATACGCCCAACCGTTGTTAATAAAGTATATATGCGAGCATATACGCCCAACCACAACCAACCAATGAGCACGCTTGTAAGCTCACTTCCGGTTTCAACGCAGGGGGGAAAAAAGGCAGATATTTCTCGCCGGCTGCAGGAGGGATCGCACCCCACAGGAGGGCTGTGATCTAAAGCGGTTCTGTTTGGCTCATCACACCCAGGGAACTGTGTCAACTAACACCATCTTACAGCCAACAAGCAGCATTTTGTTCAAAACTGTTTTGTCGTCGTTCAAAATGCTTATAAAGTTTGTCTGTTTGATCCATTGCAGTGTTTTCGCAGTAATTAAACACGACGCCGTTAAATGTGTCAAACATACGCCAGAATAGAGCCTTAAAAAGTGATGTAAAAATGTAGTTTAGATGCACAAAACGTGTCAAATACATGATCACGGTTGGGCGAATAAGGTAAGACATTATATTATCTGCCCAATGGTTGGGCATGTAATGTTCAATGTATGACTTATCTGCCCAACGGTTGGGCTTATAGCCTTTGCCTAAAAATATAGCCACAGACAAATCTCATCTAATACCCAGACTTTAATCCACTGTGGACTGGAAGTGACATTTCACCATCATGACCTTTTGTCATACTGGATCAGAGGCTGTATCTCAGCTCAGGGACAGCATCCTTCAAAGGCTGCATTCATTGGCTGCAACATCACAGTGTTATGCTGGCTGTCTGAGTGTGTCCAAAAAATGAGGTGGGCTTCATAGATAATTGGCAAAGCTTCTGGGGAAAACCTGGTCTTGTTAGGAGAGACGGCATCCATCCCACTTTGGATGGAGCAGCTCTCATTTCTAGAAATCTGGCCAATTTTCTTAAATCCTCCAAACCGTGACTATCCAGGGTTGGGACCAGGAAGCAGAGTTGTAGTCTTACACACCTCTCTGCAGCTTCTCTCCCCCTGCCATCCCCTCATTACCCCATCCCCGTAGAGACGGTGCCTGCTCCCAGAAAACCAATAACCAGCAAAAATCTATTTAAGCATAAAAATTCAAAAAAAAAAAAAATATATAGGACCTTCAACTGCACCACAGACTAAAACAATTAAATGTGGTCTATTAAACATTAGATCTCTCTCTTCTAAGTCCCTGTTAGTAAATGATATAATAATTGATCAACATATTGATTTATTCTGCCTTACAGAAACCTGGTTACAGCAGGATGAATATGTTAGTTTAAATGAGTCAACACCCCCGAGTCACACTAACTGCCAGAACGCTCGTAGCACGGGCCGAGGCAGAGGATTAGCAGCAATCTTCCACTCCAGCTTATTAATTAATCAAAAACCCAGACAGAGCTTTAATTCATTTGAAAGCTTGTCTCTTAGGTCTTGTCCATCCAAATTGGAAGTCCCAAAAACCAGTTTTATTTGTTGTTATCTATCGTCCACCTGGTCGTTACTGTGAGTTTCTCTGTGAATTTTCAGACCTTTTGTCTGACTTAGTGCTTAGCTCAGATAAGATAATTATAGTGGGCGATTTTAACATCCACACAGATGCTGAGAATGACAGCCTCAACACTGCATTTAATCTATTGTTAGACTCAATTGGCTTTGCTCAAAATGTAAATGAGCCCACCCACCACTTTAATCATACCTTAGATCTTGTTCTGACTTATGGTATGGAAATTGAAGACTTAACAGTATTCCCTGAAAAACCCCCTTCTGTCTGATCATTTCTTAATAAGATTTACATTTACTCTGATGGACTACCCAGCAGTGGGGAATAAGTTTCATTACAGTAGAAGTCTTTCAGAAAGCGCTGTAACTAGGTTTAAGGATATGATTCCTTCTTTATGTTCTCCAATGCCATATACCAACACAGGGCAGAGTAGCTACCTAAACTCTGTGAGTGAGATAGATTATCTCATCAATAGTTTTATATCCTCATTGAGGACAACTTTGGATGCTGTAGCTCCTCTGAAAAGAGAGCCTTAAATCAGAAGTGCCTGACTTCTGATTCCTCTCCAACTTAGATAATCCGTAAGTTGGAGAGGAAATGGCGTCTCACTAATTTAGAAGATCTTCACTTAGCCTGGAAAAGAGTCTGTTGCTCTATAAAAAAAGCCCTCTGTAAAGCTAGGACATCATACTACTCATCAGTAATTGAAGAAAATAAGAACCCCAGGTTTCTTTTCAGCACTGTAGCCAAGCTGACAAGGAGTCAGGGCTCTATTGAGCCGAGTATTCCTTTAACTTTAACTAGTAATGACTTCATGACTTTCTTTGCTAATAAACTTTTAACTATTAGAGAAAAAATTACTCATAACCATCCCAAAGACATATCGTTCTCTTTGGCTGCTTTCAGTGATGCCGGTATGCCGGTGGTTTGAATCATATTTATCTAATAGATTACAATTTGTTCATGTAAATGGGGAATCTTCTTCACAGACTAAGGTTAATTATGGAGTTCCACAAGGTTCTAGGACCAATTTTATTCACTTTATACATGCTTCCCTTAGGCAGTATTATTAGACAGCATTGCTTAAATGTTCGTTGTTACGCAGATGATACCCAGCTTTATCTATCCATGAAGCCAGAGGACACACACCAATTAGCTAAACTGCAGGATTGTCTTACAGACATAAAGACATGGATGACCTCTAATTTCCTGCTTTTAAACTCAGATAAAACTGAAGTTATTGTACTTGGCCCCACAAATCTTAGAAACATGGTGTCTAACCAGATCCTTACTCTGGATGGCATTACCCTGACCTCTATTAATACTGTGAGAAATCTTGGAGTCATTTTTGATCAGGATATGTCATTCAATGCGCATATTAAACAAATATGTAGGACTGCTTTTTTGCATTTGCGCAATATCTGTAAAATTAGAAAGGTCTTGTCTCAGAGTGATGCTGAAAAACTAATTCATGCATTTGTTTCCTCTAAGCTGGACTATTGTAATTCATTATTATCAGGTTGTCCTAAAAGTTCCCTGAAAAGCCTTCAGTTAATTCAAAATGCTGCAGCTAGAGTACTGACAGGGACTAGAAGGGGGGAGCATATCTCACCCATATTGGCCTCTCTTCATTGGCTTCCTGTTAATTCTAGAATAGAATTTAAAATTCTTCTTCTTACTTATAAGGTTTTGAATAATCAGGTCCCATCTTATCTTAGGGACCTCATAGTACCATATCACCCCAATAGAGCGCTTCGCTTTCAGACTGCAGGCTTACTTGTAGTTCCTAGGGTTTGTAAGAGTAAGAATGGGAGGCAGAGTCTTCAGCTTTCAGGCTCCTCTCCTGTGTAACCAGCTCCCAATTCAGATTAGGGAGACAGACACCCTCTCTACTTTTAAGATTAAGCTTAAAACTTTCCTTTTGAAAAAGCTTATAGTTAGGGCTGGATCAGGTGACCCTGAACCATCCCTTAGTATGCTGCTATAGACTTAGACTGCTGGGGGGTTCCCATGATGCACTGAGTGTTTCTTTCTCTTTTTGCTCTGTATGCACCACTCTGCATTTAATCATTAGTGATTGATCTCTGCTCCCCTCCACAGCATGTCTTTTTCCTGGTTCTCTCACTCAGCCCCAACCAGTCCCAGCAGAAGACTGCCCCTCCCTGAGCCTGGTTCTGCTGGAGGTTTCTTCCTGTTAAAAGGGAGTTTTTTCCTTCCCACTGTCGCCAAGTGCTTGCTCACAGGGGGTTGTTTTGACTGTTGGGGTTTTTCTGTAATTACTGTATGGCTTTGCCTTACAATATAAAGCGCCTTGGGGCAACTGTTTGTTGTGATTTGGCGCTATATAAATAAAATTGATTTGATTTGACCTTGCCCAATGCAGATTCGAGATTCATCACTGAATATGACTTTCATCCAGTCATCCACAGTCCAAGATTGCTTTTCCTTAGCCCATTGTAACCTTGTTTTTTTCTGTTTAGGTGTTAATGATGGCTTTCGTTTAGCTTTTCTGTATGTAAATCCCATTCCTTTAGGCGGTTTCTTACAGTTCCGTCACAGACGTTGACTCCAGTTTCCTCCCATTCGTTCCTCATTTGTTTTGTTGCGCATTTTCGATTTTTGAGACATACTGCTTGAAGTTTTCTGTCTTGACGCTTTGATGTCTTCCTTGGTCTACCAGTATGTTTGCCTTTAACAACCTTCCCATGTTGTTTGTATTTGGTCCAGAGTTTAGACACAGCTGACTGTGAACAACCAACATCTTTTGCAACATTGCGTGATGATTACCCTCTTTTAAGAGTTTGATAATCCTCTCCTTTGTTTCAATTGACATCTCTCGTGTTGGAGCCATGATTCATGTCAGTTCACTTGGTGCAACAGCTCTCCAAGGTGTGATCACTCCTTTTTAGATGCAGACTAAAGCAGATGTGATTTGATGCAGGTGTTAGTTTTGGGGATGAAAAATTTACAGGGTGATTCCATAATTTATTCCTCAGAATTGAGTGAGTCCATATTTGTTTTCCCTCTGTTTGGTCTAAAAAAGTAACCGTTACTGACTGCCACAATCTTTTTTTCTTGATTTCTTATAGTGTTTCTTAAAGCCAGAAAGTTGCCATTTGAAATGACTTTAGTTTTGTGTCATGTCTGTGATCTGCTTTTTTCTACAAAATTAAACAACTGAATAAACATCCTCCGAGGCCGGTGATTCCATAATTATTGCCAGGGGTTGTAATTTGTAGTTGTTTAATTGGTATCACTAGCATGTTGCCCGTGGGGATCCATGGGCTCTAGACTGAGTAGTGTTTATAAAATAGCTGACATTTTGCAATTGTGGTAATAACTTAAGCAAAGTTTCTATAATGTGTTGGAATGGGGTGTGAGTCCAGAATGTTTTTAGAACCTTAGACCTCAACAGTTTTTGAACTCAGTTTTTTTTCAGAACTCTGCCCATTTATTTCCTGTTAAATATTAATTTTTTTAATGTTAATTTACTGTCTCAATGTATTTACAAATTGTTTAGGTTGTTATTATCATATACACCCTATTATTATTACTATTATTGTTGTTGTTGTTGTTGTTGTTATTACCAGTATTATGATTATATTCTATTTTATTATTATTATTCTGTTTTGTCATTTGAATTTTAAATGGACTAGAATGGAAATAAGTGCTTTCACTTTCTTGTATCATCCAAGTGTTTTTAATGTATTTACAATTATACAATCGAAGCGGTGCACAGCGGTGTGAAGCTTGCTCATGGTACACTGTGTACCACACAGGAAGTGCCAAATTCTGCGTCAACAGGAGGTTTCTTCCTGTTAAAAGGGAGTTTTCCTTCCCACTGTCGCCAAGTGCTTGCTCATAGGGGGTTGTTTTGGACCGTTGGGGTTTTTCTGTAATTACTGTATGGCTTTTGCCTTGCAATATAAAGCGCCTTGGGCCAACTGTTGTTGTGATTTGGCGCTATATAAATAAAATTGATTTGATTTGAACAGTGAAACAGGAATATCAAATGTTGAACACGTCCTGGATCGACACTTCCTGGATTGACAATAACCGAGATCTTGTGGAATCTCGTGGGAATTCAGTGACAAGTTCACACTGAAACAGGAAGTGCCAAATTTTGAGCCCACAGTGAAACAGGAAATGTCAAATGTTGAACACTTCCTGGACTGACAATAGAGAAGATTTTGTGGGAGCTTACAGGAATTCAGTAGTAAGTTGACATTGAAACAGGAAGTGAAATTGAAATTTTCGATGACTTGTCCAATCATGTCAACATAAGAAGGGAAATCAGGCACATACCAGCTGACGTGATTGGACGAGTCATCAAAAATTTCAACGTTCATGTTGCTGCAGTTATTCGTCAAAGAGGAGCCTGGATAGAACATATTATCAACTGTTAAGGACAGACCACCAAAAATGTTTCAATTTCTATCAGATTTGAAGGACATAATCTCCCATCATTCTGCTAATGTTTGGTGAAAGAATTTTCAAAATATCTCGTCTGAGTAAAAAATGAGATCAAAAAGAAAATAGGGCATTTTTTTTGGACCACCCTGTAAAAATACCAATTTGCATGGAATGTGTTGGAGTGATTTTTACTTGAGGCCATCAAATATGGCCATCGGATATTGCGAAGACTTTGCGTCCATCCATCCATCTGTGCTCAGCATAAATCCAGTCCTATTACGGCTAGAGTCTTCAAATTCACTGGGAACATTCTTGGGACACAGACCTTGGACAAGTTCAGAGATGGCTAATATTTTAAGAGGTTATAAAGTCACATTCTAGCACTATTTTTATGGTATAATGTTGCGGACATTAGTATGGTGATGTCACACCCTGGTATCACTTGCTACTAACTTCACTTCGTTTTTGGCTAGAAATAACACATTTCTCATATATTATGCAAAAGATAGCAAGAAATGAACACTTCTTAAACTGAAAATGCTGTTTTTGGAACATAATAACACCTCTGGAGTGATTTATAATACATTTTGTGGATGTCAGTGTGTACGCTTACTCAGAGTAACTTCCTATTGAGTTAAATTTTTCCTATTAATACCTACAAATGCACAGAGGGTGATCTACAAATAATCCTTGATTTGCACACCTTCCACTCTTGTCAAATGCTCATGTACACGCACACGCAAAGCCTCATGCAGACACCTTTAATACATAAATATTGCTTTTGATTGATAGAGGGGATTTATTGAAGTGTAAGACAATAGGATCTTAATAATTAATTAAACAACTGCAAATGATAAAGAACACAATGCTCATATGGCCGAGGTTATTTTGGCATTGCATTATATTTAATATTTTGATTTCTACACTACCTTGGGGTATATCATGACCAGAATGAAATTGATCAGAAATGTTTGATTGTTTTTTTTCCAAACGTGACAAAAATAGGGTTAATTTTCTGTGGAATGGTTCCTACCTCTGATGCCAGAGTTCGCACTGCCTTGGCATGAAGGATCTGAGGAGTATCCAGCACAGGCATGTAGTGGCCCTTTGCCTTTTCATACTTCTCTTTGTACTTGACCTGGAAAGCAGAAACAAAGGAGACCAAGTTTGCTGATTATAATTTAAAGCAAAAGCGACCAGTGAAGAAAGTATGTGCCCCAACTTGACAGGAGAGGCTTTATGCAAGGGTTTAAAACAGTATGAACCTACACGTTAATACCTGAGACCCAATTACATGAGGGGGATCTAGGACATCCCCCAGAAAAATTGGATATTTAACATCAGGGGTCACCAAACCTGCTCCTGGAGACAACCAGTCCTGCTGTACCTGCTGCTTATTAAGTCAGGTGTGTTCAGCCAGTCAAGAGCTCAGACACACAAGACTCAAGTAATCAGCTGTGGTTGCACAAAGTGCATGTGATAAACATGCAGGGCAGGTAATCTCCAGGAACACGGTTCATGACCGCTGTTCTACATGTTCTGACGTGCATTCTGATGCAGACAAAAAGCCAAATCCTGTGAAATTCCAGAAAACCTGGAAAACATTCATGACTGGATGACTGATAGAGACCTCTGTGCTTTACAGACATAACTTGGATTTCTGATCATGTGTACTTGATGAGAACAAAGAGGAAAACTTACATAACTGGCCATTTCAGCATTTTTCATAGCCAGGATGGTGTACTTATCATCAACCACAGGAGTCACACAGCCTTTAAGCATCTCCTTATCATACTTGTATTCAACCTGGAGGTGAGAAAAGTGAAAGATAAAATCAACACTACTGTATATACGAGGTCTATCAGATAATAAACCGACACTTTTATTTTTTTTTAACTATATGGATTTGAATGACGTGCGATTACACCAATCATGCTTGAACCCTCGTGCGCATGCGTGAGTTTTTCACGCGTGTCGGTGACGTCATTTCCCTGTGGGCAGGCCTTGAGTGAGATGTGGTCCCGCCCTCTCGGCTGAATTCCTTTGTTTCACACACTGCTCGAGACGGCGCGCGTTGCTTTTATCAAAATTTTTTCTGGACCTGTGAGGAATATCCGAGTGGACACTATTCGAGAAATTAAGCTGGTTTTCGGTGAAAGGTTTAACGGCTGATGAGAGATTATGGGGTGTTTCTGTCGGTGTAAGGACTTCCCACGGAGCGGGACGTCGTGCAGCGCTTCCAGGCGCCGTCGTCGGCCTGTTTCAACCTGAAAACATCCTAATTTAAGACTTAATTCACCCAGGACGTCGTGAGAGAACAGAGAAGATTCAGAAGAGGCCGGCATGAGGACTTTATGCGGACATTCCACTGTTTAAGGACATTTTTTAATGAAAGACGTGTGCGCAAATTCGGCGAGTCATTTCAGTGACGACTCGGCAAATCTGTATGCGCCGCGACAGGAAAAACACCTCCGTGTTGAAAACCATTTGTAAAATTCAGGCGGCTTTTGATGGCTTTCAACAAGTGAGTAACTGAGAAATTGTTTAACAGCTTGGGCATGTTCCAACTTGCCCGTTAAGGTTTCCAACGGAGGTGTTTTTCCTGTCGCGACCCCCCGCGGTCAGGTCCAGCCCGACATGCGACTCTGCCCGTACGTTCTTTCATTACAAAATGTCCGTTAACAATGGAATGTCCGAATAAACTCCTCATGCCGACTTCTTCTGAAAGTTCTCTGTTCTCTGATGACTTACTGGGTCAACAGAGCCTGAAATGTGGACGTTTTCAACTTGAAACGGCGAGACGCTACCGCCTCGAAGCGCAGATCGCCGTCAGGCGCCGTGGGCCGTCCTTATGGCGACACTACCAGACCAAAATCTCTCATCAGCCGTTAAAATTTTTACCAAAAACCAGTTGAATTTATCGAATGGTGTCCACTCAGTTGTGCCTTACAGTTTTGAAAAGATTTTGATCAAACAAAGCAGCAGTCTCTGAGCCATTCCTAAACAATGAAAAAATCGACGAGAGGGTGGGCCACTCCTCACTCAAAGACTGCCCACAGGCGAATGACGTAACCGACAGGCGTGAAAAAACTCTTGCATGCCCACGAGGGTTCAAGCATGTCTGATGTAATCACACGTGATTCAAATCCATATGGTTTTTGAAAAAAATAATAAGGTCGGATACTTTTCTAATAGACCTCGTGTATATATATATATATATATATATATATATATATATATATACACACACACACACACACACACACATATACTGTACTGTATTTCATTACAGTAGAGTATGTTTATATAATTTCCCCCCCCCCACTGGTGAGTGTGGTAAGTGTGTTCCTCAAGCTCAGGTACTTAACCAGAGACTGGGGGTTTGAGGGTTCGGCGTAGTATCTTAGCTGTTCCTTGGACTGCATTCTTCTGGACAGAGACCTCTGATGTTGTGCCTGGAATCTGCTGGAGCCACTCTTCCAGTTTGGGAGTTACAGCTCCTAGTGCTCCTATTACCACTTGGACCACTTTGGACTTTACCTTCCACATTTGTTCAAGTTGCTCCTTCAGCTTTTGGTACTTCTCTATATTCTCGTGCTCCTTTCTGATGTTGCTGTTAGCTGGGATCGCCACATTGATCAAAATTGCAGTTTTCTTTCCCTTGTCAACCACCACTATGTCTGGTTGGTTGGCCAGTGGCTACTTGTCTGTCTAGAATTTGACATTCCACAGGACCTTAGCCCTGTCGTTCTCAACCACCTTTGGTGGCGTCTCCAATCGGGACTTGGGGACTTCGAATCCATATGTGATGTTCCTGTACACAATTCGGAACACTTGGTTGTGCCTTTCAGTGTATGCTGTCCCAGTTTGCATCGTGCATCCTGTGACTATGTGCTGGACTATCTCTAGGGCACATTTGCAACTTGCAACAACAGCCTGCAACTTGGGTCCTGTGGGCAGTGGGAGACTCCTGCCTCTATAGATCTGGTGCTGTTGTGCTGCCATGATCAGAGCCTCTGTAATGTCTTTTAGTGTGGCCTTTTCTAGCCACTGGTAGGGCTTCTTGATGTCAGTCACTTCCTCTATCTGTCGATGGTAAATTCCATGAAGGGGCTTGGTCTTCCATGATATCTTATCCTCCTTGTTCCTTATCATCATCTGTCTTCAGCTCACCTGAGGCATTCTTGTAGCAGCTGATCTTGGGTGGGTGATCCATGAATACATCTTTCTGATGTATTCAGAAATATATATATATATATATATATATATGTATGCACACACAATTAAACAAGAGCCAAAACAAAAAAGCACCAACTCACATCACTCTGCTGCAAAGAGTTTCTAGCAGCATTGACAAAGTCAGGCCTGTTTGCCGTCCAGATCCACTTGTACTTTGTGGCTTCATACTTTTTCTTGTAGTCAAGCTGAAAGTGGAAACAATTTATATTTTATTAACATTTTCAATCTGTTGTTATTCAAATTAATTCATGGTGTGTTTAGTTAGCTGAGCTGATGGATATCATGTTTATTGTGATGGGTGAGTGAGTGAATGGTGAAGGCCCTCACATTGGTGATGTTCTTGTAAGCCTCTTTGGCAGCACGGATTGAATGAGCCTCAGGGTCCATGTTGATATGAGCTTTGCTCTTCTCATACAACTCTCTGTACTTCAACTGCAAAATGACATGAAAAACAGCAGTAAAGTAATATGTGCACTCCAAATAAAGCTAGGTTTGAGATGCATGTGTCTCATCCAAGCCTCGTCTGTGCACACTTCAGCAACTGAAGCCTCAGCAGCTTCTGCACAGACACAAATCAAAGTCAGTAAGGCTCGCCAGAGGAGTACTCACGCTGCTGGTGATGTCTTTGACCTTCTTCATGTGCTGCTGGTGTGGCGTGTCATAAGGAAGTGTGTAGGCCTTATCTTTTGTCTTGTTGTACTCCATCTTGTAGATAATCTGAGGAATAAACATCAGAATGTAGTCAGGGGCAATTAAAAAAGACATCATAAAAATGAACTATCAATGAAACTTTGGAAAATTACACTCAACAAAAATATAAATGCAACACTTTTGGTTTTGCTCCCATTTTGTATGAGATGAACTCAAAGATCTAAAACTTTTTCCACATACACAATATCACCATTTCCCTCAAATACTGTTCACAAACCAGTCTAAATCTGTGATAGTGAGCACTTCTCCTTTGCTGAGATAATCCATCCCACCTCACAGATGTGCCATATCAAGATGCTGATTAGACACCATGATTAGTGCACAGGTGTGCCTTAGACTGCCCACAATAAAAGGCCACTCTGAAAGGTGCAGTTTTGTTTTATTGGGGGGAGATACCAGTCAGTATCTGGTGTGACCACCATTTGCCTCATGCAGTGCAACACATCTCCTTCACATAGAGTTGATCAGGTTGTCAATTGTGGCCTGTGGAATGTTGGTCCACTCCTCTTCAATGGCTGTGCGAAGTTGCTGGATATTGGCAGGAACTGGTACACGCTGTCGTATACGCCGGTCCAGAGCATCCCAAACATGCTCAATGGGTGACATGTCCGGTGAGTATGCCGGCCATGCAAGAACTGAGACATTTTCAGCTTCCAAGAATTGTGTCCAGATCCTTGCAACATGGGGCCGTGCGTTATGCTGCTGCAACATGAGGTGATGTTCTTGGATGTATGGCACAACAATGGGCCTCAGGATCTCGTCACAGTATCTCTGTGCATTCAAAATTCCATCAATAAAATGCACCTGAGTTTCTTCGTCCATAACAGACGCCTACCCATACCATAACCCCACCGCCACCATGGGCCACTCGATCCACAACATTGACATCAGAAAACCGCTCACCCACACGACGCCACACACGCTGTCTGCCATCTGCCCTGAACAGTGTGAACCGGGATTCATCCGTGAAGAGAACACCTCTCCAACGTGCCAAACGCCAGCGAATGTGAGCATTTGCCCACTCAAGTCGGTTACGACGACGAACTGGAGTCAGGTCGAGACCCCGATGAGGACGACGAGCATGCAGATGAGCTTCCCTGAGACGGTTTCTGACAGTTTGTGCAGAAATTCTTTGGTTATGCAAACCGATTGTTTCAGCAGCTGTCCGAGTGGCTGGTCTCAGACGATCTTGGAGGTGAACATGCTGGATGTGGAGGTCCTGGGCTGGTGTGGTTACACGTGGTCTGCGGTTGTGAGGATGGTTGGATGTACTGCCAAATTCTCTGAAACGCCTTTGGAGACGGCTTATGGTAGAGAAATGAACATTCAATACACGAGCAACAGCTCTGGTTGACATTCCTGCTGTCAGCATGCCAATTGCACACTCCCTCAAATCTTGCGACATCTGTGGCATTGTGCTGTGTGATAAAACTGCACCTTTCAGAGTGGCCTTTTATTGTGGGCAGTCTAAGGCACACCTGTGCACTAATCATGGTGTCTAATCAGCATCTTGATATGGCACACCTGTGAGGTAGGATGGATTATCTCAGCAAAGGAGAAGTGCTCACTATCACAGATTTAGACTGGTTTGTGAACAATATTTGAGGGAAATGGTGATATTGTGTATGTGGAAAAAGTTTTAGATCTTTGAGTTCATCTCATACAAAATGGGAGCAAAACCAAAAGTGTTGCGTTTATATTTTTGTTGAGTGTATAAACTGATGGGGGAAGAACTTACATCGCTGATCTTCTTGCTGCGTTTATGGGTCTCGTACACAGGAGTTTCCAGAACAGACGTGAACTTGTCCTTGGCACGCTCATACTGCTCTCTGTACCTCCACTGAAAAGAATGTGTGAGAAGAAAACATTTGCTCAATATGCTCATTTAATTCTGCATATTTTCCTCAATTTTGTATTCTCACTTGTTCTGCCTCTAATTTAGGGGACTAAAGTTAGTGAAAACAGTGGTGGCTAAACTGCCTGGCAATGGTTAATTTGCTGTTAAAAATATCGGACTGGCTATACGCCCAACCGTTGGTTCAATAAAGTATATATGCGAGCATATACGCCCAACCACAACCAACCAATGAGCACGCTTGTAAGCTCACTTCCGGTTTCAACGCAGGGGGGAAAAAAGGCAGATATTTTCTCGCCGGCTGCAGGAGGGATCGCACCCCACGGAGGGGCTGTGATCTAAAGCGGTTCTGTTTGGCTCATCACACCCAGGGAACTGTGTCAAACTAACACCATCTTACAGCCAACAAGCAGCATTTTGTTCAAAAACTGTTTTGTCGTCGTTCAAAATGCTTATAAAGTTTGTCTGTTTTGATCCATTGCAGTGTTTTCGCAGTAATTAAACACGACGCCGTTAAATGTGTCAAACATACGCCAGAATAGAGCCTTAAAAAGTGATGTAAAAAATGTAGTTTAGATGCACAAAACGTGTCAAATACATGATCACGGTTGGGCGAATAAGGTAAGACATTATATTTATCTGCCCAATGGTTGGGCATGTAATGTTCAATGTATGACTTATCTGCCCAACGGTTGGGCTTATAGCCTTTGCCTAAAAATATAGCCACAGACAAATCTCATCTAATACCCAGACTTTAATCCACTGTGGACTGGAAGTGACATTTCACCATCATGACCTTTTTGTCATACTGGATCAGAGGCTGTATCTCAGCTCAGGGACAGCATCCTTCAAAGGCTGCATTCATTGGCTGCAACATCACAGTGGTTAGGGTTAGAGTTAGGGTTTATTTAACCTTTATTTAACCAGGTTAGTCCCCCTGAGATCGAGATCACTTTTACAAGGGAGAGCCGGACAATTTTGAAGTTTCCAATTCACCTTAACCTAATAAGTAATGTTTATGAGTAAAGCATAAATGAGTACTGAAAATGACTACTAAATGATGGGTTATGCCCACTATGCTAGTGTGTCCTGCCAAGGTTGCTAGGTAACGGGGTACGAGCGGGATAATGACTGAATAGCAAAATGCTGTGTGGACTAGACCATCTCATTTCAGAATGATTTAGAAGTTTGCAGCCCCCATTACAGTGTAAATACAACTCTACTCTTTAAAGACAGTTATGTACCATTGTTTTCACTGGACCATTGTAACTGTAAATGTGAGAACTCAGAAATGGTGAACTAGTATCATTTTAAACAAACAAACATGCAAACATGATCCAATAACATCAGTATATCTGGTGCATCATCATGCAAACATTGATGAAAAATGCTGTATGAAACATGCACAACACAAAATGTGTTATTATTATGCAGATGAAAAAGCAGACACGTTACAGATATTCAGTCACAACAGTCTGCAGCACCCACATAGCACATGTCAAACAGCAGACCGAACACTCACTGAATCTGCCACCATTACTAATGTAGATGCTGAAACTCAAGTGTGTCTGTGTTGTGCTATCACAAACATCACCATGGATGCAAAGGTGGATGACATAAATAGAAAATACTTTTCCTCAAGAACAGTATTTCATTACAGTACAGTATGTTTAATTTTTCTTATCCTTCAGGTAAAGTTATTCCATATTAAATTTGGACTTTACAGACAAAACATAGTAAATATATTAAATAATATGGACTATTGTAGAGGTCTTGCCCCAGAGGAAGGAGTATCAAGTACCTTGGTGTCTTGATCACAAATGAGGGGACAATGGAGCATGAGATTGGTCAGAGACGATTTTCTTTCACCAAAACGTCAAATCTAGGCTTGTATCTCAGATTTACCTTCTGACAAATTGTAGCTGAACTTTCAGGTCTTCTTTTTAAAAAAAATCCTCCTCTATCCCACTTCATCATGAAGCTGTATAACTGGGGATAAAAAAAAGAGCAAAACATGCACTATGCACAATTTCTCTAATCAAAGCCACATAAGCCTATAACTTCTTCTGGGTTGTCTGGGTGTCTTGGTGGCTTTCCTCACTCTTCTCCTTCTTGCACAGTCACTCAGTCACTTGCACAGTTTTTGAGAACTGCCTACTCCACACAGATTTACCGTAGAGTGCCATACTGTTTGTATTTCTTCATAATTGATATAAATAAAGTCCAGAACATTATCACTGACTTGGAAATGATCATGTGGCCCCCAATGGCCCCTCTGACCTGCGGAGTCCACCAGGGGTCGGTGTTTCTACCTCTATATGGTACCCCTGAGGTCATTTTTTTAGGAAGCATGATATTGCTTTTCCCTGCTTTGCTGATGATGTACAGGTATATTTGCCATTGAAGGTCCTTTCCAAAGATTCTCTTCAGGCTGTGCTTAACTGCTCGAGTGACATTAAAACATGGAGGGACGTAAACTTCTTAAATTAAAAGAAAATATAACAGAGATTGTCCTGTTCAGTCACCCTGACCTGGTTCAGGTCCTTGCCAGCTCCCTAGGCCCACTATCACCTTACATTGGATACCAGGATAGGAATCTTGGTGTGATTATTGATGGTGCATTTCAGTTAGATAAGCAAGTTAGCTCAGTGGTCAAGTCCAGCTTTTTTCAGTTGAGGCTTTTAGCCAAAGTTAAATCTTATCAAAGCCAGAAAGATATTGAAAACGTGATTCATGCTTTTATTACATCGCACATAGATTATTGTAACTCCTTGTATGTTGGTATTGACTAGTCACCGCCTACAGCTTATGCAGAATACAGCAGCTCATCTCCTAACTGGGACAAAGAAGGGTGAGCACTTAACTCCGGTGGTCTCTTCCCTTCACTGGCTTCCGGTTAGGTACAGGGTTGATTTTAAGATTCTTTTATTTGTTTTTAAGTCTCTGACTGGGCTGGCCCTGGAATATTTGTCTGACCTTATTAAACTGCACCAGCCCACCAGAGCTTTTAGGTCAGTGAATCAGATGCTTCTGGATGTTCTTCGATCCTTCTTAAAAACTAGAGGAGATCGAACCTTTGTGGTTGCGGCTCCCACTTTGTGGAATGCGCTACCTTTCACAGTGCGGACTGCGAATAGCCTGTCCAGTTTTAAAACACTTCTTAAGTCTCACCTGTTCACCTTGGCCTTTGGCTCAGTGCAACCACCTTTATTGGGTCTTTATCTGTTTTATTTCACAGCATTATTGTTTTGGGCTTGTATTGTTTTTATTGCTTTTTATTATTTTTATTGGTGTGCCTATTTTATTGTAAAGTGCTTTGGCTGTTTTAAATGTGCTATATAAATAAAGCTGACATTGACATGTATCCATCCCCTGACTTGTCTGAAGAAAAACTGGCAATAATAAAGGATTATTTACTGAGCACGAGCTCTGTACAGGAAAATATCAGACCGAGTTGTTGACAGTATGGACCAAGCGTTAGCGAGCTCCGTGCAAAAAACACCGATGTCTGACATTCCTGTACAGACCGAGCAAGCAAGGTTAATAATTCATTTATTATATGGCTACTATATAAACATGCAAACTTACGGTATCAACCAAATATGAAAGCTGCTGACGGTTTTGGGCTCACAGTCAGACTTGTTCGCGTTCTTCACCTCCATGAAGAACAGACAGTCAGGTTAGCTGGTAAGCTTTCAATTTGTGTGTTTTTTCTGATGCTGTTAAGATATTTATGGAGTGTGTCCATGTCTGACTTGGTTTTTCTAATCATGTTTTCAGGTTTCTGGTTTGTAACAAATGTGACTGTCATGGTAATGGTCTGATATGGGACAATATCAGACTGGAAATCAGCCAATCAGAGTGTGCGTAGTGTTGTAGCTATATAATAAAACTGATTATTTTCAGATATTATATGAAAGGGGCCCATTACTTATGCAACCCTTCATATTGGCTTTTATAGTTTTAATTAATTTATATCAAATTGTAGAGATTTGCTTTGAGTTTGAGCTTAACAAAGATTTTAGAAATATTTACAAGGAGAAGTCTGATTTACTTTTGATATATGAAATAGCATGAACAAGTCAAAATGTGAGAAGTATCAAAGGGCCCAACACTTTTAGAGGGCACTGTATGAGGTTAAAACTAAATTAAATGGTTTTTCAGGCCATGTCACCTACAGTGCATCCAGTAAGTATTCACAGCACTTCACACTTTCCACATTTTGTTATGGTACAGCCTTATTCCAAAATGGATGAAATTAATTTTTGTCCTCAAAATTCTATACAGAATACCCCATAATGACACTGTGAAAAATGTTTCTGAGATTTTTGCAAATTTATAAAAACAAACAAACAAAAAACTAAGAAATCACATGTACATAAATATTCACAGCCTTTGCCATGAAGCTCCATACTGAGCTCAGGTGCATCCTGTTTCCACTGATCATCTTTGAGATGTTTCTACAGCTGGAGTCCACCTGGGGTAAATTCAGTTGATTATGATTTGGAAAGGCACACACCTGTCTACATATAAGATCCCACAGTTGACAGTGCATGTCAGAGCACAAACCAAGCATACAGTCAAAGGAATTGTCTGTAGACCTCAGAGATAGGATTGTCTCAAGGCACAAATCTGGGGAAGGGTACAGAAACATTTATGCTGCTTTGAAGGTCCCAATGAGCACAGTGGTCTCCATCAATGGAAGACGTTCGGATCTACCAGGACTCTTCCTAGAGCTGGTCGCCCATCTAAACTGAGCAATCAGGGAGCTGACCAAGAACCCGATGGTCACTCTGTCAGAGCTCCAGCATTCCTCTGTAGAGATAGAAGGACATTCCAACAACCATCTCTGCAGCAATCCACCAATCAGGCCTGTATGGGACAGTGGCCAGATGGAAGCCACTCCTTAGTTAAAGGCACAGGGCAGTCCACCTGGGGTTTGCCAAAAGGCAACTGAAGAACTCTCAGACAATGAGAAACAAAATTCTCTGGTCTGATGAGACAAAGATTGAACTCTTCGGTGAGAATGCTAGGCATCATGTTTAGAGGAATCCAGGCACCACTCATCACCTAGCCAATACCATCCCTACAGTGAAGCATGGCAGTGGGAACATCATGCTGTGCGGATGTTTTTCAGCAGCAGGAACTGGGAGACTTTTCAAGATTAAGGGAGAAATGAATGCAACAATGTACAGAGACATCCTGGATCAAAACCTGCTCCAGAGTGGGCTTGACCTCAGACTGGGGTGACATTTCATCTTTCAGCAGGCTAATGACCCTAAGCACACAGCCAAGATGTCAAAGGAGTGGCTTCAGGACAACTCTGTGAATGTCCTTGAGTGGACCAGCCAGAGCCCAGAACTGAATCCAACTGAACATCTCTGGAGAGATCTGAAAATGGCTGTGTAGCAACACTCCCCATCCAACTATTTTGGAATAAGGCTGTTACATAACAAAATGTGGAAAAAGTGAAGCACTGGGAATACTTTCTGCACTGTAATTTTGACCCGGACAGCTTTTGGTTTTGTGAAATAATTTTGCTTTTGCGTGCAAAGTAAAATAATGTAAGCATCCAAAATAGAACTAGGATGTTTAGAAATGCTGTGTTGAAAATTCCTTGTTTTGTTTAAAAACCACTTGATAAAATTTTGAAGAAAATATTATTAGCGAAGTGCCATGCAGTGGTGCGAAGCTCACTCATGGTACACTGTCCCAAACAGGAAGTACAGTAATTTTGAGTCCACAGTGAAACAAGAAATGGCAAATGTTGAACACTTCCTGGCATGGGTGGAGCTCTAGCAGGGAGGCCAGGATGGCACTGGACTCCCCTAAAATCTGTCTGGACACCCAAGCAATCTAGAAGTTGAGTCTTTTATTGATAAGTAAAGACAGTTAGTTTAGTTACTTGAAGAAACACAATCTAGAAGAATATGTTTAGTGGAATATGTCCAATATGGACTGGAGGGACTTTTTTAAAATAACCTTTTAATTTTGCTCTCTGAAGGACTTTTTGTTTAAAGAACCTCTTAATTTTGTCCACTGAGTGACACCAAGAAGTTGCATTTCATTTAAAAATACACCTGCCTCTGAGTGTTTCTCATTTGCCCTCAAAAGTATTGGAACACTTGCTATTTCACACATTTGAATTTGTTTATGCCATTTTAAATACAATAAATAAATAAATAAATAAATAATCCACCAACTGAAAGCAAATTGCTACAACTTGATATAAATTCATCAAAAATATAAAATACAGCTTCCTGATGAAGTGGTATAGAGGAGGATTTTTTCTTAAAAAGAAGACCCAAACGTTCAGCTACAATTTGACAGAAAGCACATCTGAGATGCAAGCCTAGATTTGATGTTTGATGAAAAATTTGTATTTCTTCATAATTGATGTAAATAAAGTCCAAGGCATATTTAGAGACTTGGAAATGTTCATGTATCCATCCCCTGATTTCTCTCAAGAAAACTGGCAATAAAACTGATTTTTATTTACAGGTATTATTCCAAAGCATAGCATTACTTGTGCAAGCCATCATCTTGGCTTTTTTAATTAATTTATATCAAGTTTTAGAGATTTGCTTTCAGTTTGAGTTTAAGAAAGATAATTTTAGAATTTTTTTATTTTTTTTTTATATTTTGTGTATTTCTTATATTTGAAATGGCATAAACAAAAGAAAATATGTGAATGCCAAGTGTTCCAATACTTTTGGAGGGCACTGTATCATAACGTTATGATGAGTGCAAAACGAATGTGGTATTACTACTGTTTTGTTTAATGTTTAAGAATTTTCACTATTGCTGCACTTTGTGTGAAATCATAGCCATATTGTACTGTATATCATATCGACAGATATAATATTCACTTCAATATTGAGATACAATAATCTGACCATATTGTGCAGCCCTACTGTGAACTAGGTGAAAAGTTTGAATGTTATTTTATATCTACATTTTTAAAAATGCTTAAAATGGCAGGGGGTAAGAGGGCTGTAGTTAGGGGAGTCTGGGGAGCTTTGCCCTGAGGGCCTTTAGCCATTCTAATGCTCCTCAGAAGCATTTACTGAAAATAAAGTGTGAAGGACCTAAATGAGATGGTGATGACTTTCCAGCCATGTGACAGGCAAGTTTTAAAAAAATGCTTAAAGTGGCAGGGGGTAAGAGGGCTGTAGTCAGGGGAGTCTGGGGAGCTTTGCCCTGAGGGCCTTTAGCCATTCTAATGCTCCTCAGAAGCATTTACTGAAAATAAAGTGTGAAGGACCTAAATGAGATGGTGATGACTTTCCAGCCATGTGACAGGCAAGTTTTAAAAAAAATGCTTAAAGTGGCAGAGGGTTAAGAGGGCTGTAATTGGGGAGGGGAGGGGGTCTGGGAGGCGAAGCGGAAGGTATTTAGCCCATGCTAATGTTCCCTAGATGCATTTACTGAAAATAAAAGTGTGAAGGACCAAAATGAGATGGTGAGGACTTTCTAGGCATGTGAGATGCAAATATAGAAAAATGCTTAAAATGAGAGGGGGTTCAGAGGGCCGTAGTTGGGGGTCTGGGAGGCAAAGACCTGCAGAAGCTGAAGGTTTTTAGCCATGCTAATGCTGCCTAAATGAAATGGTGAGATGCTGAAGAGCTTCACTTGGTCATGTCTGCAAATATATATAGAAAATTTCATGGGGGAGATAATTTTGTCCTCATCTCCAGCTGTAGCAACTGGCCAGACTACCGTTTCCACCACTATTTGCTAAAAGTGAAGAATGGCATGACTCATACAGTTGTTCTAATTGTGTCTAATGGAGTATGAATTCATCAATATGATCTAATAAATAACATCTTTGCTCAATGCAGTGGGTTTAGTCTGTAAACCAACACTTACATCTGTAGATACATCTGCCTAAGTGCTGTTGAACAGTAAAAGCATGTCATTTTAAGATGGTTATAAATGCAATCAGTAATGATTACAACATATTAAATTTGACAGAAAGATTAGAGAATGAAAGACAAGGGTGGGATGAGTGTTGTTTGGGAGTTAAATGGGTGGAATGAAGGATGAGTATTTGAAGTCCTGTCCATAAACAGCACCGAAAAGCAGAGAAAGCTTAACGACTTCAACCAGACCCCTTAAGCAGAACATTTGGCTCATGTGAGGCTCAGTCTGCTTTCTGTCTGTCTGTGGACAGGGATCAGCAGGGGCGCTTCTTCTCTTGTCCTTTACCTTACTTCCCATAGTGGTCTGGTAAAGAGCTGTGAGGATGTCAGGGCGCAGTAGCTCATTGCAGCCACTCTTATGTAAATCCTTTGCTCTGGATGTATACATTTTCTGTCCACAACAACAAGAAAGCACACACACACACACACACACACACACACACACACACACACACACACACACACACACACACACACACACACACACACACACACACACACACACACACACACACACACACACACACACAATCACAGAACACAGATGTGAAATAGCAGGAACACTGGGAGGTCGAGAGAAGGACTCTGGAGATCCAAGTGTGACAAAGGAGCAGTGCATCCTGATGTGTACCCTCAGAGAGGAACAAATCATCACCTTCAGCAGAACCAAGTGTGGCTTCAGGGCTAATTTGAACTTTTTTTTTTGGCTTTATAAACCAGTGAAGGAGTTGATTAGATTGGCTCTCTGATGGCACAGCTGGAAAATCCTGCTCTCTCAATAAAGCATTTGAGTGGCATTCTGCAAGACCTGGGTGGGACACAGATTGAGAGAAAGAACAGGACTGGAGAGACTGATGCAGACAGAAACATAAATTTATCGTCTTGATACACGAGAGTCATGCGACGGCACCCCCAACAGGTCGACCGATGACCTCATGCACCAGAGTCGCAGGCGTGGCTGAGCAGACTGGAGGAGGCAGACCTGCTGGCCGGCACAGCCAGGACTTTTACCTGGCTCATCTTGTTGTTCGCTCTGGCCAGCTGATACCTGGGATCATCTGTTGTGACTGTGAACTTATCCTTGGTCTTCTCATACTGAGCTCTGTAGGCCCGCTGCTCAAAGTGTCAAAAGTGAGTTAAAGGCAAATACCCAGAAAACAGTGACATCTGACAAGGTTTTTACGAGGGGGAGAAAGAAGATTAAAATTAATATGATGTCATGTGAAAAACATGAGGAAAAAGAAAACAGCTGGTAATGAGAAGAGACAAAAATAATTTGAGGCTATAAAACCATGGGCCCTATCTTCCACCTGACACAAAAGAGCCCACAGTGCAATACAAGTGGCCTTGGCACTTCTACACAATTATGCTTTTCAACATCCAACACCCATATATATCAGTAATTAGTGAGAAGAGTTGCACTCATTTGGTTCTCGTGGCGTGTTGGTCTTAAAATGAGGTGTTGTCACGCATCGTGATGTTGAATTGGTATCATGTGGAAACAGAAAGCAATGGTGCCATATATCAGTGAAAAAGGGCCAAAGTAAAGCTGAGTATATTCATGGTATTAAAATGGTGCTATATTCAGACGTGCCTTACATAAGTAGGTGCAGATGTACATAACACTGCGCATTTGACGCACAGTGCTAAAGTGTTATAACTATGCCCAGTGAACTGAAAATGAGCATTCGATAAAATTCAGGGCTGTGAAATGAAAATTGTGAAATCTGAGGAAAATTTGCAGGGGGTTCTGGTGAGTGCAGCGGGGCCCCAGAAACCAAATTAATTTTGTATCTAATGATACATTTTCAGCATCTCCTGGAAGAAAAAATCTCAAAAGAAGTGCATATTTAAATGATCCTAGATTCAACCTTTCATTTGAACTGTCAATATGACGTGGAAGTAGGACCTGGAATGATTTTCCTTTTAATTGTAAACTAAATTATGCATTAACTCAGAACAATTAAACTACATGAAATTCATGAAGACTGAAAAGAGTGTTGCAGTATTTCAAAAACCACAGCTAAAGCTTGGAGAATATTTTGAAAATCATGGTAAAATATCAATAATATACCTTATAGTAAAAAAGTCACATATATCATTGTGTAGATTCCTGTAAATCCACTCAAAGCCACAATGTATTTTTTCCGATGAAAGAAAGTCATGAGGAAAAAGAAAACAGCTGGTAATGAGAAGAGACAAAAATAATTTGAGGCTATAAAACCATAGGCCCTATCTTCCACCTGACACAAAAGAGCCCACAGTGCAATGCAACTTCTACACAATTATGCTTTTCAACATCCAACACCCATATATATCAGTAATTACTGAGAAGAGTTGCACTCATTTGGTTCTCGTTAATAAAAAAATTACATAATCTTGTCTGAAATCCTGTTTGAATAGCACAATGTTTATTTTCCAGAGACAAAAAAAAATTCTTACCGTGTTTCTTGAGGGCACAAGATTAAGTTTGCTTTTCCCGTTTCTTTTATCTGTGTTCATGGGTTAAATTCAACCCGGTGTCAATTCCACGGATTCTTGTTCTTATTAAACTTTTTCAAATCGTGGTTCTCGCCATCTTCCCTCTCTCTGATGTCGCTCCGTGACACAGACATGCCGCAAAATTCTTATTTTAAAAACTTGATTGCTCTTAAAGTATGCGATGTCCACATGCTATGCGTAGCTTAAGAACAGCGTCTTGGAGCAACTGTTGCAACAGCCACGCTTTGAGAGGCATTTTTTTCCGCGGACACAGATTTGCATCTGTAACACACAGATCAGTGTCCATGGACTTATAAAACTTGAACGATGTCAAAAAAGAACGCTTTGCGATAGGCATTTTAATAACTCAGTGGCGGTCATGATTACAGAGTACAACACTAACACACCCCTCCCCCCCCCCCCCCCCCCCCCCCAATGATGAAATCTACAGAATTCCTCAGATCTGCTGAGTTTTCACAGCCCTGAAAATTACGCTAGACACTCATGGAACAATCCAAAAAAACTTCACGTCAGGGAGCTTTGGTGGCCGCTATTGGCTCGGGAACTCTGACATGCTGTGCAGCTCTGTTAACTCACAAGAAAACTGTGGTCCACTGTGCATCTGGAACACACCAGCTCTACAAATGACACTCAGATTTGTTTAACTCATGTTGTTATGAGAACACGCACAACTAATTAAGAGGATAGTTCAAAACCCTTTGTGCCCTGGGATGTAGTTTGCACTCAGATATTGCAGCATGTAAATAAGAATGTGAAGTTGGGCATGCCCCAAATCCACTTGTTCCATGCATCTGAGACTGGACCTCTCCAATTCTCCTACTAGAGGGTACCTGTCCTGCATGTTTTCCACATCAACCTACTCTAGTCACACCTGGTCAATTTACATTGGTGTTTCCCAGCTTTTGATTGGCTGAGCACCCCTGACTGAGTGAAACAGCTGTGGGTGGAGTAGAGAGAGCTGCAAAACGTGCTGGGCAGGTGCCCTCTAGGAGCAGGGTTGGACTGTCTTAGACTGTGTGTTGCAGATTGTGAAGATAGGGCCCCATAAATTCATATTCTGTTACCTCCAAGCTGAAAGTCCTTTGAAATGCACTGAGATAGAAAAATGTAATGATTAAAACATCTATCTTACAAGACTAAAGATAACAAATAAGTTGCTGTTACAAATATCAGTTCTCAGTAACTGTACTGGGGTAAAGAAAGAATGCACTTACGTTGTTGATTAGAAGGGAAGCATTCTTCATAGCATGGAAGTATGGAGTATCACTGGTGTATTTGAAGTTACCTCTGTTCTTCTCAAAGGAGGATTTGTACAGTCTCTGTAAAACATAAAACTGAAAGTTAATTGAAACCTCGATCGGACTATAGAACCTACCTGAGGTTCTAATGCAGATGGCTACATTCAGCAGGTGGAGAGGGGCCAGCTGATATTGTGGATGAGGTGGATACTGTAGATGAGGTGGATACTGTGGATGAGGTGGATACTGTAGATGAGGTGGATGCTGTGGATGAGGTGGCTACTGTAGATGAGGTGGATACTGTAAATGAGTGGATGAGGTGAATACTGTGGATGAGGTGGACACTGTGAATGAGGTGGATGCTGTAGATGAGGTGGATGCTGTGGATGAGGTGGATACTGTGGATGAGGTGGATGCTGTAGATGAGGTGGATGCTGTGGATGAGGTGGACACTGTGAATGAGGTGGATGCTGTAGATGAGGTGGATGCTGTGGATGAGGTGGATACTGTGGATGAGGTGGATGCTGTAGATGAGGTGGATACTGTAGATGAGGTGGATACTGTAGATGAGGTGGATACTGTGGATGAGGTGGATACTGTAAATGAGTGGATGAGGTGGATACTGTGGATGAGGTGGATGCTGTAGATGAGGTGGATGCTGTGGATGAGGTGGTTGCTGTAGATGAGGTGGATGCTGTAGATGAGGTGGATACTGTGGATGAGGTGGATACTGTGGATGAGGTGGATGCTGTAGATGAGGTGGATACTGTGGATGAGGTGGATACTGTGGATGAGGTGGATGATGTGGATGAGGTGGACACTGTGGATGAGATGGATGCTGTAGATGAGGTGGATACTGTGGATGAGGTGGATGCTGTGGATGAGGTGGATACTGTGGATGAGGTGGATGCTGTAGATGAGGTGGATACTGTGGATGAGGTGGATACTGTAAATGAGTGGATGAGGTGGATGCTGTGGATGAGGTGGATACTGTGGATGAGGTGGATGCTGTGGATGAGGTGGATGCTGTAGATGAGGTGGATGCTGTGGATGAGGTGGATACTGTAAATGAGTGGATGAGGTGGATGCTGTGGATGAGGTGGATACTGTGGATGAGGTGGATGCTGTAGATGAGGTGGATACTGTGGATGAGGTGGATACTGTAAATGAGTGGATGAGGTGGATGCTGTGGATGAGGTGGATACTGTGGATGAGGTGGATGCTGTAGATGAGGTGGATGCTGTGGATGAGGTGGATGCTGTGGATGAGGTGGATGCTGTAGATGAGGTGGATACTGTGGATGAGGTGGATGCTGTGGATGAGGTGGATACTGTGGATGAGGTGGATGCTGTAGATGAGGTGGATGCTGTAGATGAGGTGGATACTGTGGATGAGGTGGATGCTGTAGATGAGGTGGATGCTGTAGATGAGGTGGATGCTGTAGATGAGGTGGATACTGTGGATGAGGTGGATGCTGTAAATGGGTAGATGAGGTGGATGCTGTGGATGAGGTGGATGCTGTGGATGAGGTGGATGCTGTGGATGAGGTGGATGCTGTAGATGAGGTGGATACTGTGGATGAGGTGGATGCTGTGGATGAGGTGTATACTCTAGATGAGGTGGATACTGTGGATGAGGTGGATAGTGTAAATGAGTGGATGAGGTGGATTCTGTGGATGAGGTGGATACTGTGGATGAGGTGGATGCTGTAGATGAGGTGGATACTGTGGATGAGGTGGATACTGTAAATGAGTGGATGAGGTGGATACTGTGGATGAGGTAGATACTGTGGATGAGGTGGATGCTGTAGATGAGGTGGATACTGTAGATGAGGCGGATACTGTAAATGAGTGGATGAGGTGGATGCTGTGGATGAGGTGGATACTGTAGATGAGGTGGATACTGAGGATGAGGTGGATACTGTAAATGAGTGGATGAGGTGGATGCTGTGGATGAGGTGGATACTGTGGATGAGGTGCATGCTGTAGATGAGGAGGATACTGTGGATGAGGTGGATGCTGTGTATGAGGTGGATGCTGTAGACGAGGTTGATACTGTGGATGAGGTGGATGCTGTGGATGAGGTGGATGCTGTAGATGAGGTGGATGCTGTGGATGAGGTGGATGCTGTGGATGAGGTGGATGCTGTGGATGAGTGGATGTTTTGTATGCTGTGGATGAGGTCGATGAGGAGGATCCTGTGGATGAGCTGGATACTGTGGATGAGCGGATGTTTTGTATGCTGTGGATGAGGTCGATGAGGATGGATACTGTGGATGAGGGGGATACTGTGGATGAGGTGGATGCTGTGGATGAGGTGGATGCTGTGGATGAGGTGGATACTGTGGATGAGGTGGATGCTGTAGATGAGGTGGATACTGTGGATGAGGTGGATAGTGTAAATGAGTGGATGAGGTGGATGCTGTGGATGAGGTGGATACTGTGGATGAGGTGGATGCTGTAGATGAGGTGGATACTGTGGATGAGGTGGATACTGTAAATGAGTGGATGAGGTAGATACTGTGGATGAGGTGGATGCTGTGGATGAGGTGGATGCTGTAGATGAGGTGGATACTGTAGATGAGGCGGATACTGTAAATGAGTGGATGAGGTGGATGCTGTGGATGAGGTGGATACTGTAGATGAGGTGGATACTGAGGATGAGGTGGATACTGTAAATGAGTGGATGAGGTGGATGCTGTGGATGAGGTGGATACTGTGGATGAGGTGGATGCTGTAGATGAGGTGGATACTGTGGATGAGGTGGATGCTGTAGATGAGGTGGATGCTGTAGACGAGGTTGATACTGTGGATGAGGTGGATGCTGTAGATGAGGTGGATACTGTGGATGAGGTGGATGCTGTGGATGAGGTGGATGCTGTGGATGAGCGGATGTTTTGTATGCTGTGGATGAGGTCGATGAGGAGGATCCTGTGGATGAGCTGGATACTGTGGATGAGCGGATGTTTTGTATGCTGTGGATGAGGTCGATGAGGTGGATACTGTGGATGAGGGGGATACTGTGGATGAGGTGGATGAGGTGGATGCTGTGGATGAGGTGGATACTGTGGATGAGGTGGATGCTGTAGATGATGGGGATACTGTGGATGAGGTGGATACTGTGGATGAGGGGGATACTGTGGATGAGGGGGATACTGTGGATGAGGTGGATACTGTGGATGAGGGGGATACTGTGGATGAGGGGGATGCTGTGGATGAGGTGGATACTGTGGATGAGGTGGATGCTGTGGATGAAGTGGATACTGTGGATGAGCGGATGTTTTGTATGCTGTGGATGAGGTCGATGAGGTGGATACTGTGGATGAGGTGGATGCTGTGGATGAGGTGGATACTGTGGATGAGGTGGATGCTGTGGATGAGGTGGATACTGGGGATGAGGTGGATGCTGTGGATGAGGTGGATACTGTGAATGAGGTGGATGCTGTGGATGAGGTGGATACTGTGGATGAGCGGATGTTTTGTATGCTGTGGATGAGGGGGATACTGTGGATGAGGTGGATGCTGTGGATGAGGTGGATACTATGGATGAGGTGGATGCTGTGGATGAGGTGGATACTTTGGATGAGCGGATGTTTTGTATGCTGTGGATGAGGTCAATGAGGTGGATACTGTCGATGAGGTGGATACTGTGGATGAGGTGGATGCTGTGGATGAGCAGATGTTTTGTATGCTGTAGATGAGGTCGATGAGGTGGATACTGTGGATGTTTTGTATGCTGTGGATGAGGTGGATACTGTGGATGTTTTGTATGCTGTGGATGAGGTGGATACTGTGGATGTTTTGTATGCTGTGGATGAGGTGGATACTGTGGATGTTTTGTATGCTGTGGATGAGGTGGATGGTGTGGATGAAGTGGATACTGTGGATGATGTGGATACTGTGGATGGGGTGAATGCTGTGGATGAGGCAGATACTGTGGATGTTTTATATGCTGTGGATGAGGTGGATGCTGTGGATGAGGCAGATACTGTGGATGTTTTGTATGCTGTGGATGGGGTGAATGCTGTGGATGTGGGGATGCACAGCAGCAGCACATACTGCAGATCTGACCTGACAGGAATACATACATTAGCCATCAGAATACACTCGCAACAAGCATTTAAAAAAATATCATCCCTTAGTTCCTTGCATGTATTATCTGTCACTGGTAGAAAATATTTTGTGATGAAATACCTGAATTAACAAACTGGTCAACCTCTGCAATTTACAAATACAGGGTGTGTCCACCAAAAAAGTGCCACAAAAATAAAGCCATCGATAAGCTATACACTTTTGAATGTGTCATATGTCATCTTGAAGCATAGCTCAGAGAATTTTATCTCTGGTATTCATTTCTAATTCCACCTCAGTTTGTAAGAGTTTTGGCATTCACAAGATGTGCTCAGTATGTGCACCGCTCCTCTTGTTGGCCAGATCTCCCTTTGTTAACATTTTGAACAGTTCTATCAGTTTGAACCAATCCTGTATATTGTCTTTTTGTCTGGAGCTTTTATAACTGCAAAGTGACATTGATAGTGTTGTTGGGTTTAGATGATCGACTTGGTTTCAAAATAAAATTCCACCAGTTTCCCTTTTTGCTTAATTGTAAGCAACATCCTCACTGAATCAGTCTCAAACTACATCAGAAGAAATTCCTCACATGCGTATACCTTGATATCTGAAAAAAAGAACGAAAATCAAAAACAAAACAGAATTCAGATTAGCTATTGCAGAATTACAGTCAAATGATTTTGTGGCACTTTTTTTTGGGACACCCTGTACGATGCATTTAAAAACTTAAAGTTTTTAAAAATATGGTTGTGCTTATGAAGTCATTATCACCCAGTCTGATGCATCAATTAAACATAAAAGTCCAGTTAACTCTCCTAGAAGATGTTAGACCATAATTATTTCCCTCAAATGGTGTGTTATACACTTACAAGATTCATGGTCAGGCAGACAGATGGATGGATGAAAAAGGTAATTCCTGTATACACACCACCAAATTCATGTTGGGGAAGATAAATAAATAGGCAAAATTTCAAACTGGCATACAGTCTGCCTTAAAGCATGTGTCACACCATGACGGATCAAGGAAACGTATCAGGAGGTGATGTAAATTTTGGACAACCATTTGTGTTCATTTTTGTCCTACAAAAGTCCTTCTACCATCCACAAAATGAGTTCCTTGTCAGCTAAAGTAAGCCAAGTCCAGCAAAAAGTTTTGTTCATGCTCAAAATTCTCAGCAAACATCTGCAGGAGAGCTTTCCTGCTGCCAGACTAAAACCAGTATTTTCTATTGATCCATCTACTCTTATAAATACTACTACTGCTTGTACTACTACTACTACTACTAACAACAACAACAACAACAATAATAATAATATTAATAAGTAGAAGAAGAAGAAGATGTTTTACTTTGATTCATGCTGTCCACAGCCAGACAAAAACAATCCAAGCAGACCTTCTCCCTGATGGGGTGAGGTTCTGCTAAACTGGACTTCCATAATCATTACACAGTGGAAAATTAACATATATTTTCCAGACTATAATTTTTTTAAACTAGTTTGGGAGGTCCTAGGACTTATACTATTGAAAAATCACACTTTTGTTGTTAATAACAATTGCTATTATAATAACTGTTTATGTTGGGCTTCCCCAAGAATCAAAGCACACAACAAAATAAAAGTAAACTACAACAATTCACAAAAATTCCAAGAGCTGAAAAAATACAGAAACAAGGTGCAAGTAATGGCCCGGTTACACGGCATACAAATATTCCTGAACAAAGGGGAAAAAGTAAAAAATAAAGTCACAAATCGTTGAGAAAAGGTGGACAAACAAGCTTTATCACAGAATAGCCTGCGAATCAAGAGCACAAAAGGGACGAAAGAGGAACAAAATGAAACCGAAGCTAACGATGATCTCGACACTTTAAACGAAATGCATCTGGAGCCACTGCTGGAACAGTGTGTGTCTGCATCCTTGCGTCCCAGCACTCAGCGCTGGGATGGCTGAGCACCTGAGTCCTGGAGAAACTGTAAACAGAAGTGCGTGATCCGACCCACTATGGAGATCTGTGCACACGTCGGTGGAGCCATCTGTTCTGGTTCCTCGGCCAAAACAAAAGAGGGATCATCTCCTTCATCATCAGAACTCTCTCTGTCTGATGACACGCTACGCACTCTGTATTGCTCCAATTAAAAAAAAAACATAAACGTTGGTGTGCCGTGGTGACTGCTGTATCACTGTATTATGTTTCTAAGCCATATATATTGATTTATAACAGAAAACTGTCAAAAGGGGGATTAAATATGACTGTAAAGATGATTGTATACATCAGAGCAGTAAACTGATCAGTCCGTGTGAACGCTGCACATTGGCTCCCCATGTGTGGTTATTTCCACCAGCTGATCACTGAGCAGCTGATCCACAATGTGAATTCTGCCTTCCAGAACAGCTCTTATATAATCATCTGAATCATCTTCCTGTTGCCACATGTACATAAGGGCTGGATTGTCATTCCTACACTCATAGTGTTATATTTAATAAAAAATAATAAGTGTACGCAGGAGCTGCTGCTGCCGCTGTGTTCAAGTACTGTCGGAAATTACACAACTTTTTTGTTGTTTCAAATTCAGCAGCTGTTTGTGGCAAAATACTTAATTGTATCTACACAAAAGATTATTTCTGCCCTATATAAAGTGCCTGAGCCCAGTGAAGTGTGTTCCCACCTGCACGAACCGTCGCACCAGCATCGTGCATGCCTGCTCGTTGGCGCGATGTTTCGTGGTTTGATCATTGCCCTGAGTTGTACTTTATTCGCACTATGTGTGAAGGGGCCCTAAGTGATGTGTGACTGGGCCCTATATGCCAGAAAATAGGGTACCTACATGACTGTAGCATATCGTAGTACAACCCAGTCTCACTGCATGTCGTGATTCAGCAGCACGAAATATACATTAATCTACTGGTTCAGGATATTGTGACGAAAAGCGCCACATTTTCGTCACGGCAGCACAAATTCATTCTAATCCATTCCGTGATGGCTGCATGAAATTAAAAGTGAAGCGGGGGGGGGGGGGGGGGTGTTAAGGTTAGGGTTGGGGGTAGGAGTAGGGTTAGTAATAGTGAGTTAAAAAAAAAAACCTGTCACGAAAATTTTAATCATTTCGTAAAAAAAACGTGAGACTGGGCTACGTAGTATCACATATGGTGTAAAAGCACTCTCTACAATATTCTGCCAAATTACTGAGACAAAAAAAATAAATAAGACTAAACAGAACCATTACCTCACTGTACAGGGCCTTGTTCCTCTCAGCCAGTAACAGGTCAGGTGTGTCCCACACAAAGCATCCAATACCCTTCATGTAATCAATGTCTTCCTTGTACTTGACCTATAAACAGCCATAAAAAGGATTTCAGAATCAAACATTCCAAAGAACACCTACTGGACTAAAGATAGTAATGTTTGTGTTGAGCCCACATTTCTACAAATTCATAAAGTTCTTCACAATGATAAAATGACAAGGCAGTCACTCACAGTGCTGACGTTAGCATTGACAATTTTGTTGAAGAAGAACTCAGGCCGGTCAGGGATGGACTTCCATGTACCAAGGGAGTTGATGTACTTTTCCCTGTATTTAACCTGAGGTCAGGAGACAGAAAGTACTTTTAAAAAGTACATATAAAAATTTAAAATACAGTTATGACAGTCATGACAGGCAGGTAGCTAATAAATTACTAAATTACTAACCTCGCTGACGTCATCGGTCACTCTGCGGTGGTAGATGATATTCAAAGCATCTTTGACTGTGTGGTAATGACCCTTAGAAAGCTCAAAGGTCTCCTTGTAGCGAAGCTGAACAGCAAAAAGAAATCAAACACAGTATAAATATATACATAGTTTGAATAAAGAGGTGGTGTATGGCCTTTGTAATATTTAATAAAAAATTATTGAAATTAAATTGAGCAACATTAACTAGGTGACCAACTTCCATTAAAGGTTCCCTACATCTCTTGCTTATGGAATGGAACAAGATGGTGCTGCTGTTGAATAGAAAGGAGTTTCAGTGTTTGTGTTGTGGTGCTGTAACTTAAAATGATTAGGCAAATTTATTGGTTGTTCTTGGTGCCCTTTTTATGAATAAAATCATTTAATTAATAATGTTTTAATGTAAACAGGTATAAATCTAACCAGAAGGTTTGAACAGAAGCACCAGACCTTACAAAATGCCGATATTTCATTTCATTTCATTTATTTATTTATTTATTTCATTCATTTAAAAGAAAAAAAACAGAAAAGCAGAAATAACGCATCTCCATTACCAGAATGAAAAGGAGCAGAGAGAAGAACAAGTCTTATATTTTCTGCCCCTTTTTACAATACAATCTTTCAATATCCAGCGTCATTTTTCAACATTATTTAACAGAATGTATTTCTTTAACTTGTCACATACCACTGACTTATTTCATAATTATGACCATTATTAGATTACATCTCTGACAGGTTACATTTTTAAACTTAAAACATTTTATACCCTTATATCCCTTGTTTAAAACACTGATGAAATTGTTTCATAAGGATGGGAGTTGATGAGCATACTCACATCACTGGATTGGAGGTAGGATTTCTTTGCACGGATCAGCAGAGGCGTATCTGCAATGGCAGTATATCTGTGCTTCATCTTTGCATACTGTTCTTTGTATTTGTTCTGAGGAAAGACACAGGTAGTTCAACAACAGCTTGCAAAGGATTGTGTGAAATTATGCTTCTTAAAATTATTACGCAAACTGAACAATTCTGCAAAGATTCACTAAACACAGTGAAAAATCAAGCTCACTGACAAACACAAAGAATATCTGAATAAAGCTTAAAAGAGAATATGCAAGAAAGACTTACATCACTGAAGACCACCTTCATCTTTCTGGCATGGCCCATAGTCGGGGTTTCAACTTCTGGGGTAAAATGCGCTCTCTGCTTAGCAGCCAGATCAGTGTACTGATACTGAGAAAAAGAGAGTACAGAAAATAATGTTGGTCTTCTCTGCAAACGACACACACAAACACATACAATAACATGCCACCTTCTCTGAACTTGCCTTATTAGTAAGCTGCTGGGCCCATTTGGCTCGTTTGATATCTACAGAGTCCAGAGTGGTGCTGATCTTTGCCATGTCTTGTTTGCTCTGTGCTGTGTAGATCATCTGAAGACAGAAAGCAAAAGTTTTGTTCAAGTCTCGACTGAACCAGTCACAGCACATATTTTGACTTATTTCCTGAAACACTGGAGGAAAACTAAAAAAGTCCTTAATGTATCTTAGAAGGGTCATGGTTTGGTGATGCTGTGATGTCCGTTTGCTGTGCGATGAAGTGTTTCATGGAGGTGCTCACTTTGCTCATGTGGGTCTTCAGTTCTGTCACACGCTTGTACTCTGGGGTGTCGAGGACGAGTGTGAAGTTCGCAAGGTTCTTCTTCGCTTCAACAGGATAGCTGATCTAAAGGGTAAATAACAATAAGCACTAATGATCGCTTAGCTGCAGCAACTCAGCATCCATTAAAATGTGATGATGATGCTGTAAAGAGACATTTATTCAAATTATACAAACCCTAAATTTAGAGATGTTGTGGACATGGACCATCTCAGGGGTGTTGTACAAGAAACAGCCAACGCCTCTCATCCACATCAGATCCTCTTTGTATTTCAGCTAAAGACACAACATTTTTAAAAGAACAAAACTACAACAAATAAAAATCAATTTTTGGAAGATTTGAGTCAAATCTAAATTTGACATACATCGCTGGTGATCTCATTGACGTGGGAGTAGTGCATTAGCTCAGGTGTAATGGGCAAGGAGATCAACTGCCCTCTACTGTTGTAGTATTTCTCTTTGTAGCACAACTAGGACAAAAAAAAAAAAAAGAGAAACAAATATTAACACCCTCAAACTATACAACCAGAAATAGAAACATGAAGTATCAGTGAGCAGTTCCATACATCACTGAGGTTCAACTGGTTCTTCTTGACTTGCTTGATTTCAGGAGTGTCATAGGTTGTGTGTATCTTGTCCTTGTGCTTGGCATACTGTTCACGATAAAGACGCTGGAGAAAGGAGAAAGGCAGCATGTCACATAATCTTTTTAAATTTTTAATATGAACATGGCAATGTTTCATCAACAATGGCAGCAGCATGTAATCTTACTTCATTGATGATTTTGTTGGCTTTTCTTGCACTGACAAAGCTGATACCTTCTGGGTGAAGAGTGTAGGACTTAGCCTTTGTCATTTCATGGACCTCCTTGTATTTCACCTAGCCCCCAAAACCGAAAAAGTTAATGTTTCATAAACCTGAATTTAATGTGACTCTTAGTTGGCATTTAAAAATGAAAAATAAATAAATTATTATTATTATTAATAATAATAATAATAATAATAATAATAATAATAATAATAATAATAATAATGACTCAAGTTCACATGGTGAAGTACTTACATCACTTGTGATAATGCTGTTCATCTTAACCTGTTTGATCAGAGGAGTGTCATGGGGAAGAGAGTATCCAGTGGGCATGAAGTTCTTGTTGGCCTCCTTGTACCCGATCTGACAAAATAGGAGAACACTGAAATCTAATGCATGTTAGCTTGAAAAAGATACCAGCGTCTACTCTACTACCATGAAAACAAGGCAATCATTTATCAAAATATTCAAGCTAAACAAATTTTGTAAATAATGATTTTCATTGAGAACATTTATATTTTGTGTTGCAAATTATTATCTTACATCACTCTGGATTTGGTTGGCCAGGCGTGCCCTCTCTATGTCAATGGTGACAGCAGGAGCAGTGTTGGTGCCCTTGATATTGGCATTGTAGTCATAGCGATAGTGTAACTGGAAAACACAAAAAAGAGAACAGGTGTGAAGTGATAAGTCTGTTTATCCATCCATCTGTTGATGTACATGAAGAGCTATCTCTATAATGCTGCGAGAATAATATTTATTGTTGAAAAGTACTATGATTAATCAAATAATGGCCTTAAGAAAATATACAAGTGACAGTTTTTAAAAAATAAATTAATTCAGCAATGAATCCATTGTCTCAGCAGCTGAGTTTTATCTTTTGATCAGTAGTTACATTTAAAGTTAACTGTTTCAGCTTGACAACATTGTGAGGAAATGAAAATGTAAAATGTCACTCACATCACTCAGATTCTGAGAATTTTTCTTGGCTGTCTCATACACTGGAGTCTCCATAACAACAGAAAAGTCCTTCAAAGCCTCCACAGCTTTCGATTTGTACTTGTGCTGGAACAGTACAAAGACACAGCACACAGTATCACTTCTGTCACATCACATGAAAACTGTGGAAAACTAACTTGGTGGAAAGCAGGTGAGGAAATTTACTCAGTGCGGATACACAAAGAAAAAAATGATAAATGTTAACAATAGTAAGAAGAAAGAGCGAAAGCAAATGAAGAAATATGTGAAAATAAGTTGTAACAAGATGTTTGGATATCCTCAAAAGACCATGGCGTACTTATCTAGAGTCCCTTTATTCAGAACGTAGCAACATGATGAGCAAAGAAGAAGAAGAAGAAAAAAAAAATCACGTGACTCATGGTGCCATCTTGGGGCCAAAATAGCATTTGTTGTTAATCTGCATGTAAATCCAGCTATTTTATTTATTTATTGACTGAAAATGCCAGATTGCTGTGCATTCAGAGGCACAAATAGACACAACAAGGGTTTCAAGATGTAGAGATTCCCTCCAGATCTGAATAGAAGAAAAATCTGGGAAAATAAAGTCAGCCATGTGGGATGAAAACCAACATCATTGTCAAAGTTTTGAGAGGTAAATTTAGTGTTCAGTCCCATGTACAGTAAAAAAATAAATAAAACAGTGTTCACTGTTTACTGTTTCAGGACAATGGCTAAATAATTTCCTTCGGGATAAATAAAGTTGATCTTATCTCATCTTATCTTATCAAAGTGTATCACTAAAATGTGTTGTCATGTGGAGTTGTCTTGAGTGAGTTTAATAAATGTTAACACATAAAGCAACTGTCTGTGGTGCGTACTGTTGAAAACGGAGGTATTGATCCCCCTTCAACACAACTCATGACCTTAAGAAGAGACTGATCTAATATTTCCAGCTGGCAGATATTCTATCCATTGATGTTATACCAGTTTTATAATATTTCTGACCAACAGGTGGTGGCCCAACTCAAAATAATCATTAATCAACCAATAGAATTTACTTTTGCTACAAATATTATTGGGTTAAACCTGGTTCTGAAGGTCACCAGCATGTTTGACACGAAGGATCTCTGGTGTGTCCCAGGCATAGCAGCCTATACCCTTCAGGAAATGAAGGTCATCCTTATAGAAGACCTGAAAAGAAAAGACAAACATGCATCAAAAAATCCAAATGAAAAATATTGGATTTGGCAAAATACCAACTTCAAGGTAATTACTCACGTCACTGAGCTGCTCATTAACTTTGCGTGCTTGGGTGAACACTTCCATGTCAGGCATGCATATCCACTGATGCAGATACTTGCGGTAGTGGATCCCACTAACAGTGGACTGAGTGTTACGGGCAGCCATGATCTCCAGCATGTCTGGTGGGATGTGGTTCTTGGCTTTTGTTTTCTCATAGTTCTCCCTGTACAGACGCTGTATCAAGAGGGACGACAGGTTGGTCACACAGGAAAAATAAAATTACTAGAAGAAGCTAAACTTCTGACATTGTGCGGTCTTGTTTTTAAATTTATGCAAATTCAGAGAAATTGGGTCAAGACGTTTAACTTACGTCGAGGATCAGTTTTCCGACTCTGATACAGCGAGCAGTGCCAGGATCATCCTCCAGAGACTTGGGCAGACTGTAAAGTGTTTTGAACTTCTCGTAATCTTCCTTGTACTTCAACTGGATGACAGCAGGATTCAGAGTTGTGTCAGTTAACTCAAATGTAAGCAAAAGCCCAATATGCTAAAATTCCAGAATGCAATTGATTGAAATCAAGGTGAAACTCACATTGCTGAGAATGATCTTTTGTTGTTTTGCGTGTTGCAAGGCTTGCGAGTCATGTGGTATTTGGTAGCTCTTGTCTTTTATTTTATCCCAGACAGCAGTGTAATTTTTCTGTCAATAAAATTCCACATCATTTACAACACAATAATACAAAAATGACTTTGTAGCTCTTGACTGAATAACATCACGACTTACATTGCTGAAGATCTCTTTGAAGTTGTGGCATCTGACATAGTCGTGGGTATCCAGAACAGGGGTGTAAATGTGCTTCTCCTTACGATAAGCCTCCCTGTAGTTCAGCTGTTGATGACAGCTGATTAATTATTCATTTTGGAATTTAGAGTATAAGATTATCGGATAACTTATTCTGTATTACTCACGTCACTGGCCCAGGTGGTACCCAGCACAGCAGTCACATAGACAGGAGTGTCCGTCACAATGGAAAAATTGTTGAAGTCTTTCTTGGCACTCTCTCTGTATTTAAGCTATAAGGGAACAGAATCACACAATCACAGGTCCAAAAACCTAAAAATGGTTGTAAAAACACTGATTTTCAGGTTTTGTGCAAATCCTTTTCAGGGTTACTCACATCACTCTGCAGCTCATAGGATTTTTTCGCACGAAGGATCTCAGGTGTGTCCCAAACATAGCAACCGATGCCCTTCATCCAGTTCAGGTCATCCTTGTAGAACACCTACAAAGTTATAGCAACAAAAACAATCAAAAAGCCTTTAATAATGAAATAAATCAATTAAAAATAAACCACCTTCCCCAGTAAATCGTAAATGGACTGCATTTATATAGCGCTTTTCCATCTGCATCAGATGCTCAAAGCGCTTTACAATTATGCCTCACATTCACCCCGATGTCAGGGTGCTGCCATACAAGGCGCTCACTACACACCGGGAGCAATAGGGGATTAAAGGCCTGTTAAAGGCCAGTACTGTTCTCAACAATTTGTCCAGTCTTGCATATAGTGCGAATCAAGTTACAGCAGTTTATTATGAAGGTGGTCTGTGGATGCCTGTCAAAACAAATTAATGATGCAATTGTTAGACCAGATCATTATTTCTCAGACCTTGGTAATCAATATATTGACTGTATATACTCTGTTGTAAATTGCTTACGTTACTTAAGTGCGTGCGGTGTGTATTTTTCCATTAATCTTTTAGAAACCACGTCACAGTGATTTAATACAAGGAGCATGGGTGAGGACTTACATCACTGAGAATCTCATTGGTCTTGCGTGCACGGATGGCATCTTCCTGATCAGGATGACACGTCCACTCGTGCAGGTAGGTCCGGTAGAGCACGTCACTCAGCATGTCCTGGCATCGCTTAGCTACCTTGTTGGCGATGATGTCATGTGGGATGTGAGTCTTGGCCTTAGTTTGATGGTAGTGCTGATGGTAGAGCCTCTGAAAACAAAACACAGAAGGTTATCAATGCTGCCATTAAGAACAAGCACTAAAATTAAAGCTTTGTGGATTGTGACAAATACTTTAAATAGTCTCTTTCAGACAAACAATTCAAATATTTACAAAATTATGATGTAAAAGTGAAATGTTTCTGTATCTTTTAGCACTGTGCCAAAACTCTGACATCCGTACAAAATATTCAAATAAGGCATTTTTTTAAAAATAAATATTAAAAAGTTTCTGATAAAAATTTATTTTTATTTTAAAGAGCAAACACTAAAAACAAAATCTGTTGTGTTTGGCCATCTTTCACTTTTAAAAATGCATTTCTATTAGTGTTACACAAACTGTCCTGTAGGATTTTTGTTTGTCTGTGTTACACAATTAGATTAATTAATCGGTTTGGTATAAACAACTTGTTACTGATTAATATCTTTTTGGTGGGTCAAATTTCTGTTGAATTTGCTGTTTTTTTCCTACAGATTCTCAATTTAAGCTTGTCACATTTTTTCGTTTGGTGGGTGCCCCGTTGCATCACACAGTAATTGTTGGGGAAAGTGTAGTGACACGGACCCACAACAGGGGGCGCAAATGAACGGTCAATAGATGAGCCAAAAGGTAACAATTTAATGTTGTGAATGTGCACAACGAATATACAGACAATCTCATAATCTGATAGCAGTCAATACACAAAGGTGACGTGTGGGCAGGCTCGAGGATAGAAGACGTCTGTCCTGAGAAGAGCCGGAACCACACGATTTCCACCGCCACCAAACCTGGTGAATACTGGAGCCGCCAAGTCCCGAATTCCCAGGTGATCACCGTCCCCGACTGTCGGATCTGGTACTGCTGGCGAGGAGCACAAACAGTGAGATGTGGGTGTGTGCACACCCAGTAACAAAAACAGTCAGAAGGTGGAAAGTCACCTCCACCTCTAATCACACACTCGTGCAGCTCCTGTCAACCACTTATCTGGTTGGGGTGTGAAGCGAAGCCGTCGCTGATCACACCAAAACGCCAATCCCACAGATAAGGCAACACCCACAGGAAAACGGCTGCAAAGAAGTTCAGACTATAAAGTCAGTGTTAAGTTCAGATACAGCAGAGAATATTACCTTCACAGGTAGATGATATCTCGGGAATGAGGTGGAGATGACGTCCGGGTTTTATGCAGTAGTACGATGAAGTGTAGATGGGTGACAGCTGTCATGAGATAATGAGTGACAGCTGTCACCCCCGGCTGTGTCCGTGGCGGCAGCGCCCTCTCGTGCCTGAAGCCCGCACTTCAGGCAGGGCGCCCTCTGGTGGTGGGCCAGCAGTACCTCCTCTTCTGGCGGCCCACACAACAGGACCCCCCCCCTCAACGGGCGCCTCCTGGCGCCCGACCAGGCTTATCCGGGTGACGGCGGTAGAAATCGGCCAGGAGGGCCGGATCCAGGATGAAGCTCCTCTTCAACCAGGAGCGTTCTTCGGGTCCATACCCCTCCCAGTCCACCAAATACTGGAACCCCCGGCCCATTCAACGGACGTCCAGGATCCGGCGCACTGTCCAAGCCGGCTCCCCGTCAATGATCCGGGCAGGAGGCGGCGCCGGACCGGGAGCACAGAGGGGTGAGGTGTGGTGTGGTTTCAATCTGGACACATGGAAAACCGGATGGATCCGCAGTGAAGCCGGGAGTTGGAGCTTCACTGCGGCAGGGCTGAGGATCTTGAGGATTTTAAATGGTCCAATGTACCTGTCTTTCAACTTAGGTGAGTCCGCTTGGAGGGGGATGTCCTTCGTTGATAACCACACCTCCTGCCCGGGCTGGTATGCAGGGGCCGGGGACCGCCGGCGGTCTGCATGGGCCTTAGCCCTCGTCCGGGCCTTTAACAAGGCAGAACGGGCGGTGCGCCACACCCGACGGCACCTCCGCAGGTGGGCCTGGACCGAGGGCACACCGACCTCTCCCTCCACCACGGGAAACAATGGGGGCTGGTACCCCAGACACACCTCAAATGGGGAGAGGCCGGTGGCAGAAGACACCTGGCTGTTATGTGCATACTCGATCCAGGCCAGATGGTTACTCCAGGCCGTCGGGTGCGCGGATGTCACACAGCGGAGGGTCTGTTCCAACTCTTGGTTGGCCCGTTCTGCCTGTCCGTTCGTCTGTGGGTGGTACCCGGACGAGAGGCTCACGGTGGCCCCCAGTTCTCTGCAGAAACTCCTCCAGACTTGAGAGGAAAACTGGGGACCACGATCCGAGACTACGCCAGTTGGTATCCCATGCAGACGGACGACGTGGTGGACCAGGAGGTCTGCTGTCTCCTGGGCGGTTGGGAGCTTCGGGAGGGCCACAAAGTGGGCCGCCTTGGAGAATCGGTCCACTATCGTGAGCATGGTGGTGTTGCCCTGGGACGGCGGGAGGCCCGTGACGAAATCCAGGCCGATATGGGACCAGGGGCAATGAGGCACAGGAAGCGGCTGGAGAAGGCCTTGGGACCTCTTGTGGTCTGCCTTGCCCCTGGCACAGGTGGTGCAGGCCTGGATATACTCCCGGACGTCGGCCTCCATAGACGCCAACCAGAAGCGCTGCCGGACAACTGCAGCGGTCTTTCGCACCCCTGGATGACAGGAGAGCTTGGAACCGTGACAGAAGTCCAATACTGCAGCTCTGGCCTCTGGTGGGACGTACAGTCGGTTCTTCGGCCCAGTTCCGGGATCCGTGCTCCGTGCCAGGGCCTCCCGGACGGTCTTCTCCACATCCCAGGAGAGGGTGGCCACGAGAGTGGACTCCGGAATGATGGGCTCCGGTGGATCCGACAGCTCAGTTTTGACTTCGTCTTCATGTACCCGGGACAAGGCATCCGATCTCTGGTTCTTGGTCCCGGGGCGACAGGTGATCCGGAACTCAAAATGTCCAAAGAACAGTGACCAGCGGGCTTGCCTGGGGTTCAGCCACCTGGCGGTCCTGATATACTCCAGGTTACGATGGTCAGTGAAAACCGTGAACGGCACAGACGCTCCCTCCAACAGGTATCTCCACTCCTCAAGAGCCTCTTTCACCGCAAGGAGTTCCCGATTGCTGACGTCATAGTTCCGTTCAGCGGGGGTCAACCTGCGAGAAAAGTAGGCACACGGGTGAAGAACCTTATCGGTCTCTCCGCTCTGGGATAGCACGGCTCCTATCCCTGAGTCAGAGGCGTCCACTTCAACCACAAACTGGCGGCTAGGGTCGGGCTGCACCAGAACTGGTGCAGACGAGAACCGGTGTTTCAACTCCTTGAACGCGGCTTCGCACCGATCCGACCAGGTGAAGGGGACTTTTGGAGAGGTCAGGGCTGTCAGGGGGCTAACTACCTGACTGTAGCCCTTAATGAACCTCCTGTAGAAATTTGCAAAGCCGAGGAACTGTTGCAGCTTCCTGCGGCTTGTTGGTTGGGGCCAATCTCTCACCGCCACAACCTTGGCCGGATCAGGGGCGACGGAGTTGGAGGAGATGATGAACCCCAGGAAGGACAAAGAGGTGCGGTGAAACTCACACTTCTCGCCCTTCACAAACAGCCGGTTCTCCAACAACCGCTGCAGGACCTGACGTACATGATGGACATGAGTCTCAGGGTCCGGGGAAAAGATGAGTATGTCATCCAGATATACGAAGACGAATCGGTGCAGGAAGTCCCGCAAGACGTCGTTTACCAATGCTTGGAACGTCGCGGGGGCGTTAGTGAGGCCGAACGGCATGACCAGGTACTCAAAATGACCTAATGGGGTGTTAAATGCCGTCTTCCATTCATCTCCCTTCCGGATCCCAACCAGGTGATACGCATTCCTAAGGTCCAGTTTGGTGAAAATTTGGGCTCCATGCAGGGGCGTGAACACTGAATCCAACAGGGGTAAAGGGTATCGATTACGAACCGTTATGTCGTTCAGCCCCCTGTAATCAATGCATGGACGGAGTCCGCCATCTTTCTTGCCCACAAAAAAGAAACCTGCACCCATCGGGGAGGTGGAATTCCGGATCAGCCCGGCAGCTAATGAGTCCCGGATGTAGGTCTCCATTGATTCGCGCTCAGGACATGAGAGGTTGTACAGCCTGCTGGATGGGTACTCAGCACCCGGGACCAAATCAATGGCACAATCGTATGGACGGTGCGGGGGAAGGGTGAGCGCCAGATCCTTGCTGAAGACGTCAGCAAGGTCGTGGTACTCAACCGGCACCGCCGTCAGATTGGGAGGGACTTTAACCTCCTCATTAGCATTTACACCGGGAGGAACCGAGGATCCTAAACACTTCCGGTGGCAGGTTTCGCTCCACTGAGTCACAACCCCAGACGGCCAATCAATCCGGGGATTGTGTTTAATCATCCATGGGAAGCCCAAAATCACGCGGGAGGTAGAAGGAGTTACAAAAAACTCAATCTCCTCCCGGTGATTCCCAGACACTACCAGGGTTACAGGTAGTGTCTTGTGTGTGATAAAAGGGAGAAGAGTGCCATCTAGTGCTCGCACCTTCACTGGCGAAGAAAGCGCCACCAGAGGGAGCCCTACCTCCCTTGCCCATCTGCTATCCAGCAGATTCCCTTCTGACCCCGTGTCCACCAGTGCTGGGGCTTGAAGGGTTAAATCCCCGCTCAGGATTTTAACTGGGAGTCGTGTTGACAGATGTGTATGACCCACGTGAATGTTTTGACCCCCCCTCAGCCCAGTCTCTAAGGGCGGGCGTTTGTGTTTTGACCGTTTGAGGCAGTCTCTCTGCTGATGCTCACTCGAGCAGCAGACAAAACACTCCCCGCGGACCAGCCTCCTCTGTCTGAATGTGGCCCTGCTCGTGTCCCTAGCACCGTCAGCAATGGGAGCTGTAGCCACACGGAGCGCTGTGGCTGTGGAGCGTGGGGAAGACGGCTCTCTTTCGGACCCGGGAGGAAGAGGGATGGCTTGTGCCTGACCACGCCCTTCGCCTCGCTCCCGTCGGTGTTCTTCTAACCGATTGTCCAATCGTATAACCAAATCGATAAGCTCAGCCAAATCCCGCGGTTCCTCCTTAGCCACCAGGTGCTCCTTCAGGACCGACGACAGTCCGTTTACGAAGGTGGCGTGGAGCGCAGTCATATTCCAGCCGGATCTCGCAGCCGTGATGCGGAAGTCGACTGCATATTCGGCTGCGCTGCGGCGCCCCTGTCTCATTGACAGCAGCACGGTAGACGCGGTTTCGCCTCTGTTAGGGTGATCAAAAACAGTTCTGAGCTCCCTCACAAACCCAGTATAAGAGGCGAGGAGCCGTGAACTCTGTTCCCAAAGCGCTGTAGCCCAAGCGCGTGCCTCGCCTCGAAGCAAATTAATCACGTAAGCCACCTTGCTGGCGTCAGACGTGTACATCACGGGACGTTGTGCAAAGACGAGCGAACACTGCATAAGAAAGTCCGCGCACGTCTCCACACAACCTCCGTACGGCTCTGGGAGGCTTATGTATGCTTCAGGGGATGGTGGGGGGGGTCGTTGAATGACCAGTGGAATGTCTATATTCGGCACCGGGTCGGCAGGAGGAGGAGCTGCAGCAGCGCCCTGAGCGCGCGCTTCCACCTGCGCGGTGAGAGCCTCCATCCTGCGATTAAGGATGACGTTTTGCTCGGTTATCAGGTCCATCCGAGCGGTAAAGGTGGTGAGGATGTACTGCAACTCACCAATCACACCTCCAGCCGACGCCTGCGCACCCTGCTCTTCCATTGGCTGTCCAACAGATGGCTGACGCCCCTCGGGATCCATGACGTTGGCCGAGATATCCTGTTGGGGAAAGTGTAGTGACACGGACCCACAACAGGGGGCGCAAATGAACGGTCAATAGATGAGCCAAAAGGTAACAATTTAATGTTGTGAATGTGCACAACGAATATACAGACAATCTCAGAATCTGATAGCAGTCAATACACAAAGGTGACGTGTGGGCAGGCTCGAGGATAGAAGACGTCTGTCCTGAGAAGAGCCGGAACCACACGATTTCCGCCGCCACCGAACCTGGTGAATACTGGAGCCGCCAAGTCCCGAATTCCCAGGTGATCACCGTCCCCGACTGTCGGATCTGGTACTGCTGGCGAGGAGCACAAACAGTGAGATGTGGGTGTGTGCACACCCAGTAACAAAAACAGTCAGAAGGTGGAAAGTCACCTCCACCTCTAATCACACACTCGTGCAGCTCCTGTCAACCACTTATCTGGTTGGGGTGTGAAGCAAAGCCGTCGCTGATCACACCAAAATGCCAATCCCACAGATAAGGCAACACCCACAGGAAAACGGCTGCAAAGACGTTCAGACTATAAAGTCAGTGTTAAGTTCAGATACAGCAGAGAATATTACCTTCACAGGTAGATGATATCTCGGCAATGAGGTGGAGATGACGTCCGGGTTTTATGCAGTAGTACGATGAAGTGTAGATGGGTGACAGCTGTCATGAGATAATGAGTGACAGCTGTCACCCCCGGCTGTGTCCGTGGCGGCAGTGCCCTCTCGTGCCTGAAGCCCGCACTTCAGGCAGGGCGCCCTCTGGTGGTGGGCCAGCAGTACCTCCTCTTCTGGCGGCCCACACAACAGTAATATGTCAGGACATGCATTTTCACAGCAGCATCATTTGTCCCTCATAACTTCACCCACTTTGCCTCAATTTGGATGATGGACTGCTTCAAGTTCAGTGCACATAAACAATGTCAAATGTATATGTGTTGCCTTTAATTCTGATGTGTGCCATTATTACGTTCAACTAGCAATAATTGTGGATTAATTGCTGTATTTTGTCTGAGGTAATTGGAGTGTAAACGTAATTTTATTGTTGTTGCACTCGTGTAATAACTGACAATAAATCTCATCTCATCTCAACTCTGCATCACTTCCACATCATCGGGGAGCATTCACCTATGTTTGGGTTATGTTTACGGCCATGGTTATGGTTAGGGTTTCCCAGTTCATCACAATCAAACCTACTGCCTCAAAATGTTATGAGCAGGGTGTGGGAATCTTTTGTTTTTTGTTTTTTAATTCAGCGCGTTCAAAAACATTCAGGTGTTTGAAATTGTACTGACAAAACCTTACGGTATCTTACCAAGAGCTTATTCTTTTCTTGCTGTCCACAGCGCACCACCTCGGGGAAGTCCACCAGGGTACCCGCCATGTAGTGACCTTTGGTCTTCTCATGGGAATCCTTATACTTAACCTAGTACAATCCAGATTAATAAAAATAATAATGATGATCATAATAACAATAAAAAAACAAATCTACTAAGTAAATGTCAACACATTGTGTACATTAAGGAGATAAATGTCTTTCGCCATTACTAATTCTGGTAAAGCTGCATAAGACATCAGTAATGAAGTGCACAGACTAACGTACCACTAAAGTGTGTGTGTGTGCGTGTGTGTGATTACGTCAGTGTCAGTATCATTATGAAGGAGAAGCTCACATCACTGATGATGTCCCGGCTCTTTTTGGAGCTGACAAGCGGGATGTACTCATGATCCAGCTGGTAGCCTGTGGCCTTTGTGCCATCCCATTGTTGTTTATAGATTTTCTGAAAGTAACACAACGTTAGAATTGGCCTAATATATCTCATTCATGTCATCTCATATTCAGGAAAATGTGAACAAATGAGTACCAACCTCACTGATGTTCTTCGCCATCTCCCGGCTGTGAGCCAGCTGAGGAGTGTCCTCTGAACCAATGTAATGACCCTTTTCTGCATTAAATGTCTCTTTGTACTTCAGCTACAGCAACACCAAAACAATTTAAGTTAGAATAGACTGATACAAAATTCAATTCTTGTTGCATTTTAACAATTTGAAATTCGACATACATCACTGAGGTTTGCTGCATTTATCTTGGCAAGGACAACATCAGGTCGGTCCACAGTCAAAGTGTACGTTCCAAAGGCTTCTTTGGCATCCTTTGTGTATTGTCTCTGTAAGTTACAATCAAGAATGTGAGACAATACAACAACATAAATAACATATGCTAAGACAAAAATGGAGAAAGAATCAAAGCCTGAAGGTAATTCAGCAGACATACATTATTGAGGATCTCCTGGGCCTTCTTGACTTTTACATGGTCTACTGAGTCAGCTGCCATCCATCCGCAGCCACGCATCCATTCCAGGTCTGACTTATAAATAACCTGAAGATTGAAACAAACATAAATAGAATTGTCTGACAATGATATAATTGTGATCGGTCAATGTGTTTTGTGATGATGCTCACATCACTTTGAAGGTCATAGGCTTTCCGAGCCTGGATAACATCATTCTGGTCAGGCATGCAGGTCCACTCGTGCAGACGGGTTCTGTAGAGGTCATCGTTTACTTGCATCTGGCATTTCTTGGCCATTACAAACTGCAGCATGTCCACTGGCAGTTTAAACTTGGTTTTGGACTGGTTGAAGTCCTTCTTGTAGAGAATGTCACTGGCAATCTTGGCTGAGTTCATAGCCAACATGATCAGAGGGTCATCCTGGACGCTGTGAGCACCGATGTGATGGCCAACTTGTCTACGGTATCCCTCCAAGTATTTGTACTACAAAACAGATGAAAACAATTTTTTAGTGCTTGCATATTCTCAGTGAACTTTGAAGACTTAAAATACTTAATAGGAAATGAGCGGGCACGGCTTTCAAACTTACTTTACTCTGAACGTTAGTATTAAGGATGCACTGTTTGATTGGCACAGCATCACCTGGCATAAAGTAGGCTGTGGCTTTGACCTTATCCCAGTCTTTAGTGTACAAATGCTGTAAGAGATGAAAAAGTAATGAGACCTTTAGGATAATGTAACACTTTTTAAGCTTGAAAGGTACTGTTGAACTAAAAGAAGAGGAGACATTATACCGGGTGAACATTCTTAGCCACTTCTCTGGCTGTGGCCATAGTTGGGGTGTCCACCAGTGAATACTTGGTTTTGTCCTGGTGCCAAGCTGCACGATACTTTGCCTAAATAAAGATAAATTTCTGTTATCAACAGTTAAAAATATGCAAAAGGACCTCCCACTGCCAGATTATTTGAAGAGATTCACATGAAGAGAAGTCTTGATACAAAAACAAGAGAGTATCTGAGTAGCTGAGTGATGGCCAAACCTCATTGAGGACCTCAGCAGCATTCTTGGCACAGGCCAAGTCAACTCTGTCAGTCGGAACTGTGTAATTTTGCTCATCCAACTTGACACGATACCCTCTCTATAAAATATGAAAATAAATATTGGGACATTACTCTTTTGTTATCAAAGCAATTTGAATAAATATTCAATTTTAAAGCTGTATTTGAATGTGTGAAATGAGTGAGTCAGACTTACATCAGCCAGGATCTTCTGAGCATGCTTCACCTTGACGACATCTACGCACTCGTGTGGCATCCACCCACATCCACGTAGCCATTCCATATCAGCTTTGTACACAGTCTGAAGAACCAAAACATATGAATTTGTTCATTGATATCTGAAAATATTCAAAGTTAGAAATTTGTGGCTAAGAGAGGAAAATGGAGAATAGGATTTAAATAGGCAATAACTATTTAATAGTTTTACTACAGTAGCTACGGCTAATCACTGACTACTACCATTAACTTACATCACTCCGGAGATCGTAGGCCTTTCTTGCCTGGACGACATCATTAGAATCAGGCAGACAAGTCCACTGGTGCAAGTAGGTTCTGTAGTTGAAATCATTGACTTGTATCTGGCATTTCTTGGCCAGTTCAATTGTCAGCATATCCACTGGCAAGTGAAACTTGGTTTTGGACTTGTTGAAGTCCTTCTTGTACAAGACTTCACTGGCAATTTTGGCAGAGTTCATAGCCAACATGATCAGAGGGTCGTCCTGGACGCTGCGGGCACCGATGTGGTGACCAAGCTGTCTTCGATAACCTGCCTTGTATTTGTACTGAAAGAGAAGCAATAAAAAGGAAGTGAAATGTTGCCAAAAAGCTAATTTATCAATCTGTTTCACTGAAATTATGACGATGTACTTTCTTACATCACTAATGATATCTCTAGAGGCTTTAGCTTTCAACACAGCTATGGCATCCTCCTTGATATGGTAACCTTTAGCCTTCTGGTCATCCCAGTTCTTTGTGTACAATTTCTGCACAAAGGAAAGAGGTAAGAACAAAGAGACAACAGGACTAAATGCACTGATGCATCTACTAATTACACAGTTAAAAATTACACAATTAAGGAATTTATAAGATAGTATTTACCTACAAATTTAACCTTTTCTACATGATGCAAACTTACATTGCTGACATTGATGGCATTGATCTTGGACAATTCATACGTTGGGGTGTCCGGTGGGATATGAATTGTAAGTTTGTCCTTATTCCAAAGTTCCTTGTATTTTCTCTGCATCAAAACAAAGAAGTGAATGTTCTTCATTTCTGGCACTCATTCAAACAGATATTTGTACAATCCTGAATAATTTCTTCCTAAAGGTTTCAGTTAACAGTTTAGTTACTAGGCAAGCATATGGCTCTCATAAAGAGATTAGCTCTTACATCACTGAGATTATCAGTGTTTTGTTTGGACAAGACAATAGCTGGGAGGTCGACGATGCTGGTGAACTTGACAGTGCTTGGATGCTGGCGGTAGAGTCTTTCATTGAGAATAGTCTGGGCCTTTTTAACTTTGTTGACATCCACAGAGTCATGAGGTGACCATCCACATCCTCTCAACCACTCTAGATCAGATTTGTAGACAACCTGGAAGAACGGTTTTAAAACATTACATTACTATACACAAACATGAATCTTCAGAATGTTTCAAAATGTATGTAAGGACTTTTCTAAATATTTACTCAAGTTGAGTGCAGGATCGGGATCAAAATATTGGTAACAAGCTATAGAACTGAGTTGATAATCTCAAATCCAACTGTAGTGTTAAGAAAAACAAACAAACAAAGACATGCTTTCTCTTATTGTAATATGCTTTTGGGTGCTTCGGTAAGAGTGTAGATGTTTTACCTATTGATTTACATCTGGTTAGAACACTACTGTTCCACAGCATAAGACCCACCATCAGACTGGCAAAATCCTATTATTTTTTCACTTACTCAAAATAAGTAGCCAATTGTTCTGTGTGCTTACATCACTCCGCAGGTCATAGACTTTTCTAGCCTGAACCACATCATTAGAGTCTGGCAGGCAGGTCCACTCATGTAAGTGAGTCCTGTAGTTGAAGTCATTCACTTGTATCTGGCATTTCTTTGCCAGTTCTATTGTCAGCATGTCAACTGGGAGATTGTATTTGGTCTTGGTCTTATTGAAGTCCTTCTTGTAGATATTGTCACTGGTGATCTTAGCTACATGAGCAGCCAACATAATCAGTGGGTCATCTTTAACAGTGAGGGCTCCTATATGGTGGCCACATTGCCTGCGGAAACCAGCCTTGTATTTGTACTGAAAATGTTGAAAAGAAAAGTTTTGGTCAGCTTCATAATGTAATTAAAATTAAAATGTTGAAAAAGGGAAAAAAAAAATCATAGATGGAAAGTAATTTGATCAGACTTACATCACTGGCAATGTCTCTTGAAGCTTTGGCTGCTAACACAGAAATTGCATCTTTTGGTAGGAAGTATCCTTTGCTGATATCTGCCTCAAAGCCTTCACGGTAGTGTTTCTGCATAAAAAAGAATGCCACTATTTTAGCTATTTGTAATGGACACACACTGACTTACAAACTGTGCTAAAGCACCAGCTGTTCACACTATTTTTCTTCAGCATGATTAATCAAATGCACTTCAGCTCATATAGCAATTGTAAAATTTAAGACAAAAAAATATTAATAAAATAAACTAAGACTGATTAAATCAGTTACATGACAGTGTGGTAGGGACTAAATTACCCGACTCAGGTTGAGTTTATTCTGCTGGGCCAACATGACCTCAGGTGTGTCCGGCATGATGTGAACTTGTGTCTTATCCTTCTCCCAGGCAGCCACATATGCTCTCTGTAGAGAGAAGAACATGGTCATGTCTGACTCACACATTATTATGAACAAACTGTGGAGAGAATCTAAACTCTTTATACATAAAACTATAACAGCATAAAAAGAAAAAAAAAGGCATTACCCTGTCCATGATCTGGGCATTGGCTTGAGCAAGAGCATACGGCATGTCAACTGTCTGGGCAGTGAATTTGTACTTGCTGGGATGATGACGATATTTTATGTCACTCAGGATCTCTGCTGCTTTCTTAGCTTTTTCCACATCTAGTGAACCAATAGGCACCCAGCCCATTCCTTTGATCCATTCCATGTCAGCCTTATACACAGCCTGAAAGATATTGTGTGAGGAAACAAATCCATGGGAGTGCGTTTAATTTTTAAAGAACAAAGTCATACTTGTGGCATTCAGCAAACACAATGTTATGAATTCTAAATTCCTACATCACTCCGAAGATCATACGCCTTTCTGGCCTGGACCACATCATTGGAGTCAGGTAAGCAGGTCCATTGGTGCAGACGAGTTCTGTAGTTGAAATCATTGACTTGGATCTGGCATTTTTTGGCCAGTTCAAGATTCAACATGTCCACTGGTAAGTGGAACTTGGTCTTGGACTGGTTGAAGTCTTTCTTGTAGAGGACTTCACTGGCAATCTTGGCTGAGTTCATAGCCAACATAATCAGAGGATCATCCTGGACGCTGCGTGCACCAATGTGGTGACCAACCTGGTTACGGTATCCAGTCTTGTATTTGTACTGTGTGGGCCAAAAAAAAATAAAACAAACAAAAAAAAAAGAGTGAAATGACAATTAACCAATATAATGAATGCAGAAGACAAAATTAGTGGGAAAATTAAATGACTGTATGCTACATACATCACTGATGATACTTCTTGCATGTTTGGCAGCAACAACAGAGACAGCATCTGGCTTAAGGTCATAGCCTTTCCTGAAGATCTCTTCAACACCTTCTCTGTATAGTTTCTGAAAATTAAAAGAATATTGTCCAATTGCAAGAGATTTACTGGATCATGAGGTACTAGTGTGAATTAAAAAAAAATCCTGTCAAAGCCAAAAAAACATACATACCTTGCTAATGTTGTAAGCATTTGCTTTTGAAAGAAGTATCTCTGGCGTGTCAGGAGTTACATGAGTTTTAACCTTGTCTGCTTCCCAAGCAGACACGTAAGTTCGCTATAACCAGACAGACACACACACACACACACACACACACACACACACACACACACACACACACACACACACACACACACACACACACACACACACACACACACACACACACACACACACACACACACAAATCTCAATCTCAAACTGTAATTCTGGATAAAAGAATAAAAACAATTGTTAAAGTTGGTTAAATGTGTGAAAGTGTAGTAAAAATGATACCTTGTTCATGATATCAGCGTTTGTTTTGGCTAAGACCATGGGCATGGCAGTCATGTCAGTAGTATATTTCAGAGTTTCTGGTTTCTGCCTATAGAGACGCTCACTGAGAATTTTTGCAGCATTCTTGGCTTTTATCACATCCAGCGAACCAATAGGAACCCATCCTATGCCCTTAATGAACTCCATATCAGCTTTGTAGACAGCCTGTTGGGAAAAGTGGGAAAAGTTCAACAAGATAACTCAGAAAAAAAAGCATAAAGTGCTCAGATGGGAGATGCTTACATCGCTCTGAAGATCATAAGCTTTCCTGGCCTGGACCACATCATTGGAGTCAGGTAGGCAGGTCCAATTGTGCAGATGAGTTCTGTAGTTGAAATCATTGACTTGGATCTGGCATTTCTTGGCCAGTTCAAGATTCAGCATGTCCACTGGCAGGTGGAACTTGGTCTTGGAAATATTGAAGTCCTTCTTGTAGAGGACCTCACTAGCAATCTTGGCTGAGTTCATAGCCAACATAATCAGAGGGTCATCCTGCACGCTGCGTGCACCAATGTGGTGACCAACCTGCCTACGGTATCCTGTCTTGTATTTATACTAATAAAAAGAACACAAAATGTGAGCTTACAACTGGGAAACATCTCACACAGAGACAAAAAGCTTTAAATCTCTCTATATAGGGTGTCTCAAAAAATATACCCAAAAGTACTCTGAAATATGAATACAAGGAAATGGTTTTACTGTGAAATAATGGCGTTTTTCTCATTTCAGGAACCCTAAAGTTTGTTCTGCAAGACTTTAAAGTCCGGGAAAAATGGCGGAGTTGACCTTAATTCAGAGAACAGAAATGGTTGCGTTTTGGCACCAAACAAAATCAGTGGTTCAGGTTCAGGTATTGAGGATTTTTCACACAGCTGATCCACCAAATCAAAAAACAATTAGCAGAACTGTTGCTAAGTCCTGCAATTGCACTGTGTGCAATTTGAACAAAGGACACAGTGGTAGAAGAAGAACTGGCCATTCAGTGGAACATGTGGATGCTGTAAAAGAGTCAGTTGGGCGAAGTCTGAGAAAATTCATTCGGCGTCTCTCTGCAGAAACTAACATTCATTGTTGTTCTGTGCAATGCATCCTAAGGGCTGACTTGCACCTCTTTCCATACAAAATTCAGTGCCAGAGTGAACTAACTCCCCAGCAAATGGCAAGGAGACTTGAATTTGCTGTGTGCTGGTTTGGTGGTTTTCTGGAAAACTGGAGAGGGATGATTTGTTTCTTAGGAAACTTCAGATGAGGATAAAGGGTTAAAACATCAAAAAGGAAAGACTGAACTAAAAGCTGTGCACTGGGGAGAAAAATTACATGCTTCAGCCACATGGTCTTACAGAAAATGTCTGATAATATTGATTGGTTTTTCTGTGCTGTCAAAATACTTTTGGGTGCATACATGAGACACCATGTATTTATATATTACTGACCAATAATGAGTAAAAATTGGCACAAAGTACTTGTATAGTAAAAATAAAGTAAAAAATAAAGCACTTACATCACTGACAATGTCCCTGGAGGCCTTGGCACTCTGGACAGAGACTGCATCCACAGGAAGATGATAGCCTTTCAGGATGTCAGCTTCATAACCCTGCCTGTATAGTTTCTGCATGACAACAAACACATCACTGGATTGACATTTTGGAAAATGTGAACCTGTGAAAAATATCCTTATTTATGTCTTGCAAGTAACATCATAACATAACTTAAAAAGGTTTAGAGTTTGCAGAGTCACAGTTGGACACACACACACCCACCCACCCACCCACACACACCCACACACACACACACACCCACTCCCACACCCACACACAGAGATTATTTGAGCTTGTTATGCAATTTTTACATTCATGTGCTTTTTCACATTTATTTATGTATTCATGTATTTCTACGTTTATTAATTTGTGTATATATTTATTTGTGTATTTAAACATTTGTTTAATTATATAACACTATTATAGGATAGCATGATGGAAATAAGCAAAATAAAACCATGGTTTGATAATAATAAATTATTATTAAACTTAAACAAAACTAAATTAATGTTATTTGGTATCCATAGAGTGCATACACAAATACAGATATGGATACATGAGGCTGACATTGAAAAGATTTATGAAAAAAAATTCTTAGGCTAACAGTTGATGATAGAATCTGTTGGAAATCACACAAACATGTACAAAATAAACTGTCAAGAAGTATTTCAGTATTAAATAAAGCACCAGATACCACATACATTTTGCCATGTTTAAGCTACTGTGCAGAGATCTGAGGCAACAACTCCAAAAGTTCATTACTTTGGCTGTCATTTCACCAAAAAAAAAAGCAATACAGATTATTTATACATATTTTAACATGTTTTTAACATAATCCAACGAAAGACTCGTTAGTAGACTTTTAATGAGCCTTTCATTGGATTCAGGTGTGTTGGAGTAGGGAGACAACTAAGAGTGTCAGGAAGGTGGCTCTCGAGGACCGAACTTGGCCACCCCTGATATAGGATATCTGGACAACATTAACTCATTATTCTTACAGCCAAAATGATTCAAATTTACAGATCTGGAATTTCAAACACCATAGATGATGTTTAATGGCCATATAGTATTTGTTTTAACGTTTCAGTTAGCAAAACAACATAAAAGTATGGCTAGCATACTGGCATAGTATAGTTCTGCGCTTTTTATTTTTTAAATTCATTTTATTAGTAAATGGAGCGTTCCGCAGCCTCAAGTTTACCTAAATTCTGGGTCTTTTAGTGAAGCTTAAGGCTAGTGGCCGGCGATCACCTTTGTATCCTGTTTTTCTTGTTGTTTAATGCTGGCAAATTATACTGTATTTCTTGCCTTTCTGATGCCTGATTCTGTTTTTTTTTGTCTCTGTTTAAGGTGCAGCTCCATCCACAGATGGGTGTGGTATTTGTGCTGAAAACCCTCCTGTCCTGTGCACCAACAGCATTTTTTGTATATTCGATTTGTGAATTGTTCTGTAATTTGTGTCTGTAGCATGGCCCAAGCAGAAGGTCACCCCTTTGAGTCTGGTCTGCTTGAGGTTTCTTCCTCACACTGAGTTTTTCCTTACCACTGCTGCTCTGGGGGTTAGTAAGGTTAGACCTTACCTGTGTGAAGCGCCTTGAGGCAACTTTGTTGTGATTTGGCATTATATAAATGAAAATAAATTGAAAATTGAAATTGAAAAAGTACTCATGACTGTAAGTCTCTCCGCACACATGTGCTAATGATTAGTGATCATCACTGATGTGTTTTATTCATCTCACTCTGAGCGTTAGCAGGTGCATTTCCGTAAAAGTCTCACTCGGCAATTCTCAGCATTTTTCTCAGCCAAAGAGGTTATGTTTTTGGTCACGTCCGTTTGTTTGTTGGTTGGTTGGTTTGTTAGCAGGATTACTCAAAAAATCCTCAACAGATTTCAATGTAATTTTTACCAGGGGTGTATCTTGGCCTAACTTAGAAGTCATTAAATTTTGGTAATGATCCGGAACACGATCCGGATCCAGTAATTTTTTTAAAGGATTCTTTATCATTGCAAATTTCAACATTTTTGCATCTAACTTAATGAAGTCGGGTCACAAAGGCTGAACAAAAATTAAGTTATGACACATCAATAATTTAGCATTTGTTTCTCCTCATTGAATGAACTTATTATTAGAAAATAAAAAAAAAACTTGTGTAGTTCATGCAGTTTCTCTTTATAAATACATTTGCTGACGATCTAAGGGTTTAACCACTGAATCTGAAACATGACGGTAGATGTGTGAAATGACGTGGAATAAGTCTCTTTGCCAACGGGTATTCCATGTGACGTCAGTGACCCTATGGCCTTGGCGGAGGTTTGTGCTCTCTGAGTGCTTCTAGTTCGGCATGTGACGTACATTTTAGAATAAGCAGAAACATCCCGATGACTGAGACAGAGGGACACAAACCTGCTCCGTCCACAAACATAACTTCTGAGCTTTCGTTCGAAGGTGATGGCTTGGAATTACAGAGGATTTACAGACAGGTGATGTCACACTTCACCCCGAAACTCTTACCTTTTTCAGAGTGTTGGAATTTGGAACGTAAAGTGTGGTAATGCGCTGTTTGTGTGGATGCTGGTTAACTGAAGCTGTGTACATGGACGTACATTTTAACAAACCTCCTGATATGGAGATGGATTTGTGACATTGGAAAAAGTCCAAACACATTATTTCCAGGAGATAATGGACTTTACGTGCCACAATCGTGCGAGAACTAAAGGCGGAGCTGCAGCTGGTGATCACACATGTGTGCATGCGTGGGGGCTTGATTTTGTGAAGTTTACATTTGGAAATAAAGCTGAGACTGGCATGTTCAGGATTGTACAAAATCAACAGTTTTCACTTAAAAACGAGTCATGATAACACAACATCACACTTATATCAACTTTAGAATTAATCTGTGCCTCCGTTGTTAAAGTTATCAGCTACATTCCATTGAAGCGCACGCTGGGACGCTTCTAATAGTTACGTCACCTGTCAGAAACACACGAGTACTGACGAGCAGTTTGTTTTCGGAAGTCTCCATAGCTGTTTGCTGCAAATGGCGTATACTTTGAAACCGGTCATGGAAGTGCACAAAGTAATCCCGATGGATGGATGGTCACTAACAGCCTAAATCTAAATTGTTATGATTTCGGTGTGACATGACCTTTAAAAACAAAAACAACCAACTGCTAAAATAAAACTCAACAATTGTTCAGTGAGTGGAGTGGAGGGTGATTCAATTTCAAAACTCACAGGATTCCTACAACAAGGAGAAGTTTTTGTTTACCAGTATGTGAAGTTAAGCCATGAAACAGTTTGAATGTGGAACTAAAGGAATGTCAAAATACAAATGAATTTAAAACAAGGTACGAGGACACAAGGTACAGGGATGAGGTGACATTTACTGTGTTTACAGGGGTTATTCTTTATTTATTTACTGAGTAATTAAATATTTGTTCTTGCTTAGTGTATCTTACTCTTTTTTTTGTAAATAAAAATTAAATTTGTAGATATTTGATAGAGGGCATGTGTTTAGGTGTATGCATATGTATATACATATATACTGTATAATGAAGCTGAATATAATGTGATGGTGTAATGAATTTGTATTGATTACACCATCTTTCGACTACTGGCTTCACTGAATGCCCTCACATCCATGTATTGTCTGTACTGTCGTCCTCACAGGGGCAAGTTTAATTTTATGTGCATGACGAGGGCCCTGTGACTCAGATGGCCCCACACAATTGTGTATTCTGCCACAGATATCTGGCAGAACTGTAATTTTCCCAGAATGAGCCATACTATCACACAGCATTTTTACTCCCACCTCTACCAGCAGACAGATCAGTTTTTATGCACCTCACAATCATCTGTGGTCTTTGAAGAGCAGGAGAAAAATGTCAAAGAAAAGAAATTGTCTTTGCTCCAGCACTGTGAAAAAGTTATATTAAAAAATAAATAAATAAATAAAATCAATAAATGCTCTTCAATCAGACCCCCAGATACACCACTATGTTCCAGCTGCACAAATCTTGTCTGTACTTCACACGATTCTTACAAGTGGTTCCATCTGCATGACTACATGCTTTACATATTAGTTAATGTTTTTAATTTATCCAGTGATTTGAATTTAAACAACTATGAACTTGAAATATGCAGTGCTGTTGCTTCATAGCATGAAGGTTTTCGTTGAAAGTCCACCCATTCCCAGTTGCCTTGTACATCTGGACGGCATGTGGTGTAAAGCTTCTGCCAAATGTAATTGGCCTTTTTGAAAAAAAAAAAAAAAAATCAAGAGGAGCAGACAAAAGAATAATCATAAACTTAAAATACACACCATGAGGCATATGCATTATTCATCCTATGTTTTCGTTTATGAAGGAACATGTATACATAGATTTGATCAATTATCATAACAACACAATTTTAATGACCACATTTGCTGTCACTGCTGTATGACAATATATATATATATATATATATATATATATATATATATATATATATATATAGACACACACACACACACACACACACACACACACACACACACACACACACACACACACACACACACACACACACACACACACACACACAGTGGGGTAAAAATTTATTTAGTCAGTCCCTGATTGTGCAAGTTCTCCTACTTAGAAAGATGAGAGAAGTCTGTAATTTTCATCATTGGGACACTTCAACTGCGAGAGACAAAATGAGGAAAAAAAATCCAGGAAATCACATTGCAGGATTTTTAAAGAATTTATTTGTAAATTATGGTGGAAAATAAGTATTTGGTCAATAACAAACAAGCAAGATTTCTGGCTCTCACAGACCTGTAACTTCTTCTTTAAGAAGTTCTTCTGTCCTCCACCTGTTACCTGTATTAATGGCATCTGTTGGAATTCATTATCTGTATAAAAGACAGCTATCCACAGCCTCAAACAGTCAGACTCCAAACTCAACCATGGCCAAGACCAAAGAGCTGTCGAAGGACACCAGGAAGAAAATTGTAGATGTGCATCAGGCTGGGAAGAGTGAATCTACAATAGTCAAGCAGGTTGGTGTGAATAAATCAACTGTAGAAGCAATTGTAAGAAAATGGAAGACATACAAGTCCATTGATAATCTCCTTCGATCTGGGGCTCCATGCAAGATGTCATCCCGTGAGGTCAAAATGATCATGAAAACGGTGAACAAAATTCCCAGAACTACACGTAGGGACCTGATGAATGACCTGCAGATAGCTGGGACCAAAGTAACAAAGGCTACACACTATGCACAGAGGGACTCAAATCCTACAGTGCCAGGCGTGTCCCCCTGCTTAAGCCAGTACATGTCCAGGCCCATCTGAAGTTTGCCAGAGAGCATATGGATGATCCAGAAGAGGACTGGGAGAATATCATGTGGTCAGATGAAAGCAAAATAGAACATTTTGGTAAAAACTCAACTTGTCATGTTTGGAGGAAGAAGAATACTGAGTTGCATCCCAAGTACACCATACCTTCTGTGAAGCATGGGGGTGGAAACATCAAGCTTTGGGGCTGTTTTTCTGCAAAGAGGACAGGACAACTGATCCTTGTTAAGGGAAGAATGAACGGGGCCATGTATCGTGAGATTTTAAACCAAAACCTCCTTCCTTCAGTGAGAGTATTGAAGAGGCAACGTGGCTGGGTCTTCCAGCATGACAGTGATCCCTAACACACCGCTTGGGCAACGAAGGAGTGGCTCCGTAAAAAGCATTTCAAGATCCTGGAATGGCCAAGCCAGTCTCCAGACCCCAACCCCATAGAAAATTTGTTGAGGGAGTTGAAAGTCTGTGTTATGTTTATGATTAAAAAAAGATTATGTTACAAAGTATTGAGTTGAACTTTTGTTATTGACCAAATACTTATTTTCCACCATAATTTGCAAATACATTCTTTAAAAATCCTACAATGTGATTTCCTGGATTTTTTTTTCATTTTGTCTCTCATAGTTGAAGTACACCTATGATGAAAATTACAGACCTCTCTCATCTTTCTAAGTAGGAGAACTTGCACAATCAGGGACTGACTAAATACTTTTTGGCCCCACTGTGTGTGTGTGTGTGTGTATATATATATATATATATATATATATATATATATATATATATACTGCTCCCTTGTTTGTACTCGGGGTGGCCACAGCAAATCACAAATCCAAGGTGGATCTGCGTGTTGAACTGGCACAATATTTTTTTTCCTTTTTTTTTTTTTTTTACGCCCTTCCTGATGCAACTCCACATTACATAGAGAAATGTGGCAGGGGTGAACTTGCAACCTTCAACACTGAAAAAAATGCACTAACCACTTGGCCAACACCTGTGCTATATATATAAATGATGAAACAAATTCAAAACATTTACTTAATTATACTCCTATTCATAACAAAATGTATTTGTTCAACTATTTGTATACTTTATTTCTAAATGTATTTGTTAATTTATTTATTTATATGGAAAGCAATTTTTCTTCCTTCAAGTATAACAGCTCCGCAAGCACCAAAAGAAGGCAGGATTTCATTTCTAATTGTTTGCATTTAAACACATACTGACCCTGCTCATGTTGACAGCATTCTGCTGAGACAGGAGGATCTCAGGGGTGTCAGGCATGATGTGCAGCTTTGTCTTTTCATTGTCCCATGCCTCAGTGTAGAGACGCTGCAACAAATCACATAAACTCCAAGAATTTAGTCATATCACTGACTAATAAGCTCTCCAAGACTAATCACATTATGCAGTTTAATAAGCCAATAAAGACACCAGTGAGCATTAGAGTCACAATGAAAAACATTTCCCTTGTACAGATATACATAATACATTTAACTCTGTTCATAGCTAAAGATTCAGTGTGCATTTATTTGACTGAATATATTGAACAAAACACCAAAATAATAGTACTACAGCAAAACTTGAAATGAAATACCTTGTTCATGATCTGGGCATTGGCTTGAGCAAGAACATATGGCATATCAACTGTCTTGGCTGTGAATTTGAAGTTGCTGGGGTGCTGGCGATACTGTCGGTCACTTAAGATCTCTGCTGCCTTCTTTACTTTCTCCACCTCAAGCGAACCAATGGGAACCCAGCCCAGACCCTGGAGCCACTTTAAGTCAGCTTTGTAGACAGCCTGTAAACAACCGTAACACAGAGCTGCAACATGAACATGATAGAGACACAGCATTAAAGAAAGGGGGAAAAAAAAGAACAAGGACTCACATCACTCTGCAGGTCATATGCGTGTCTGGCCTGGACCACATCACTGGAGTCTGGTAAGCAGGTCCAGTTGTGCAGATGAGTTCTGTAGTTAAAATCATTGACTTGGATCTGGCATTTTTTGGCCAGTTCAAGACTCAACATATCTACTGGCAAGTTGAATCTGGTCTTAGACTTGTTGAAGTCCTTCTTGTACAGGGCATCACTGGCAATCTTGGCTGAATTCAGAGCCAACACAAGCAGAGGATCATCCTGAACACTACGGGCACCAATGTGGTGTCCAACCTGCTTCCGGTAGCCTGTCTTGTACTTGTACTAGGAAAGGAAAAAGAAAAGGAAAATCACAAAATTCTGCTATTATGTGTAAATTTGTATACAGAATATATAAATGGTAACTGTGTAAAACTGGCCAAATCCATCAGCATACATCACTAACAATTAGATTAGATTAGATTTCATGTGCGTGTGAGAAACACAGTGCTCCGGTCCCATGTTTGCCATCCAGACATTTGGAGATTGGGTCTGCAGCACCTTTTATGGCCATCTGACAGCAGTTTGTGTTGTCTACATATGCTCTGGATGTGATCTGACAGGCGTGGATGAGGCAGTCAGTCTACGCTCCGACACTACTGACCACGCCTCTTTTCCTCCCGACTGCGTTGGATTATGGCAATATTTGCCGTATTGGGCATGCTTGCGGAACATTCTTGCTTTGTATGACTGGGCTTTAGGAACAGATCCAGAGGTTATTGCCACATTCTTAAGTTTCTTCAGCACGCCCAGTGAGATACTATCATATTTGGTAAATCTAGGTAATATCAGCGATGGCACCCACCTTAATAACAGGGTGTACTGGCTGGATTAAGGCATGCTGGGATATATTTAAACTAATGTCATCTATTTTCTTCTCAAAGTAATCAGCGAAATCTTGGGCTGTAAAAAACAGTGACTTACAGGAGGTTATCCATGAATAAGTGTTGCCACTATGCCGAACAAGAACTTTGAATTATACTTGTTTTTGCTGATCAAATCAAAGAAATAAGCCCACTTTGTAGCCAGTAGTGCATGCTTATTGTCTGGGGCAGCATCGCGCCATACGAGGCAGATACTTCTAGTTCTGAACTACGCCATTTTCATTCTAAACCTCTAGTCTTATGCCTGAGGCCACATAAGTAATCACTGAACCACTGTGTTTGTCATGTCGAGTGTGGTTGTGAGCTCTGAGTTTAAACTGTCCACAAGACTGTTCACTGTATGGTCATTTTTCAAAAGTGACACTAAGATATCAGACAGCCTGGCTTCAAATTCAGTTGTAGTTGAAGAGTTGATGTGCTGCTGCAATGATAAATAAGGTTCTTGTTTCAATAAACCTGGCAGTGAGATTGTAATCATAATAAGTAAGTGATCGGAGACCACTGATGCAAGAGGCATTATGTCAATATTTGTGACAGTGATACCGCGAACCAGGACCAAATCCAGGGTATTTCCATTTATGTCTGGCAAACCTTGAATGCATTGCTGGAATGCTAATACATCCATAATGTCCATAAATGATTTGCAGACAGGGTCAGAAGGCTTATTTATATGAATACTCACGTCACCAACAATCAGAATGTTTCTGCACAGGATGCCAAAATAGAGATAAACTCACCACATTCATCTAAGAATTCAGAATATGGGCCCAGGGGCAATATATGGTGACAAAATAGCATAGTTGATTTTTATTCTTCTGACCTTGGCTATACATAGTATCCTGGGCAGAGCAGAGAGCCAGATGTTCAAACAAATTATATTTTAGACCCCCAACAACCAGATTTATAGATTAGAGCAACACCCCTGCCTTGCTTCGTATCACGAGGGACATGATTAAATGTGTATGCTGGTGGGCAGGGTTCATTTAAGGGGAGGACAACAGTAGGTTTAAGCCAGGTTTCAAATAAACCATTCATATCTAAGTGGTGCTCCATAATGAGATTGCTTATCAAAACTGATTTTGAGGACAGTAATCTTATGCTAATGAGACCCAGACTAAGGACCTCAGTGGGGTTGATATTTGGACATTTGTATTAATTAGAAGAGCGTCGTTCGAGCCAGCAGCCCGTTCAGAGAAAGTACTCCCATACTTACTACAATCCAGGTGATCACAGTTTCCTTTTTAGCGAAACACAAACATTTTTTTCTTCCAGCATTAGGAGAACTGAATCTCCACTATCGACATGCCTGAATAAGTTCAGCCTATAGAAAACAGAGCCATGCAGCTTTTTACAGCCCTCTCTCTCTTTTTCTCTCACCATTTTTACAATCTCAATTAGATTCACTATGCCGCAACTAACTGCAGGTACAGCCACAAAAAACCTGACACTGGAGATGTTTAACATGCAGGCAGGAGGCGTCAGTCATATACAGCTTCTAATAGTAACCAACCAATCTAGCAGAGACAGACAATGGGCCCGTGCCATGGCTACAGTGGATATTGATCTGGAGGAGTGTATTGCTTTAATTTTTCTAAAAAAAAAAATGACCAAAGGTCATTTGACTATAGATTCTGCATCACTTACTCACAGATTCCTTGAACAAACAAGGCCTTGTCAACCCTCAATACCTTCATAGACAATTTCCTAAGTTCTCTGTACAGCCTGGAATTGCCAAAAGCCATGCACTTTGAGAATTCTGACCCTGATCTTAGATTTTGCTATCTGAGGTATTTTAGCACCTAGAAGAAGAAAATTAAATTGTATACCTAGAATTTAAACCTGCCCTAAATAATTTATCTGCCATGAGATGGCACACTAGCTATATTCACGATAAAAACAAAGCTCTCAGCTCAGCCACTCCTCCCTAGACCTCCTTCCCTCCACCTATCCTCCACACTGAACAGATGAAACAATAGTTGGAGCCTTTCAACATGTCTACCAGCTCTCTGTGAGGGAAAAGCCAGATGTGTAGAATGTAGCCTGACCACATTATTGGTCAGCAGCAGTTTTACCATTTACTCATCTTGAGTATTGTGTTCAGGCTTGGGCATAGTTAAACAAAAATATAGGAAAAGGTCCAAAGAAGTCCTATGAGGACAGACTTGCTGAACTGGGTCTAACCACTTTAGATGATAGACGTATCAGAGGTGATTTGATTGAAATGTATAAAATTTTGCATGGCTACGAAAATGTAAACTTTAAAATTTTCTTTGAAATGAGAAGGTATGCGCCAATAAAACAGTGGGATTCTGTAGAGACTTTCAAGTCCAGACTTAGGCACTTATTTTCCCTTTCGTATGGCTAGCATACTGTCATAGTGTGTTACTATGCTTTTTAATCTTTCAATTCATTTTATTAGGAAACAAAGCGTGCCGTGGGCTTAACTTTATTTAGATTCTGGATCTTTTGTTGAGGCTTGGGGCTGGTGGCCGGCGATCACCTTGGTCTTGTTGCTTAATGCTGACAAATTGTACCATGTTTGTTGTCTTTCTGATGCCTGAATCTTTATTCTGATGCCTGATTTTTTATTTGTGTGAAGTGCCTTGGGGCAGCTTTGTTGTGATTTGGTGCTATATGAATAAATGAAATGAAATGAATGAAATGTGATTTTTGGATACACTTCTGGAAAGCTGCTGCCATAAACCATTTTTACAGAATTCAACAGCTATGAGTAGTGAGTACTGTGGTCTAGAGATGTAGGGAGGAACAATGGGCGGGACTAACATCCACTTCTGCAAGATTTCTACATGTGTACATATGAAAATATCATGACCATGCAACCAGACCAGTAACAGGGGATAAAAAAAAAAGCTCAGCTTGTTGGCTGCTATATTCATGTGTCATTCATTTAGGGCACCTTTAAAGCTGTGTATTGGTAGCATGGCCCAAGCAGAGGGTCACCCCTTTGAGTCTGATCTGCTTGAGGTTTCTTCCTTAAATTATCAGAGGGAGTTTTTCCTTATGGCCCCTTCACACATAGTGCGAAGTTTGGATGGTGTTTGGACAAAAATGGTGAAACAGTTTGAAATTAGCGAACGAAACATTGCGCCGACGGGCAGGCGTACATGAACTCGGTGCGAGAGTTCATACACGCACTGGTGTCCTTCAAGGAGGAACAGTGCCAGGTGCACCACATGGCATCACTTATGTGGAAGAAATAAAAACTAGTTGGTACATGTTGGACCACATTGCACTGCTTATGTGGAATAATAATAAAAAAAGAAAAAACAGACCACCTGGGACACGAACTTGCACCTTTCAAAAGCTCTAATTCCCAGTCAGAGACTTTACCACTGAGCTACAGAGCTATTCTTTGAAAGCTGTGGGAAACTACCACATATCAGGAAGGACATGGAAGTATTACAAAAAAAAAAAATGAATAAAATAAAATCCCACACCATATAAAAACACTGCATTTATCAAGCAAACTATACAAATATGATCCGTTTGATCCTCTGGTGATGATCCATGGTCACAGACATACAGTCATGAAATGACATGAATGAGAAGCAGTGTGCTCATCTAATGGTCCAACCTGGTCTCACGGCAAGTCGTGGTTCAGCACCACGAAATATACAATAATCTATTCTAATTCATTCTAATTCATTCTGTGTTGGCTGCATGAAATTACAACCCCAATTCCAATGAAGTTGGGATGTTGTGAAAAATGTAAATAAAAATAGAATACAATGATTTGCAAATCCTCTTCAACCTATATTCACTTGAATACACCACAAAGACAAGATATTTAATGTTCAAACTGATAAACTTTATTGTTTTTGTTCAAATATTTGCTCATTTTGACATGGATACCTGCAACACGTTTCAAAAAGCTGGGACAGTGGTATGTTTACAGTGGTTGGCTCTCACTGCGGTATTGTATCACTTCCTGTTCCGGAGCACAGCGGTGTTTTTCTGTATCTGTTAGCTGTTTAATCTGCGCAGTTAGATTGATCTAGTTATCTAGATTACGATTGGTTTCCCAGTGTAATCTTTACGTGCCTTAACTAAAGCACTCCTTCTGCTGAATCACCTATAAATTATTTACACATTATTCACTTTGCGTGTTTTTAGGAATCCGCTAGCTTAGCGTAGCTACTAGCTCTTAGCCGATTTAGCATGGCGGCTTCTCCTGTCTCTCCCGCACTTTTCTGCTCTGGGTGTGAAATGTTTAGTTATTCCTCGGCCTCCTTTAGCAGTAACGGTACTTGTAATAAGTGTAGCTTATTCGTAGCTTTGGAGGCCAGGCTGGGCGAATTGGAGACTCGGCTCTGCACCGTGGAAAATTCTACAGCTAGCCAGGCCCCTGTAGTCGGTGCGGACCAAGGTAGCTTAGCCGCCGTTAGTTACCCCCTGGCAGATCCCGAGCAGCCGGGAAAGCAGGCTGACTGGGTGACTGTGAGGAGGAAGCGTAGCCCTAAACAGAAGCCCCGTGTACACCGCCAACCCGTTCACATCTCTAACCGTTTTTCCCCACTCGACGACACACCCGCCGAGGATCAAACTCTGGTTATTGGCGACTCTGTTTTGAGAAATGTGAAGTTAGCGACACCAGCAACCATAGTCAGTTGTCTTCCGGGGGCCAGAGCAGGCGACATTGAAGGAAATTTGAAACTGCTGGCTAAGGCTAAGCGTAAATTTGGTAAGATTGTAATTCACGTCGACAGTAATGACACCCGGTTACGCCAATCGGAGGTCACTAAAATTAACATTAAATCGGTGTGTAACTTTGCAAAAACAATGTCGGACTCTGTAGTTTTCTCTGGGCCCCTCCCCAATCGGACCGGGAGTGACATGTTTAGCCGCATGTTCTCCTTGAATTGCTGGCTGTCTGAGTGGTGTCCAAAAAATGAGGTGGGCTTCATAGATAATTGGCAAAGCTTCTGGGGAAAACCTGGTCTTGTTAGGAGAGACGGCATCCATCCCACTTTGGATGGAGCAGCTCTCATTTCTAGAAATCTGGCCAATTTTCTTAAATCCTCCAAACCGTGACTATCCAGGGTTGGGACCAGGAAGCAGAGTTGTAGTCTTACACACCTCTCTGCAGCTTCTCTCCCCCTGCCATCCCCTCATTACCCCATCCCCGTAGAGACGGTGCCTGCTCCCAGACTACCAATAACCAGCAAAAATCTATTTAAGCATAAAAATTCAAAAAGAAAAAATAATATAGCACCTTCAACTGCACCACAGACTAAAACAGTTAAATGTGGTCTATTAAACATTAGGTCTCTCTCTTCTAAGTCCCTGTTGGTAAATGATATAATAATTGATCAACATATTGATTTATTCTGCCTAACAGAAACCTGGTTACAGCAGGATGAATATGTTAGTTTAAATAAGTCAACACCCCCGAGTAACACTAACTGTCAGAATGCTCGTAGCACGGGCCGGGGCGGAGGATTAGCAGCAATCTTCCATTCCAGCTTATTAATTAATCAAAAACCCAGACAGAGCTTTAATTCATTTGAAAGCTTGTCTCTTAGTCTTGTCCATCCAAATTGGAAGTCCCAAAAACCAGTTTTATTTGTTATTATCTATCGTCCACCTGGTCGTTACTGTGAGTTTCTCTGTGAATTTTCAGACCTTTTGTCTGACTTAGTGCTTAGCTCAGATAAGATAATTATAGTGGGCGATTTTAACATCCACACAGATGCTGAGAATGACAGCCTCAACACTGCATTTAATCTATTATTAGACTCTATTGGCTTTGCTCCAAAAGTAAATGAGTCCACCCACCACTTTAATCATATCTTAGATCTTGTTCTGACTTATGGTATGGAAATAGAAGACTTAACAGTATTCCCTGAAAACTCCCTTCTGTCTGATCATTTCTTAATAACATTTACATTTACTCTGATGGACTACCCAGCAGTGGGGAATAAGTTTCATTACACTAGAAGTCTTTCAGAAAGCGCTGTAACTAGGTTTAAGGATATGATTCCTTCTTTATGTTCTCTAATGCCATATACCAACACAGTGCAGAGTAGCTACCTAAACTCTGTAAGGGAGATAGAGTATCTCGTCAATAGTTTTACATCCTCATTGAAGACAACTTTGGATGCTGTAGCTCCTCTGAAAAAGAGAGCTTTAAATCAGAAGTGTCTGACTCCGTGGTATAACTCACAAACTCGTAGCTTAAAGCAGATAACCCGTAAGTTGGAGAGGAAATGGCGTCTCACTAATTTAGAAGATCTTCACTTAGCCTGGAAAAAACAGTCTGTTGCTCTATAAAAAAGCCCTCCGTAAAGCTAGGACATCTTTCTACTCATCACTAATTGAAGAAAATAAGAACAACCCCAGGTTTCTTTTCAGCACTGTAGCCAGGCTGACAAAGAGTCAGAGCTCTATTGAGCTGAGTATTCCATTAACTTTAACTAGTAATGACTTCATGACTTTCTTTGCTAACAAAATTTTAACTATTACAGAAAAAATTACTCATAACCATCCCAAAGACGTATCGTTATCTTTGGCTGCTTTCAGTGCTGCCGGTACTTGGTTAGACTCTTTCTCTCGATTGTTCTGTCTGAGTTATTTTTCATTAGTTACTTCATCCAAACCATCAACATGTTTATTAGACCCCATTCCTACCAGGCTGCTCAAGGAAGCCCTACCATTATTTATGCTTCGATCTTAAATATGATCAATCTATCTTTGTTAGTTGGCTATGTACCACGGCTTTTAAGGTGGCAGTAATTAAACCATTACTTAAAAGCCCTCACTTGATCCAGCTATCTTAGCTAATTATAGGCCAATCTCAACCTTCCTTTTCTCTCAAAAATTCTTGAAAGGGTAGTTGTAAAACAGCTAACTGATCATCTGCAGAGGAATGGTCTATTTGAAGAGTTTCAGTCAGGTTTTAGAATTCATCATAGTACAGAAACAGCATTAGTGAAGGTTACAAATGATCTTCTTATGGCCTCGGACAGTGGACTCATCTCTGTGCTTGTTCTGTTAGACCTCAGTGCTGCTTTTGATACTGTTGACCATAAAATTTTATTACAGAGATTAGAGCATGCCATAGGTATTAAAGGCACTGCGCTGCGGTGGTTTGAATCATATTTGTCTAATAGATTACAATTTGTTCATGTAAATGGGGAATCTTCTTCACAGACTAAAGTTAATTATGGAGTTCCACAAGGTTCTGTGCTAGGACCAATTTTATTCACTTTATAATTTCCTGCTTTTAAACTCAGATAAAACTGAAGTTATTGTACTTGGCCCCACAAATCTTAGAAACATGGTGTCTAACCAGATCCTTACTCTGGATGGCATTACCCTGACCTCTAGTAATACTGTGAGAAATCTTGGAGTCATTTTTGATCAGGATATGTCATTCAAAGCGCATATTAAACAAATATGTAGGACTGCTTTTTTGCATTTACGCAATATCTCTAAAATCAGAAAGGTCTTGTCTCAGAGTGATGCTGAAAAACTAATTCATGCATTTATTTCCTCTAGGCTGGACTATTGTAATTCATTATTATCAGGTTGTCCTAAAAGTTCCCTAAAAAGCCTTCAGTTAATTCAAAATTCTGCAGCTAGAGTACTGACGGGGACTAGAAGGAGAGAGCATATCTCACCCATATTGGCCTCTCTTCATTGGCTTCCTGTTAATTCTAGAATAGAATTTAAAATTCTTCTTCTTACTTATAAGGTTTTGAATAATCAGGTCCCATTTTATCTTAGGGACCTCGTAGTACCATATCACCCCAATAGAGCGCTTCGCTCTCAGACTGCAGGCTTACTTGTAGTTCCTAGGGTTTGTAAGAGTAGAATGGGAGGCAGAGCCTTCAGCTTTCAGGCTCCTCTCCTGTGGAACCAGCTCCCAATTCAGATCAGGGAGACAGACACCCTCTCTACTTTTAAGATTAGGCTTAAAACCTTCCTTTTTGCTAAAGCTTATAGTTAGGGCTGGATCAGGTGACCCTGAACCATCCCTTAGTTATGCTGCTATAGACGTAGACTGCTGGGGGGTTCCCATGATGCACTGTTTCTTTCTCTTTTTGCTCTGTATGCACCACTCTGCATTTAATCATTAGTGATCGATCTCTGCTCCCCTCCACAGCATGTCTTTTTCCTGGTTCTCTCCCTCAGCCCCAACCAGTCCCAGCAGAAGACTGCCCCTCCCTGAGCCTGGTTCTGCTGGAGGTTTCTTCCTGTTAAAAGGGAGTTTTTCCTTCCCACTGTAGCCAAGTGCTTGCTCACAGGGGGTCGTTTTGACCGTTGGGGTTTTACATAATTATTGTATGGCCTTGCCTTACAATATAAAGCGCCTTGGGGCAACTGTTTGTTGTGATTTGGCGCTATATAAAAAAATTGATTGATTGATTGATGTTTACGACTGTGTTATGTCACCTTTCCTTCTAACAACACTCAATAAGCGTTTGGGAACTGAGGACACTAATTGTTGAAGCTTTGTAGGTGGAATTCTTTTCCATTCTTGCTTGATGTATGACTTCAGTTGTTCAACAGTCCGGGATCTCTGTTGTTGTATTTTGCGCTTCATAATGCGCCACATATTTTCAATGGGCAACAGATCCGGACTGCAGGCAGGCCAGTATAGTACCTGCACTCTTTTACTACGAAGCCATGCTGTTGTAACACGTGCAGAATGTGGCTTGGCATTGTCTTGCTGAAATAAGCAGGGATATCCCTGAAAAAGACATTGCTTGGATGGCAGCATGTGTTGTTCCAAAACCTGGATGTACCTTTCAGAATTGTTGGTGCCATCACAGATGTGTAAGCTGTCCATGCCATGGGCATTAACACATTCCCATACCATCACAGATGCTGGCTTTTGAACTTTGCGCTGGTAACAGTCTGGATGGTCTTTTTCCTCTTTTGTTCTGAGGACATGACGTCCATGATTTCCAAAAATAATTTGAAATGTGGACTCATCAGACCACAGGACACCTTTCCACTTTGCATCTGTCCATTCAAATGAGCTTGAGCCCAGAGAAGGCGGTGGCGTTTCTGGATGTTGTTGATGTATGGCTTTCGCTTTGCATGGTAGAGTTTTAACTTACACCTGTAGATGTAGTGACGAACTGTGTTAACTAACAATGGTTTTCTGAAGTGTTCCTGAGCCTACACGGTAAGATCCTTTTCACAATGATGTCGGTTTTTAATGCAGTGCCCCCTGAGGGATCGAAGGTCATGGGCATTCAATGTTGGTTTTCGGCCTTGCCACTTACGTGTAGAAAGTTCTCCAGATTCTCTGAATCTTCTGATTATATTATGGACTGTCGATGATGGAATCCCTAAATTCCTTGCAATTGAATGTTGAGAAACATTGTTCTTAAACTGTTGGACTATTTTTTCATGTAGTTGTTCGCTTGTGAATAGCTGAGCCTTTTGGGGATGCGCCTTTTATACCCAATCATGACACTCACATGTTTCCAATTAGGTGTTCTTTGAGCATTCATCAACTTTCCCAGTCTTTTGTTGCCCCGTCCCAACTTTTTTGAAATGTGTTGCAGGCATTCATGTCAAAATGAGCAAATATTTGCACAAAAACAACAAGGTTTATCAGTTTGAACATTAAATATCTTGTCTTTGTGGTGTATTCAATTGAATATAGGTTGAAGAGGATTTGCAAATCATTGTATTCTGTTTTTATTTACATTTTACACAATGTCCCAACTTCATTGGAATTGGGGTTGTGTAAGTGAAGTTGGGGGGGGGGGGGGGGGTTATGGTTAGAGTTTGGGAAGGAGTAGGGTTAGGTTATGGTTGGGGGTAGGAGTAGGGTTAGTAATAGTGAGTTAAATAAAACCTTGTCACGAAAATTTGACTCATTTCGTGATGGGAGCATGAAAAAAAATGTGAGACTGGGCTGACTGGTCAGGTGCGTCCAGTTGGCCACATGTGTGTTCTGCCCAACGGCACGCCACAGCACCGTCAGTGTCCGCTCCATGCGTGTGCTCACTTGCTGCAGCTTGTCACCACCACAACATATATCTTTTTATGTATGTCCATGTAAATAGAGCAATCAGACACACACGCCTCACAGTGGACAGTTTTTAGTCCATGACTGTCCAAACACAGTAGGTGTTGTGTAGCTGGAATGTCCAGAATGACGGATCACCACAGCTGGTTCTGTCAGAAGCCATGCCTCCCGTGGGTGGAGCACACACATCCCCGTGTCAGTGTGTGTTTGCAAAGTGAGGAACTTAGACAAATTTCACAGCAGTATGACAGTGGTCGTCTGCAGTCTGTCGTGTGAAGATTGCGACTGGCCACACATTTTCTAAGTGTCATGCGAGCAGTGTTAGATGTTCATCCGTGTCACTTGGAATTTGGCTGGCACCTGCCGCGAGAGGGTGCGATGGGCTTGCACAGTGCACACTTTGTCTTTCTGTGTGAGCAAATATTTGTAGCAACAGGTGTACAAGGCGTCGGTGGAAGGGACGACACGGTTTGCACACAATTCCTGCATCATGCACACTAAGTGTGCACTTCGTCCAAACTTTGCACTGTGTGAAGGGGCCCTTACCACTGTCGCCTGTGTGCTTGCTCTAGCAGTTGGTAAAGTTAGACCTTACTTGTGTGAAGTGCCTTGAGGGAGCTATATAAATGAAATAAATTGAAATTAAATTGAAATTGAATTGTACGGCCTTTCAAATTTCACAAAACTGATGAAATTTAGTTTCTACTGAAATCCAAACATTATAATATTGGTTTATTTTTGAAATGTGTTGCCATATTACACTGCTTTTTAGAGAATAAAACATATTTACCTTGGGGAAATTCCATAATGAATATTTAAATTTCCTTTTTAGTGTTTGTGTGCATGCATGAGGTTTTGAAGTTACCTTTGACCTCGTGTGATGCGGGCACATGGGGCTTGCATGCTAACAAGATGTCTTGTAAATCATTTCAGACGTGTTACAGATGAGCCCTGTTAACTCACGCACGTGTAAGTCGCGATTCGGCTTTTTGATTTGACCATTTTTTGGGAGGGACGACACTGCGGACAATGATTTCTTCTTCCTCCGTCGATCCACTCTCTGCTTGTCAGAGATGAGAGCAGATGATTCTGTGTGGAAGATTCCTGACGATTAGAAGTTTTTGGATGTGACTCTATTGATCCTTACTGCTGGTTCAGATTGGGCTGGAATTTATACACGCGCCCGCCACACTCCCACAAGAACCCACATGTTTTTGAACCCACTCCAAATGAAGAAATCATCACCATCCAGGAAGGAATCAGACTTCAAATACTCAAAACTATTATTATAATGGCAAAGGTAAGCTTATTTAAAAAAAATGTTTTGGTCAATTTAATTAACTCGTGGTTTCAGATAACTTACAGTCTGATTTTGTGGACCCAAACTCGCGCAAGTTAATGGGGCTCACCTGTATATGGTTTCAAAAACAGTATTTTTAAATTTAGAAGTATCTATTTCTTGTCATCTTTTACAAAGCATATGAGATTAATTTTTCAGATTGTTTTAGCCATGTTGGAATAATTTGTTCGAGAGAGCAGCCAACAGATGTCATGATGCATCTCTACTGTGACTGGCTGTTGCCATGTACTAACCAGCATCCCTTGCACAAATCGGGGAATGCCCCTCTGTGATCTATGATGTCACTATCATAGACTGTATGGGTCGCTACCACAACTAATTCAAAGTTGTCTGCTCTTTTGAAATGATTTATTAATTTGAACTATTTAGACATTTTTACAGACACATGACTTCTTATGACTTAAGTCTTAAAAAACCCAAAGGTGATACACTTTTAAAGAAGCCACAAAATAATGATGATGATGATGATGATGAAGGTGAAGAAGAAGAAAAATATGTGTCAGGGGGTATGTTTGATCTGCTTTTATTTCTTGGTTGTGATCCGTTTTTGTCTGTTGGTTGTCTTCCCATTTGTTTATTTTCTTGTTGGATTCTTTTCTGCTTGGGTCTTTCTGCCTTTCTTGGTGGTGGGCGTGTCTGTCTCTCTCTCTCCCTGGTCACGCCCCCCTTTCTGGTGCTTTCCACGCTCACCTGTTCTCAATTTTCAGCTCATCACTGGGGTGTATATATTCTGCTCCTTCTGCTTTGTTTCTTCGCCAGATGGATGCGCCTTCTTTCCAACTCTCACTTGTGTTCCATAGTCCTGCCTGCCTCATTGTGTATTCGACCTCCTGCCCGTTTGTTCCGACCATGATTAAGCCTGATGATAATATTACTGCTGCTGTTGTTTTTTGGACTGCCTACCCGTGTACCGACCACTGCTTGTCACACCACTAAAGTTTGTCAACCAGAGCTGTGCTTGTGAGCCTTGCATTTGTGTCCTAACCGAACCACCGAACCGAACCGAACCGAAGTGAATATAATGGTGAAGAAGAACAAGGAGAAGAAGAAGAAGAAGAAGAAGAAACCTACATCACTGGCAATGTCTCTGGAAGCCTTGGCTGCAATGATAGAAATGGCATCACCACGCAGATCGTAGCCTTTCTTTTTGGACTCTTCATTTGCTTGTTTGTACCTTTTCTGTAAACAAACAAAACATAAAAAATGTACATAAGTGTAAAAACTTGAGGTTGCTTGTAATTGATATATGAGGGTTGCTGTCTTATTTCATGCACAAAATCATTCACTTACCACACTGTAGTTGTAGTTGTTTGCCTTGGCTAGCAGGATGTCCATAGCATCGGGCATAACGTGGATCTTACACTTCTCATTCTCCCAGGCTTCAATATATGCTTTCTGCAATCATACAGGTCAATAACACAACAGCTTATTTCTACATCATGAAATGTGGATTAGTTTAACAGCATTTTGAGAAGTTATTAGTGATTACCTTGTTCATAATCTGAGCGTTGGCCTTCGCCAATGCCACAGGCATGTCTTCTATTGTGCATTTGTATGTGAATTTGCTTGGGTGCTGACGGTACTTTCTCTCACTTAGGATCTCAGCAGCTTTCTTTGCCTTTTCCACATCCAGAGACCCTATAGGCACCCAACCAGTACCCTTCATCAGCTGCAGATCTTCTTTGTAAACAGCCTGGATAAAACAAAGATATATTTGTGTTAATGTTGCTACACATTTACATATTTTGAAACACAATTTTTCAGTTTTCAGTTAATGCATACATCACTCTGGAGGTCATATGCATGTTTGGCCTGGACTACATCACTGGAGTCTGGTAGGCAGGTCCATTGGTGCAAATGAATTCTGTAATTAAAATCATTGACTTGGATCTGACATTTTTTGGCCAGTTCAAGGCTCAGCATGTCCACTGGCAGGTGAAATCTGGTCTTGGACTTGTTGAAGTCCTTCTTGTACAGGGCATCACTGGCAATCTTGGCTGAGTTCATAGCCAGCATAATCAGAGGGTCATCCTGGACGCTGCGTGCACCAATGTGGTGTCCAACCTGCTTACGGTAACCTGTCTTGTACTTGTACTGGGAATAAATAAATAAATCACACAAAATTCTGTTATTACATGTAAATTCATATACAGAATACACAAAGAGTAACTGTGTATATGTGGTCACGTCCAGCAGCATACATCACTGGCAATGTCTCTGGAAGCCCGAGCTGCAATGATTGGAATGGCATCATTACGCATATCATAGCCTTTCTTCTTGGCATCTTCATGAGCCTGTTTGTACTTTTTCTGAAAATAAACACAAACATTGAAAATACAAGAGCAAATAAATTTCTTATTGCTTCTGATGAAGACATGCTGCTTTATCCCTGCCACCACATACCAGACTGTAGTTGTAATTGTTTGCTTTGGCCAGCAGAACATCCATAGCATCGGGCATAATGTGGAGCTTACACTTCTCATTCTGCCAGGCTTCAATATATGCTTTCTGCAAATGAATAAACCAAAATTATGAACATTTATCCACTTTATGAATTATGCAACTATGAACTTTTATAAGAAAACATTTTAAAAGTATAACTAGCTTGGCTATAATTGTATTATATATTTTAATTGTGGATGAAAGATGTACCTTGTTTATAATCTGAGCATTAGCTTTAGCCAGTGCCATCGGCATATCTTCTGTTGTGAGCTTGAATCTGAATTTGCTTGGGTGCTGGCGATAATTTTTTTCACTCAGGATCTCACCAGCTTTTTTCACCTTCTCCACATCCAGTGACCCTATAGGCACCCATCCAATACCCTTCAGATCTTCCTTGTAAACAGCCTGGAAAACGCAACAAGGGTTTAAACAATATTTAAATTTTATTTTCATCATTCTGAAAAAAAAAAAAAATGCAGTGCACGTATGCTCACATCACTTTGTAGGTCATATGCATGTCTGGCTTGAACCACATCGCTGGAGTCTGGTAGGCAGGTCCATTGGTGCAAATGGATTCTGTAGTTAAAATCATTGACTTGGATCTGACATTTTTTGGCCAGTTCAAGACTCAGCATGTCTACTGGCAGGTTGAACCTGGTCTTGGACTTGTTGAAGTCCTTCTTGTACAGGGCATCACTGGCAATCTTGGCTGAATTCAGAGCCAACATGAGCAGAGGGTCATCCTGGATGCTACGAGCACCAATGTGGTGTCCAACCTGCTTACGGTATCCTGTCTTGTACTTGTACTGAAAAACAAATATGCGGTTACTATAAAGTAGGAACAATGGTGGTCATGGTCCACAATGGTGGACTTCTGGCTCTCACGTAATTTCAACCTACATTCATGATATTATCCACAACTTTAATACATTTAACGATTACCAGCATTAAATATTACCTGAAAAATAATGTCACAGATTTATGTCAGTCAGTCAATATCAGTACAATGCTTAAACATACAAGAACACTGAAACCACCTGATACTTTTTTCATTTTCAAATATTATAAAAGCAAGTAAAAAAAGAGTTATGTTACATCACTGGCAATATCCCTGGAAGCCTTGGCTGCAAGGATAGAAATAGCATCATTTCGCAGGTCGTATCCCTTCTTTTTAGCATCTTCATTGGCTTGTCTGTACATTTTCTATATGAAAGAAAGAACATAAAAATCATCTTCAACCATGTTTTGAAAAAGGAAGTAGAAGAATTAGTATCTGTTTGAAGAAGTTGCAACTGTTTCAAAAAAAAAATGTTCATGTTTAAGAAAGTCTCACCACACTGTAGTTGATTTTATTTGCTTTGGCTAGTACAACATCAATTGCATCAGGCATGACATGGATGGAAGTCTTGGCTTTTTCCCAGTCTTGAATGTAGGCTTTCTATGGAGGAAAAGCATTTCATGTTCAGGTTCAACATATAGAATAAACATTAAAAAGGCAGTACAGTTTTACAGAAGTTCATACACACCAAAACCTTCAAACCTAATTTCCTCTACTGCTTTGACTCCATTTTATTAAACTATATGTGCATTAAGTGAATTAGAATGTAAAGACTGCAGCCAAGTGTAGATACACCATTTGTAATAACAAAAGGTTTTATGTATTTAGGGTTTAAAATTAGTCCTGATGTGAAAGGAATAGCTTGTTTAAATAATAATCCTTTGTTGGACAGAAGGAGGGAGATACTAAACGGATGGACCCAAGTGTCAATACTTATGATTGGTTGATTAAAATGTTTGTCTTACCAAAATGTTTGCATCATTTTCAGAGACTTCCGCTTCCTTTACCTGATACGTCTTTCACCACAAGAATATTTTTATCTATTTCTCTGTACCTCCATTGTCTGAGACTGAGGAATTAACTGTATTCCACGTCAGTGGTAGAGGACAATTGTCTTTGTTCTATGAGTTAACATAGATTAATTCAAAAGATTAATTTTCCAAAAGGCTGGATGCATGGAGAATTGACAAAAAGGAGGACATTCATGAAGTGGACTGGGAAATGACTTGTCTAAAGGCCCAGACCCAGTCTATTAACACAAATATTAAGTTATTACAATGTAAGTGTTGATGCCTACTTATCATATACCTGCAGTTGTGGTCAGACGTTTACGTGGACTCATCATGGGCATGAATCTCATGGTAATTATAGGCTTTTAATGATGTCTTTGAACTGTTCTTTTGCCAGGGTGGAATGATTGTACTGCTTGATTGATTGTTTATTTAGTAAAATAATGTACAAAGTATATATGTAATTTCACATTAAAATACATTTATAGCACAAGAAAGTGAAAAACACTTGTTTCCATTGTGGATATATCATTAATGACTTTCAAAAACAAGAATTAGGTACAAAATGTAAATTTTTTTTGGATGTTCTCTAATCCACACAGGGTCGCAATTATACACACAAGCTCAAATATATGCATATATTCATTGAAATCTTTTAGTAAGTGGTTCTGAAGGTTCTACGTCTTTCATCATGACAAGGTCATGGCCTATTAATGCCGCATTAGTGATCATGATTGACTACAACTGGTAGTTTCTCTTTGTCAGCATAAATCGGATGTGTTTGACAGCACTCATTGAACTGACCAATACTCAGAACAATGGGACTCAGGAAGGTCTACGAAGGAGGACTGTAGATTTACACAAGTTGGAAAGGTCTCTTGGAGCCATTTCTAAACAACTGCAGATCCCGAAGATCATCAGTTCAACCAACTGTAAGTGAGTCCATGTTAGTTGTGTCACCACTTTACCAAGGTCTGGAAGAAGACCTAAACTGTCACCCTCAGATGAGAGGAAATTGTTTGGATGTTCAGGAACAACCCAGGAACCACCAAGGGTCAGGTCTGCCATAAACTGGAAACTGGATGACCAGCATAACTGCTCACAGTGAAGCGAGATTTACATCACCATGGTCTGAGAGGGTGCCACCCAAGTAAGAAGCCCCTGCTCCAAAACCGACACCTTCAGCTAGACTGAAATTTGCAGCTGCTCACATGGACAAGCCAAATGCCTTCTGGAGAAATGTTTTATGTTCAGACAAGACAAAGATTGAGCTATGTGGTCAAAAATGATGAGTGAGGTTTTCAAACTAAAGACGACTGTACCAAATGTCAAGCATGGTGATGGTAGCATCATGCTCTGGGACTGTTTTGCTGGCAGTGATACTGATGCATTGCACAAAGTGGATGGAATAATGAAAAAGGAGGATTAACTCCAAATTCTTCAACGTGACCTCAAATCAACAGCCATAATTGGATGTTCCAACAGGACGATGATCCCAAACACACATCAAAACTATTTGTGGGTTGGATAAAGCAGACTAGCAGTAAGCTTCTGGAATGGCCTTCCCAAAGCCCGACCTCAACCCAATTAAAAATTTGTGGACTACTTAAAAGTTGGGTATGTGCCAGGAAACCAACAAATTTAAATGAACTATATTTTAATTTTAATTTAATTTTACCTTTATTTAACCAGGGTAGTCCTATTGAGATTGAGATCTCTTTTGCAAGGGAGACCTGGACAATTATAAAGTTTCCAATTCACCTAACCTGCATGTCTTTAAATACCAATATACCAATTCTGCCCAAAAGACTGGCCAAATATCCAATCAGTATTATGCCAGAAGCTTGTTGATGAGTTGTTTCATATCATTGTTATGCAGATGATATCCAGCTATATACTGTATCTCATTTACACCTCAGAATGTTTGCTAATGCATCTATCCTCCAAAACTGTGTTAATGTCATAAAGAACTGTGTGGCTCCTAATTATGTGTCACTTAATATGGCTGAAACTGAAGTGTGCATGGTAAAATGCCTGTCTACATCAGTGAACTTCTGCACTTTTTGTATAACAGTTCTCTGAGGTCTTTGGACCAGAACCTGTTAGTGGTCCCTGTTAGTGGTCAAGATTAAAGACCAAAAGAGCATGTGCTTTTGAAATTATGGCTCCCAGACTGTGGAATGCACTGCCACTTCACCTGTGATCTGTGGACACTTTGGAAACTTTTAAAGCAAAGCTCAAGACCCATCTGTACAGGCTTGCTTTTAATTAGTTTTATGTCATTGCTGTTTTAATTTTCTGTATTTCTATTTTTAGTTTATTTTATTGTCATTGTAAAGCAATTTGTGATTTTTATCTTGTAAGGTACTATATAAATAAACTTTACTTATTTACTTGATGGCTGCCAAAACCATCCGGTTGAGGTGCAGTTTGTTAAGGAATATTTAACCAAATATTAATATGACCCTATGTGGATTAGAGAAGAAGCAAAATAAATTCAAACTTGTGGATGCAGTTCTTGTTTTTTGGAGTCATTAAGGATGCATAATTATTCCACCCTGGCAAAACAACAGTTCAAAGACATCATTAAAAGTCGAAAATTACCATGACATTCATGCCCATGATGAGTGTATGTAAACTCCTGACCACAACTATAGTAGGTTAAATCACATATTTCATGATGTACCTGATATCTGTGTGAAGTGTGGAGGACAGAATTAGAATGTATGGGTTTCATAACAGAAATGTTGCAAACCAAACTGTAGTTTGTGAATATACCCTAAAGGTTTTGCTCCCCTTCGGCAGCAGTCGCTGCTTATTGACTTTTAGACTTTTACAAGCCATAAGGACTCTCACATTGTGATGGAAGAGTTTGGAAACACCTTCTACTGGAATGTGGACAAAGGAACTTACGATCTGTCTGGTTTTGGAGAGACTAACATATATTGTTAAAAGTAAAATAAGAACTTTGCATAGACTTTTTGGAAACTAATGGTTTTGAATTGTGATTAATTTCAAACTTTGTAAAATTAATACACTGTTGTTAATTATTATCTTTTAGTGTTGTAATCATTATTATTATTTTCCATTTTGTGAGATTGGGGGTAATATATTCATTTTCTTTTTTAAAATGTTCATGTTTATAGTTTATATGTAAACAGTCCTGGCGTCAGAGGCAGTTGGGCCCACCCTACAAGGACGAGCCTTTCAGTCACCTGCCAACCACAAAAACACAAACAAATCACAGGCTACCATGATTAGTCACACACACACACACTCATCTTCAACCATTTAGTCCAATTAAGGGTGTCGCAGGGGGCTGGAGCCTATCCCAGCAGTCAGTGCCCTGGATAGGACACCAGTCTGTCGCAATACCATGATTACAATTTGTACAAATTTCCAATTATATACAAAATTCCAATATTGTGAATGATTTGATTGGTTCATGAAATGATTTGGGTAAAACGGAAAAGTAACAGAGACATGATATGTGTAGATCAGGGGTGGGCAACTTGTTCCAGAAAGGGCCAAGAGGGTGCAGGTTTTCTTTGCAGCCACAGACTCCACCAGGTGATTTCGCTGATTAATACTCATTAATATTAATATTAATATTCACTCATTAATAATGAGGCATGCACTATCAATACCTTGTTGATAATCTGAGCATTGACTTTTGCCAACGCCATGGGCATGTCTTCTGCCGTGCTTTTGAATCTGAAGTTGCTTGGGTGTTGACGATACTTTTTCTCACTCAGGATTTCACCGGCTTTCTTCACCTTCTCAACATCCAGCGAACCTATGGGCACCCATCCAATACCCTTCAGATCTTCCTTGTATATAACCTGAAAAAAAGTGGGTGGAGTGAAAATGACTTTCCAGCAAAGCTCAGCAAAATGTCTGCAACTCATTCAGTCTGAGGTTCTGAACGTCCCAGTTTCACTGCATGTCAAATAATTTGCCACCTGCACCAGTAACTAATGGAGTAATGTAAATAGGGGTAACAGTGCCAAGCCAATATAAAGTTTGTCCTGCATCATTACTATACAACATATTGAATATGTCATATTGACATTTTGAGTCAATTAGACTTTATTATATGGTCCGACACTGTGCATGCTCTGTTTCGCTATTTTCTGGTCTGATATTTTCCCATGTCAGACCTCTACCATGACAATCAGTCCAGATCGCGTATCACATTCGTTACAAACCAGAAAGCTAAAAGCACGATTAGAAAAACCAAGTTGGACATGAACATACTCCATAAATATCTAAACAGCATCGAAAACACCACACAGATTGAAAGCTTACTGGCTAACCTGACCATCTTTTAAGCAGGTTCTTCACAGAGGTGAAGACAGCAAACAGGTCTGACTACAAGCCCAAATCCGTCAGCAGCTTCCATTTTCGGGTGATACCAGTTTATATATATATATATATATATACAAATTATTAGCCTCGCTTGCTCGGTTAATAATCCTTTAATATCAGTTGATATGTTTTATGTTATGTCTTCAAGACAGCAGCTTACTCTGCGGGTTAGGATATTGGACTGCCAATGTACATTTTGTCTTTTCACTTCCTGGAGTGTGTATCAGGCTACCAGTCTGTGTCCTTGTTCAAGATGCATCAACTGCAGTGTTCCAGTGCACCCTGCTGTAACTGTGAAACAGATGGCAGGGGAAGTAACATGAGATGGACTTGCATCCCTTCCAGGGGGAGTCATAGACTCTCATCTACTTTACACGTCAAAGCCTGGACAGGTCTTCTTCTTCTCCATCCATCCAGTTTGTTGGATGTAATCAAGTTACATCCAACAATAAAACATCACAGATAAAAGTGGCACTTTCTCCACACGCAGCCAGCAGCCCTTCATCACCGCTCGCAGCCGGCCCGGCTTTCAAGAGCATGGCTGCAATGGCCCGCTTACGACAGCCATTTCACGGATTGAAACAGCATTTCATCATTCACAGCCACCCCACCTTGCATCGCTACGGTGGCTACAGCCTGCCCACGACAAATATTTCATGGATTCAAACAGTGTTTTCATCACTTTCCAGCCCACCTACAACGCCAATTTCACGGAATGAAATGGCACTTTCACCACTCCGTAGAAGCCCCTCGGCTCTCAAAGAGGACCGCTAGAGCCTCCCGACAATGACCCATTTCACATATTGAGAGGAGGGACAAAAAACTGTGACCGACATAACTCCAACACTGAGTGCATGCTCCTCCATAACATTTATCCTTTTTAGTATGCTGAATATGGGGGGAGATGTGTAGCAATCTTGCTCCACCTGTTGAATACAATTCACCATAAGCAGCCTCAGCCAATTCTCTCCTCTCCAGCAGACAAAGTGTCCTGCGCTCACATAATAGTGATCACTCTAAGTAAATGATCAATGTGCTTTCCATGCATATTAATGTCTAAACTCCTGCTTTATACATGTGCTAATGCTCTGTCATGTCCCATGTCCGGCTGTGGGTGCAACATGTATTACATGCGAATAAAGCCTTTGGAATGTTTTGATGTGGTTCCATCTTGGCCTGTGTGTGCCAGCTGACAATGCTATTTCCTGACCGGTCGTTTCACACAGTGAATGATCACCGGTCCTTTGCTCTGCTCATGTAAAGCTGTTCCTGTAATTGCCAAAGTGAACTCTATGCAATAATAATAATAATAAAAAAATGCTTATTTAGGGTCTGTTACTTTCTCTACCCCTGACCAAGGCAGAGTTTCTACATCTGGAGTTGGTCCCTGGGGGCCGGACTGTGGCTGCCCACTGCTCCTAGTGGTTGGATTGCGTCTAACTGTAACTACTATAGGGTGGGTTAAATGCAGAGGACAAATTACATAGTATGTCTGTATATGTACAATGACAATAAAGGCTTTATTCATTCATTCATTCATGGGATTATTGGACAGTTTTTTGGGGGATTTGTCTAGAATAAACTACCATTTGTACTCTGCCTGACTTGTGATGCTTGATGGAAAGTTAAAGGAACACTTGTTTGTAATAGTTTAAAAGTAAAACAGTGTCCTCTTGTTCTGTTTTTCCACCCCATAGCAGTGTTTGTGTTTCAGGAAAAAATGGACTTCATGGTAAAAAATAGACTATTACACTTATATCAAATCATTCCTTCAACTTTATTTTGAACTTAATGTATTTTTTTAGTGATCAGAGCAACTATATATTGTCTTATGCCTCCTATTTGAGGCATAAAACAAGCACAACACCCACACTTAACAGGTTTGACATTATTCATTGTTGGATCACCCACTAAATATTCATTAACCCAAAATTCTGGAATGCCTTGTTGTGTTGCCTTGATGTATGCTCTGTTGTGGCCCCCTCCTCTTCTGTTTCTTCGGGTGCAGCATCAACAAAGTTGAATATAATCATTTATTTCTGCACTCATCTACACATGTATAAAAGCCCTGGTTCATCCACGCCAGAATTCGACAGAAACTACATTTTTGGTATGTACGTCACCAGTCTCCTGTCAGCTCTGTGGCCGGCCACCTGGTTCTGGTCACCTGTCACTGCACCTGTTCTGGTCCAGCCTATGTCTCTTGCCTCCATTGTCTCCAGCACATTCCAAATGTCTCTGTATCTTTATTCCAATAAATTGTTACTTTGTTTACCAACTCAACTCTCTGTTTTTTTTGGTCCTAACCTTGGCTTTGATTGACTCGGCCATAACAGGAGTATCTGGCCACATCATGGATCCAGCAGGAGCAGACAAACTCCATCAAGCCCTCAGCACACAGGGGATGGTCCTGGGCCATCAACAACAACAAATTCAAACCCTAATGGACCAACAACAGTTATTATCAGTACAGGTAACACAAATGTGTGCACAGCTCTCCACTCTCACAAATCAGTTAGCCCAGATCACGCCTGCCTCTACAGCATCACCATCTACACCTACACCTCCAGTTCATTCGCAAGCCACCATCAATCACAAACCCATTACTTGCCACCTGAGCCCTTTTCTGGAACCGCTGACACCTGTACCTCCTTTTAATGCAAAGTACTTTAATCTTTTCCCAGCGTCCATCACACTATTCCACAGATCAATATAAAATTGGGTATATTATCAGTTTGCTCTGGGGGGATGCACTAGCATGGGTAACAAGCCCTCTGGGGCACAGACTCACCCATTTTTCACTCCTACTGCTCAATTATCCATCAGTTTTGGATATTCTTCAATCATCTGAAGTGGGGACATATGACCTTGAAACATGTGTTATCACTTCGGCAGGAAAAGCGCTGTGTGTCTGATTATTCTGTAGAGTTCTGGGTCCTGGCGGCAGAGGCCTACTGGAATCCTGTGGCTCTCCAGACCACATTTGTTAACGGTCTTACAGAGCAACTTAAAGACGAGCTGGCAGTTCGGGACAAACCCGAAACATTAGATCAACTCATTTCCCTCTCCATAAAAATCGATAACCGGTTGAGGGAGAGATGGCAGGAGAAAAGTCGGCAGGCACAGCATGCGTCTTTCTCTCAGATCCCTCCGCGACGAAGCCTGTACCTTCGGCTGCCGGCTTCACCAGCAGTCCACTCCCTGGCACAACTACGCCACCTGCAGACGAGCCCATGCAGCTCGGCATGGCCAAATTGACCCCTGAAGAGAGGCAGCATAGGATCTTGGCTGGGGGAGTGTATTTATTGTAGCACCAAGGGACATGTAATCCGTGATTGTCCAGTATGGCCAAAAGCCAACACTTGCCCATAGGTCCCGGGCTACAGGTTAGCCAGATCAGATTGATGGGTGAGAATTCAATACGCACCCAAATCCCAGCCATCGTTCAGCACCTGCAGCACTTCCATATAAGCACTCATAGACTCAGGGGCAGAAGGTAATTTTTTTGGACACCAGGGTGGTGAAGGAAACACACATCCTAGTGGTGGAACTTAACACCCCCCTTTTTTGTTTCATGGCCTGGACGTCACTTGTTTACCTGCAATCACCCACCAAACTGCACTTGTCATGTTAGTCGTGTCAGGGAATTATTGGGAGACTAGTTTTTTGTTTATTTCTCTTCTTCTCTGTTGGTGTTGGGACACTCATGGCTCACCCCTGGTCTCACCACTATCCCAGAGTGTGACCATAGTGTTGAATAGGTGTTCAGTAAGGTACGCATGCTATCATGTCTACCTCACAGACCATATTATCATATTGCTCCACTGATTTGTTTCTGGGTGCGCCTCTTCCTACCAGTCATTGATACAACCTGTTGCATCCGAAAAGGGAATTAATGAAGCAATACATCAAGGACCCTCGGGCTGCCAGTCTTAGCTGTCCCTCCTCCTCACTACTGGGGTCAGGCTTCTTCTTTGTTGGCAAGAAGGATGGGACGTTGTGCCCGCACATTGATTTTCAGGGGTTGAATGCCATTACTGTCCACAATCATTACCCACCCCCCCTCCTCGATTCGCCATTCAATTTGCTGCATGGGGCAGCCATTTTTACCAAATTAGACATCCGGAATGCATACCACCTTGTCCGAGTCAAGAAGGGTGATGAATGGAAGACTTCGTTTAACACCCCCCTTGGCCATTAACACTCCTGATGTTTTGCGTGACTTCCTCAATTGGTTTGTGTTTGTTTATCTTAAAAAACATCCTAATTTTTTCCAACAACCTCTATGAACACACCCATCACATCTGTGTGGTTCTTCAGCGTTTGCCAGAGAACCATTTATATGTTAAGGTTGAAAAATGTGATTTTCATAAAGACACCATTTCCTTCCTCAGATTTATCTTTTCCAAGAACCACACCAAGCCCAATCCAGCCAAAATCAGTGCAGTCACACAATGGCCCACTCCCACTTCTGTTAAACAACTTCAGCAGTCCTGCGTTTTGCTAACTTTTACTGGTGCTGTATTAGAAACTTCAGTAAGGTTGTCACACCACTCACCAAACTCATATCATCCAAAGTTCTCTTCACCTGGTCCACTGATGCTGAAACTGCCTTCACAACACTCAAACACCGTTTCACCTCAGCTCCTACCCTTATCCAGCCAGACCCGGACTGCCAGTTCATTGTGGAGGTTGATGCCTCTGACATCGGTATCAGGGCCATGCTGTCCCTGTGAGCTGAGGGGGATTGCCATCTCTATCCCTGTGTGTACTTCTCCCAGTGTCTGTCTCCCGCAGAAAGGAACTATGACACGGGTAATGGGGAACTCCTGGTGGTCAAAGAAGCTCTGGAGGAGTGGAGGCATTGGCTGGAAGGAACTGCCATTCATTTCATTGTATGAACTGATCATAAAAACTTAAAAAAAAAAAGCTTACACCCAGTCAGCAAAACAGTTTCATTCCAGACAAGCCAAGTGGATGCTTTTTTTGGTAGATTCAGTTTCACTATAAACTACTGTCCAGGCTCCAAGAACACAAAACCAGATGCCCTATCCCAACAGTTTTCTCCAACGGATCAGCCACCAACTCCAGACCGGATCCTTCCCTCAGACCTAGTAGTGGCAGTCCTCACATGGGACATAGAAAGAGTAGTCTGAGAGGCACAGTGCCAGCACCTCAATCCTGGAGGAGGACCTCTCGGATCGTTATTCGTTCCTCCAGATGCCCATTCTCAGGTACTCCACTTTTGCCTCAACTCAAATATCTCCTGCCACCCTGGAATCAGTTAGACTTTGGACATTGACAACTGCCACATCTGGTGGTCAACGGTCCAGGCAGATGTGAGGAACTACATTCAAGCCTGCACCATCTGCACCAGGGGCAAGCTGTCTCACCAGCCTCCAGCCGGCTTCCTCCAGCACTTGCCCACTTCAAGTTGCCCCTGATCTCACATCTGTCTGGACTTCATAACCAGACTCCCACCATCACAAGGATATGCAACCATCCTCAGCATAATGGACTGCTTCTCCACAGCAGCACACTTCATGGCCCTGCTTAAGCTACCATTGGCCCAGGAGACCGCCAACCTCGCAGTCCACCATGGATTCTGACTGCATGGCATTCCATTAGAAATTGTGTCGGACCAAGGACCCCAGTTCACCTCCCAGGTGTGGAAGACCTTCTGCTCAGCACTTGTGGCCTCGGTCAGTGTCTTGTCCGGCTTCCACCCACAGACCAGCGGCCAGGCAGAATGTGCGAACCAGGAACTTGAGTCAACCCTCCAGTCCATTACATCTTCCCATCCTACGTCATGGAGTGAACAGCTACTGTGAGTGGAGTACACCCATAATACACAAGTAATCTCTGCCACGGGACTCTCATCTTTTGAATGCTCTTTAAGATACCAGCCCCCTTTATTTCTTGTACAAGAAGAGGACCTGGTAGTGCCATCCATGCGTGCCCACCTGTGGCACTGTCGGCAGATGTGGAAGATGTCACGCTCCCCCCTGCTCCAGACACAGGACCTTACCCAGCATCATTGAGATCAGCATCAAACCCCAGCCCCTAGTTCCAACCAGCCCAGGAGGTGTGGTTGTCAGCCAAAGATATCCCCCTTAAGACTGAGTCCCCAGAACTGGCACCACACTTTATCTGTCCATTTGTTGTGGACTGGGTCTTCCGCCCAGTGGCTATCCAGCTTCGTCCACCCTGGTCTCACAGAATCCATCAAAAGTTCCATGTTGCCCGGCTCAAGCCTGTACGCACCAGTTTGACATGCCCACTGGCGATCCCACTCCTCCTGCCCGGCTTGTGGATAGTCATCCTGCCTGGACTGTGCGGCATATCCTGGACGTTTTGCGCCATGGTCGGGAGTTTCAGTATCTGGTGGACTGAGAGGTTATGGTCCTGAGGAGTGCTCCTGGGTGTCACGGTGCCTCATCTTGGACCCCTCCCTCCTGTAGGATTTCTATTGCACCCACCCAGGCAGGCCTGGTGGGTCGCCTGAAGGGTCCTATTGAGGGGGGCTACTGTTGTGCTGCCTTGGTGTGTACTTTCTTCTGCTCCCCCTCCCCTTCTGTTTCTTCAGGTGCCATGTCACGGCACTTGAATAAAAGCCCTGTGTTGTGTGGGCCGCTGAAGAGGAGGTACTGCTGGCCCACCACCAGAAGGCGCCCTGCCTGAAGTGCGGGCTTCAGGCACGAGAGGGCGCTGCCGCCTCAGGAACAAGCCGTGGTGACAGCTGTCACCCATCATCCGTGACAGCTGTCACTAATCAACACATCTGGTATAAAAGCAGGAAGACACCTCCACCAAACTGCCGAGATATCATCTTCATCTGGAGGTAATACTCTCAGCCCTTTTTGTGAGATTTATAAATCTGTTATTGTGAGTGTTCGCAGGAGAACCGGTCGTTTTTGCGGAGGCTGTGCAAGACGGCGCTCCTTTTCATCTGAGACCGCTGCAACGTGTTGAGTGAGAGGTGGAGGTGGCATTCCCACCATTGTTACTGGGTGTTCACACACCCACCCTTTGACTGTCTTTTGCTTTCTGCCAGCAGTACCAGATCCGACACGCCGGGAAGGTGGCCACCTGGGGACTCCGGGACTTGGCGGCTCCAGTATTCCTCGGGTTCGGGTGGCGGTGGAAATCGTGTGGTTCCGGTTCGTTTCCAGACGGGCGTCTCTTATCGTCGAGCCTGCCCACACGACATCTTTATTAATTGACTGTTGCACATTCTGATTCTGCTGTGTTTGGTTGTGACATTCACAACAGTAAAGTGTTATAATTTGACTCCTTCCATTGTCCGTTCATTTACGCCCCCTGTTGTGGGTCCGTGTCACTACACTTTCCCAACACCCTGGTTCATCCACTCCAGAATTCTCCAAAAACTCTATTTTCGCTACATGTGTCACCAGTCTCCTGTCAGCTCTGTGGGTGGCCACCTGGTTCCGGTCACCTGTCACTGCACCTGTTCTGGTCCAGCCTATGTCTCTTGCCTCCAGTGTCTCCAGCACATTCTAAATGTCTCTCTGTCTTTATTCCAATAAATTGTTATTTTGTTTACCAACTCAGCTCCCTGTTTTTTTTTTTTTTTTGGTCCTTAATGTAGAAACTGACAGCTTTAGTAGTTAAATGTAATTCTATGGGTCTTTTGTTCATATTTTCCAAAATATTATGGACATTTGGTAAATGTTAAAATATTGTTTTTGGACAGCAAATTTTCTGTTTTCTATCTTCTAAGAAATGACGAGATAAAAAAGTGACAACTACAAGGCTCATATATCCAGCTTTTACATTAAGCAATTCTTAACAAACAAACAAATTAATTAAGTAATAAATAATAATAATAATATTAATAATAATGAAAAGGATATTTTCAAAAAATAAAATTTGTGAACACATACTCACATCACTTTGTAAGTCATAAGCATGTCTGGCCTGCACCACATCACTGGAGTTTGGCAAGCAAGTCCAGTTGTGCAGACGGGTAATGTAGTTGGTATTGTTGACTTGAATCTGGTTCTTCTTGGCCAATTCAAAGGCCAGCATGTCCACTGGCAGGTGGAATCTGGTCTTGGACTTGTTGAAGTCCTTCTTATACAGGGCGTCACTGGCAATCTTGGCTGAGTTCAGGGCCAACATCAGAAGAGGGTCATCCTGGATGCTGAGCGCACCAATGTGATGACCAACCTGCTTACGGTATCCTGTCTTGTACTTGTACTGAAAAAGGAACATGTGATCAACAAATTCTGGTGGCTGGAAAACATGACAAAATATGTACAGTAATTATGTACAACAGTAGCTTCATAGACACTTACATCACTAGCTATAGCAGTGCAGGCTTTGGCAGCCTGAATTGCAATGGCATCAGCTTGAACATGATGGCCTTTCTTCTTAGACAGCTCATTGTCCAATTTGTACAGTTTCTGAAAAGGAATAGAGAAAAGATTACACACACACACACACACACACACACACACACACACACACACACACACACACACACACACACACACACACACACACACACACACACACACACACACACACACACACACACACGTGTGCACGCTGCACGCATGTGCTTCATACGATTCATGCCCATTAATTCTTTGTATTCAGTTATACCTTAAGGATACTTGAGTACTGCTGAAATGACTTTGTGTCAAATGAACAGTAGCTTTAAGGAGACTGAGATAAGGACTATCACTGGCATTATGAGGGAATGTCATCTATGGCATTTTGGCCATCTGGCATGCTTTTCTGTGCATAATCCAGCACGTACATGTCTCAGTGTTGAGGACCCCAGCAACTGGAGAAGACCAATGAGATGCCAATGTTTTCAGCTGACTGTGGCAGATTAATGGCTACTTTTGAGAGGTGGTGATGGGCTGGTTGTCTACCTGGGTGGTTGTCATCCAGGACCCAAGGGTGGTTCCATAGATGTAGCGGCATGCGACACCAGACCCTGACCTGACACCACATTGTATGACTCTGTATGGCCTTGACACTTGGCTCAAATAGTCCAAAATTTCACCACTTTATCCTTGGCTAACACACAACCTTTCCAACCTTATGACCTTGCGTTTGATCTTCCAGGGTCATCCAAGTACAAAATCATGTGACCAAGAGGATGTTTAAATATGACTTCATGTTATAGGTTATTAGCAATCATAGGTGTGTCTTCAACCAATTTCTCAAAATAGCAATTCCAAGTAAGTCTGAGTTTTAAATATGACTGAAAGATCAAATGTCACATGATCAAGAGAAAGGTGGTATGAGACTTCATATTAGTATTAAATCATAACTATAACTGGAACTTTAATCAGTTCCTCAAAACTATATATAAGCATTTGATTGATTTGACCCTCAGCCCCTCAACCAAGTTTGGTCCAAATTGGACTGAAACACATTGCATTATTTTCACACTATTTGTAGATACAAGTTTAAGAATTTTCTGTATCACAAATCAACAGGGTTCTGGTTTCCATGGAGGACACAGTATGTAGAACATCCATCCATTTTCTGTACCTCCTTACTTATATTATGGGCCATGGGGGAGGGGTGGGGCTGAAGCCTATCACAGCAGTCACAGGGTGTGAGGCAGGGCATGATGCTTATACTGCATCCCTGGACAGGATGCTAGACTGTCACAGTGCCACATATAGACAGACAAACATATTCACACCCGCACGCACACTTATGTGTAACATGAGACCAAAAAACAAAACAAAAAGAGTCACACAGCTCATAGACGTGTGCAGAAAATGCAACATGTGACATTGTACCTCACTGTAATTTCTTTTGTTTGCTTTGGCCAGAACAACATCCATCGCATCAGGCATGATGTGGATCGTGGTCTTGTCTTTCTCCCAGGCATTAATATAGGCTTTCTGGAAGAAGGACACATTGTTCATTAAGTACAAATTATACAGAGGCGTTATTTCTGTATTATCCATTGTGAATCATCGACAGCACCTTATTCATAATTTGGTTGTTGGCAGTGGACAGTGCCAGGTCCATGGACTGCATGTCCTTGGTGAACTTGAAGTTACTGGGATGTTGGCGGTATTGTTTTTCATTGAAAATTTTGCCAGCTGTCTTTGCTTTCTCAACATCCAAAGATCCAATTGGAACCCATCCAATACCTTTCATGTAGCAGTCATAATCACTCTTGTACTGATTCTGAATGAAAGAAACAAAACAGTATCTCCACAGTACAGCACAACTACATATGCCAAATCAATACAATATTTATGAAAAACTTTGAAAAAATTTTTATACATACATCGCTGGCAATCAGCTGCATGTTCCGAGCCAGTTGCAGGTTCATGGCATCAGGCAGCACTGTGTAATGGGAGATAATCTGCTTGTATCCAGCATTAGTCTGAGCAGCAGAGGCCTGTTTGGCGTGAACCACACTAAGCATGTCCACCGGAGAATGGTACTTCAGCTTGGCCATGTGGTAGTCCTTCTTGTAGTTCCTGTCACTTTGCATTTTGGCTACCTCCATGTAATGAACCAGTAGAGGATCATCCTGAAGGCTGCGGAAGCCAACATGGTGACCTCTGGCCTTCTGGTAGTCCAGTTTGTACTTGTACTGTAACAACATATAAATCCTTTGTAATTTCCTGACACTATAGTGTAATACAACATGAGATACTCTGTAATAGATGTATAGTAAACGCTGAGACTAGAATTTATTTCTAACTTCTAACTTACATTACTGGCAATAGTTGTGCCAGCCTTGGCAGCAAGAATCGGGATGGCATCTGCTTTGAGGTTGTAGCCTTTAATAGCCATTGCCACAACACCGGCTTTATACAGTTTCTGTAAAAAATAAATAAATAAAGCAAGAACATCACTTAGCAGAACAAAAACCAGTCAGATAAACCACAATAAGCAGTCCAGCTTCAGTAGCTTGTTTAGTGGATTTACATTGCTCATGTTGAGGGCATTAGCTTTTGCCAGGACAATCTCAGGAGAATCTGGCATGATGTGCACTGTCCGTTTGTCCTGTTCCCAAGCTGCAATATACGCTTTCTGCAAGTACAAGAACTGAGTTAAACCTCATTCTTCATCAAAAAGGAAACTGATGTTTGGAGTTCATTCAGTCACACATGCCTGGAATTAATGTGTACAATTTAAATGTGGATTTGTGTAGTTATGAACATGTTGCACCTTATTCATGATCTGGTTGTTGGCACTTGCAAGAGCCAAGTCCATGGAGTCCATCAGCTTGCTGAACTTGAAGTTGGATGGGTGACTGCGATACTTTTTATCGCTCAGTATCTGACCGCCCACTTTAGCCGTCTCCACTGCAAGTGAGCCAAAAGGCACCCATCCAATGCCTCTGACATAGTTATTCCAATCAGACTTGTACTCCCACTGAAAAAACACAAAAATATCAAACGTTGTCACTCAATGCTTTAGAATGGTATTTCAATACCATTCTAAAGCATTCTCAGGGGTACTTCTTATTCTGCATATGTTACATGTGCAGCATTTCATTTGAGTGAAATGGAATGTTGTAGTCAGTGAGTGATACAGTGTGCATATAAGACAGCAGGAATGTTACAAAATTTCAAACTTACATCACTAGTCTGTGCGTTCATAGTGCGAGCCAGTGCCAGGTTCATGGCATCAGGAAGGAGAGTGAAACTGTGCTGGATCTCTCTATAACCAGCAAAGGTCTGAGCAGCAGAGGCCTTTTTAGCTTGGACCACACTCAGCATGTCCACTGGTGAGTGGTACTTCAGTTTGGCCTTGTGGTAGTCCTTTTTGTAGTTTCTGTCACTCTGCATCTTTGCCACTTCCATATAGTGAACCAGCAAAGGATCATCCTGGAGGCTGCGGAAGCCAATATGGTGGCCCTTTGCCTTCTCAAAAGCCTGTTTGTACTTGTACTGGAACATTAAATAAACAATCATTTACTGTAAGTGATGGTGGCAGTTGATTAATGTATATAATTCATTAAAAAAGTAATTATTTCCAACTTACATTACTGGCAATTGTAGTGCCAGATTTAGCGGCCACAATTGGGATTGCATCTGCTTTGAGGTTGTAGCCCTTATTGGCCATGGCCACAACTCCTGATTTGTAAAGTTTCTGTGAAGGAAACATATATAAGAAGAGTAAAAAATGGAATGCCCTTCAGGTTTACATGCAGAAATACCCATAATATGGGAATTACAATAATATCATAAGACAAACATTGGTCGGTGCATTAGTTCATTATTACATTCATGGCCATGTTGACTTACATTGCTCATGTTGAGGGCATTAGCTTTAGCGAGTACAATCTCTGGAGAGTCTGGCATGATATGAACTGCAAGTTTGTCTTTTTCCCAAGCTGCAGTATAAGATTTCTGAAAATAAGGACACCAGGAGAACAAATTACATAAAAGACTTATGAGCAGCATATTTTGTTGCAATAGAGTGCCCATCTAATACCTTGTCCATGATCTGTTTGTTGGCAGTTGCCAAAGCCACATCCATGGAGTCCATCAGTTTGGTGTGAACAAATTTGGATGGATGCGTGCGATAGTTCTTCTCACTCAGGATCTGACCACCAACTTTAGCCCTCTCCACTGAAAGTGAGCCAATCGGCACCCATCCAATGCCTCTGACATAGTTATTCCAATCAGACTTGTAATCACACTAAGGAAAAACACAAGACAGAATAATAAAAGAAATCATTCAGAAATAATAACAATACTGGTCTTGAGTCAAGGAATATACCTTGATAATCAATGCTTTAAACTTTTTTTCTCAGCATTCTTACAGATGTGTAGTTCAAGTTCTATATTATGATTATGATCACTACATTCTTGATACAATCTTAAAACAGCAGTAACTCTATGTCAAAAGTTGTGCATCTGGAAAGTATTCACAGCACTTCACTTTTTCTACATTTTGTGATGTTAGAGGCTTATTTCAAAATGGATGAAATTCTTTTTCCTCAAAATTCTACACACAATACCCCATAATGATAATGTGAAAACAGTTTTTTTTTGGAGAGCCTTGCAAATTTATTAAAAATGGGAAAAAAAATAAGAAGAAGAATCACATGCACATGAGTATTCACAGCCTTTGCCATGAAGCTCAAAATTGAGCTCAGGTGCATCCTGTTTCCACTGATCATCCTTGAAATGTTTCTACAGCTTAACTGGGGTCCACCTGGGGTAAATTTAGTTGAATGGACATGATTTGGAAAGGCACACACCTGTCTACATATAAGGTCCCATAGCTGCATGTCAGAGCACAAACCAAGCGTGAAGTCAAAGGAATTGTAAGTAGACCTCTGAGAGAGAAGTGTCTCAAGGGACAAATCTGGAGAAGGGTTAAGAAATAGTTCTGCTGCTTTAAAGGTCCCAGTGAGCAGAGTGGCCTCCATCATCCATCAATGGAAGAAGTTTGGATCCACCAGGTCTCTTTGAAGAGCTGGCCACCTGTCTAAACTGAGCGATCGGAAGGGAACGACCTTAGTCAGGGAGGTAACCAAGAACCCAGTGGTCACTCTGTCAGAGCTCAAGCATTTCTCTGTCGAGAGAAGAGAACCCTCCAGAAGGACAACCATCTCTGCAGCAATCCACCAATCAGGCCTGTATGGTAGAGTGGCGAGACAGAAGCCACTCATTAGTAAAAGGCACATGGCAAACCTGGAGTTTGCCAAAAGGCACCTGAAGGACTCTCAGACCATGAGAAACAAAATTCTCTGGTCTGATGAGACAAAGATTGAACTCTGCGTGAATGCCAGACGTCATGTTTGCAGGAAACAAGGCACCATCGACACAGTGAAGCATGGTGGTGGCAGCATCATGCTGTGGGAATGTTTTTTTTAGCGTCAGAAACTGGGAAACTTGTCAGGATTGAGGGAAAGATGAATGCAGCAATGTGCAGAGACATCCTGGATGAAAACCTGCTCTAGAGTGCTCTTGACCTCAGACTGGGGTGACAGTTCATCTTTCAGCAGGACAATGACCCAAGATATCAAAGGAGTGGCTTCAGGACAACTCTGTGAATGTCCTTGACTAGCCCAGGCAGAGCCCAGACCTGAATCCAATTGAACATCTCTGGAGAGTTCTGAAAATGGCTGTACAGCGACACTCCCCATCCAGCCTGATGGAGCTTGACAGGTGCTGCAAAGAGGAATGGGCAAAACTGCTGCCAAAGGTGCATCAACAAAGTACTAATCAAAGAGTGTGAATACTTATATACATGTGATTTCTTATTTTTTTATTTTTAGTAAATCTGCAAAAAAAACCAAAAAAAACCCCAAACTTTTTCATGTTATCATTATGGGGTGTTGTGAGTAGATGTTTGGGGGGAAAAATGAATTTACTCCATTTTGGAATAAGGCTGTAGCACTGGCGTGCCCAACCAGTCAATTGTGATCAACTGGTTGGCCGCGGGCTGAGTTCCATTCGATTGCATGACACTGTACTCATAGAAATGGTAAATAAATGGACTGCATTTATATAGCACTTTTCCATCTGCATCAGTGCTCAAAGCACTTTACAAATAATGCCTCACATTCACCCCAATGTGAGGGTGCCGCCATACAAGGTGCTCACTACCAGTGTTGCCACAGTTACTTTGAAAAAGTAATCCAATTACTGATTACTGATTACTCCTTGAAAAAGTAACTTAGTTACTTTACTGATTACTCAATTGTAAAAGTAACTAAGTTAGATTACTAGTTACTTTTTTAGTTACTTTCCCAGCTGTCGACAACAACCCACGTCAACATGACAATGATACCTGTTTTGCCAAAACTCACTTTATAGTCACCCTTTCTTGACTTCAATGAAAATAAATACTTGTTTTATAAAAAGTAAAATAAAGACCTCTTTCTTGACCTCATATTTAACTGTTGACAGCACTGTAACAGTAAAACTTGCAATTTCAAACCTACATTGTTTATAAATGTAACTATTAAATTCTAACATTTTTCTAACATTTAAATTCTCTCTAAACATTTTACTTGTCGAAATTATTATTATTTTAAGCAATATTAGTAGTTGTAGTAAAAAACAGCTTCAAAACTGGACCTTTAATCTAGGGCTGTTGTGGGGGGGCACATCCCTCCTCCACGTCCCCATTCCATCTGGATTCGCCCCTGCTTTGGCGTTTGAGCACAAAGAATGGATAACATTTATTTATGCAGAAAACAGGACCAGATTTACAGGTAAGAAAGTTTTATTGCGTTTTCACATCATGTGGTCCTCAGAAAGAGAGTTTAGGTGCATTTGACTGGAAAATAGTGTTAGTTGTTGACGCGTCGCGGAGGATCAGCTGTTTTTAACGAGACGATATGGAGCGGCTCAGCTCAGAATTCCAAATAAAGGAGGAAAAAAGTATAAAAATGTCTTCGTAAAGCTCAGTGCAGGTGTGCTGATCACCGCCCTTTAAGAGGTGAGGACGAGTCGAGCAGCTGCAAAAAACCGCGGATGAAAAGCTCACAGCTCGCTGAAAGTGGGCAGTTCAGTCGAACCCCGACCTCCTGCCCACAGACCAAGTTTAATGCTGCTATGGACCCACAATGAAAAATAATAGTAACGCACAGTGACATGGAGAAGTAACTTTAATCTGATTACTGACTTGGAAAGATTAACGCGTTAGATTACTCGTTACTAAAAAAAAGTGGTCAGATTAGAGTCACTACTCACTACACACCAGGAGCAATAGGGGATTAAGGACCCTGCCCAAGGGCCCTTAGCAATTTTCCAGTCAGGCTGGAATTTGAACCAAGGATCTTCTGGTCTCAAGTCCAATGCCTTAACCACTAGACCATCACCAACCTGAGGATGGCAAGATGGAGGTGGCAGCAATGTACCAATAAGGATGTGGACTGCCATTAAATGTCATTGAAGAAGAAGAAGAGCTGTTATGGTGCTATGGTGGAGGACGCAGATGAGAAAAAAACAAAAACTCATCATTTTCATTCAGAGTGGGAGGAGGATTGTTTTTTCATTTATTCGAATGGAAAAGCCATCTGTCTTATCTGCAAAGTGTTTTTACCAATGAAAGGGAATTTGGAGCAGCATTTCAAGATTATTCACAAGAGCTATGATGTAAACCTCCTGGATAAATCACCTCTGTGCACCAGAAAAATCCAGGAATTAAAAAGTCAGCTAGCAGCACAATAGTCTGTAAATATGGAAGACGTGGTGGATGTGGCTAACAAGATTGCATGTTCTGTTTGGGCCAGGATCTTGACGAGGCAATTATTCTGTGTCTAGCTGGAGGAGACGGGTGCAGAACACACACATCTGCTGCTGCACACAGACATTAGGTGGCTCAGCAGAGGTAAATTTCTGGAATGGTTTTCTGAATTTTTGCTCGAAAGAATTTCTGAAACGTTCAAGCCATGTTGACTATGCACAGCTAGTAGACAGTCACCGGCTCTTGGATTTAGCTTTTCTTACTGATCTGACTGATAAGCTCAAGGACAAACCCATCATCAACATGATCAGCTCCAAGAACATGTTTAAAAGCATGTTACACCTGCTATCAAGCAGATTGCAAAAGTGTAATCTGTGGAACTTTCCACACATGGACACATAACTTAAGTGTCAGGGCAAAGACTGAGAGAGTGCACCTTATGATGATCACATGCAGAGCATCTTGTCAGAATTTGACAGACGCTTTGCTGACTTTACATCCATTGAGCATGTTGTCATTTTTCTCTGTTTTCCATTCGGGGAAATTATATATGGATTGCATGACATCCAAAGTGGCATCACTCTTCAACCTGGATAGCTATGCTATTGAGAAAGAGATGCTTACACTGAAAAATGACACTGAGCTCAAATCCAGAGCAACATCTGACATAAATGTCCAATTCTGGAATCTAATGCAGAATGAGAAGCAACGCAACATCAGACAAACTGCACAGAATTTGACTGCACTTTTTGGATCAACATATTTGTGTGAGTCTGCCTTTTTACATATAAAAATCATCAAGTCAAAATACAGATCCACCATAACTGATGACCACCTTGCGACCTGCTTACGACTAGTACTAAGCTCCTACTGTCTACTACTGTTTTTTTTTTACATTGTCTTTATGGGGTATTGTGTGTAGAACTTTGAGGAGAAAAAAATAATAATTTCATCCACTTTGGAATAAGGGTGTAGCATAACAAAATGTGTAAAAAGTGAATTGGTGTGAATTCTTTCCAGATGCACTGTACAGTGGGTAAAATAACTATTTTACATGTCACCATTTTTCTCAGTAAATATATTTCTAAAAGTGCTACCGATGTAAACTTTTCACCAGATGTCAGGAAGAACCCAAGTAACACATAAATATAAAGACACCAAAACAAATAAGTACATAAATTACGTGTAATAATGTGAAACTAGTGTGTTGTCTGTGGGGATCCACAGCCTCTTGATTGGGTAGTGTTTATAAATAGTTACCTGACATTTTTCAAGGGTAGTAATAAATATGCAAAGTTTCTACAATGAGGTGGAATGGTGTGTCAGTCTAGAATGGTTTTAGAACCTTAGACTTCAACAATTTTTAGAAGAATTCAACCCTTTTTAGTTCCTGTTAATTGCATTTTTTTTAATGTTAATTTACTGTCTTAATGTATTTATACATTTTTTAGGTTCTTGTTGTCATATACATGCTATTATTATCAATCAATCAATTTTTTTTTATATATAGCGCCAAATCACAACAAACAGTTGCCCCAAGGCGCTTTATATTGTAAGGCAAGGCCATACAATAATTATGTAAAACCCCAACGGTCAAAACGACCCCCTGTGAGCAAACCCTAGGAACTACAAGTAAGCCTGCAGTCTGAGAGCGAAGCGCTCTATTGGGGTATGGTACTACGAGGTCCCTAAGATAAGATGGGACCTGATTATTCAAAACCTTATAAGTAAGAAGGAGAATTTTAAATTCTATTCTAGAATTAACAGGAAGCCAATGAAGAGAGGCCAATATGGGTGAGATATGCTCTCTCCTTCTAGTCAATCAATCAATCAATCAACTTTTTTCTTATATAGCGCCAAATCACAACAAACAGTTGCCCCAAGGCGCTCCATATTGTAAGGCAAGGCCATACAATAATTATGAAAAACCCCAACGGTCAAAACGACCCCCTATGAGCAAGCACTTGGCAACAGTGGGAAGGAAAAACTCCCTTTTAACAGGAAGAAACCTCCAGCAGAACCAGGCTCAGGGAGGGGCAGTCTTCTGCTGAGACTGGTTGGGGCTGAGGGAAAAAACCAGGAAAAAGACATGCCGTGAAGGGGGGCAGAGATCGATCACTAATGATTAAATGCAGAGTGATGCATACAGAGCAAAAAGAGAAAGAAACAGTGCATCATGGGAACCCCCCCACAATCTACGTCTAAAGCAGCATAACCAAGGGATGGTCCAGGGTCACCCGATCCAGCCCTAACTATAAGCCTTAGCGAAAAGGAAAGTTTTAAGCCTAATCTTAAAAGTAGAGAGGGTATCTGTCTCCCTGATCTGAATTGGGAGCTGGTTCCACAGGAGAGGAGCCTGAAAGCTGAAGGCTCTGCCTCCCATTCTACTCTTACAAACCCTAGGAACTACAAGTAAGCCCGCAGTCTGAGAACGAAGCGCTCTAATGGGGTAATATGGTACTACGAGGTCCCTAAGATAAAATGGGACCTGATTATTCAAAACCTTATAAGTAAGAAGAAGAATTTTAAATTCTATTCTAGAATTAACAGGAAGCCAATGAAGAGAGGCCAACACGGGTGAGATATGCTCTCTCCTGCTAGTCCCCGTTAGTACTCTAGCTGCAGCATTTTGAATTAACTGAAGGCTTTTTAGGGAACTTTTAGGACAACCTGATAATAATGAATTACAATAGTCCAGCCTAGAGGAAATAAATGCATGAATTAGTTTTTCAGCATCACTCTGAGACAAGACCTTTCTAATTTTAGAGATATTGCGTAAATGCAAAAAAGCAGTCCTACATATTTGTTTAATATGCGCTTTGAATGACATATCCTGATCAAAAATGACTCCAAGATTTCTCACAGTATTACTAGAGGTCAGGGTAATGCCATCCAGAGTAAGGATCTGGTTAGACACCATGTTTCTAAGATTTGTGGGGCCAAGTACAATAACTTCAGTTTTATCTGTGTTTAAAAGCAAGAAATTAGAGGTCATCCATGTCTTTATGTCTGTAAGACAATCCTGCAGTTTAGCTAATTGGTGTGTGTCCTCTGGCTTCATGGATAGATAAAGCTGGGTATCATCTGCGTAACAATGAAAATTTAAGCAATACCGTCTAATAATACTGCCTAAGGGAAGCATGTATAAAGTGAATAAAATTGGTCCTAGCACAGAACCTTGTGGAACTCCATAATTAACTTTAGTCCGTGAAGAAGATTCCCCATTTACATGAACAAATTGTAATCTATTAGACAAATATGATTCAAACCACCGCAGCGCAGTGCCTTTAATACCTATGGCATGCTCTAATCTCTGTAATAAAATTTTATGGTCAACAGTATCAAAAGCAGGACTGAGGTCTAACAGAACAAGCACAGAGATGAGTCCACTGTCCAATCATTATTATTATTATTATCAGTATTATTTTTATTATTTTATTTTATTATTACTTCTATTTTGTCATTTGATTTTTAAATGGACCACAATGGAAATAAGTATTTTCACTTTCTTGTCATACATGTATTTTTTAGCATATTTCCAATTATATGATATACTTACATTGAACTTACTAAATAAAATCACGCATGCAGTCACGCTTTTAATAAAGATGATTAACTGCCCCCTGCTGGAATGACATGTGAGTCTAGAATGTAGTTAGCAAATATCCATAGCTTCTCCCAAAATATTAGTCCTATCAACATTCTGTTTTGGCTGTGTTCATCCTTGACCAAAAATACATAAGGATACCAAACGGCAATAGCCAGCTGTCCTCAGTTTCTCCATGATCAAAGTTAAACACATGCACACAGAGAGCTTTTGTTCTTTTCTGCACTCTGCTGCAAGCAGGTGCTTCTAATTTTAGACACAAACAGAGACACTGGCAGATGACATCAAACGCAATACACTTCTCACTTATGGTGCTAGCAAAAAAACTAAACTAACTAACTAAACTGACTAAACCGATTGAACTACAAAAACACAATAAATCAATAACACTAACAACACTGTTAAACTTGAAACCACCTTAAACATGAAGCACCATAACATTTTAAACCCCAAAACCCAAAACTCCCATGACGCATTGCAGCACAATGTCCATTGTTTACTGGCTAGATAAATTGCTAATTTCTCAAAAAATAGTCCTGTCAACTTTCCATTTTCACAGCATTCACCCTTGACCCAAAACATATAAGAATACCAAACAGCAAATGTTAGCTCCCCCAGTTTCTGTGTGATCAAAGCCATACTCAGGGATGCATGCATGTACACAGAGGTCACTTGGCTATTATAATATAGATGACACAGGCAAAAAGTATTGAACACATGAAGTAAGGGAGGTAAGTAAGTAAGTAAGTAAGTAAGTAAGCTTTATTTATAAAGCGCCTTTCACAGACCAGGGTCACAAAGCGCTGCACATGGCATACAAAAATAATCTAAAAATAACATATAAAAACAATAAAATACAATATTAGGCTAAAAAAGCTAACTTAAAGAAATGCGTCTTTACTTGCCTTCTAAAAGTATCTATACAGTCCAGAGAACGAAGGGCACAGGGAAGCTCATTCCAGAGGCTAGGCGCCACCGCTTTAAAAGATCTGTCCCCGCGAGTTTTAAAACGAGTCCGAGGAACCATCATCAGGTTCTGATTGGACGACCTGAGGCTCCTGGAGGAAGCATAAGGCTGGATCAGGTCCCTGATGTACTCCGGTGCCTGTCCATGCAGAGCTCTAAAAGTCAATACCAGGATTTTGTAATGAATCCTGTAGGAGACAGGCAACCAATGCAAAGTATTAAGGATAGGAGTAATATGGTCCCTCCTGCGGGTGCGGGTAAGCAGGCGCGCAGCAGAATTTTGCACAACCTGCAGGCGGGCCAACTCCTTCTTATTCAAACAGGTGAAAAGACTGTTACAATAATCCAAACGCGATGAGACGAACGCATGAACAATCATCTCAAGCTCTTTTAAAGTCACCATCTTACGGAGCTTAGAGATGTTCCGAATTTGGAAAAAACAGTTCTTAACCAGATAATTTGTGTGCTGCTCCAGAGACATCCCTCCATCCAAAATGACACCCAGGTTACGCAGGCTGCTTTTGACCATGCAGCTTAGGCTACCGAGATGCTGCTTAATTCCAGGTACAGCACTATCAGGTGCTACAATCAGAGTCTCAGTCTTATTGGAATTTAACTGCAGACTGATATGACTGAGGTGCAAAAAGTCATGGAAAGCCAAGACACCAGCTGAAATCTATCAGTCATTAGAAAGTAATCCTGCCCTTTATCAGTGCAAATTATTAGCTGGGCAACTGGACTGTTACAAACACTACATTCGTAAGGAGTCTGAGCCATTTCAACCAGTTCTCAAACCAAAGGTTGAAGTCATACATCTCTAATCTTTTGTGTGGGCATAGTTATAGTTCTGATGTATTTAGGCAGGGAGGAAAAGATATCCAGTGATGCTTCAGTTTTTTTTTTATAAAAACAAAAATATCTGAGTATGACGGATGTTACAAGGAAAAAAAACAATGAAATGAAAATTTCCTCAAACTTTTTCCTAAATTTCCTCAAACTAACAATGATTTATGATTGTGAACTTTAGGTATATAGGGGGAGTAGGCTCACTAATATAATGACTTGCAGTAGATGACAAATAGTGAGACACTTGACAGCACTGGCTTCAGGGTTGTGAAAAATTCCATGTCATAGATTCATATATCTGATTCATTAACATGACTTTCAGATAACAGATAAAATTTCTGAAATATTTTACTGATTTGCTTAAGAAAAGATTAAATAATCCAATTATTGATGATTTTACATCAAGTTACACTCTTTCATGCATGTTTGGGTTTAAAAGGTTTTAGGAAATCTGGCCAAACTGTTTCCATTCAACCCCACCCCCAACATGCTCAACCTTTCTAGAGATACATGCAATACATATAGCAAACTAAATAACTGTATTGTAAAGTTGGGGGTGTTATAAATAAGTTGCACCCTTCTTCAGAATTTATAACTGAAAATAATTTTTGCCTGGTCATGTTCCATTTTTCATGGAATTTCCCAGCTGGTTCATTCCCAACTGATGGCCTATAAAAAGGTATTTCATTACTAAGGTATCACACAAGAATCTCATGATGGGTAAAAGCAAAGAGCTCTGTCAAGATCTTCACAACCCTATTGTCGCAAAATGTACTGATGGCACTGGTTACAGAAAGATTTCTAAATATCTGAATGTTCCAATGAACACTGTGAGGCCATAATCTGGAAGTGGAAAGCACATCATTTTACCATAAAATGGCCATAACCAGATGCTCCTCACACGATTTCTGACAGAGGAGTGAAAAGAACCATCAAAAGAGTTGTCCAAGAGCCAAGGATCAGCTGTGGAGAGCAAATGAACAATTGTTTCAAAGAAAACAATAAGTAATACACTGAACTGCCATGGTGTGTATGTACGGTCACCACACAATACTCCATTGCTGAAGAAAAAGCACATTGAAGCTTGTTTAAAGTTTGCTGCAAAACATTTAGACAAGCCTGTGAAATACTGGGAGAATATAGTCTGGTCAGATGAGACCAAAATGAACTGTTTGGGTACCATAATACACACCATGTTTGAAGGTCAAACGACACTGCATATCGCCCTAAAAACACCATCCTAACAGTAAATGTTAGAGGTGGGATCATGAAGTGGAGCTGTTTTTCAGCAAACAACACTGCCAAACTTCATATTAAGGATTAATGGAAGGATTAAGGAAGGATTAATGGAAAAATTTGCACAGAGACATTCTTGTTGAAAAATCTGCTGCCATCTACCAGGATGATGAAGATGAAGTGAGGGTGGGCATTTCAGCAAGACAATGATTCCAAACACACAGCCAAGGAAACGCTCAACTGGTTTCAGAGAATGAAAATACAGTGACTAGAATGTCCAACCAGTGACCTGACTTGAATCCAATAGAAAAAAAATTATGTAAAGAACTAAAGATCAGAGTTCATAGACGAGGTCCATGGAACCTTCAAGATTAGAAGACTGTTTGTGTAGAAGAATGGGCCAAAATCACATCTGAGCAATGCATGTGACTAGGTTTTCCATACAGGAGGCATCTTAAAGCTGTCATTAACAACAAAGGCTTTCATATGAAGTACTAAATACATTTCTGTAAGCATGTTTAATACTTTTTCCTTTTGACATTTCATTTTACTACACATAATTTGTACTTATTTGTTTTGGTTTCTTTGCATATGTAGATTACTTGGGTTGTTACCGACATCTGGTGAAACTGTCATGTCTGTAGGACCTTTAGAAATATATTTACTGAGAAAAACTGTGACATGTTCAATACTTATTTTACCTGCTGTATGTTGAAAGAGACAGAGAGAAGAAGTATGCTCAGCTAAATTCTCAGGAGGCTTTTTGGCACTGTTGTGTGCATTTCTGAACGTGTTACTTGAGCTTCAGAACACAACTGTTGTTAAACACTCAGAGGACAATGGTTTATTTCTCTCATTTGGTACATTTCTGAGCAGGACCAGTTCTCTATCATAAATTGGATTCACTGCATATGTTGTCTACATAGGCAAAGACAAAGCTGCTTTTTGGACTATGGTGCATTAAAGTTAACCAGATGTTAATGAGTTTGTCCTTATTATACATCGGTTTAATTTGGTGAATTGCAAAAAGATTGTTTCTACAATAATTTATTGTGTTAACTGTCTGTTTGTCTGTCTGTGTCTACTTACTCTCTACAGGCTACATGCCTAGACTTTGAAAAACTCTTTGACGGTAACTGTCACTCACATCACTCTGAATGTCCATCATGGTGCGACACTGCTGTAGGTGCATGTTATCAGGCAGAAGCAGGTAGGTGTGAGGGACTTTTCTGTAACCAGCAAAGGTCTGAGCCGCAGAGGCCTGTTTGGCATGGACCACACTGAGCATGTCCACTGGTGAGTGGTACTTCAGTTTGGCCTTGTGGTAGTCCTTCTTGTAGTTCCTGTCACTCTGCATCTTTGCCACTTCCATGTAGTGGACCAGCAAAGGGTCATCCTGCAGGCTGCGGAAGCCAACATGGTGACCTCTGGCTTTCTCATATTCTTTCTTGTATTGGACCTAAGACAGAAAGAAAGTGAGCTATTTGTATCAGATGTAAGTAACACTGGTTAAAAAAAAAGTTACATACATTACTGGCAATGTGTCTGCCATGTTTGGCATGCAAGACAGGAATGGCATCGGGTTTCATATCGTATCCCTTGGCAATATCTTCTAGCCACTGGTGCTTATAATGACTCTGTGAACAAACATAAAGGCAACTTTTACTGTCATAAAACCTGACATTTCAATAATATCGCTGGTACAGTAACATATTTGGCTGATAAACCTGATGCATTTTACTCTAACCTCACTAAGAGTCTGTGCATTGAATTTAGCCTGAAGGAATCCAGGAGTATCAGCTGGCAGATGGTAGGTATGCATGAACTCCTCACCAGAAGCTTTATATGCAGCCTAGAGGCAAAGATAAACAAAAAACAGTTAAATGTGTACTTTGTAAGTCTCCTATAAAAGAAATTTTAGTCTAACAAATATGTCAATATGTTGAAAAATGCTTTTAAAAAGAAGGACTGCGTGTTATACGTAGAAACAATGCGTGTTCGTACTTTATCCTGCTGCTTTGTGTTGGCCATAGCCAGAACCATGTTCACGGAGTCAGTCTTGCTTGTGAACTTGAATGTACTTGGGTGCTGACGATAGCTTCTTTCATCCAGCGCTGCTTTAGCAGCCTTAGACTTCTCAACATCCAGGGAACCAATAGGTACCCAACCTGAGCCTCTATAGAAGTTGGTGTATTCTGATTTGTAGAGATTCTGTGGGTTGGCATTTGACATTGACAAAAAAAAATGATCATGAGTGACCATACAGCTTGCAGCATTTATATGAGACACAAAACCTGCTAACATTTGACTAGTGGAAACATACATCACTCTGAATGTCCATCATGGTGCGACACTGCTGTAGGTGCATGTTATCAGGCAGGAGCAGGTAGGTGTGAGGGACTTTTCTGTAACCAGCAAAGGTCTGAGCTGCAGAGGCCTGTTTGGCATGGACCACACTGAGCATGTCCACTGGTGAGTGGTACTTCAGTTTGGCCTTGTGGTAGTCCTTCTTGTAGTTCCTGTCACTCTGCATCTTTGCCACTTCCATGTAGTGAACCAGCAAAGGGTCGTCCTGCAGGCTGCGGAAGCCAACATGCTGGCCCTTTGCCTTCTCAAAAGCCAGCTTGTACTTGTACTGTATAAAAGAAAGCCAAAAATACATAGGTATCATGAAAAAAGATTACATTCAGTAATGTTTGAATGGTATATTTGAAACTTACATTACTGGCAATGTCTCTGGAGGTTTTCGCTGCAACAACAGGGATGGCATCTTCCTTCACATGATGTCCTTTGAGTAGATCTCGACGGTGAGCATAGGTATAGTAATTCTGAATACAAATAATTCCCATGTTGGAATTTCTTTGAGTTTTATTTGTGCACAAAGTTTACATAAACTCAAAAGGCTGCTCACCTGACTGATGTTGGCAGCATTGTACTTAGCTTGCATCAGTTCAGGAGTATCAGGTGGCAGATGGTAGGTATGCATAAACTTCTCTCCACTGGCCTTGTACTCTTTCTGCATAATTATAATCAAAAAATAAAAATCATTAATAGGTCATCAGATGACATTTAAAAACAGGCTGTAAAATGTGTTACAGTTCAGCAACACTGAGAATACGTTTGTAAAAGATACATGTGAGATTCAGTACATACACTTTATGTTAAAAGGGCTCCAGCAAAATTTGCTTCTTTCCTTCTTTATTTTATTTTTCTTGGAATGAAACATGCTCACAATGATAACTCAAAGGAGAGTGAGAAGCGAGAATTTGTCATGTTCATTCCAGAAATCAATCATTATATATGTGTTTGACATGGTCTTCTTTGTGGACACAGGGAGTAGGAAGAAAGAAAAAAAAGAAAAAGAAAAGAAAATATATATAAATAAAATGTTAATGTCTTTGTTTATATAACTTATCCATTTGCACCATTTCCTATTAAAATCTCTTTTTTTAAAAAAATCTTAAACAATAAGTCATTTTTCCATCACACATAATCCCTGTACTATATCTAACCATTCTTTTTGTCTAGGTGGGTCTGAAGCAAGCCACTTCCTTGTTATGGCCTTCTTGCCAGCCGTGAGAAGAATTTTTACCAGATAATTGTCCTCTTTCAGTACAACTTTACCTATATTTCCCCAAATACAGGGTGGAGCAGTCCAAGCACATCATTTATCACAGCGTTCACGTTATCCCAGAATGGTTCTATTTTGGGCAACACCAGAAGACGTGTATGGTTTGCATTTATTTGACCACAGTGCCTCCAGCATGTTTGTTGTTTTAATAACTGTTTGCTTTTTAAATTTGGCGTAATAAAAAAAAAAACATGTTAAAGTTTTCCAATTAAATTCTCTCCATGTAAGTGAATTTGTGGATGTCTGTTGTTACACACATGTGATATCATTCATCTTCAGAAATCGTGATATTCAACTCTTTCTCACTTGTGATTTATGTATAATGTTGTTTTATTCTGACATCCCATTATACTGTGGTAAAGTCTTGATATAGCCCTAGATTTTTTTTTTTTTTTTTTTTTTGATTCTATGCTTTAATAACCATTACTATCACTGGGTTCACTTCTTCTGGTGTAGCCCTCTTCACCTCTTTATTGTAATATTCCCTCAATTGAAGATGTCTCAACAGGTCTTGAGCTACAATTCACTTTACCGTAATATATGCAACATATAGAGGGTTTTCAATCACGTGACCGATTTGCTGCAGGACAGGTGCCGTATTACAAGGAGGCTGACGCGTGATAGAAAAATGGAGAGAATGTCCGGTTATTACGAGGCTTTAAATCCTCGAGATAAAGCTATTTATCGTGATCGATGTGTAGCAGTTGGTTCAGTGGATCCGTATCTTATACCAGATAGTGAGTTTAGTGTTGATGTAATGAACTGGCCAACCGTGTCACACTGCGATATTGTGAACTAGGAAGCCGCCGACCAGGTCAGAGCATCACAGCGGAGCTCTGAAAGCGGAGGTTGGTCTTGAAGTCCTGAGCGATTTCTCTCACCAGGCGCTGGAAGGGCAGCTTGCGGATCAGCAGCTCGGTACTCGAGGACCACAACGTAAATAAGTGAAGCAGCAGGACCTTCGTGGCCGGGACGACGGTGGGGATCGAACCCACGCTCGCACAAAAGACTGCTCCTCTACCAGGTCAGCCAAAGGGGAACTCCCCGTTAGCCAAGCTAGCGGGAACGTCTTTTCAATTGGGACCCGGGACTTTCATCCCGCTACATAAGCATCTGTATTGGAACCGTTATTGTGTTATCCTCTGCAGTATTTTATGTATTGTTATATACTTTTATTGCCGAATAAAATAAAATAAAATTCTGGGAGCAGTGGATTTCTGTTAGCAGCGGATCTCTCACAGCGCCACGGTGCCGTGAGGATTCTTCACATCGACGTTGAAACTTGTGCAATTGTTCGCCAAATGCACGAAGTGTAATCACAGCGGCCACCGCGTCGTAATCCAGAATGGCCACGGGACACAAAATGACGTGACCGATACGTCACATGAAAACCCTCTATAGCATGCTGTTAGAAAGCACGGGTTCTTGGGTTGCTGTCAGTGTTGAAATTTTTCAGAGTGAGGCCTTACATGAGAACTTACGGTAATGAGAATCAGCGGCGCACTAGTGTGAAACTTCCGTGTTTTTCCTCTGCGTTATGACATCACAGGCTTACGTTTACCGTAATACACCATATCATTGGAAAGCCCTTTTTTTTTGGCAAATTAGGTTGCCAGATACCTACAACTGCATTATTGATGAAGAGAATAGATTAAACATCTTGGTTGCAAAAACTTTTTTTTTTTTTTTTAGCTCCACAAGTATTTTTTTTTTTGTTGTCTTGTTCTCTCAGGTGTAGGCCTATAGAATAGATTCGTGATTTTTGGTGCAATTTTGTTATTTAAGCTATTTGTTTGCCTACACACTTAATAATGTAAATAAAGTGTTAAATTATTCAGCATTATGTCGTCATATGTTATGTATTATGCTGTACTTGTGCGTCTAATGGTATGAGTAGGGATGGGTATCGAGAACCGGTTCCTTTCGGGTATCGTTAAGAAATTATTCGATCCACCGACATCAATAAGCTTTTTGCTTAACGATTCCGTTATCGGTCCTTCAGAGTGGCCGTTGTTTTTAGGGGTGTTTGTCAGGAAAATTATCACTTCTCTAAGTTCATTACAGACCCTGCAACGGCTCCGTAATCAACTTTTCTGCAACGCGGCTTTGCTTTGAACCTTGAACCAGTCGAAGCAGTGGTTCACAGATTGAAGCAGTGCTTCGATCTATTGCTTCGTTTATTCATTTTTTTTCTTTAGCTGTATCTTAATTTTCCCCCACTAAAACCCTAAAGTGCATACGTCTGTGAGTATTATTTACCTTTTTTATGTTAAACCGACCTGTTATGGTCTTCTGAAACAGTTGATAGATGTATGTTATAACTTAAAAATGGGAGCGATGCTAACGAGTTAGCATGTCTATGGCATTTTCAGTGTTAAATTTAGCATTAAGCAGTTGCAGCTGTCATCGCGTTTGGGTGCATTTTTCTGTATAATAAGCGTTTGTTGTCGTAAAAGAGTCAATTGTATTACAAACTGTAATATTTTTTTTATTTATTTTTGTTTATATATTAATAATCTAATGATTAGTTATTATATACAATTTTAGAGAAAGAGACAAAAAGAACCTGAATAAAAACACAACAGAAAATATAAAACCAACTAACAATGAACATAAATAAATAAATACATACATACAGAAATAAATAAGTGTTTCCTGTGAACACCTAGTGACTCTCACACCTCCATTTCATCCCTGTCTTATTTAAGTTTAATGACAGTTTGTTTCGGTCAAACCATATTTTCAGTGTGTTAATTTCTTCAGTGATTTCCTCCAGAACTATCTGCCAAACTAGAAAACTGATGCATCCTTGTAAGAGCAGAATACTACTGGAATGAATTTGAATAAGGAAAGTTGTTTTTTTTTCCCCCTCACCTAAATGGATGCTGCACTCACTCCAGTTTATTGTCTGGAATAGTCCCAGATTGCATTTCAGAGCTTCTAGAATTCAAAATTTTTGTGCAGGTGGTGCTGGGGGGGTTAATTTTGGGTTTCAGCTTTTTTTGTTTTTCACCACTTTCATCCCTGAATATGTCAATCGTGAGTCACTTTTGTGCGGATTAAAGTTACTAACTGGGACTCCTGTCTTGTTGTGAGAAAAAAACGAGAATCGTCCTCCGTTCTGTTCACACAGCTCCAAACGCTGCGCGTCTCTCTGCTGAGTCAAGTTAAGACTCATTGAAATACATAGAAAACCTGGAAAGACTACTTTTAGTACAAAATTCACAAGAGGTATCAATAAGGGAATCGATAAGCAATCGGATTGATAAGCAGAATCGATAATAGCATCAATATCGATAAAATCTTATCAATACCCATCCCTAGGTATGAGTGGGTTAGGGGGTGGTGGTGGTGGGCAGGGGGGCCGGGGGGTGGTATTGTCCCCACCAAAGCTGAGACCAAACCTACGCCCTTGACTCTGGCTTTCCTCCCTTCCCAAATAAACCTAGATACTAATTTATCCCATTCTAAGAACTATTTTGGTGGAATTTCTATTGGCGGGGATTGAAATAAATACAGTAACCATGGCAAAATATAAATTTTCACTGTATTTATCTTGCTACTATAATCCATTGGGTAAGTGGACAATTGTTGTATGTCATTTGTTATATATTGATTGATATAGTTGTAATTAGCTGTAGTTAGTTGTAATTACAAATTTGAGATATTTTTGGTTATATATAGGTATTAAAGGCACTGCGCTGCGGTGGTTTGAATCATATTTGTCTAATAGATTACAATTTGTTCATGTAAATGGGGAATCTTCTTCACAGACTAAAGTTAATTATGGAGTTCCACAAGGTTCTGTGCTAGGACTAATTTTATTCACTTTATACATGCTTCCCTTAGGCAGTATTATTAGACGGTATTGCTTAAATTTTCATTGTTACGCAGATGATACCCAGCTTTATCTATCCATGAAGCCAGAGGACACACACCAATTAGCTAAACTGCAGGATTGTCTTACAGACATAAAGACATGGATGACCTCTAATTTCCTGCTTTTAAACTCAGATAAAACTGAAGTTATTGTACTTGGCCCCACAAATCTTAGAAACATGGTGTCTAACCAGATCCTTACTCTGGATGGCATTACCCTGACCTCTAGTAATACTGTGAGAAATCTTGGAGTCATTTTTGATCAGGATATGTCATTCAAAGCGCATATTAAACAAATATGTAGGACTGCTTTTTTGCATTTATGCAATATCTCTAAAATCAGAAAGGTCTTGTCTCAGAGTGATGCTGAAAAACTAATTCATGCATTTATTTCCTCTAGGCTGGACTATTGTAATTCATTATTATCAGGTTGTCCTAAAAGTTCCCTAAAAAGCCTTCAGTTAATTCAAAATGCTGCAGCTAGAGTACTGACGGGGACTAGAAGGAGAGAGCATATCTCACCCATATTGGCCTCTCTTCATTGGCTTCCTGTTAATTCTAGAATAGAATTTAAAATTCTTCTTCTTACTTATAAGGTTTTGAATAATCAGGTCCCATCTTATCTTAGGGACCTCGTAGTACCATATCACCCCAATAGAGCGCTTCGCTCTCAGACTGCAGGCTTACTTGTAGTTCCTAGGGTTTGTAAGAGTAGAATGGGAGGCAGAGCCTTCAGCTTTCAGGCTCCTCTCCTGTGGAACCAGCTCCCAATTCAGATCAGGGAGACAGACACCCTCTCTACTTTTAAGATTAGGCTTAAAACTTTCCTTTTTGCTAAAGCTTATAGTTAGGGCTAGATCAGGTGACCCTGAACCATCCCTTAGTTATGCTGCTATAGACGTAGACTGCTGGGGGGTTCCCATGATGCACTGTTTCTTTCTCTTTTTGCTCTGTATGCACCACTCTGCATTTAATCATTAGTGATCGATCTCTGCTCCCCTCCACAGCATGTCTTTTTCCTGGTTCTCTCCCTCAGCCCCAACCAGTCCCAGCAGAAGACTGCCCCTCCCTGAGCCTGGTTCTGCTGGAGGTTTCTTCCTGTTAAAAGGGAGTTTTTCCTTCCCACTGTAGCCAAGTGCTTGCTCACAGGGGGTCGTTTTGACCGTTGGGGTTTTACATAATTATTGTATGGCCTTGCCTTACAATATAAAGCGCCTTGGGGCAACTGTTTGTTGTGATTTGGCGCTATATAAAAAAATTGATTGATTGATTGATTGATATATACCCGTAAGTATTTAATTTGTTTTGAGTCTCATTTGACACCATATTTATGTTTGATTTCTAGTGAGGGGGTGTGATTAAATGAGAGAATCTGGGTTTTTACAAGATTTAATTCATATCCTGCATAATAATTGAATTTTTCTATAATTTCCATCATTCGCAGGAAGGAAGTGTTTGGTATAAAAATTCCCAATTTACTCTATCGAATGCTTTTTCTGCATCAAGGCTTATTATGGCTGTGTTTCTTTTCGAATTTTATGTATGACGTGTAGCATTCTTCTAATGTTGTCTTGTTTGTCGGCCTGATATAAATCCTGTTTGATCTTCATCAGTTAAGTCTGGCATGAACTTTTCAAATCGTTTACAGATAATTGAAGTGTATAATTCATAGTCCACGTTTAGAATTGATATGGGTCTACAGTTATTACAATTTTCCTTATCTTTGTTTTCTTTAAGGATTATTGTTATAATTGCTTCTTTCCATGGGGTATCTTACCTTCTTTCATAATCCAATTAAAAGTCCCAATGAGAAGTGGACTCAGTTCATTTTGAAATATTTTATACCACTCTACAGGGAAGCTGTCACTACCTCGGGCTTTGCTTGTTTTGAACCTATCTATTTCCTTCTGTATCTTCTCCAGTGATACTTCTGCTGTAACTATCTTATTTTGTTTCTCTCCAATACTAGGTAGGTCAAGTGTATTTAGAAATTCTCTCATTAATTTAGTATCTTCTGTCGATGTTTGTGTTTATAATTCTTTATAGTACTCTCTGAAGATATGTTCGATTTCTTTTGGCTCAGTCATCAATTTGATGATCTTTCTTCAACAAGTACCAACAAGTACCAACAACCATCTGACCACAACTCAAAGCAGCTGCTTCAACAATAGAGGCTTTGAGCATGCACCACTCCAATTCCTTCTCCCTGACTTTGCTCAGGATACAGGAGTTCATTTGGAGTTGTGAGTTCTTCCAACAACAATACCCAGAAAACCCTTAAAAATCATTTAGGCCTTCCAGGTCAGCTTGATGGCTTCCCCTGCCATCTGACCCTACACATCATCAGGGGTGATCCATATACAGCTAGACCTCTCTACACTCAAGAGTCCAAGGCAGATATGGTCACAGGCCTGATAACACCATAACAAAATCAATAATTGACCTCTGACCTAGGGTGCTCTGGTACCCAAGTGTACCTATGAAGACCTCTGTGCTAGAACAAGGTGTTTGCTAGGGACAAACCATGACCAGCACAGATGTCCGGTCGCAATACACCACTCGGGTTCAGATTGGGGGGGGTGATTCCTCTCAATCGCACCCCTCCAGCTTTCCAATCTGAGCAGTTACTAAATCATTGCCAATGTAAGTAGTAATGTACCCCAGTAGAACTAAGCAGTCTCGGGCACCTTTTCCAGAATCCCACTAAACATCTCCAAGAAGACTGGGTACTTTGCACTACCATTTGGTGCTGAAGGACAAAAAAAAAAAACTGTGAGATTCCTGTCTGTGACACAGAGTCACATTGATGCAGCCCTCTTGTTCATCAAAATAACAGCACTCAGCCTGGGACTTGAGAATATACCCACAACTGCCCAGCACCTCTCACCCTGGAGAAGCTGTGGTGGTTCCAACTCCAACAAAATCAAATCGGTGAATTCAGTGAGGGCCCAAAACTATGAAACACTTTTTAACAGGAAAAGGTTTTGTATTATTTTTCTAAATATATTGCTATGGTCTTAGCATCATACCTTTGACACCTATAGTACCCTAATAGAGGCAGTAAATCACAAATCATGGTGGTAAATAACACTTCAGTTTTAGGTGGGTGGCCAAATAAAGACAATGCGCTTGGGCCTTTGTTGAACCTGGATAACCTGGATAACCACGTTTGGCCTTAATTTGCATCTGCATACTTGCATACACATCTTGAGATGGAGTACCTGGGTGTTCACCTAAACAATAATCTGGACTGGTCAAACAACACTACTGCATTTTACAAGAAAGGCCAGATCAGACTCTACCTACTGAGGCGATTCAGGTCCTTTGGAGTGCAGGGGGCGCTCCTGAGGACCGTCTTTGATTCTGTAATGACATCAGCCATTTTCTATGGACTGGTCCACTGCTCCAGCAGACCATTTCCTTGACTGCGGAGAGGAGGAGACTTGATAAAGTGATTAGGAAGGCCAGCTCTGTCCTGGGAAGTCCCCTTGACTCAGTGCAGAAGGTGGGAGAAAGGAAGATGATGGCTAAGCTGTCATCCCTGCTGGAGAACACATCCCAACCCATACGCGACACCTTGACTACACTAGAAAGCTCCTTCAAAGACAGGCTGCTCCACCCAAAGTGCATGAAGGAAAAATAATACAGGTTCCTCTTTCCTGCTGTTGTCAGACTCCACAACCAGCACTGTTCCCAGTGGACAACTCAGACCATTAAAGTAACAATTGTCTTTCTCATGTGCAACAATACTTGTACACTCATGTACAGTATTACTTGATCAGTCATGTGCAATATTACAAAACTTTCATTTTAAATGTTGCATTTTTTCTGCTTGTAAATAGTGTATCTACTGAGTATATTGTTATTCCTGCACAGTACTTGCCTTCCATGTTTTTTGTACTTATTCATTCCAAGTGTGACATGAAATCAAGTGGACATATACAAACATTAAAATGATTAAATGAACGTCCATGGAGTCTACCAGTAATCAACCCCCATTCAGAATATGAAAGTCATCATAGGTCTACTGGTCATCAAAATCTGCCTCATCGTCTACACACCTCAGTTATCAGTGGTCACTTAATAAGGAAAGCTTGTGCATCTTCTGAAAGATACCTGGCAAGCTTCTGAACATCTCGAAATTTAGCTGCCTTGACACCAAGCTGTTGTTATTGTTGAAAAGTAATGGCCCTGATATTAGGCTTTAAAAGGCGGAACCTACTTATAGGCTTAAACTTTAAAGAGAACTTCAATTTCTCCCTACTCACCACATTCATGATCTTAGCATTGGTCTTGGCCAGCTCCATGTTCATTGAGTCAGAGGTGCTTGTGAATTTAAATGAGTCAGGGTGCTGTCTGTATTTTTTCTCATCCAGAGCTGCTGCCGCTGCCTTGGCTTTCTCCACCTCCAGAGAGCCAATGGGCACCCAACCAATGCCCTTGACAGAGGTCTCATAATCCAGTTTATACTGGTACTGCAAAACATACAGCAGAAAAAGACATCAAATAATCAATGTTCAATACTACAGCTGCACCAATACCACACTTCAAAGTATTTCCTGATATCATACCATCTATATTTAAATGAAAACATATTAAAAGGAAGAATTCAAACTTACGTCACTGGAACTGACGTTCATGTTACGTGCCAACACCAGGTTCATAGCATCAGGTAGAAGACAGTATTTATGGTGGTGCTGTTTGTAGCCAATTAAAGTCTGCACAGCTGAAGCATGTTTGGCATGAGCCACACTTATCATGTCGACTGGTGAGTGGTACTTCAGTTTGGCCTTGTGGTAGTCCTGCTTGTAGTTTTTGTCACTCTGCACCTTTGCCACTTGCATGTAGTGAACCAACAATGGGTCATCCTGGAGGCTGCGGAAGCCAACATGGTGGCCCTTTTCCTTTTCATACGCCTTTTTATACTGAACCTAGAAATCAAACACCAAATAACATTTCTTATTCTCTAACATTTATATTTAAATGATACTATGCAAGAATTATATTTTGGCCTGGATATGTCAAAGCAAAAATGTAAAAAATAGAGACATGCACAGATTTTGGAGTTGATTTAGGCTTTCAAAAAAAAACTTACATTACTGACAGCGTGTCTGGCAGCTTTGGCAGCAACAACAGGTATAGCATCAGGCTTCAGGTCATAACCTTTAGCGATTAATTCCTGCCAGGCAAGCTTATAGTAATTCTGAAATGACAAGTTATAAGGATGAATAAAGATGAGGATGAGAACACTGAACAATTTTAGTTTTGTATTTTATTACATACAGTACTTACAAACACACTTGCTCTCACAGTGTATCAGCACATACACAGAAACTGTATGCACTGAGACACACACACATACTGTGCAAATGTTTTAGGCATATTTAATGCATCATAAGACCATTCAAATTATGAAAACCCTATAAATATTCATAAATAAATTATATGTGTGATGAATTTAATCCATCATCCATCCATTTTGTATACCTGCTTAATCCAGTTAAGGATCACGTGGGGCTGGAGCCACCTATAAGGTTAATATGTAGTTAAAAGTATTCCAGTTTAACCTACATTACTGATGTTGTAGGCATTGCATTTGGCCTGGAGGAGCTCTGGAATATCAGGAGGAAGAGAGTACTTCTGATGGATTTCTTCTAGACCTCGCTTGTAGAATATCTACAAAGAAAGAAGACATAAAACATTCATTATTGACAGTAGAGGCAAGCCCTTTCAGTTTCACCGTAGTTTTACTCAGGGTCACCACAGGAGATCCGAGGTTGATCTGCATATTGATTTGGCACAAGTTTTATGTCAGATGCCCTTTCTGACGCAACACCACATGACATGGAAAATGCACAGGGGTGGCCTTGAACCAGAAACCTTCTGCACTGGAAACAAGCATGCTTAACCGCTTGGTCACAACCCCCACCACAAAAAAATCATTATTGACAGTAGGTGTGCTAAAATCAATATCAAGCATTGGTGCCTGTCTATAGTGTGAATGGTTTCTGAGCCGAATTAGTGTGAGAGCATACTCACATCACTCCTCTGAAGCTGGTTGACTTTGGCCTGTAGCGTGATGGGGTGGTCATCGATCGATGTGAATGGAACTGTGTCTGGGTGCTGTCTGTATTTTTTCTGCAAGAAACATAAATCAAATTGATACCTACAAACAAAAGGTATCCTTAAGTGGAAAAATGTGTGAAATGTACAAACAGTACAAACCTCATTAAGAATTTCAGCAGCTTTCTTTGCTTTTTCAACTTCCATGGATCCAAAGGTGATCCAAGGGGTCCCCTTAGTATAGGTGTTGTAGTCAGATTTGTACTCATTCTATGATGCAGAAAAAGGGGACAAATTAAAACAATTGTCAGTACATCAACAATCTCACCTGCCATGGACAGTTTTTCCACATATTTTCTTTACTAACTTATGCAGTAACATATTGTTGAGTATCTGTTGAAACTTACATCACTCTGGATGATGTTGGCTTTCTTGGCCAGGTCCAGCAGTACGCTGTCAGGTGGAAGGAAGTAGCTGGGGTTTATACTCCTGTACCCAACCATGCTTGAGATTGCCTGAGATTTCTTTGCCAGGGTCACGGACATCATGTCCAGTGGTGTATGATACTTGGTCTTAATCTTTTCATAGTCTTTTTTATATTCACGCTGTGGAGACATCCCCTGGTTACTCAATCATGTTCTGCTATATCAAATCTAACAAATTTATAAAAATAAATCTGAGGAAATGGTTTAAAAAGCCACCAAGATGCTTACATCACTCTGGATTTTGGCCACGTGAACCGAGTGCATAATCTTGGGGTCATCTTTAATGCTGAGTGCTCCAACCATCTGTCCCTTGTTGTTTTCATACTCTTTCTTGTATTTAACCTGAAAAGGGTTATATACAAGCAATGCAAATACCTCTGAGTGCTTTGTAAAATTAAGAAGGTACCACTTTGTAGTAACTACACACTGCACACATTCGTTAAGCATTTGTAAGATATTAATTAATTAATTAATTAATGCTTTTTCATCATTTGTAAAACATTGTTCATGCTTACTCATTAGAAAGTCATTTGCAAAACCAGGGATTTAGAAATACATTTTTCATACTTAATAAATGATGCATTAACCGTTTGTTAAGAAAGTAATTTTTCCCATTATTAACCAGTTGCAAAGGAATTTGTAAGATCAGTTAGAAAGCAAAAGTTAATGATAAATTATTTAGATCTGCATTTATAAATACCTTTACAAATGTAATAATCTAGACCAGGGGTGGCCAAGTTCAGTCCTCGAGAGCCACATTCCTGACACTCTTAGTTGTCTCCCTGCTCCAACACACCTGAATCCAATGAAAGGCTCATTAAAAGTCTGCTAATGAGTCTTTCATTGGATTCAGGTGTGTTGGAGCAGGGAGACAACTAAGAGTGTCAGGAATGTGGCTCTCGAGGACCGAACTTGGCCACCCCTGATCTAGACCTACACTATGTGTGTCCATTCCTCTTTTTCCATTAGTTACCAGTACTGCAGTTCATGATAACTGAGAAGTTACTAGTGTTTAGTGTTCACATTAGAGTTCAAAATTAGGATTATCTTTTCTTTACAAAGTATTTACAAATGAGGTTGAAAATACCAAAAGACATGCAGTTTCTGTATTTTCCTAAGAAAAGAGAAACACATCACACAAAGCACTACAAAACAAATATTTATTGAACAATTGGCACATTCTCAAAGACTAAGTTAACTTATGTAATTTAGTCATCTATAGTAATAATATTGTTGAACATGTAAATTAATTCCAAAAGTTATTGCTGAAAATGGTATGTTACTATAAACTACAAGTACTTCTATTTTGTTTGAAATATTGTGGCTAAGCCTTCCAAATGCACCATGCCAGTGATTTTGGTAGTATTATTAAGTGTTTGTAAAAGGTGTATTAACACACTCACTACTAAGTAGTTTGTTAATCATTAACTTTCATGTTCTAACTGCTCTTACAAACAATTCTTTATCAACTGTTTACTAACTGAAACATTACTTCATTTAGACACAATTAACACGTCATTTTATTAGTAATGACAATTCAGTTAATAAACACGTTTTTGATGGGTTTCTTTACCAAGAACAATATATATATATATATATATATATATATATATATATATGAATATGAATTTACAAATGACTTATGACTGAGAAAAATGTATGATCAACACTTTACAAATGATGAACAAAGCACCAAATAATACCTTACAAATGTGTGTAGCTGTTGTAAAATACTTCTAATTAGAAAAAAAAGTCAGTGTATGGAATGAAGACTATAAAAAAGTGACACTGTAGCACACTTACGTCACTGGCAATGTTTGTGTGAGCACGGGCAGCAAGGATGGGGATGGCATCACCTCTGACCTCAAACTTTTTTGCTTTTGATCTCTCCCAGTCATACCTATAACAATTCTGCAAAGGAGAGTTACGCCACTTACAACGATGAATACCACATTTAAAGTGAAAGAAAATGTTGGTGGTGGTTAGAAACAGCCAGAAGGACTTACATCACTGAGGTTATAGGCATTGACTCTGGACTGGATGAAGAATGGGTAGTCTGGGGGCAGACTATACTTGACCTTTGTTTTCTCATGCTCTGCTTTGTAGTTCAGCTGTAATAAGAACAATGTCATGAAACTGAGCTAAATCAACAACATACTTATTTGACTTCTCATGAGCTAATTGTATCACAATTCAGTCATAGCTGATTCTCAGTGAAGTCTTATTTATGTCTCCTTCATTGAAGGGCAATGGTGTTCTACTTATATCCTGAGTTTAATGGCCTCTGCCTTCATGGCTTTTCTCTGAACACAAGGATTATTCTGGGCCAAAAGAATGCTTTATTGCTATACAGCAGGATGGCTCTGTACTTGTCATGGTGCCTACAGAAAAACAGCTGGGCTATATGGATCACAGCTCACATTTGAGGCTAATCTGCATATCGAAGAGAATTTGGTCTTGATAAGAAAATGTGGATGGTAAAAATAATCATGTTCAAAACAACCTTTGGACACTTGTAGGCATTCTGTGCTGATGCATTCAGAGAAAAAAAAAATTAATGATACAGTGTTAATATGAAAGATGTATCATGCATCAGTTGTATTATTTTGTATCAATAATATGAATATGTGCTCCATGCCATGACAGATGTACATACGTCACTTAGCTGTTTGGCGTTGATGGCAGCTTGAACTTGAACTGGTGAATCCATCACTTGTGTAAATTTCACTTTATCTGGATGCTGTCGGTAAACTTTCTAAAAAACAATTAAAAGAAACATGCTGTGAAACACAAATGACTTAATTAAAAAGAAATAGCCAAAACACGCTATACTGAGGAAGAAAAAAAAAGCCATTCTGGTAGCCAGGATTGCTCACCTCCTTACAAGAATCCAGCTTCTTAATTGCTTCATATTCAGCTGTAATTGTTTGCGGAAAGAAGCACCTTGTTTTTATGTCTTCATAATCAGATTTATATGTTTTCTGCAAGATGATAAAAATAAAGAAATTGTGTATTTCTCAAATATTTCTTATGATAAAAGAAAGGGAAATGAAAATCGTCAATGAGATACCTCATTTTTCATTTCTTCAACTTTCTGGCAGTGAAGCATGTAAAGATCCTCATAGCTGCCAATGTAGTGACCCTTCACCTCATTGTTATACTTGTTTTTGTAGTTTATCTGCAGAAAGATGGAAAAAAGATATATGTGCATACACATATGTATATTAGGAGCATCACAATTCATGAATTTGTATTGAACTGTACAGTACACATGTGACAGTTGGGTGCACAGAGCTATATACAGAATACACGGAATGACTCTGCACGGTATGACTATACACATGTGACTTGTTTCCATAAGTCACTGACATTTCAGTGAACTGCGCTGCTCATGTCCACAGACTGCAACCCTCCAGACTTATGCTTTGGGCAGGAGGTTTGATCAGCCCCCTCAGCCTGCTCTGTGTGTGTGAGCCAAACAGAGGGAACAGCAAACCAGCCAGTTCAAGCAAGCAACTGCAGAATTCCACCCAGGAACCTTGGAAGCATTAAGGAATTGATTAATTTACTGTTTTCTTCCGAAATATGAACCTAAAAGTGAAAATGTACCAATCTGCATTTGTGTTGAATCAGTTTCTGTATGTCTGTTCATTAAATTTTTAAGAGACATCTCCAGCAATTTATGACACAAAGTTGACATTTTATATGAATTAGTGTAACATTTCACAGATGAGATGGCTGTCCAATAGCAACACTGTGTACACTGATTTCAAATCTATATAAAGTGAGGTTTTATGAGATGCCGCCATTTGCACAAAAATCAAACTTGAAATTGACAAAATATTGAAGGCAGTCTGGCTTGACACATCACATGACAGTAAAAACAAACAAAATAAAATAAAAACCCCAAAACACAACATGCTGCACAGTAAATTCATCCCGATGCAAATGACAATAGATGTTATCCAATTCATAAACATTTTATGAAAAGTTTACATTAACACTTTGTCTCACAGTGCTAAAGTGGCTGATGGCAGCACTCCCTCGCTCACAGGTTACACCAACTTTATGAGACTTCAAAAACCAAACTCATACTGAACCGTAGATAGACAGATAGATAGATCTAAAAGACTTTTAGAATTGCTATAACAGTAAGCACTTGAATGTCATAAAAAAGGTTCTCACATCTGTGAAGCGTTTAAGTACGGAGTCCATCTGAAACTTTGCTGTGTCACAGTAGTTGATGCTGGAGCCTCTGGATTTCTCATAGTTGTCCTTATACACTTTCTGCAAAAATGATTAACACATAGTACACATAGATTTAATAATATCACACAAAATCAGTGACAACTCAAGCAATAAGCAAACAAGTGATGAATCAGTCAAAAATGAATTAGCAGGATATGCTTATGAACTATTTATATACTTGGAGTTAAACCTTAAAGGCCACACGCAGTAAAATCTGAAAATTGATGCAAACCATTGTGAATCAATGTGTTGTGTATCTATTTGGAAGGTCCACGTTCCAAAAAAGTTGTAAGTGGCTGTGAACGGTCACTTCAAGCATTTAAAGTTATCGTGCGCTCTCCACTTAGCGGTAGTCAGTGCAAAGTAGGTCAGCAAGTGTGTGACATCATGACAGGGTGTGGCCTGCCTGGATTAACAGTCTGCAAACACGGGAGACTGGTTTGTGTTAACATTTGTCTCTGCTGTTCTGATTTTTATGTGGATTATGTGGAAATAGTGATTTGGATGTTTTGGATCACTAAGGTATGTTGAGTGTGTTAGGAGATGGTGAATCACTGCAGTGTGTTTGGTTGCTGCAATGTGTCCAAAACTGGAGTTGTTCTTCATAAATTTCCCACAGAGAAGGAGCAACAAGATTCATGGGCAGTTTAAGAGGATCCAAAAGGACTGGGATGGTCCCACAAAAAACTCCACATGCACTCACCGATAATAGCTACATAAACAAGATGCAGTGCAACACGGGGCGAGCCAAGTTCCTGAAGCTGATGAGTGACACCGCCCCGGCATTTACCTCGAAGGTACAGGAATTTGGATGCATTCATGTGTAAAGCCATATTCACTGGTGAACAACTTGATAACTAATATTACGGGTCAAATTATTTCATGTAGCAGTTTTGAGAACAAGCAGAGGAAGAAAAAAAATTGAAGTAACTAAGTCAGGCAGCGTTTCATGTCCTCTCCACTATCAAGCTAAAATATTCTTACTATGAATGTGGTGACAAAACAAGCAAAGTTTTAGTTCACCAGCTGTGACGGGCATCTCTGTTTTACCAGATTCCACAAATTCAAAATCATTCTGGTGCAACCACAGATCCTTAAAAACTCATGATCATATTTAAGATATTTTATCAAAACTGGTATACTTCACAAGGTGGGATAGAACAAGAGGAAATAGATAGGTTCTTGTCCCAAGTGGACCTACCAACCCTGTCGGGGGAAAATCAAAGGGAAATTGGTGGAGATATTACATTGGAAGAGGTTCAACAGGCTATAAAGAAAAGGAGCTCTGGGAAAACTCCTGGAAATGATTGGCTGCTGACAGATTTCTATAAAGAATTCATGGACCTACTATCTCTGAGGCAAAAATCCACAGCAGTGTGGAAGCTATTGTCCAGTGTCTCTTCTAAATGTACACTCAACAAAAATATAAATGCAACACTTTTGGTTTTGCTCCCATTTTGTATGAGATGAACTCAAAGATCTAAAACTTTTTCCACATACACAATATCACCATTTCCCTCAAATATTGTTCACAAACCAGTCTAAATCTGTGATAGTGAGCACTTCTCCTTTGCTGAGATAATCCATCCCACCTCACAGGTGTGCCATATCAAGATGCTGATTAGACACCATGATTAGTGCACAGGTGTGCCTTAGACTGTCCACAATAAAAGGCCACTCTGAAAGGTGCAGTTTTGTTTTATTGGGGGGGGGGGGGTGGGGGGGGGAATACCAGTCAGTATCTGGTGTGACCATCATTTGCCTCATGCAGTGCAACACATCTCCTTCGCATAGAGTTGATCAGGTTGTCAAATGTGGCCTGTGGAATGTTGGTCCACTCCTCTTCAATGGCTGTGCGAAGTTGCTGGATATTGGCAGGAACTGGTACATGCTGTCGTATACGCTGGTCCAGAGCATCCCAAACATGCTCAATGGGTGACATGTCCGGTGAGTATGCCGGCCATGCAAGAACTGGGACATTTTCAGCTTCCACGAATTGTGTACAGATCCTTGCAACATGGGGCAGTGCATTATCCTGCTGCAACATGAGGTGATGTTTTTGGATGGCACAACAATGGGCCTCAGGATCTCGTCACGGTATCTCTGTGCATTCAAAATGCCATCAATAAAATGCACCTGTGTTCTTGTGAACATGCTGGATGTGGAGGTCCGGGGGTGGGGTGGTTACACGTGGTCTGCGGTTGTGAGGCTGGTTGGATGTACTGCCAAATTCTCTGAAAGCCTTTGGAGATGGCTTATGGTAGAGAAATGAACATTCAATACACGAGCAACAGCTCTGGTTGACATTCCTGCTGTCAGCATGCCAATTGCATGCTCCCTCAAATCTTGCAACATCTGTGGCATTGTGCTGTGTGATAAAACTGCACCTTTCAGAGTGGCCTTTTATTGTGGGCAGTCTAAGGCACACCTGTGCACTAATCATGGTGTCTAATCAGCATCTTGATATGGCACACCTGTGAGGTGGGATGGATTATCTCAGCAAAGGAGAAGTGCTCACTATCACAGATTTAGACTGGTTTGTGAACAATATTTGAGGGAAATGGTGATATTGTGTATGTGGAAAACGTTTTAGATCTTTGAGTTCATCTCATACAAAATGGGAGCAAAACCAAAAGTGTTGCGTTTATATTTTTGTTGAGGGTAGATGCTAAAATACTAGCCAAGATATTAGCCACAAGGCTGGAGATGCATCTACCCACCTGATTCATCCGAATCAGGTAGGGTTTATTAGAGGTTCGGCAGATAATGTACGTAGGTTACTACTTTTACTTTGCCCTGAATCCATCGTTGCTTTCTCTTTAGATATAGAGAAAGCTTTTGACAGAGTTGAGTGGACTTACTTGTTTAGTACACTACACAAGTTTGGATTAGGCCCCTCCTTCATAAATTTGGTTAGACTTCCATACTGCAACCCCAAGGCCTCAGTGATGACAAATGGGAATATGTCCTCTTGTTTCCCCCTACACCGGGGTAACAAGGCAGGGCTGTCTCCCGACTCTACTTTTTGCATTGGCATTGGAACCCATAATGGCTGCCATCATGAATAATTCCATTATCAAGGGTGTTTTAGCTGGAAAGATGGAACACACACTATTTCTGTTTGTGGATGATATTTTGTTAGTCACCTCAAATCCAGGAGTGTGATCCCCCTATAGTTGGAACACACCCTCCGGTCCCCCTTCTTAAACAGAGGGACCACCACCCCGGTCTGCCAATCCAGAGGCACTGTCCCCGATCGCCACGCGATGTTGCAGAGGCGTGTCAGCCAAGACAGTCCCACAACATCCAGAGGCTGGATCCAGAGACTCCTCTTACCAGGTCTATTCCAGAGTACTGGAGAGGAGAATTCGACCGATGGTCGAACCTCGGATTCAGGAGGAGCAGTGTGGTTTTTGTCCTGGTCGCAGCACACTGGACCAGCTCTACACGCTCCATCAGGTGCTCGAGGGTTCATGGGAGTTCGCCCAACCAGTCCACATGTGTTTTGTGGATCTGGACACCCTGTGGGGAGTGCTCCGGGAGTATGGGGTCCGGGGTCCTTTGCTAAGGGCTATCCGGTCGCTGTACGACCGCAGCAGGACCTTGGTTCGCATTGCCGGTAGTAAGTCAAACCTGTTTCCAGTGCACGTTGGCCTCCGCCAGGGCTGCCCTTTGTCACCGGTTCTGTTCATTATTTTTATGGACAGAATTTGTAGGCGCAGCCAGGGTGTAGAGGGGGTCTGGTTTGGGAACCACAGAATCTCGTCTCTGCTGTTTGTGGACGATGTGGTTCTGTTGGCTTCATCAAATCAGGACCTTCAGCGTGCACTGGGGTGGTTTGCAGCCGAGTGTGAGGCGTCTGGGATGCAAATCAGCACCTCCAAATCCAAGGCCATGGTTCTCGACCGGAAAAAGGTGCTTTGCCCTCTTCATGTCGGTGGAGTGTCCTTGCCTCAAGTGGAGGAGTTTAAGTATCTCGGGGTCTTATTCACGAGTGAGGGACGGATGGAGCGTGAGATTGATAGACAGATCGGTGCAGCGTCTGCAGTGATGCGGTCACTGTATCGGACCATCATGGTGAAGAGAGAGCTGAGTAGGGGGGCAAAGCTCTCGATTTACCAATCGATCTACGTTCCGATCCTCACCTATGGTCATTAGATTTGGCTCATGACCGAAAGAACGAGATCGCGGGTACAAGCGGCCGAGATGAGTTTCCTCCACAGGGTGGCTGGGCGCTCCCTTAGAGATAGGGTGAGGAGCTCGGTCACTTGGGAGGAGCTCGGAGTCGAGCCACTGCTCCTCCATGTCGAAAGGAGTCAGTTGAGGTGGCTCGGGCATCTTTTCCAGATGCCCCCTGGACGCCTCGCTGGAGAGATGTTCCGGGCACGTCCCATTGGGAGGAGGCCCCGGGGAAGACCCAGGACACGCTGGAAGGATTACATCTCTCGGCTGGCTTGGGAACGCCTTGGGGTTCCCCCGGAGGAGCTGGGGGAGGTGTGTGTGGATCAGGAGGTCTGGGCGGCTTTGCTTGAACTGCTGCCCCCGCGACCCGACTCCGGATAAAGCGGAAGAAAATGGATGGATGGATGGATGGATGGACCCCAAATCCAGAAACAGCTGCCCCCCAAATTCAGTCTTTAATTGATACTTTCTCTCTTATCTATGGTAAATCTGTGAGGAGTAGATAGTTCTCAAAAACTGACTGACTGTGTAAGAGAAGAGTGAGGAAAGCCACCAAGACACCCAGACAACCCAGAAGAAGATACGAGCGTACAGAGTTATGTGGCTGTGATTGGAGAAATTGCTCATAGTGCATGTTTTGCATTTTGTATACCAGTTATACAGCTTCATGATGAAGTGGGATAGAGGAGGATTTTCTTTCACCAATACATCAGATCTAGGCTTGCATCTCAGATGTACCTTCTGGCAAATTGTAGCTGAACATTCAGGTTTTCTTTTTAAGAAAACCCTCCTCTATACCACTTCATCATGTATATCAAGTTGTAGAGATTTGCTTTGAGGTTGAGTTTAAGGAAGATAATTTTACAACTTTTTATACTGAGAAGCCTAATTTACTTTTTTATTTGAAATGGCATAAAAAAATTAAAATGTGTGAAATACCAATGGGCCGAATACTTTTGCAAGGCACTGTATTTTCCACTTTCCATCACTAAACAATATTTATGGATATTTCTGGGTTCAAATTATTTCTGTATACAGTGTTCTAGACAAACATGTTTCATATTGAAAGTTGAGATTAGTCTGAACATTTTGATATGCAAACAAATGATACTAAAATAAAAAAGCATCTTAAAAGCGGAATTAGTGAAAGTATGGTAAAATCAAGGTTAGAGACAAATCTGAGGACCTGAAATACAGCAAAATTTTCAGCAGTGGCCACTATTGACTTTATCCCTGGTACACAGTAAAATCACCAGTGCAAAACTAACACTGACAATGTGAAATTAACACTGACAGTGTACATATGGTCCCACTGTCAGTGTTAATTTCACACTGGTAATGTTACTGTGTTCAGATGAACAGAATTGACCAAAGTCACTCATTCTTTCATAAATGATATAGTTTAGTGACTAAATTTATATGGAATGAGTCAATTCTTTGAGTACGTAAGGAGCTGTTGTATAGGGAGACACCACTTGGAGGTTTGGCATTGCTTAATTTTAGGAATTACTGCGCTGCCAACCTCAGAGTGACCCAACTTCAGATTTGTTTGGAGGGATCACCTAGTTCTCCTTCATGGTTAAACATAAAGACATTTTCTGCTAAGCTTACCTCATTGACAGCACTCATACATACTCCCCTGAATTTTTCTAACTCTTCTTCTTATCAAATATTTTAAGTAAGTATTTTAAGAACTTTACGTGCTGGCCCGGGCTTTGCAGTTGCAGGATGCGGGACTTCTTTGTGTTCCCAGGGTGAAGAAGAAGTCAGCAGGTCAAAGAGCCTTTTCTCATTGTGCACCCACCCTGTGGAACAGTCTTCCTGCGACCGTGAGGCAGTCAGAGTCCGTGGACATTTTTAAGTCAAGACTGAAGACCCATTTTTATTCTCTTTCTTATGACAGAGTGTCTGTGTGTGTGTGTGCGCTGTCTCGATTAGTGATTAGTGATGATTTGTAATAAAGTGTGACAGCATTTGTAGTGTGTTCTTGAAGGTTCTTGGAGCCTACTGTCACGTGGCATTACAAATTGACACAAAATGTTGGGAAAGTGTAGTGACACGGACCCACAACAGGGGGCGCAAATGAACGGTCAATAGATGAGCCAAAAAGTAACAATTTAATGTTGTGAATGTGCACAACGAACATACAGACAATCACAGAATATCATAACAGTCAATACACAGAGGTGACGTGTGGGCAGGCTCGAGGATAGAAGACGTCTGTCCTGAGAAGAGCCGGAACCACACGATTTCCGCCGCCCCAGAACCTGGTGAATACTGGAGCCGCCAAGTCCCGAATTCCCAGGTGATCACCGTCCCCGACTGTCGGATCTGGTACTGCTGGCGAAGAACAAAGACAGTCAAGTGTGGGTGTGTGTACACCCAGTAACAACAACGGTGGGAATGCCACCTCCACCTCTCACTCAATACTTGCAGCGGTCTCAGCTGAAAAGGAGCGCCGTCTTGCACAGCCTCCTCAAAAACGACCGGTTCTCCTGCAAACACTCACAATAAACAGATTTACAAAAGGCTGATGATATTACCTCCTATGAAGTATGATATCTCGGCAACGAGGTGGAGATGACGTCTGGTCTTTATGGAGTGAGATGATGTTGAGTAGATGGGTGACAGCTGTCAAGAGGTAATGAGCGACAGTTGTCACCCCCGGCTGTGTCCATGGCGGCAGCGCCCTCTCGTGCCTGAAGCCTGCACTTCAGGCAGGGCGCCCTCTGGTGGTGGGCCAGCAGTACCTCCTCTTCTGGCGGCCCACACAACAGGACCCCCCCCTCAACGGGCGCCAGGAGGCGCCCGACCAGGTTTGTCGGGGTGTCGGCGGTAGAAGTCGGCCAGGAGGGCCGGATCCAGGATGAAGCTCCTCTTCACCCAGGAGCGTTCTTCGGGTCCATACCCCTCCCAGTCCACCAAGTACTGGAACCCCCGACCCATCCGATGGACGTCCAGGAGCCGGCGCACCGTCCAAGCCGGCTCCCCGTTGATGATCCGAGCAGGAGGCGGCGCCGGTCCGGGAGCACAGAGGGGTGAGGTGTGGTGAGGTTTGATGCGGGACACGTGGAAAACTGGATGGATCCGCAGTGAAGCCGGGAGTTGGAGCTTCACTGCGGCAGGACTGAGGACTTTGAGGATCCTGAAGGGGCCAATGTACCTGTCCTGACGTTTTGGGGAGTCCACCTGGAGGGGGATGTCCTTCGTAGAAAGCCACACCTCCTGCCCGGGCTGGTAAGCAGGGGCCGGGGATCGCCGGCGGTCTGCATGGGTCTTCGCCCTCGTCCGGGCGGAGCGCCACACCCGACGGCACTTCCGCAGGTGGGCCTGGACCGAGGGCACACCGACCTCTCCCTCCACCACGGGAAACAACGGGGGCTGATACCCCAAACACACCTCAAATGGGGAGAGGCCGGTGGCAGAAGACACCTGACTGTTATGCGCATACTCGATCCAGGCCAGATGGTTACTCCAGGCCGTCGGGTGCGCGGATGTGACGCAGCGGAGGGTCTGTTCCAAGTCCTGGTTGGCCCGCTCTGCCTGTCCGTTCGTCTGTGGATGGTACCCGGACGAGAGGCTCACGGTGGCCCCCAGTTCCCTGCAGAAGCTCCTCCAGACGTGTGAGGAGAACTGGGGACCACGATCAGAGACGATGTCGGAGGGTATCCCATGCAGACCGACGACGTGGTGGACCAGGAGGTCTGCTGTCTCCTGGGCTGTTGGGAGCTTCGGGAGGGCCACGAAGTGGGCCGCCTTGGAGAATCGGTCCACTATCGTGAAGATGGTGGTGTTGCCCTGGGACGGCGGGAGGCCCGTGACGAAATCCAGGCCGATGTGGGACCAGGGGCGATGAGGCACCGGCAGCGGCTGGAGGAGTCCTTGGGCCTTCTTATGTACTGCCTTGCCCCTGGCACAGGTGGTGCAGGCCTGGATATATTCCCGGACGTCGGCCTCCATAGACGCCCACCAGAAGCGCTGCCGGACAACTGCCACGGTCCTTCGCACCCCTGGATGACAGGAGAGCTTGGAACCGTGACAGAAGTCCAAGACTGCAGCTCTGGCCTCTGGTGGGACGTACTGACGGTTCTTCGGACCGGTTCCAGGGTCCGGGCTCCGTGCCAGGGCCTCCCGGACGGTCTTCTCCACGTCCCAGGTGAGGGTGGCCACGATAGTGGACTCCGGAATGATGGGCTCCGGTGGATCCGACAGCTCTGTTTTGACTTCGTCTTCGTGTACCCGGGACAAGGCATCCGATCTCTGGTTCTTGGTCCCGGGGCGATAGGTGATCCGGAAGTCGAAACGCCCGAAGAACAGTGACCAGCGGGCTTGCCTGGGGTTCAGCCGCATGGCGGTCCTGATATACTGCAGGTTCCGATGGTCAGTGAAAACCGTGAATGGCACAGACGCTCCCTCCAACAGGTGTCTCCACTCCTCAAGAGCCTCTTTCACCGCAAGGAGTTCTCGATTGCCGACGTCATAGTTCCGTTCAGCCGGGGTCAACCTGCGGGAAAAGTAGGCACACGGGTGAAGAACCTTATCGGTCTCTCCGCTCTGGGACAGCACGGCTCCTATCCCTGAGTCAGAGGCGTCCACTTCAACCATGAACTGGCGGCTAGGGTTGGGCTGCACCAAAACTGGCGCAGTAGAGAACCGTCGTTTCAACTCCTTGAACGCAGCTTCGCACCGATCCGACCAGGTGAAGGGGACTTTTGGAGAGGTCAGGGCGGTCAGGGGGCTAACTACCTGACTGTAGCCCTTAATGAACCTCCTATAGAAATTAGCAAAGCCGAGGAACTGTTGCAGCTTCCTACGGCTTGTTGGTTGGGGCCAATCTCTCACCGCCGCAACCTTGGCCGGATCAGGGGCGACGGAGTTGGAGGAGATTATAAACCCCAGGAAGGACAAAGACGCGCGGTGAAACTCGCACTTCTCGCCCTTCACAAACAGTCGGTTCTCTAACAACCGCTGCAGGACCTGACGTACATGCTGGACATGGGTCTCAGGATCCGGAGAAAAGATGAGAATATCGTCCAGATATACGAAGACGAATCGGTGCAGGAAGTCCCGCAAGACGTCGTTAACCAAGGCTTGGAACGTCGCGGGGGCGTTGGTGAGGCCGAACGGCATGACCAGGTACTCAAAGTGACCTAACGGGGTGTTAAATGCCGTCTTCCATTCGTCTCCCTTCTGGATCCGAACCAGGTGATACGCATTCCTAAGATCCAGCTTAGTAAAGATTTTGGCTCCATGCAGGGGGGTGAACACGGAATCTAACAATGGCAACGGGTATCGGTTGCGAACCGTAATCTCATTCAGCCCCCTGTAATCAATACATGGACGAAGTCCGCCATCTTTCTTGCCCACAAAAAAGAAACCTGCCCCCATCGGGGAGGTGGAGTTCCGGATCAGCCCGGCAGCTAATGAGTCCCGGATGTAGGTCTCCATTGATTCGCGCTCAGGTCGTGAGAGGTTGTACAGCCTGCTGGACGGGAACTCAGCGCCTGGAACCAAATCAATGGCACAATCGTACGGACGGTGCGGGGGAAGGGTGAGTGCCAGATCCTTGCTGAAGACGTCAGCAAGATCGTGGTACTCAACCGGCACTACCGTCAGATTGGGAGGGACTTTGACCTCCTCCTTAGCCTGTGAACCGGGAGGAACCGAGGATCCTAAACACCCCCGATGGCAGGTTTGCTCCACTGAACCACCACCCCAGACGGCCAGTCAATCCGGGGATTGTGCTTCAACATCCATGGGATGCCCAAAATCACGCGGGAGGTAGAAGGAGTCACACTTATGCGCCCCCAATTACAGGATTCCTGGATAGCAGTATTCTCCTTGTTTGTAAAGATTTTCAAAACTCAAATTAAATCTGACCTACTCCTATTAATTTTCAACATAGCAGAAAATTGTGAAAATATACAGAATACTCATACTCTGTGCAATAACCATTCTCCTGTTATGGAAAGAGAACCGTGTACCAGCCTTGAAAGACTGGATTCTTTTACAAACTGACATCCTCCACCTGGAAAGAATCTGACACACTGGATTCCTCCCAGGCTTGAAGAACTTGAGGAGTGTGGGAACCAGTTATCTCTTACTGTATTGAACAAACCATGATCCTCACTCCCTGTAGGCAGTAATACTCAGGGACAGCAGGAGCTGTAGGGTCTGAAGGGGCTTTCTTGTTTTCTGTCTTTCTTCTTTCCCCTTTCTGTGATAATTATATTACTGTTATTGTTTTGTGTGTGTGTGTGTGTGTGTGTGTGTGTGTGTGTGTGTGTGTGTGTGTGTGTGTGTGTGTGTGTGTGTGTGTGTGTGTGTGTGTGTGTGTGTGTGTGTGTGTGTGTGTGTGTGTGTGTGTGTGTGCGTGCTTTTAATTTAAAATGAAGCATCATGGGTATTTTGCAAAGTATACCATGTTGATGTCTGTGCTTCAAATAAAAACATTTAAAAAGATTTGGTGGAATTTGTTACCTTGCTCACTCGACACCTGATTTTCCTAAGCTGGAAGTCTTCTGTATCTCCTTCTCACGCCTCATGGATCAAGAACATTCTTCACTTTGTGAAAGTAGAAAATATTCTGTGTACTCTGAATGGCTCACCTGCCAAATTTAATAAAACTTGTGGACTCAGTACATGGTGAGAGGTTGGTGTTTACAGCTATCCCAGAATAACTTTTCAAATTAATATTTTTTTTAATTTGTGAGGTTTATTTATGTATTTATTGAGGACCTGGAATCCTTTTAATTCGACACTCCCACAGGAATAAACACTTGTATAAATGTTGTCCACAACCATGTGACTCATAAAGGTATTCATTTCTAAGTGCATGAGGTTGATTAGATACATACGTCACTGAGGATTGTGCCAGCGTATCTGAGCTGCCTGAGCAGAGGGTTCTCTGTGGCGGGGAGGGTGTTGTAGTCAGACTGTGCTTTTGTCTTCTCATATTCTTTCTTGTATTGGACCTGAAGGCAAAATGTGGACAATACAGCGAGTAAGAAGACAAGAAAGGTGGATGTGCATTAACAGGTAATGACCCACAACACTGACATAGCTAGTCAGGAGTGAACTGCACCTTTTTCTTTATACATACATATGTGTGTGTATAAAGAAAAAAAAAAAAAAAAAAAAAAAATATATATATATATATATATATATATATATATATATGTTACAGCCTTATTTCAAAATTAATTTTTTTCCCTCAAATTCTACACACAATACCCCACAATGATAATGTGATTTTTTTTTTTTTTTTTTTTTTTAGATTTTTGCTAATTTATTAAAAATAGCAATCCAAGAAATCACGTGCATATAAGGATTCACAGCCATGAAGCCATGAAGCCGAAATATCAAGCTCTGGTGCATCCTGTTTCCGCTGATCATCCTTGAGATGTTTCTACAGCTTAATTGGAGTCCACCTGGGGCAAATTCAGTTGATTGGACATGATTTGGAAAGACACACACCTGTCTACATATAAGGTCCCACAGTTGACAGTGCATGTCAGACCACAAATCAAGCATGAAATCAAAGGAACTGTCTGTGGACCTCTGAGAAGAATTGGCTCAAGGCACAAATGCGGGGAAGGTAAAAAAAAAAAAATTCTGCTGCTTTTAAGGTCCCAATGAGCACAGTGGCCTCCAAAATCTGTAAATGGAAGATGTTTGGATCCACCAGGACTCTTCCGAGAGCTGAGCCTGCCTGGAGTTTGCCAAAAGGCACCTGAAGAACTCTGAAAACATAAGAAACAAATTTCTCTGGTTTGATGTGACAAAGATTGAACTCTCTGGTGTGAATGCCAGGCATCACGTTTGGAGGAAACCAGGCATCATCCCTACAGTGAAGTATGGTGGTGGCAGCATCATGCTGTGGGGATATTTTTCAGTGGCAAGAACTGGGAGACTAGTCAGGATTGAGGGAAAGATGAATACAGCAAAGTACAAAGATATCCTGGATGAAAATCTGCTCTAGAGCGCTCTTGACCTCAGACTTGGGTGACGGTTCACCTGTCAGCAGGACAATGACCCTAAGCAAACAGCAAAGATATCAAATGTGTGGCTTCAGAACAACTCTGCGAATGTCCTTGAGTGGCCCAGCCAGAGCCCAGACCTGAATCCAATTGAACCTCTCTGGAGAGATCTGAAAATGTCTGTGCACCGATACTCCCCATCCAACCTGATGGAGCTTGAGTGGTGATGCAAAGAGGAATGGGCAAAACTGCCCAAAGATAGGTGCGCCAAGCTTGTGGCATCATATTCAAGAAGACTTGAGGCTGTAATTGCTGCCAAAGGTGCAACAAAGCATTGCGCAAAGAGTGTGATTTCTTAGGGGGGGTTTTTTTCATAAATTTGCTAAAATTTCAAAGAAGCCCTTTTTGTGTTTTGGGTAGAATTTTAAGGAAAATAATTAATTTATTCAATATTGGAATCAGGCTGTAAAATAACAAAATGTTTAAAAAGTGAAGTGCTATGAATACTTTCTGGATGCACTGTATTTGCATTGTGTGTAATAATGTGGGTGGCTATGACCTCAAACTGAAAATCCAGATCACACTGTCTTAACATGAGTGGGTTCAACAACGTACGTCTGTCTGTCAGAGCTGACAAAAATAGAGCTGACAAAAATACCATTGTGTGTGTGTGTGTGTGTGTGTATGCGTGCGTGGGCTTACCTCACTAGCAGCAACACGAGCCTTCTTGTTTGTGTCATAAACAGGTGTGTCTGTTTGCATGAAATAAACTTTGTCTTTTTTGTCCTCATAATCTTGAGTGTATTTTCTCTGGAAAGAAAAGGGATCAGCATTTAGATGAAGTAAAGAAAAATGACAAAATATTTTTCTGACAATCCTTCATGTGGCATTAGAAACTTACATTGCTGAGGTTTTCCATCGCCACTCTCGCAATGGCCACATCAAAATAGGGCGTCTCACACCACTGACCTTTAACATTTTCATTATAATCTTTTTTATACTTAAGCTGCAGGGAACAGAAAAACACATCATTACATGCACATCAAAGTAACACAGAGTCATGTACAGAGGCTAACTGGACTATAGCAGCTTATGTATTTTAATATGTTGGCTAAAAGTAATGGGGAATGACTGGAATCCTTATCATTCCGTGCTGTTATAAGCCTTTCCCTCCCAGTTTAGTTCACCCAGTAAAAGCACAGAGCAGGTGGTCTGCTATCCACAGCAGTGCCAAAGGCTTTGTTTGACTCCAACACCACTGTTCCCATGTGCACTATGAAAGTCTCAGCTCTGTGCCTTGACTGTATGTCAAATAAAAATAAAAATACACACATTTATAGATACAATCTCATTTGTATTTAGACAGGACCACCTGAAAGGTTAATAGTGCAGCGGAGAAGAGAATATTTAGAGGGGAATCCTGCAAATCCTGCAAATGGTGATAAAAGCATCAAATTCAGCAAAAATACTCCTCCTCTTTTAAAAAAAAAAAACGATTGGCCACTTGAATTTACAATCGGTGGTCAGGTAGAGGTCAATTGAAGAATTACACAGAGGTCAAAATTAAAAGATCATATTGAAAAATATTCCACATTATTTACCTGATCATAAAGGTTCCAAAAAGGTATAGTTTGGACTATCTGTGACTGAATTCTATGGAGTTATGGGATAAAAACAGCAAGCATGGTGACAAAGGTCAGTGTCAGTTTGTACAGGGATCAAAAGTTAAAGTTGCTCCAGTTTTGGTAAAAAGTGATGCAAATTACTAGTTGAGTTAACATGGTTTTAAAAAGGAATAGTTTGGACCATGTATCATCCTTACGTATCACATTGCGAGGTAACATATGTCACATGTCATAGAATCCAATAGACATAGACCTTGTTTGACGTTTACTTTGGAGACCAAGCATTCAACACTGTCAAAACTATTCCATTTATTAATCCTATTTCTTTCAGTAAATATGACACCTGACTTAGAATATCTGGTTGATATTGTGAGGTATAAAAAAAAAACACATATGTGTACTATATATAAAGTTTCTATGATTTGATGGATTTTTTTTTTCCAGCTTACATCACTGTGCTGATCAGATGCTCTCTTGGCCAGCTCCACCTCAGGAGGATCAGGCAGGGACGTGTACTTTGCCTTTCGCTCATGATGGCCCTTTTTGTAGTGAACCTGCAATGGCACAACAGGAAGTGAAATTTGCAAAGATGCTTAATTCTTCAACATCAACAGCTGAATTCAGTGAGTGGTTTGTATCCCAGCTACCATTAACAACAGTGGGATCAATCCTGAGTTGCCATTAGCACCATCAGTGCACCCCAGGCTTTCCGTGTGAGTTGGTAAGACAGTTCTTGCTCAGTTGTGCTCAGACATAACTGGTAACACACAGGTGGTTATCAGCTTCATTTGTTAACAGTGGCTGTCTGCTTCAGCTTCTGTGCACACTCACATGAAAGAGTGCATGTACCACATCATTTAGCGCTTCTTCTGCAAAAACTAACCACTTACATGAACCCCCCCCCCCCCCCCCCGAAAACCTCCCTGAAAACCCCCTTCTGTTTGATCATTTCTTAATAACATTTACATTTACTCTGATGGACTACCCAGCAGTGGGGAATAAGTTTCATTACAGTAGAAGTCTTTCAGAAAGCGCTGTAACTAGGTTTAAGGATATGATTCCTTCTTTATGTTCTCCAATGCCATATACCAACACAGGGCAGAGTAGCTACCTAAACTCTGTGAGTGAGATAGATTATCTCGTCAATAGTTTTATATCCTCATTGAGGACAACTTTGGATGCTGTAGCTCCTCTGAAAAAAAGAGCTTTAAATCAGAAGTGCCTGACTCCATGGTATAACTCACAAACTCGCAGCTTAAAGCAGATAACCCGTAAGTTGGAGAGGAAATGGCGTCTCACTAATTTAGAAGATCTTCACTTAGCCTGGAAAAAGAGTCTGTTGCTCTATAAAAAAGCCCTCCGTAAAGCTAGGACATCTTACTACTCATCACTAATTGAAGAAAATAAGAACAACCCCAGGTTTCTTTTCAGCACTGTAGCCAGGCTGACAAAGAGTCAGAGCTCTATTGAGCCGAGTATTCCTTTAACTTTAACTAGTAATGACTTCATGACTTTCTTTGCTAATAAAATTTTAACTATTAGAGAAACAAATTACTCATAACCATCCCAAAGACATATCGTTCTCTTTGGCTGCTTTCAGTGATGCCGGTATTTGGTTAGACTCTTTCTCTCCGATTGTTCTGTCTGAGTTATTTTCATTAGTTACTTCCTCCAAACTATCAACATGTCTATTAGACCCAATTCCTACCAGGCTGCTCAAGGAAGCCCTACCATTAATTAATGCTTCAATCTTAAATATGATCAATCTATCTTTATTAGTTGGCCATGTACCACAGGCTTTTAAGGTGGCAGTAATTAAACCATTACTTAAAAAGCCGTCACTTGACCCAGCTATCTTAGCTAATTATAGGCCAATCTCCAACCTTCCTTTTCTCTCAGAAATTCTTGAATGGGTAGTTGTAAAACAGCTAACTGATCATCTGCAGAGGAATGGTCTATTTGAAGAGTTTCAGTCAGGGTTTAGAATTCATCATAGTACAGAAACAGCATTAGTGAAGGTTACAAATGATCTTCTTATGGCCTCAGACAGTGGACTCATCTCTGTGCTTGTTCTGTTAGACCTCAGTGCTGCTTTTGATACTGTTGACCATAAAATTTTATTACAGAGATTAAAGCATGCCGTAGGTATTAAAGGCACTGCGCTGCGGTGGTTTGAATCATATTTATCTAATAGATTACAATTTGTTCATGTAAATGGGGAATCTTCTTCACAGACTAAGGTTAATTATGGAGTTCCACAAGGTTCTGTGCTAGGACCAATTTTATTCACTTTATACATGCTTCCCTTAGGTAGTATTATTAGACGGTATTGCTTAAATTTTCATTGTTACGCAGATGATACCCAGCTTTATCTATCCATGAAGCCAGAGGACACACACCAATTAGCTAAACTGCAGGATTGTCTTACAGACATAAAGACATGGATGACCTCTAATTTCCTGCTTTTAAACTCAGATAAAACTGAAGTTATTGTACTTGGCCCCACAAATCTTAGAAACATGGTGTCTAACCAGATCCTTACTCTGGATGGCATTACCCTGACCTCTAGTAATACTGTGAGAAATCTTGGAGTCATTTTTGATCAGGATATGTCATTCAATGTGCATATTAAACAAATATGTAGGACTGCTTTTTTGCATTTGCGCAATATCTCTAAAATTAGAAAGGTCTTGTCTCAGAGTGATGCTGAAAAACTAATTCATGCATTTATTTCCTCTAGGCTGGACTATTGTAATTCATTATTATCAGGTTGTCCTAAAAGTTCCCTGAAAAGCCTTCAGTTAATTCAAAATGCTGCAGCTAGAGTACTGACAGGGACTAGAAGGAGAGAGCATATCTCACTCATATTGGCTTCTCTTCATTGGCTTCCTGTTAATTCTAGAATAGAATTTAAAATTCTTCTTCTTACTTATAAGGTTTTGAATAATCAGGTCCCATCTTATCTTAGGGACCTTGTAGTACCATATCACCCCAATAGAGCGCTTCACTCTCAGACTGCAGGCTTACTTGTAGTTCCTAGGGTTTGTAAGAGTAGAATGGGAGGCAGAGCCTTCAGCTTTCAGGCTTCTCTCCTCTGGAACCAGCTCCCAATTTAGATCAGGGAGACAGACACCCTCTCTACTTTTAAGATTAGGCTTAAAACTTTCCTTTTTGCTAAAGCTTATAGTTAGGGCTGGATCAGGTGACCCTGAACCATCCCTTAGTTATGCTGCTATAGACTTAGACTGCTGGGGGGGTTCCCATGATGCACTGAGTGTTTATTTCTCTTTTTGCTCTGTATGCACCACTCTGCATTTAATCATTAGTGATTGATCTCTGCTCCCCTCCACAGCATGTCTTTTTCCTGGTTCTCTCCCTCAGCCCCAACCAGTCCCAGCAGAAGATTGCCCCTCCCTGAGCCTGTTTCTGCTGGAGGTTTCTTCCTGTTAAAAGGGAGTTTTTCCTTCCCACTGTCGCCAAGTGCTTGCTCACAGGGGGTCGTTTTGACCGTTGGGGTTTTTCCGTAATTATTGTATGGCTTTGCCTTACAATATAAAGCGTCTTGGGGCAACTGTTTGTTGTGATTTGGCGCTATATAAATAAAACTGATTTGATTTGATTTGATTTTGATTTTACATGCAGTGCATTTACCTATATTATTTTGTTTTTATTCATCGCTGACTGTGTGAATATGTAAGATAAATAACTTAATAAGCAGCAGGAAATGAATGAATATTTATTATTCATTCATTCATGCTGATTATTCAGGTCGTGCTGGGAGCATTGACACTGGCAACCGTAATCCACTTTATCCACATACATTTTTTTTCCCATGGCTTTATTCATTCAATATTACAACAATAAAAATAGCTTGTGTGAAAACTACATTTAATGTCTTGATTGAAATGTGCTTCACACAAATTATAGTTATGTTTGGGGAGGAAAGCTGGAAAAAGAGCAGAGCTTTCCATCACTGAGCTTCTCACCAAAGACTAGAGCAGTGGTCCCCAATGCTTGGGCCGCAAACTGGCACCAGGCCCTAGGCTGGAATGAACTAGGCTGCAAATACCCATCGGAAGCAAGGGGGAAAAAATTGCATTGTACAGCACTGTGCTTTGTTATTTATTTTCCTTGAAATATCAAAAAACATTACACATCACAAGGAAATTCATTAACAAAAGAGCAGCAAGTCAGAATTCTACTCAGAGTTCTTTGTGGATATTTGAACTTCTCACCCTGTACCTGAGTGCAAGCCCAGATACCCTATAGTGGAACCTCATTTTCATCACTTGTATCCACAAATTTGTTCTTTCTGTCATTACATAAAGTTCATGGCCATAGGTGAGGAAAGGGGTGTAAACTGACTAGTAAATCAAGAGTCTTTCTTCACCATGATTGTCAGGTACAGCGTCCACAGGACCTCAGACACAGCACCGATCTGTCTGTCGAGCTCTGCAACATGACGCTGCATTGAGGCATGAAAGCCTTTTTCATGGTGGAAACTTCAAAAAAACAACCCTCAGCTGGAGACTTGTGAGTATATCATTTTAACACTCCATACATTCTCAATGCCTTCAACATCAGATATCTTAAAATTTAAACGTGGTGCAGCAGATTTAAGAATTACTGCCAAGAAGTGCAGAATTCCGACATGAAGGATAAGAGCAAATTACTTTTGTTTTTGATCAAATCAATGTGAATGTGTGTCTGTCCAAACACTAAAACCTTCAAAAGTGCATTACTTTAAAACTAAAACATATAGTTGATATTTTCACTTTATAAAACACCAGATGTGACGTTAATTTAAATAACTTGTCTGGAATTATGTTGTGGCTGGCGTGCCTGGCTGGCTTTTGTGTCTTTTGTTTCTGTCTTTTGGTTTTCCTCCCAGGTGGTGCGCATTTGGGACTGAGTGGCTGTGTAGCTGAGTTTATCAGGACCTCACCCTGATCACCTGAGGCTGATCACCTGCGGCTCGTCAGGACTCACAGCTGTGGTGCATCTACATGGATTGGAACATGTTGGCATTTAAGACTGGAGTACACAGTGTGTATTTGCCAGAGACTCGACCTTGTGACCAGACAGGTGAGATCGTCGTCTCAAGAGCCATCTCATCATCAGTGGATGCAGAGAACGTCCAGGTTTGATGCATGGTCTGTGAAAGAGGAGGGGGTGAGGTCTCACGCTCGTCAGCACACTTCCTGAGGTACGTTAGATTTTGTGACTAACATTTATACAGTCAGTAAATGTGGTGTCCCTCACACCTTATTGTATTGAGCTGTTATGTTGGTCGTTTTAATTAGCTTCCACTGCAGTGAGTTTGTGAACAGGATGTTCCATGCCTGCAGGGTGGGAAGCTGATTAGTAATTAAGCCAGGAAGTGTTTGCTGTTTGTACACCTTTGAGCGTTCTCTCTGTGTGTTGAGTGTGGACTCACAAGATGATTTCTTCATTCACAGACTCGGTTTGTCGCGGCCACCTGGGGGGTGTCGGCGGGGTCCTGGGGTCCGAACTGGTTCTGGCTCCGGATGGTTAGCGCTGCTGGGAGCGCACCGCAATCCACCACGCCAGACCGCGCACTTTTATATTTATCACATCACTGTTACGTTTATTAAACTCTGTTATCCTTTGTACCGTGCTCTGCTTATTTTATACTGGGTCCTTCAAACGCTGGTCGGTTCTCCGGGCTGCGTCCGACACATAACAGAATTAGTTTGGTTAAAATGTTAACCATAAGTTAAAACTGTATGCCTGTTGATGACTTGCGTGATATGCCGGCGAGTCTGTATGGTGTAAAGAGAAATTGTCTTTATTATCCCTCCTCCTCTTTTTACTTGGTCACCAGGTCTCTTTTACTGACTGAAAGCTAATGTGACACAGAAGTGCTGGCTCGTTGTTGTGTCAGTAGCTGCTAGTGTACTGAAATCAATACTGAAAGTTATCAGTTTAGCTTTTATCTGCAACTTCTGATATTTTTTTTTTAGGGGTTTATCAGTTTAGCTTTATAAAAGATAACTTTTCAGTTAGCGGATTAACTGTTATCAAAGCTAACTTTTTGGTTAGCTGTGCCCAGAACAGCTATCATCAAAGTCAGTCTGTAAAATTAACCACTCTGTCGAGCTATTCCAAAGTCCTCAAACTCAGGAAATTTCACTGATCTTTTCAACTAATATTTGTGTTATTACAAGGTCCATATACTAGACCATTTGTCACAGATCATTTGTTAGCATCTCAGATCACTCAACACTCAACACTCAAAACAGTTACTGAGTGAATTGAATCCTTGAAACTGTTGCACGTAGACCAGAAAGAGAAATGCTGATCTGTCTATGTCCATGTTCTGCTTCTATCAAAACTCTTCTTAAAGACTATAAAATCACTCTGTGATTACAGTGAGACCTCATGTGTGTGTCCTGTGTTGGATTTCAAGCACGTTTTCATTTGGGAGTCCATGGCAGTTACTGCAATGCTCCACTGGTTCCATTGATGATTTTCACAAAAAGACTTTGGAGATGCAACCAAAGGTAGGAGAGTAGTTGCCCAGTATTGTAGTTTCTGATTTCTGATGGTTTGCTCACAACATAACCCCACTGTAAAGGTAACTGAAGAGGTGGAAAGAGTCCAAATAAGACCTCTGCAGTAATACAGGCATTGTTCTAGCTAGAATGTTGGTGAAGAGAGGCCTGAACTGGAAGGCAATGGTCTCAATCTGCTGATTGTCACAAAGCTGAGTCACTAACTAAAACAGTAACTTATTGCATTTCCTTCACTGGGTAGCTGGACTCAACCTTTGGATGAAGAGTGCGAACTTACAAAAGTAGCCCAGAACTGAACTGCTGCTCCACTGCATTGAAATAACCCAGTTGAGGTAGTTTTGGTATAATCACCCACAACTCCCCTGTAGGCCAGCCTGCGTAGAGTATTTTGCCATTTTGGACTGGGGTCAACCACTGGGTTAGACCCAGAACATGCTGGTGGAATTATAGATACCATGTGTCCTGGGAATGAGATGGCAGAGTTGTTGGCTGCCTCGTTTTGCCTGCTACCACTAAAAACTACTCAGATAAGTAATGGAAGATAGGCTTCTTTGGATGGATGGATTGAAATGTATTTGAGATCTGGGTGTTGTTAGGTTACTACGTACATCACTGAGGGCTTCCTGAGCCTTGGCCACCCTGCGCAGCTCAGGGCTGTCACTGTAAGGGTAGAACATAGTTTTCTCTTCATCCCAGTTCTCTGTGTAGAGTCTCTACACAAGCAAAAAAGGCAAAAATGTTTAACAGTCTCCAGAATAAAAAAAAAGTTGTTTTTTAAACCAGAAATTCTGTAAAAATTGAAGGCAACATGCTTACTTTGCTGTAGTTAGCAGCATTCTTCACTGCAAGAACCAGCTCAGGAGCATCAGGAGGTAGCAGGTACCTGTCTTTAGTTTCATCCCACTTCTGTCTGTACAACACCTAAAGAGATATGGGAGGCCACGTGTTGATCATTAAAGGGTTATCTAACATTTATGTCTTTTAACATGTACAGTACTTAAAAGCAAGACGATTGCTACAAGATCCCATAACTTACCTTACTAATCAAGTCAGACACTTTCTTGACATGGGCGACCTCCATGGCCTTACCATCATACAAGCTTGTTGTCCGGACTTTATTTCCCTCCATTCGGTATTTAACCTGATGAAAATGAGTGCATTTTTTTTAATACTCTTACTGAGAGGATGGCAAAAAACAAATCTGAGTAATTTTGCTTCCTTTGTGTTAAACCAATCTTATGCCATTGTTATTTACTCTGCATTCACAGACAAACACAAGTTACTGTTAATCACAGAATCATTTCACTTCGGTCTATGACAGTACATGTAAAACACCTCAGGCACTCATGTTTACTTCAATTAAATTGAATTTATTTAAACGGCACCAAATTGCAACATAGATTACACCAAGGCACTACATAAGAGCAAGGTCTAATCTTACCCACCCCCTGAACAAGCACAATGGCATACTCTTTCACATACTCTTCAACTGGTTATGGTATCGAAACTATCACCATCTGCCCATTTTATTATTGTTGTGGGTTTGCCCGGTTAGTCTGTCAGAACCCCTTGTCTGTGCATTATGTCCTCGTCGTCTATCATGTGTGTAGGTCAGGTCTGTCTCCCATGTGGCTTTCTGTCTCGGTGTGTGTGTGTGTGTGTGTGTGTGTGTGTGTGTGTGTGTGTGTGTGTGTGTGTGTGTGTGTGTGTGTGTGTGTGTGTGTGTGTGTGTGTGTGCGTGGATTTTTATGTGTGGTGTCTTTCTCCTGTGTGTGAAGGGGTCAGCTGTGTGGTCTGCTGTCTGTGCGCCCTTATGTCTTCCCCATTCGCTGTCTTCTGTGTTCTTGTATTCGTGTCAAAACTTCATTCTGTCTGGGTTCCATGTTTATCCTCTGTGTATAGTCATTGACTGAGGTTTCTGGTTTTTTGCACTGTTCATTTGCACTGTTCATTCATCTTTGAGTGTTTATCATGTGTCGTGTTATCTACTAGTTCCACGTTTGTGTTTTTATTTTGTGCATTTCATGTTTTAGTTTTATATTTCTTGTTCAGGTTTTATTTACCCATTTATGTTGCGTTGTCCATTTTATTCTTCTCTCTGTGTGTTCCTTTATTTCCTGCTGGCTTTTCCGTCGTTACTAATTTTACACCTATTCTTTATTCGTTGAGTTTGTATTTAAGCCACACCTTCCTCTGTTCTCCAGTATGTAAGTATTTTGCAACCTACTGTGTTTTTGATGGTCATTTTTGTTTCTTTCCGTTTCTCACCTAGTTGTTTGATTCACAACAAACAATTCACAATTAACAACCAACATATGGAACACGATATGGAATATCAAAGCACCTTGTTTTTTGCCCATGACTCCTGTTTCCTAGCTACCTGCTTCTGGGGTTCTGTTTTGACTCAGAGTAGCTTAAAACATAACAATTAACCTTTTAGCCTTGAATACTAATGTTCACACTGCATTTTTGGAAACAGACAGGACTCAACAGTACCTCGCTAAGCTGCTCCTGAGCCTTCCTGATGCGGATCATTTCAGGTGTATCAGTGATGAAGGCAGGGGGCGCCCCTCTGGAAATGTCATAGGCATGACGGTACTTATTCTATGTGGGAGAACAATCACCACACAAAGTTACAAAACACTCATGACAAAGAACAGAAATAATCCATTACACATTCATTTCTACAGCTGATTGAAAGCCACATATTAGCATCATCCGCATGTCTTTGGTCTGTGGGATGAAGTAGTCAGCAATAACATCTTAGAGAGGATTGGATAACATACAAACTCCACACAGGCAGGTCAGGTTTGGCTTCTTACTGTGAAAAAGCAGTGCTAACTACCTGTACCACCGTTTTACCAAAATAGACCAAAATTGATGGATCAGTGAAAATAATATGTTGAACTACTGATTTTGCCTGAAAACTTACGTGGCTGTACTGCTCCATCATCTTCTGGCTATGAGCCAGGTATGGAGTCATGAACTTAGAAGTATCCACCTTAACCTTCTTCTTGACTGTCCTGGTGGGCAAGCCAGACTGAATAGGGACAAACAGAAAGAGTTATCTATCCAAATATCACAGCCAGATGTCTTGAACACATTGGACATATTCACTAAGTCCATCTGTTTACAAAACAGATGTCAAACACAAAGACAGATATTTATAGAGTCAAGCCTCAACTAGAATGAACCTTAGCAGAAAAATGAAACAGAGCTTTTATTATGATCACTGACCATCATCAAGTGGAAACATCACACCAAAGGCTTTGAGCAGAAGCAAGCAAAAATATTTGTGACTGCTTGGTATGAATGACTTCCATCATGAAGCCACACCAAAGTCACATGATGATGTCATGCATAGTCAAAATCACCATTACATAATACAGTATGTGTATTTCCTTATATATTTATAATGCAGTATGTAGAGCGTGCACTGTACGTATCAGCCCTCTGATCCATTTCATTAAAATATGTTTTATTGAGCATTTAACAGAATATTCATATATCAGGTTGGTGCTAGGTGTACAAATGTCTACATGATTTCACATTCAGGTGCTGATGTCGGGGTACACTGCTAGTTACTTATATATTGCATATGCACAAATAAACCAAAGTATGGGAGCAATTTTGTCTTATGTACATGCAATAGCATTTTGAGTGCTCATTATAGACCTCATATGCCCTCTGTATAATTTTTTCTCTCTCTGTGACCACTTGGAAAAATGTAACAGAGGCAATCAATTCACCCTTCACTTGTAACTGACACGATTTACCAGCCACAATCAATGAATAACAAAAATGAGACAGCTGATAAAGAGTCTGAAAAAGCTGAAAGTCCATTATCTCTCTCAGGAGAAAGACTTGAGGTAATAAGAATTTAAAATCTGTGCTGTAGATTCTTCACCAAATACATAATAGTTAAATTTATTATGAGGCAACAGTTTCCTATGTGCTTATTGTCTGGCTGCTATTCCAAATAGTCACCTACAGAGGCTGATCTTGCACACGTCAAGATGAACATGGATATGAATAAATAAATCTGATTCTATGTGTAGATGGAGGACAGAAAGTTAGAGGGCATCATGATTATGAAGTAAGACAAAGCTGCATGGAGGATGATGTGAGGAGAGAGAAAATCAAGACAAAGAGCAGGGATGAGCTGAAGAGAGGAAGTACAGCCGTGAGCGCACTGTTCTGCATGCAGTGTGAAGGTGCAGGAGGTAACACCACTGGGAACCCGTGTGTGTGTGTGTGTGTGTGTGTGTGTGTGTGTGTGTGTGTGTGTGTGTGTGTGTGTGTGTGTGTGTGTGTGTGTGTGTGTGTGTACAGATCTCTTATTTAATGTAACAAGGTGAAGTCCTGATTGAAAAGATGGTCCTACTAGCTTGGCTCGTGAGGAATTCCCCTTTGGCTGACGTTGGAATGCTTTGGTGTAGCGAGTGAAAAGTCTGTTGTTTGAATTCCACTGTGGCCACAAAGATATGCTCAGTTACATTTGGAACAATAATGTTCTGAAAGAACGACTGAACAGATATATATGTAAACTTAGCATTTAATAATGACAGACTGAACAAAATTGGCTGTTTGAAGCTTCTCATACAGGGAGGTCCATAAGTAGATGGATAGACACACAGTTATTGTCTCTGTAGTAACCACACTGAAGATAACATGAAACAATCAAGATGTTCTAGTCGTGCAAATGTGCAGCTTCAATAGAAGAGGTTTAACAATACAAATCATCACTTTTACAGCCAGTTTTCTTAAGACAAATCAGGAGATTGATATACATAATTGATATGTGATACTTGATCAATACATTTCCATCACTCTACATATCTTGGACTTCAGTTGCATTGATCATTAGTATGGTACTCTAGGGTAAATTTGACTGGATTAGACCATTCCCAAACACTGTGCAAGAAGGATACTAGTGAGGAAAGCCACCAGGACGCCCCAGAGGAGATTATAGGCTTCTGTGGCTGGAACTGGATCTATTTTGTATGGTGTATTGTTTGTCTGTGGCGCATCTTGGTGGTGGAAGGCACAGAGGGCGATGTTTGTATAAGAAAACAGATCAGATCTCAGCTGGAGTCGCCAATCTGTCCCTCATGGAGTTTTCCCAATCAGCCATAGAAGCCAAAACCTTCCTTCACTCTTGTACAGTCACTCAGTTTATGAGAACTGCCTACTCCAGACAGATTTACCACATAGTACTATACAGTATTTCTTTATGATCGATGTAAATGATTCAGTGACTTAGAAATGTTCATGAAGAAAACAGCCTGTAAAAGTGATGACTTATATTTAAATGATTCTATATATTCAGGGGTTTCATTAGCTACCGTCATCCATTGCGACTGTCAAGCTATTTTTTTTTAAAGTGATGGTAACACCACAGAGTGCATCCGGTGTTTCCACATGCGTATGAACCACAGATTAATCGCAAAGCTGACCCAGTAGTGTGAAATGCAGATTTATTCTTATGGTGAATTGTTTTGAAAGTAATAACTGTGAAAATCCTGATGCAGGGTTACAGTGATATTTAAGAAGTTGTGAGTTGAGAAAAAGGAGGAGCGGGAAGTTCATTCAGTCTCTGTTTTGCTCCATTAGAAGCAGCCTGTCAGGCTCTGAGTACAGAAATATTCACTCCAAAATATCAAGAGTTGAGAATGGAATATGTTGTGGTCTGGCTCCTTTTTGCTTTTCTCCCCACCTTTCTGTGCTTTTCCTGACAGTGGAGCTGATCATCATCTCCACCTTTGGTTGTGGCACAACTGCATCAATCAGCAGTGTCCTACACCTCGGCTGAACAGGAGGACGCCACCAAATCATTCTGTCTCCGGAGTGGTAACACTGGTCTACTGGTTAGTCTTAACTTATTTTTGCATCCTTGACTCCAGTGTGGGTTTTTTTCCTGTTTGGATATCTTTGGTGATTCTAATTTTTGTGCTTGTCTTTTTTTTTTTTTGCAGTCTGCAGCTACCACCAGCTCCAGTGGCTCACCTGACTTCCTGCACCTGCAACCTGTCCTCCAGTGCCTTCACCTCCTGGTCTCCACTACATCTACTATATACTTCGCACCATAAAAAATAATAATTATAATAATAATATATATATATATATAATAATAATAATTCTTCATCATTCCTGCCTCATTGCATTTGAGTCCATTTAAGTTTCTCACCCTCTCACAACAGGAAGGTGTGCACTGATATTCAGATCAGTGACCATGCACTGTGTCTTCACGCTGTCCTGTGCCAAGGACTGGAGCGGCTGGAAGTCCACTGAGCTCCAGAATAAAACAAATGAATCAAACTTTTTCTGAGTGCTGTGCTTGCTAATACTAATGTATCATATAAACAAAGTAATTATTTCAGTTGTCCTGCAGTACCTCTGTAGGAAGGTGCATAAAGAGGAAACCAATGGACATCACAATGATTTTAGACCAAAGTACAGCTTTAAAATAATGCAATATTATCATCAACAATAATAAATTATAGATTATGAGCATTCAGAAATTTTGATGTGCTAGCACATTAAGAAAACAGCTCTGTTCAGCTCTTAATCAGCATGTTTTCTGTATTTCATTTTCCACAATTCAATAGTTTTCAAATGTAAACCCCTGAATAGGTTTCAGATTCACTCAGTAAATACTGAAATAAAGTGTGCTGGTGCTAAATTAACTTTAATCCTTTCTGAGCAGCTGTAATACCCCCGTCACACTAGAGGCCGAATGCCACCTCAATGAAAATTCGACGTACATTGGGGCATAGTTGAAGCAGCAGTCTGAGTGCATTCCAAACACTCGGGCACAGTCGTGCGGCCAGCCCGAATGTAGAGAACAGATGCATTTCAGAGGCTTGGCTCGGCCCAGCACAGCTGAACGGGGTGTCACAGCTGTAATACACATATTATGTCATGTACACCATCGAAGTCTTCAGGAGGAATAATGATCCAACTGTATTGCCAAGCCATTACAGTATAAATAAAACAGAAAATCACCTTTGGAATGGCTCCAGATGTGTCTCACAGCACAGGACAAACAACAGCCAGACTACAGCTTGTGATACAATCCCTGTCATCGTGGGAGCGCCATGAAATGGTTACATCAACCAAGTGCCGACGGCACATGCCTCCTCCACCACAAAACATGTATCCCATATGATATGCTGTCCAGCAGTGTGACGTGCACCATCCAGCCGGACACACAGCTGCTCCGTGAGCTTCAATCATCAGGTTGCTCCACTGCTGCAGTGCCGCTTGTAATGTCCAATTGCACAGTGCAGGGAGTCCATTATTTGTGGGATGCACATATTCATTCTGACAGCACAGTGTCCTGCTGAACAGACAGTGCGTGCGAGTGAATGAATGGGTGAGTGGGGGGCAGCGATTGACAGATCTAACACATATGACATGAATGCAGTCCAAATGTTAGATGTATTTCGAAATCCAGTATCAGCAGGTCTTGTGAAAAGAGCAGACACAGCGCTGGCTCACACCTTCTTCCCCCCGTGTTTGTCTTTCAGACTTTGAGACACTGGGTGGCAAACAAAGCCGCATTCATCTGGCACTCAGAGTGCATTATTTCTATTCTAAGTGCATTCTCTCAGCATTCTAGGTGTCGGTACTGTGTTCCAACTACGTGTGAACTGCAGTCGTATGCATATACACAGTTAAATGGACTGCATTTATATAGCGCTTTTCCATCTGCATCAGACGCTCAAAGCGCTTTACAATTATGCCTCACATTCACCCCGATGTCAGGGTGCTGCCATACAAGGCGCTCACTACACACCGGGAGCAATAGGGGATTAAAGGCCTTGCCCAAGGGCCCTTAGTGATTTTCCAGTCAGGCAGGGATTTGAACCAAGGATCTTCTGGTCTCAAGCCCAACACCTTAACCACTAGACCATCACCTCCCCACAGTTGTGCATGAATCAGTTGAGGTGGGATCTGCTCACATTCTAAGTGGTTGTACGCATTCATATACAGCTGTCCGAATGTCTGTCCCTTCTGACTGCGCCTCAAAGTTTGGCTTTTCTTCCCATTCGGCCTAAATTATGCTCATTCAAGCTCATTTGTGGTAAATGCGACGGGGCCTTAAATGTCAGGTCAGGGTCAGCATTGATCCTGCTACTGGTAACACTGTGTACACCCTGCCACAAGGATGGGCGCTCAGCACCTAAACTGGTTCCCCCACAAGCATCTATGGTGGTGAGGAGGGTGAGGATTGTATCAGACTTGACAGTGTCAAATACCTCCTCCAGTTGCTTCATGTCTGAGGACACTCTAAATGTCACCCAGAGGAGTCGCAGTGGCTTGATGGGAATTGTTAGCTGTATAAGAAGCTAAGAAAATGGGCTGTGAGGCCCTGAAAGTGGACAATGAGGCATTTGATAGAGGAATCTGTGATCAGGTGGCGCACCATCTGTGGTCTAGTGACCCTCAACCTGCTTACAGAGGAATCAAAGCACTTTGTTCCTCCAAACCTACACTTTGTCCCACTGTAATTATGACGGACAACAGTTCAGTCCTGACAAATGTCTCCAAAAAATCATAACTGTCAAAAAAGATCAAATTTGGTAGATATTTGAGAGCATTATGTGGGATGGTATCCATTATCGACTGACACAGTTTAATCCAGATCTGATCCAGATTACAGATTTTGTGGCCATTTAAATTTAACATTGAAAACCCCATTTAATAAATATTTTAGATTATATCTGAATCAAACATGCTCCAATCACTCTCATATTTGAAAGTGAGGTGCAGACTGGCACTCACTATCGCCTGACAAAGTCTGATCCGGATTGTGGATTTTGTGGACATTTGAATTATGTCTTGGATAAAAGTGCCTGAGTCACTCTCATTTTTCTGTTATGGATTCACCTACACCACCAAAGTTGGATGGAGGTTCCAATTTTAGGCCTGTTTGTCTGTCTTCTAGTTATCAGTCGGAAACCAAGACCCAAAAACGAATGACAAATTGTGCATAGCAGAGATAACCAGTGTTCTGTGAAAATTATCAGAAAAAGAATTCAGAAACTGAAAAAGTTGGAAAAAAACACAAAAAACGCTGATTCAAGTGCATGAACCAACACATGGGATGACATGGGATTACATCTAATTTAGCTTATGAAAAGCCACTTCTAATAGGACTTTGACCTTGAAGATTTTTTACAATGTAAAAATTTGTTTATTCATTTTTTTAAAATTATTATTATTGTAGGAGGAAACCGGAGTGCCTGGAGGAAATCCACACAGACACGGGGAAAACATGCAAACTCCGCACATAAAGGGCAGAAAGCGATCCCACGACCTTCTTGCTGTGAGGCACCAGTGCTAACCACTAAGCCACCATGTTTTTGTTAACCACTGAATTAAAGCTAAAAGTCTACTTTGCAAGCACATGGCACTGACTGTTTCATTTCGGTTCATACGTGATAAAGTACAGAGACAAATTTATAAACCTGCTGTCATTATCCCATTACATATGGACCCGACTGCACCAGGATTTGTTCCTGAGGTTTATTATACATTCTTCATAAATTGATTGAGGTTTAGACTGATAAACATTTTTAACTCATCTTTGTGGCCTCAGATATTGTGAAAGATGTTTCTGCACAAATATGTGATGCTTTAATGTTACTCAGTCCTTTTCTGAGAAAATGATGATGACATTATTTATATCATAATAAAATTCTTTTGTTAGTTATGGACCATTTAAAAATGAAAATGGAAGGCTACATTGAACTAACCAACCAACCAGCAGCTGATAAAGACATGCAGACGAGGAAGGAGACCAAAACAATGCAGCAGGACCCTGCACAAACTGTTGTCCCCGAGGAGGTGGTACTTTACCTGCAAGTACTGAGTCTTGTGCTCAGAGACAGTCGTCGTTGTTGTCTGGTCAACATACTACAAATATAGGACACACTCTGGGGTTTTAAAACTGCCAGAACAGGTTATGGAGAAACAGCACAGGGTACTGGATTGAGGGTGAATTTTCCACAGCTCTGGCATTCTGTAAATACGCGGTTCCTGTGTATTCTTTCAAATTCCCTGACTCAATTCCTTCACTGCATACCATCATCTTCATGACACATTTCTAACCTGCATTTAATAAACTTTATTTTCTGCAGTGGCAGACATGGAAAATCCCCACAGGCAGATAAGCAGTAATTATCACAGGCAAGAAGGCAGTGTAGCATTTGTCTGTTAACAGGATAATCAAAAAGTAATTATTTTTGAATTTTTGGAGGTGATCCAGAACATATTCTGGAACTAAGATGCAGATGAGTGTTTGATGCATGGCAACATGATTCATTTCAAAATGATGTGAGAGGATGTTGGTGAAATTTGGTGAGTAGATGGATAATGTTCTGAAGATTGTATTTTGAATTTGATCCTAAATATATTTTATATTATATTTTAATATATTTTGGATCTAGGATCCAGGCGTTTTAAGCATTCAGGAACATTTAGTTAAAAAATGTATTAATAATGAACTTTGACAAAATTTTGTGATTGGATTATTAGTATCCCAGGAAATAATTTATGCAATTTTTGAGGCAATCAGGAACATATACTGGATCCAGGATCAAGAAGACGATTTAAGCATTTGGGAACATTTAGATCAAACATTTATTAATAATGAACTTTGATCAAATTTTGCGAGTGGATTATTAACATCCCAAGAAATAATCTATGTAATTTTTGAGGCAATCAGGAACATATACTGGATCCAGGATCAAGAAGACGATTTAAGCATTTGGGAACATTTAGATCAAACATTTATTAATAATGAACTTTGATCAAATTTTGCGAGTGGATTATTAACATCCCAAGAAATAATCTATGTAATTTTTGAGGCAATCAGGAACATATACTGGATCCAGGATCAAGAAGACGATTTAAGCATTTGGGAACATTTAGTTCAAACATTTATTAATAATGAACTTTGATCAAATTTTGCGAGTGGATTATTAACATCCCAAGAAATAATCTATGTAATTTTTGAGGCAATCAGGAACATATACTGGATCCAGGATCAAGAAGACGATTTAAGCATTTGGGAACATTTAGATCAAACATTTATTAATAATGAACTTTGATCAAATTTTGCGAGTGGATTATTAACATCCCAACCCGGGGGAATAACAGAAGGGAGCAAGTACTGTTAACAAGACTGAGGTTAGGACACTGTGGACTGGCAGCTCACCTATGTCTAATTGGTAAACACCACAATGGATTGTGTGAAACCTGCACAAAGAAAGAGACTATCCCTCATGTTCTGATGGAGTGTAAAAGATTTTCTGAGCAGAGGAGAGTTCTTTTTTCACATCTTTTTGATCTTGGGTTTGAGTTTGTTTCTATTAAAGTGCTGTTTGATCCGTCTGCACATCAGCACAAGGTCTACAATGCCCTGATGGATTTTGTGTTTCGCTCTGGCTTGCAGCATAGTCTGAGAGTAGAGTGTAGTAGTCATGGTCTGCCAGTGAAAGGCAGCAATGCGCTGACTGGCACGCAGCCTGCCGGAAATCCATAAGAAGAAGAAGGATTATTAACATCCCAAGAAATAATTCATGTAATTTTTGAGGCAATCAGGAACGTATTCTGGATCCAGCATCCAGAAGATGTTTAAGCCTTCAGGAACATTTATATAATTTGAACACATACTAATAATGAACTTTCACTTAAAAAATTTTTTTTGAGCAGATAGTCCTAGGAAATAATATATGTAATTTTTGATTTGGTCGGGAATATATTCTGGATCTGGGATCCAAAAGAAGTTTTAAGCACATTTAATTCAAAATTTTAGTCATAATGAGTTTTATTAAAATTTTGTGAGTAGATGAATAATGTTCCAGGAAATAATCTATGTAATTTTTTTAGTCATCCAGATTATATTTCGGATCCGGGATCTAGAAGAGGTTGTAACCATAAATATTTAATTTATAAAAAACTTCAACTTTAACTTGAACTGTGATCAAATTTTGTGAGTAGATGAACAATGTCCTTGGAAATAATTGTATAATGTTTGAGTTGATCCAGAAGATAATCTGAATACGGGATCCAGAAGCATGTTAAAGATATTACAATATTGAACTCAAAAAGTTATGAATGGATGTTGATAAAATTTTATGAACATATAGATAAGTTGGGCAGCGCTGCCCTCCTGCTGCAGCCTTCGCCCACTTAGCCTCAATTCAGATGACGGTGTTGGGAAAGTGTAGTGACACGGACCCACAACAGGGGGCGCAAATGAACGGTCAATAGATGAGCCAAAATATAACAATTTAATGTTGTGAATGTGCACAACGAACATACAGACAATCTCAGAATATCATAACAGTCAATACACAAAGGTGATGTGTGGGCAGGCTCGAGGATAGAAGACGTCTGTCCTAAGAAGAGCCGGAACCACACGATTTCCGCCGCCCCAGAACCTGGTGAATACTGGAGCCGCCAAGTCCCGAATTCCCAGGTGATCACCGTCCCCGACTGTCGGATCTGGTACTGCTGGCGAAGAACAAAGACAGTCAAGTGTGGGTGTGTGTACACCCAGTAACAACAACAGTGGGAATGCCACCTCCACCTCTCACTCAATAACTTGCAGAGTACTGTAGATTCCTCAGGGGAAAAGAGTGCCTTCAGCGCTCTCACAGCTTCCACCGACGGAGGAACTGGTACTCCTGCAAACACTCACAATATACAAATATTGCAATTACAAAACGGCTGAGGATATTACCTCCAATGAAGTATGATATCTCGGCAACGAGGTGGAGATGACGTCTGGTCTTTATGGAGTGAGATGATGTTGAGTAGATGGGTGACAGCTGTCAAGAGGTAATGAGCGACAGCTGTCACCCCCGGCTGTGTCCATGGCGGCAGTGCCCTCTCGTGCCTGAAGCCCGCACTTCAGGCAGGGCGCCCTCTGGTGGTGGGCCAGCAGTACCTCCTCTTCTGGCGGCCCACACAACAGGACCCCCCCCTCAACGGGCGCCTCCTGGCGCCCGACCAGGTTTGTCGGGGTGTCGGCGGTAGAAGTCGGCCAGGAGGGCCGGATCCAGGATGAAGCACCTCTTCACCCAGGAGCGTTCTTCGGGTCCATACCCCTCCCAGTCCACCAGATATCGGAACCCCCGACCCATCCGACGGACGTCCAGGAGCCGGCGCACCGTCCAAGCCGGCCCCCCGTCGATGATCCAAGCAGGAGGGGGCGCCGGTCCGGGAGCACAGAGGGGTGAGGTGTGATGAGGTTTGACACGTGACACGTGGAAAACCGGATGGATCCGCAGTGAAGCCGGGAGTTGGAGCTTCACTGCGGCAGGACTGAGGACTTTGAGGATTCTGAAGGGGCCAATGTACCTGTCCTGGAGTTTCGGGGAGTCCACCTGGAGGGGGATGTCCTTCGTGGAAAGCCACACCTCCTGCCCGGGCTGGTAAGCAGGGGCCGGGGATCGCCGGCGGTCTGCATGGGTCTTCGCCCTCGTCCGGGCCTTCAACAAGGCAGAGCGGGCGGAGCGCCACACCCGACGGCACTTCCGCAGGTGCGCCTGGACCGAGGGCACACCGACCTCTCCCTCCACCACGGGAAACAACGGGGGCTGATACCCCAAACACACCTCAAATGGGGAGAGGCCGGTGGCCGAAGACACCTGGCTGTTATGCGCATACTCGATCCAGGCCAGATGGTTACTCCAGGCCGTCGGGTGCGCGGATGTGATGCAGCGGAGGGTCTGTTCCAGTTCCTGGTTGACCCGCTCTGCCTGTCCGTTCGTCTGTGGATGGTACCCGGACGAGAGGCTCACGGTGGCCCCCAGTTCCCTGCAGAAGCTCCTCCAGACGTGTGAGGAGAACTGGGGACCACGATCTGAGACGATGTCGGAGGGTATCCCATGCAGACGGACAACGTGGTGGACCAGGAGGTCTGCTGTCTCCTGGGCTGTTGGGAGCTTCGGGAGGGCCACGAAGTGGGCCGCCTTGGAGAAACGGTCCACTATCGTGAAGATGGTGGTGTTGCCCTGGGACGGCGGGAGGCCCGTAACGAAATCCAGGCCGATGTGGGACCAGGGGCGATGAGGCACCGGCAGCGGCTGGAGGAGTCCTTGGGCCTTTGTGTGTACTGCCTTGCCCCTGGCACAGGTGGTGCAGGCCTGGATATATTCCCGGATGTCTGCCTCCATAGACGCCCACCAGAAGCGCTGCCGGACAACTGCCACGGTCCTTCGCACCCCTGGATGACAGGAGAGCTTGGAACCGTGACAGAAGTCCAAGACTGCAGCTCTGGCCTCTGGTGGGACATACAGACGGTTCTTCGGACCTGTTCCTGGGTCCGGGCTCCGTGCCAGGGCCTCCCGGACGGTCTTCTCCACGTCCCAGGTGAGGGTGGCCACGATAGTGGACTCAGGCAGGATGGGCTCCGGTGGATCCGACAGTGCAGTTTTGACCTCCTCTTCATGTACCCGGGACAAGGCATCTGACCTCTGGTTCTTGGTCCCGGGGCGATAGGTGATCCGGAAGTCAAAACACCTGAAGAACAGTGACCAGCAGGCTTGCCTGGGGTTCAGCCGCTTGGCGGTCCTGATATACTCCAGGTTCCGATGGTCAGTGAAAACCGTGAATGGCACAGACGCTCCCTCCAACAGGTGTCTCCACTCCTCAAGAGCCTCTTTCACCGCAAGGAGTTCTCAATTGCCGACGTCATAGTTCCGTTCAGCCGGGGTCAACCTGCGTGAAAAGTAGGCACACGGGTGAAGAACCTTATCGGTCTCTCCACTCTCGGACAGCACGGCTCCTATCCCTGAGTCAGAGGTGTCCACTTCAACCATGAACTGGCGGCTAGGGTCGGGCTGCACCAAAACTGGCGCAGTAGAGAACCGTCGTTTCAACTCCTTGAACGCGGCTTCACACCGATCCGACCAGGTGAAGGGGACTTTTGGAGAGGTCAGGGCTGTCAGGGGGCTAACTACCTGACTGTAGCCCTTAATGAACCTCCTATAGAAATTAGCGAAGCCGAGGAACTGTTGCAGCTTCCTACGGCTTGTTGGTTGGGGCCAATCTCTCACCGCCGCAACCTTGGCCGGATCAGGGGCGACGGAGTTAGAGGAGATGATAAACCCCAGGAAGGACAAAGACGTGCGGTGAAACTCGCACTTCTCGCCCTTCACAAACAGTCGGTTCTCTAACAACCGCTGCAGGACCTGACGTACATGCTGGACATGGGTCTCAGGATCCGGAGAAAAGATGAGAATATCGTCCAGATATACGAAGACGAATCGGTGCAGGAAGTCCCGCAAGACGTCGTTAACCAAGGCTTGGAACGTCGCGGGGGCGTTGGTGAGGCCGAACGGCATGACCAGGTACTCAAAGTGACCTAATGGGGTGTTAAATGCCGTCTTCCATTCGTCTCCCTTCCGGATCCGAACCAGGTGATACGCATTTCTAAGATCCAGCTTAGTAAAGATTTTGGCTCCATGCAGGGGGGTGAACACGGAATCTAACAATGGCAACGGGTATCGGTTGCGAACCGTAATCTCATTCAGCCCCCTGTAATCAATACATGGACGAAGTCCGCCATCTTTCTTGCCCACAAAAAAGAAACCTGCCCCCATCGGGGAGGTGGAGTTCCGGATCAGCCCGGCAGCTAATGAGTCCCGGATGTAGGTCTCCATTGATTCGCGCTCAGCTCGTGAGAGGTTGTACAGCCTGCTGGACGGGAACTCAGCGCCTGGAACCAAATCAATGGCACAATCGTACGGACGGTGCGGGGGAAGGGTGAGTGCCAGATCCTTACTGAAGACGTCAGCAAGATCGTGGTACTCAACCGGCACTGCCGTCAGATTGGGAGGGACTTTGACCTCCTCCTTAGCCTGTGAACCAGGAGGAACCGAGGATCCTAAACACCCCCGATGGCAGGTTTCGCTCCACTGAACCACCACCCCAGACGGCCAATCAATCCAGGGATTGTGCTTCAACATCCATGGGATGCCCAAAATCACGCGGGAGGTAGAAGGAGTTACAAAAAACTCAATCTCCTCCCGGTGGTTTCCAGACACCACCAGAGTTACTGGTGGTGTCTTGTGTGTGAGTAAAGGGAGGAGGGTGCCATCTAGTGCCCGCACCTGCAACGGCGAAGGAAGCGCCACCAGAGGGAGCCCTACCTCCCTTGCCCATCTGCTGTCTAGCAGATTCCCTTCTGACCCCGTGTCCACCAGTGCTTGGGCTTGAAGGGTTAAATCCCCGCTCAGGATTGTGACTGGGAGTCGTGTGGCAATTTGTGTGTGTCTCACTTGAATGTTTTGACCCCCCCTTAGCCCAGTCTCTAAGGGCGAGTGTTGTCGTTTTGGCCGTTTGGGGCAGTTTCTCTGTGTGTGCTCAGTTGAGCTGCAGAGAAAACACTCTCCACGGATCAGCCTCCCCATTTTGGCCCTGTGCGTTTCCCTAACAACGTCAGCAGGGGGAGCTGTTGCCCCACAAAGCGCTGCGGCTGTGGAGCGTGGGGAGGGCGGCCCCTTTTCGAACCCGGAAGGGAGAGGGGCGGCACGTATCCGGTCACGTCCTTCGCCTCGCTCTCGACGGCGTTCCTCCAACCGATTGTCTAACCATATAACGAGATCGATAAGCCCATCTAAATCCCGCGGTTCCTCCTTAGCTACCAGCTGCTCCTTCAGAACCAACGACAGTCCGTTTATGAAGGCGGCGCGGAGCGCAACGTTATTCCAGCCGGACCTCGCAGCCGCGATGCGGAAGTTGACTGCATAAGCGGCTGCGCTCTCGCGTCCCTGTCTCATTGACAGCAGCACGGTTGAAGCGGTCTCTCCTCTGTTAGGGTGATCAAACACTGTTCTGAACTCCCCCACAAACCTAGTGTATACTGATAACAACCGTGAGTTCTGTTCCCAGAGTGCCGTAGCCCAGGCGCGTGCTTTACCCCGAAGCAGAGCAATCACATAAGCTATTTTACTAGCATCTGACGCATACATGACGGGACGTTGTGCGAAGACGCGCGAACACTGCATAAGAAAATCCGCGCACGTCTCCACACAACCTCCGTACGGTTCAGGAGGGCTTATGTATGCTTCAGGGGATGGTGGGAGGGGTTGTTGAACCACCACTGGAACGTTTATATCCTGCACAGGGTCGGCAGGAGGACGAGCTGCAGCAGCGCCCTGAGCGCTCGCCGCCATCTGTGCGGAGAGAGCCTCCACCCTGCGGTTCAGGAGGATGTTTTGCTCAGTCATTTGATCCAACCGAGCCATAAAGGCGGTGAGAATGTGCTGCAGCTCACCAATCACGTCTCCTGCAGACGCCTGCGCTCCCTGCTCTCCCATTGGTCGTTCAACAGCCGGGTGACGCCCCTCGGAGTCCATGACGCTGGCCGAGATATCCTGTTGGGAAAGTGTAGTGACACGGACCCACAACAGGGGGCGCAAATGAACGGTCAATAGATGAGCCAAAATATAACAAATTAATGTTGTGAATGTGCACAACGAACATACAGACAATCTCAGAATATCATAACAGTCAATACACAAAGGTGACGTGTGGGCAGGCTCGAGGATAGAAGACGTCTGTCCTAAGAAGAGCCGGAACCACACGATTTCCGCTGCCCCAGAACCTGGTGAATACTGGAGCCGCCAAGTCCCGAATTCCCAGGTGATCACCGTCCCCGACTGTCGGATCTGGTACTGCTGGCGAAGAACAAAGACAGTCAAGTGTGGGTCTGTGTACACCCAGTAACAACAACGGTGGGAATGCCACCTCCACCTCTCACTCAATAACTTGCAGAGTACTGTAGATTCCTCAGGGGAAAAGCGTGCCTTCAGTGCTCTCACAGCTTCCACCGACGGAGGAACTGGTACTCCTGCAAACACTCACAATATACAAATATTGCAATTACAAAACGGCTGAGGATATTACCTCCAGTGAAGTATGATATCTCGGCAACGAGGTGGAGATGACGTCTGGTCTTTATGGAGTGAGATGATGTTGAGTAGATGGGTGACAGCTGTCAAGAGGTAATGAGCGACAGCTGTCACCCCCGGCTGTGTCCATGGCGGCAGCGCCCTCTCGTGCCTGAAGCCCGCACTTCAGGCAGGGCGCCCTCTGGTGGTGGGCCAGCAGTACCTCCTCTTCTGGCGGCCCACACAACAGACATAAACAATGTCAAATGTATATGCGTTGTCTTTAATTCTGATGTGCCATTATTACGGTAAACTAGTAATAATTGTGGATTAATTGCTGTATTTTGTTTGAGGTAATTGGAGTGTAAATGTAATTTCATTGTTGCACTCGTGTAATAACAATGACAATAAATCTCATCTCATAATCTCAAGCTGTGACGAAACAAGACCTAATGCTTGATGTTAACTGTAAGTGAAAGTGGGTATTTTGGTGGTGGTGAATATGTGGCCTTGGAGGTGTGCGTTCTCTGAGTGTCTTCTAGCTGTGTCTGCCTGCTCACTCTCACCCTGTGTGTGTCAACATTCATAAAGTGTCTGTTCTTCTGTTGTTTCTGTCACACTGGAGCGTGCACATGTGCACATACAGTAGTGTTCAGAATAATAGTAGTGCTATGTGACTAAAAAGATTAATCCAGGTTTTGAGTATATTTCTTATTGTTACATGGGAAACAAGGTACCAGTAGATTCAGTAGATTCTCACAAATCCAACAAGACCGAGCATTCATGATATGCACACTCTTAAGGCTCTGAAATTGGGCTATTAGTAAAAAAAAAGTAGAAAAGGGAGTGTTCACAATAATAGTAGTGTGGCATTCAGTCAGTGAGTTCGTCAATTTTGTGGAACAAACAGGTGTGAATCAGGTGTCCCCTATTTAAGGATGAAGCCAGCACCTGTTGAACATGCTTTTCTCTTTGAAAGCCTGAGGAAAATGGGACGTTCAAGACATTGTTCAGAAGAACAGCGTGGCTTGATTAAAAAGTTGATTGGAGAGGTGAAAACTTATACGCAGGTGCAAAAAATTATAGGCTGTTCATCTACAATGATCTCCAGTGCTTTATAATGGACAAAAAAAAAAAACAGAGACGCGTGGAAGAAAACGGAAAACAACCATCAAAATGGATAGAAGAAGAACCAGAATGGCAAAGGCTCACCCATTCATCAGCTCCAGGATGATCAAAGACATTCTGGAGTTACCTGTAAGTGCTCTGACAGTTAGAAGACGCCTGTGTGAAGCTAATTTATTTGCAAGAATATCCCGCAAAGTCCCTCTGTTAAATAAAAGACGTGCAGAAGAGATTGCAATTTGCCAAAGAACACATCAACTGGCCTAAAGAGAAATGGAGGAATATTTTGTGGACTGATGAGAGTAAAATTGTTCTTTTTGGGTCCAAGGGCCGCAGACAGTTTGTGAGACGACCCCCAAACTCTGAATTCAAGCCAAAGTTCACAGTGAAGACAGTGAAGCATGGTGGTGCAAGCATCATGATATGGGCATGTTTCTCCTACTATGGTGTTGGGCCTATATATCGCATACCAGGTATCATGGATCAGTTTGGATATGTCAAAATACTTGAAGAGGTCATGTTGCCTTATGCTGAAGAGGACATGCCCTTGAAATGGGTGTTTCAACAAGACAATGACCCCCAAGCACACTAGTAAACAAGCATAATCTTGTTTACTAGTGAAAAAACAACCAACAAAATTAATGCCTCGCAGATGTGAAGAAATCATGAAAAACTGTGATTATACAACTAAATACTAGTTTCGTGATTCACAGGATTGCTAAAAAAGCAGTTTGAACATAATAGTTTTGAGTTTGTAGTATCATCAGCAGATGCTACTATTATTGTGAAGACCCCCTTTTCTACTTTTTTACTAATAGCCCAATTTCATAGCCTTAAGAGTGTGCATATCATTAATGCTTGGTCTTGTTGGATTTGTGAGAATCTACTGAATCTACTGGTATCTTGTTTCCCATGTAACAATAAGAAATATACTCAAAACCTGGATTAATCTTTTTAGTCACATAGCACTACTATTATTCTGAACACTACTGTAGGTTGAAGAGGATTTGCAAATTATTGTATTGTGTTTTTATTTATATTTTACACAATGTCCCAACTTCATTCGAATTGGGGTTGTACCTGGATGTGTTGCTGTATGTGGTCAAATAATTAAAAAAATGTTGAACAATAAGAAATATACTCAAAACCTGGATTAATCTTTTTAGTCACATAGCACTACTATTATTCTGAATACTACTGTATGTCTGTCCACATGTATGTCTTCTGTATCAAAAGCTGAAACTGTGATTTGCTGTCAACCACCAAAGAGGACAGTAACTAACAGACAGCAGACTGCTCCCTGAATAGCACGTCTGAGTGGAGCCTGTTTGAATTACATGCAGAATGAAACTGTCACAGCCACACTAAGCTGAAGGCCATCCGTGTGATGTTTTAATCACCTCAAAGAACACATTTATAAATCCTCAATCCCATCCTGGAATAACCAGAGCTGAGAGAAAAATCATTTCAATCAGACTGATCAACATTTGTAAGTAGCTCCATTATCTGAATCTCTCAGACAGGAGAGAACCATAGGTGGATCACACCAACACTATCAAACAATAGTCTTATCGAACAATAACGGGGGCAAAAATGATAATAAAATCAAAAATCCTCTCTAAATTGAAATTGTGTGGAACTGAAACAGTGTGATTCTCAGCACTGTGGCTCGTCTTTCTTGTCCCTCTGCCCTCGCTATCTTTCACTCTGCTTCTCTATCTCGCTGCCAATCTGCCATAGATGTCCTCTTCTAAATTTGCCTGAATGCCAGCTGGGGGGCACTCTGTAACCTCGAATGGACTGTGGCCTCCAGCATGTTACTGTTGACATTAAAAAAAAAAAAAAAAAAAAAAAAAAAAGGTAAACCATGATAGTGATTTATGCAGTTCATAGAAATCTCCAATAAAGTAATGTGAGTTAAATAACCAAACACTGATTATGAAGAGTCAGCAGAATTTTAACAGGTCGTGCTAACTTTTAAAGTTATCTGTTTTTCATAAAACACCTGTTCTTCCTATGTTTCTCTCCATTCTGTAGATTAAATAAGGAGCCATCCTACGTTTACTCCAGAACAATGCAAATGTTCTCCACAGTGTAGATGAAAGTGCTCGTGAAATCAGAACGTATTGATTTGGTGAGTGTGTAACAGAGCCCCACCCACAGGATTTACATCTTTACCTTGAGCATAGTAAATCTTTTAATACACCTGATATCCTATACAGCTGGCTGCTGGGCACTTTCCAGCAAAACACCATTCACCCTCCCCTATAACATACATATCTGGATCATGTGTCAACAAATACAAGGCTAACTTTAATCCTATTTCACCAGGAAATATGGGATTAAGCTGTTAGCCTTCTGCTTTCACTCTTCCATTGGACACTGGCGTGGAGAGCTTCAACAACACAGTAATACACAGAAAATCCATCCAGTACAGTTCCACCAAAAACACATTTTAAACAGTTTTATTTTCATTTGATTGTCTGAAGGTCAAATGCACAACAATCTATAAAAATGACTGATGACTGGTAACGAATGCCAATTAACAAATAATGTGAAACTTGATGAGGGACAATTAAGGCAAAGAATCCCCAGATTATGTGCTATGAGAAACCATTTCATCATAATCTGAATAAGCATCTCAACTTCTCTAACTTTTTCATATTAAATATTTTAGTGCTGCCTAAAGTTCTGCAAAATTACTTTTAAATAAAGCTTTAAGCAGACATATGCCTTCTGCAAAAATCTGTGCATAATAATAATAATAATAATAATAATAATAATAATAACTTGTTGGACTTTGCATTCACCTGGCTAAAGATGTCGTGATGGCTTTTTTTGTTTGTTTTTGTTATTTCGTTTTTTGTTTGTTTGTTTGTTTGTTTGGCCCCATTACAATTTGAGGACTAATTTTAAGTGCTGATATACAATCCAGATGCTTACAGTTTTTTTATTAAAAATATTTTTTATTTTTCCTGTGTTGGACAACAGGAATAAAAATCCAGTAAAATTACTTAACTTTAATCCTCAGGGACCCCAAACCTGCACCTAGCTTTCTGTGTCTGTCACCACCATCCACAGGTGATGGGCTCAGTTTGGTATCTGTTAGGTCTCGATCGGCTGAGCAAATCTGCATGAGCTAATTCTTTTTTCTCAGAACAGGGAAAGATGCAAAAATGTGTAAATTAGGGGTCCGGGAGGACCTGGATTAGGAAAATATCTCTAGCCATATTTGTCCAAATTTGCTCTGTGAGGAGCTGTACACATTAATCATTGAAAACTGGAACCTCATGTAGAACCTTTGTCATTATTTAAACTAAAACAGGGACAATTGTAGCAGTTAAAGTAACTTGACTCTGCTAAAATCAAATTGTGAGACAATTATGTTAATTAAGTGTGCTGTTTCAGTAAAATGGGGAAAAACACTAAATTTGCAGTTTTAAACTACAAAAGCCAGATGTGCTGAGAATTTAAATGGACATTAACAGTGGGTTTGTTTGATGGCAGTTGTTTTGATATGGAGAAGACGCTGTGCTGCAGCCTGCAGAGGGGGCGAGGTAAAACAAGTGGTTTATGGATTTGAATTTATTCAGCCAAAACCACTTGTTTGTTAATTGTTTGAAATGGGGACATCCATTATATGGGGCAGTGGAGTTACTGTATGTGGTTAGTCACAATACAAGACCTCACATAGTTACTATCTAATTTCTGGAAACACGAAAATGCACAAATTTGTATGTTTTATGCTCAGTTTTGATTTACAGTTGGCTGCTATGTTCAGTCCAGGGTTTAAACCACATCGGGAGGTGTCTCTGAAACAGGATCCATGGAGAGACATGGATGACTTGTTCCCTGAACTGCTGACCATCCTACGTAACTTAACTATTCATAGGGCCTTCCACTGAATCTGCACGTTCTGTAGATTACACAAAGCTGTGTAATGTTACTGAAATAATAACTGGAAATTTTTTAATGACACTTCTGTTGAAATCAGTAATTAACTTTAGCATGTGAAGAAAAAGTTCAGAATGTTGAACATATAAATGCACCATCAATGTTTACACTTTGTGGCCTATTTCATTACAGTGGTCGAGCCTGAGTTTCAATGATAATGTACTTTTCACACTGAATAGTCATTTACTTACCTCCTCCACCTCTTCCTCATACTCCTCATACTCCTCATATTCTTCCACCGTTTGTATCATGTTTCTGATGTTTTAAGGATCTACACAGAGCACATGACAGTGTCAGAAATTCATGACTTATGGTTCCCTGAATCAGCAAACTACCTGAGCAGCATATCCACAAGGACATTACATGATCTAACAGCTTCACAACAATGATAAAATGATGTCGGTGATATCAAATCACAATTTCAAAGAACACGTACTACAGATTACAAAGCCAAAGTTTTAGCAGCCATCGCCACTGAACCCACATTAGCTCCATAAAATGAGACTTAACAAGCACATGCTACAAATATTAAGCACCGTTATATGATGTCAAACCAAAGCGCGCTCCATACCAGAGAACGATTGCCGTAGTATGTCCAGCAACTTTACAGTAAAACAGCCTCACTTGCCATCCGCTACGGTCGCAAACTGACAGCCAACTGTGAGGTGCCTCAGTCCTAAACAAAGTGATAAGAACAGGTCAAACACCTCACAAAGAGTATGAATGTATCAAAAAAAAATGACAGGATTAGTTTGTGCATTCTAACAGGCCTGTCTGACCTAGTGTATGACACCAACCCGTGCCCCCACCTGCCACACCGTCACCACTCAGAGCTGTGGCCCCCCAGGCTGAAGGCTTCCAACAGCTGCCCCACAGAGCTGCAGCTATTTGTCATGTAAGCCAATGCCACAGCCTGATAGGCTGACTCCGTTTGGTTAACCACGGTGCAATGCCTTCTGAGGCTGCAGGTTAAATATAGGATGACATACTAACTACTGTTTTTAGCACCTGGCTGCCTTCTCTTAAATTATTATTATTTTTTAAGTAAGAAGTTGTCTAAAAATTAGCATGTGGAACAGGAAAGGTATAATACGGACAAATTCACTGGAGAGCTGTGGAGATTTAAATGCTAATAAAACATTCAGCTTGCTGTTGAAACTTCAGGAACATCCACACGTTGGCCCGGATGGATCTCACTGTACGCTTACACCTGTGAATTGTTTTAGATTCCTTCAGTGTGCAGCAGAGCCTTGACACTCCTTATCCCTTGATCAACTGTCTTCCAGGATCAGGACGGCAGCAGAGGTTGCAAAAAATAGATGTCCAAGTAGATGGAAGGCCATGCAGAGAGGAGAAAATATAGATATTTGTGAATTATCTTACCAGTTATTTTAGAGTTTAATGGTCTCCCAAGTTGTCAAAGCCACCCCAGCTTCCCTCCAGAGAAACGCTGGGCGACAGCACACAGCTGCGGGGTCTACCCGGGTTATCATGTGGCCAGCACAGCCAATCACAGGCCAGTATGCTCCAGTTTCAACATCTAAATATACCAAAGTGATCCTTTCAAGAAAAGAACACCTGTTGATGCTAATGCATCAGCAGCACAGTTATGAGGAAGGCCGAGGGGCAACAGTGGTGGAGTCTCAAGAACTGACTTCACCCAACTGCTGAGGAACCACCCTGCTGTCGGATTAAACAAACATCTAAGCAATCAGAGTTTTACAAAAGGTCTGATGTCAGCCAAGAGTCTGAGGGTGTTTATTTGGTGGCTACATAATGGCAGAGGACAGCTGACATTGCTGGATCGTTTGAGGTCATTTGTTAACTGACTCCTCTCTGGCTCAGTACAGTCTGGAGTCAAATCAAAACATCATAAGAATTGAATCAACCAAATCTACAGGAGATCTACAGGCAATTCACTTGATGGTAGAGCTCAGATTTAGTTGATTAGAAGCTTATAATATTTAGTCAACTAAAATTAGACTAAAATTAAATCAATTCAGATGATTAAATTATGACTAATACTAAATTACATTTTAGTCAAGACTATGACTAAAATGAGACAAAAATATGCTGTCAAAATTAATGCTGCTCTGGATGATAGACAAGACATCATGTCTGGAAGGGCTTATGAAATTACCTCTAATTTACAACCCAAATTCCAAGTTGGGACGTTGTGTGAAATGTAAATAAAAACAGAATACAATCATTTGCAAATCCCCTTTAACCTAAATTCAATTGAATACACTACAAAGACAAGATATTTAATGTTGAAACTGGTAGACTTTTTTGTTTTTGTGCAAATATTTGCTCACTTTAAAATGGATGCCTGCAATACATTTTTAAAAAGCTGGGACAGGGGCAACAAAAGGCTGGGAAAGTTGATGTATGCTCACAGAACACCTGTTTGGAACATTCCACAGGTAAACAGGTTAACTGGAAACAGGTGAGTGTCATGATTGGGTATAAAAGGAGCATCCCCAAAAGGCTCAGCCATTCACAAGCAAAGATGGGGCGAGGATCACCACTTTGTGAACAACTGTGTGAAAGAATACTCCAACAGTTTAAGAACAATGTTTCTCAATGTTCAATTGCAAGGAATTTAGGGATTCCATCATCTACAGTCCATAATATAATCAGAAGATTCAGAGAATCTGGAGAACTTTCTACACGTATGCGGCAAGGCCGAAAACCAACATTGAATGCCTGTGACCTTCAATGCCTCAGGTGGCACTGCATTAAAAACCGACATAATTGTGTAAAGGATCTTACTGCATGGGCTCAGGAACACTTTAGAAAACCATTGTCAGTTAACACAGTTCGCCGCTACATCTACAACTGCAAGTTAAAACTCTACCATGCAAAGTGAAAGCCATACATCAACAACATCCAGAAACGCTGCCACTTTATCTGGGCCTGAGCTCATTTGAAATGGACAGACGCAAAGTGGAAAAGTGTACTGTGGTCTGATGAGTCCACATTTCAAATTGTTTTTGGAAATCATGGACATCGTGTCCTCCGGACAAAAGAGGAAAAAGACCATCCAGATTGTTATCAGCACAAAGTTCAAAAGCCTGTGATGGTATGGGGGTGTGTTAGTGCCCATGGCATGGGCAACTTACACATCAGTGACTACGTTTACATGCAACCAATAACCCTTTCATAACCAGAATATTAGCAATAACCCGGTTGCGCACAGCCATGTAAACACCCGCAAAAACCCGAATATGCTCATATTCCGGTTTTAAAAACCCGAATATGACCCCTGGGTTACTCCTTTTCCAACCCGAATATTAGGTAATATAAACGCGCATCGGAATATCACCATAGAAAGGAACATTATTTTGTGTTCTGCGCATGTCCTATCCGCAAGGAATCTTGGTCTTTTGAGTACAGCAACTACTTGTATGCAGCGCGCGCAACCCACTGGACACCACAGAAGCAGAGGTAAGCAAGCATGGGGAAATCCAGGCGTGGCAGCACAGCACCACACTTTTGGAGCGAGGAGGAAACCGAGTACTTCATTAGTATCGTGAAAGACATGAATATAATGTCTTTTATTGACAGTAGAAAGTACAGAGATAGCGACATTTACAAGAAGGTGGCCGAAAGGTTATGCGAAGCAGGATTTGCACGAACGCCAGACTAAATCAAGCACTGGTGGAAGACGTGTGTCGCTGTTTAGATGGGGATATTCCAAATGATACCATTGACCATGTATACAGGAGTAACCGGAATATTGACCTTATCCTGAATATTAACGCCATGTAAATGTAGCCTGTAATGGCACCATTAATGCTGAAAGGTACATCCAGGTTTTTAGAGCAACACATGCTGCCAAGCAACGTCTTTTTCAGGGACGTCCCTGCTTATTTCAGCAAGACAATGCCAAGCCACATTCTGCACGTGTTACAACAGCGTGGCTTCATAGTAAAAGAGTGCAGGTACTAGACTGGCCTGCCTGCAGTCCAGACCTGCCGCCCACTGAAAATGTGTGGCGCATTATGAAACACAAAATACGACAACAGTTGTTTAACAGTCTGGGGTCTCTGAAGTTGTACATCAAGCAAGAATGAAAAAGAATTCCACCTACAAAGTTTAAACAATTAGTGTCCTCAGTTCCCAAATGCTTATTGAGTGTTGTTAGAAGGAAAGGTGATGTAACACAGTGGTAAACATACCACTGTCCCAGCTTTTTTGAAATGTGTTGCAGGCTTCCATTTCAAAATGAGCAAATATTTGCACAAAAACAATAACTTTTATCAGTTTGAACATTAAATATCTTGTCTTTGTGGTGTATTCAATTAAATATAGGTTGAAGAGGATTTGCAAATCATTGTATTGTTTTTATTTAGATTTTACACAACGTCCCAACTTCATTAGAATTGGGGTTGTATAAACGACCAATTTTTAAATGAAATAAAATTGATAATTTTCTCAAATTTGACCTTGAGATCTGAGAAAGTATAAACTGATAAACCTATAAAAATAAAAAAGAACAAAAAAATAAACCTACATTGTAGACTGCTTCTGGCCAAGTTGGTTTGTGTTGATACTTCATAACAATTAGGAGAAAAAAAGTCGAAAGGCCAAGGTTTCAGGCTTTTTCAAGGCTCTACCATGTGAGTGATACAACTGGACAATGCAACAAAAGGTAGCCTTCACCCACTGATGTGGCATTCAGGAAAGCTACATTTTCATCTTCAGTAACTCAAGAAGAACAAATGTTCCTTGAAACATGGCGTATAGTTAGAACACATTAAGAAAGCATGCATGTTGGCTCACTGAAGTACAGATCAACAACAAAAAACAAAAAGGATTTTTTTTTTTTTTTTTAAACAAAGAAGCAAATGTGATATATTGCTGCCACCTGGTGTCACTGGTAGAAACTACCATTTTACTGCCCTCTAGTGTCACATACAGTAGGCAAAAACCTTCTATAATAAATGTGATAACGCAGGCTCTGTGGCTGTTTCGTTATCTTGCTTGTTTTAAGGGTTTTAAGTGCAGAAGTATCACTGAAAGGTGAACATAAATTTTAGATTCAGAATAGCTCAGAACTCTGACAGCTGGCTGCAAAGGTCATAAGATATCTGTATCACCCACTGATCTGTATATATTACTGGATCGCTCATTGGCCCACACGCTCTGTACAATCTGCTGAAGCAAACTGGCGGCCATCTTGCCACTCCCAACTTATGCGGACCGCACATAGACAGCTTATTAGAACGTCAACAATTTCAAGTAATAACTGAGCTGATTCTCTCATTGACATATTTTTGTTCTTCGGATAATGTAAGATTGATCCCTCCTAATTCATGCCTGCCATGATTAGCTATTTAATTTACTGTCTTTCTTTCTTTTATTACTTTGACGCTTTCTTCCCTTCTATTCTCACTCACTCATATCTCACTGGGACAAATACTCAATTCAAAAAATTATCATTCTTTAATCAAAGATTATACAAGTGTTGTGGAATCATCAGCAAGCGTTAATATGTGTGTGTGTGTGTGTGTGTGTGTGTGTGTGTGTGTGTGTGTGTGTGTGTGTGTGTGTGTGTGTGTGTGTGTGTGTGTGTGTGTGTGTGTGTGTGTGTGTGTGTGTGTGTGTGTGTGTGTTGGTACCATATCATGAACATGAGTGGATGGATAACAAAAGTCATGATGGATAACACAGATATAGTGGATTTTTTTAAATAGTTGCACTCAAAGCATAAAACACCACTTTAGCTACGGGAGAGTTAGTTTTCACTGCAATGACAACATTTATTACACACAGCTCGATGAGCTTCAGCCTAATATAAGTAATAAAGCTTGTAGCAACAACACCTAAAACTCCAAAACTATGCACAAGTAGACCTAATTAATGTCTTAAAATACACTCAACAAAAATATAAACGCAACACTTTTGGTTTTGCTCCCATTTTGTATGAGATGAACTCAAAGATCTAAAACTTTTTCCACATACACAATATCACCATTTCCCTCAAATATTGTTCACAAACCAGTCTAAATCTGTGATAGTGAGCACTTCTCCTTTGCTGAGATAATCCATCCCACCTCACAGGTGTGCCATATCAAGATGCTGATTAGACACCATGATTAGTGCACAGGTGTGCCTTAGACTGCCCACAATAAAAGGCCACTCTGAAAGGTGCAGTTTTATCACACAGCACAATGCCACAGATGTCGCAAGATTTCAGGGAGCATGCAATTGGCATGCTGACAGCAGGAAAGGCGTTTCAGAGAATTTGGCAGTACATCCAACCAGCCTCACAACCGCAGACCACGTGTAACCCACACCAGCCCAGGACCTCCACATCCAGCATGTTCACCTCCAAGATCGTCTGAGACCAGCCACTCGGACAGCAGCTGAAACAATCAGTTTGCATAACCAAAGAATTTCTGCACAAACTGTCAGAAACCGTCTCAGGGAAGCTCATCTGCATGCTCGTCGTCCTCATCGGGGCCTCGACCTGACTCCAGTTCATCGTCGTAACGACTTAAGTGGGCAAATGCTCACATACGCTGGCGTTTGGCACGTTGGAGAGGTGTTCTCTTCACGGATGAATCCCGGTTCACACTGTTCAGGGCAGATGGCAGACAGCGTGTGTGGCGTTGTGTGGGTGAGCGGTTTTCTGATGTCAGTGTTGTGGATTGAGTGGCCCATGGTGGCGGTGGGGTTATGGTATGGGCAGGCGTCTGTTATGGACGAAGAACACAGGTGCATTTTATTGATGGTATTTTGAATGCACAGAGATACCGTGACGAGATCCTGGGGCCCATTGTTGTGCCATACATCCAAGAACATCACCTCATGTTGCAGCAGGATAATGCACGGCCCCATGTTGCAAGGATCTGTACACAATTCTTGGAAGCTGAAAATGTCCCAGTTCTTGCATGGCCGGCATACTCACCGGACATGTCACCCATTGAGCATGTTTGGGATGCTCTGGACCGGCGTATACGACAGCGTGTACCAGTTCCTGCCAAGATCCAGCAACTTCGCACAGCCATTGAAGAGGAGTGGACCAACATTCCACAGGCCACAACTGACAACCTGATCAACTCTATGCGAAGGAGATGTGTTGCACTGCATGAGGCAAATGGTGGTCACACCAGATACTGACTGGTATCCCCCCCCCCCCCCAATAAAACAAAACTGCACCTTTCAGAGTGGCCTTTTATTATGGGCAGTCTAAGGCACACCTGTGCACTAAACATGGTGTCTAATCAGCATCTTGATATGGCACACCTGTGAGGGTGGGATGGATTATCTCAGCAAAGGAGAAGTGCTCACTATCACAGATTTAGACTGGTTTGTGAACAATATTTGAGGGAAATGGTGATCTTGTGTATGTGGAAAATGTTTTAGATCTTTGAGTTCATCTCATACAAAATGGGAGCAAAACCAAAAGTGTTGCGTTTATATTTTTGTTGAGTGTAGTTTGTCCAACACAAAATACAACATGTAGTTACACATGTTGAGTTAATAAGCCACTTATTATTATTATTATTATTATTATTATTATTATTATTATTATTATTATTATTATTATATTATTATTAATATTATTATTATATTATTATTATCTTTGCCTATATGCTGGAATAAGGGATAGAACTCAAATTATTCAAATTATTGTTCATTATTATCACTTTACCGAGGCATTGCTAGGCCGGTAGCATAGATTTACGTTGATGCTACCTGGTTATACCCGCCCACAGTAGCGAACGAGTATCGGCATACCCAACCGCTGTGCGTAAACAAATGACATCATAGCGTGCAGAGGAAAAGATGAAAAGGCAAGAAGTGTGTGTTGGTCCCAATATGGATATTCTGGATGATTTTATCATGGATAGTACGACAATAAACAGCAGCCAAAGCAGCCAGCTTGATAAAGGACACACTGGCGAATTTGGAGAGCAGCGTGCTCCAGCCAACACGACAAAAGTTAAAGTGAGCCAACTTTTTATGTAAACGTTTGCTGGGTGCCCTGCGTTTTGAAATGACATTAAATATTGTTAATGTGATTCCACATGTTGAGTATCTCAGTAAGTCTAACTTGGGTGAATATCTGTCATTTGGGCGACTGGGCATGGACATCGGGCCTCTGAAAATGCATGCCGCCCTCCAAAAGCATGTTATTGTATTATTACTTCCCATTTCCATCATACTCACAGGTGAAATGTTCATCCACAGCCATTGATCATGCAATTTTCGCAGTTTATAGCTGCATATGAAGGTATTTTGTAACAAAATTACAAAGAATAAAGTTGCGTGTACCTCATTAAAGATCAATAGAAAAGAGCGTTCAGGAGTGGAACATCAGAGCGGTGACATGGCGGCCAGTTTGCTTCAAAAATATGGGCCAATGAGTTATCCAGTATTAAATAGAGATCAGTGGTATCACCCTCATGGGATGAGCCAACAAGGGTGTGTGCGTGCAAATTTACATTCTCCTGGCAAACAAGCTTTTTATATTGATGGTCAAAAAAGTCCTCAGTGTCAGATATGATGCAGTCACTGTGTTGATGTTGTTTTCCACCTAAATATTTTCATGTTTGATGCATTAGCTATTTAGCAACAACCTTGAGAACATAAGTTTGATACAGGTCTGTAATTTTCAGATAAAGAGTGATCAACATGAGTGTTCTTCAGCAGCACTTTAACAGCTGCATTTTTAAAATAGCAAAGACCAGCAGCAGTCCAAAAAAAAAGAAAAAGAAAAAGAAAAAAGAAAGTGTGTTGGGAAGGTGTCGTAGCACGGACCCACAACAGGGGGCGCAAATGAATGGACAATGAATAAGCCAAAAAGGTAACAATTTAATGTTGTACAACCTACTGGACGGGTACTCAGCGCCCGGGACCAAATCGATGGCACAATCATACGGTCGGTGCGGGGGAAGAGTGAGCGCCAGATCTTTGCTGAAAACGTCAGCAAGATCATGGTACTCCTTTGGCACCGTCGATAGATTGGGGGGAACTTTGACCTCCTCATTAGCTGTAGTGCCGGGAGGAACCGAGGATCCTAAACACTCCCGGTGGCAGGTTTCGCTCCACTGCGTCACAACCCCGGACGGCCAATCTATCCGGTGATTGTGCTTCACCATCCATGGAAAGCCCAAAATCACTCGGGAGGTAGATGGTGTTACATGGAACACTATCTCCTCCCTGTGATTCCCAGACACAACCAAAGTCACTGGTTGTGTCTGATGTGTGATTAATGGAAGCAGGGTGCCATCTAGTGCTCGCACCTGCAATGGTGCCGGCAGAGCCACCAGAGGGAGCCCTACTTCCTTTACCCATCTGCTGTCCAGCAGATTCCCTTCAGACCTAGGCACAGACCTAGACCCCGTGTCTACCAGTGCTGGGGCGTGAAGGGTTAAATCCCCACAAAGGATTGTTACTGGGATTCGTGCAGATTTGCGGGGTTTTCCCGCGTGTGTGTTATGGCCCACCCTTAGCCCAGTTTCTAAGGATGGGCGTTGTATTTTGACCGTTTAGGGCAGTCCTTCTGCATGTGCTCGCAAGAGCCGCAGACAAAACACTCCCCGCGGGCCAGCCTCCTTTGTCTGACATTTGTTTTTACTTTGGCCCTGCTCGTGTCCATAGCCTCCTCAGCAGGGGGAGCTGTAGCCACATGGAGCTCTCTGGCAGTGAAGCGTGGGGACGACGTCACCTTGACGGAACCAGAAGGGGGAGGGACGGCTCGTGCCCGGTCACGCCCCCCGGCCTGCTCCCGACGATGCTCGTTTAAACGGTTGTCTAAGCGTATAACTAAATCGACAAGCCCGTCAAAATCCCGCGGTTCCTCCTTAGCCAGTAGGTGCTCCTTAAGGACCGGGGACAGTCCATTTACAAAGGTGGCGCGGAGCGCAATGTTATTCCAGCCGGACCTCGCTGCCGCGATGCGGAAGTCGACTGCATACTCGGCTGCGCTACGGCGCCCCTGTCTCATCGACAGCAGCACGTTCAAAGCGGTCTCGCCTCTGTTGGGATGATCAAACACTTATTTGAACTCCCGTACAAACCCAGTATAAGACGTTAGGAGCCGTGAATTCTGCTCCCAAAGCGCCGTAGCCCAGGCGCGTGCCTCTCCTCGAAGCAGATTAGTAACATAAGCCACCCGGCTAGCGTCTGATGCGTACATGACAGGGCGCTGTGAAAAGACGAGCGAACACTGCATGAGGAAGTCTGCGCACATCTCGACACAGCCCCCGTATGGTTCCGGAGGGCTTATGTATGCCTCAGGGGACGGTGGGGGGGTTCGTTGAATGACCAGTGGAACGTCTGATACAGGCCCAGGACCAGCCAGAGGAGTGGCTGCAGCAGCGCCCTGATCGCGCGCTTCCACCCTGGCGGTGAGAGCCTCCACCCTCCGATTAAGGAGGACATTCTGCTCAGTCACTAAATCTAACCGAGCCGTGAAGGCGGTTAAGATCTGCTGCAGCTCACTCAACACGCCTCCCGCTGACGCCTGCGCTCCTGGCTCTTCCATTGGCCGTTCCAGCTCGGGTTGACGCCCCTCGGGATCCATGACGATGGCCGAGAAATCCTGTTGGGAAGGTGTCGTAGCACGGACCCACAACAGGGGGCGCAAATGAATGGACAATGAATAAGCCAAAAAGGTAACAATTTAATGTTGTGATAATACACAACGAAACGTACAGTAATTTGCACAGTTAATGTAACTCCAGGTGACGTGTGGGCAGGCTCGAAGATAGGAGACCCCCGACGAGAGAGAAGCCGCGTCCCACACGGCTTCCACCACCAACGGTCTGAAGAACACCGGAGCCGCCAAGTCCCGAATCCCCAGGTGGCCTCTGTCTTCGGCTGTCGACCCTGGTACTGCTGGCAGAAAGCAGAAATATGATGAGTGAGTGTGAGTCCGCACACTCAGTAATTCTCAGTCCGAACACAGTTAGGAGGGAGCACCTCCACCTCCAAATCACACACACTCGTGCAGCTCCTGGTCAACCACTTATCTGAGATGGGGTGTGAGGCGAAGCCGTCGCTGTCACACCAAACGCCAATCCTCTAGATAAGGCAACACTCCAGGAAAACGGCTGCAATAGAAGTTCAAGTTATTACACACACAGTGTTAGTCAGCAGAGAAATTACCTTGGTAATGGTAGTCGATTTCTCGGCGGGGAGGTGGAGTTGCAGTCCGGCTTTTATGGTGGTGATGATGAACGAGTGACAGCTGGTGCAGAGGATGAGTGACAGCTGTCACTTCTTCTGGGTCTGGCGCCCTCTCGTGCTTGGAGCCCGCACTCCAAGCAGGGCCCCCTCTGGTGGTGGTGGGCCAGCAGTACCTCCTCTTCAGCGGCCCACACAACAAAGAGATTTTCAAAAGCTACTAAATCAGATCCAAACCAGAGCATCATACACTCACAGAAATATTTAACCCTAACTTTTAAGATTTATGTAATTTTATTACATGACAGATTCCCATTTACTTTTTTTTAGATAATTTTAATACAAACCTACCAAATAAACATTACTTGATGCATATTCATTACTGTAATAAATCCTATTCATTTGAAATGCATAATCCTCAGCTTTATGCATTTAGTATTAATAAAATATAATTACTCTAAATCAATAATAATGATAGTATTTACTTAAAATACATAAAGTATATTGTTTGAATTGCATAATAATTATGTTACCTCTGCAATTTATCTTGTATAGATAACATAATTATTATGCAATTCATAATATGCATCATGTAAGGTTTATTTGGTAGGTTTGTATTAAAATCATCTAAAAAAAAAACGTAAATGGGAATTTGTCATGTAATAAAATTACATAAATCTTAAAGTTAGGGTTAAATATTTCTGTGATTGTACTCATAGAGCGCAAACCTCTGCCAACACTAGTTTCCAATTCCACAAAAATTACTATGTAAAAGTCCTGTTAGAAGTGGCTTTTCATGGGCTAAATTAGATGAGATCAAATGTCAGGAATATGTATTTAGTTCATGCAGTTGAATCAAAGTTTTTTTGTGTTGTTTTCAGACTTTTTTTGGTTTCTGAATTCTTTTTCGGATAATTTTAATGGAACATTGGTTGATCAAACTTTGTCACTCAATAAAGGATATCATGGATACCAAAGACTCTCAAATATGAAAGACATTTGATCTTTTTTGATAGAGTTATGAATTTTTGTACATTAGTTCAATGTTAAAAATAAGGATTTTTCCAATTTTTCAAGATTTTTCCTGACTTTGATCTTTGACCTATGACCTTGGAAATTCAATCAGTTCTTGCCTATCAGGATATGAATCCTCTATATGAAAAATTGTGGGATACAGGCTGTTCATAAACAAAAAAAAACAAGAGCAATCAGACATTTCTGACACCCACCAATCCAGTTGTGGATCACCTCCAAAATTCAGTGGAGACTTTCATGCCCCAGTATCTATCTGTGGTGCAAATTTGGTGAGAATTTGTGAAGTAGTTTTGACGTAATTTGGATGCCATTTTTTCATGCCTGGCCAAATTTCTATCCCTCCTGAACGTGACTTGACATTTTTTTGGGTGTCACCCGTTTGGCCTGTTTTGGCCTGGATCGGCCTGATTTGCCTGCATTCGTGTCATATGTGAAGGTACCTTTAGGACTGGTTACTGTTTTCAATAGCAGTTGGCTTGCGCTACCTTGGGTACACGTGTGGATTTTCTGGTGCACAAATTACATGACATTACTCTCTACATCAATCTTGCACGATGTTAACAGAAAGAGTGGCTCTTTTAGAGAACTGTGTCTATAAGATAGACCAGGTTCTTAGGTCTGTAAAGTTACGTAGCTTCGTGTCGGACCAGCTAGCACATCCGTTAGCATAAGCTTAGCAATGCCGGCTAAAGACGATGGCTTTCAGAGCGTTGTTAGGTGGAAGACGGTGCATAGGGCCTGGTGCCCGGTTGTGGCACCGGGTTAACAATCGCCACTGCAATCTGTAAACCTTTTTCAGCCTTGGACATGCCTGTTGTTAGCCCTTCAAGTCCGCGGGTGATTTCTACCCCTATATCCAGGCTGAAATGCTGTGCGTTAGTGATAGGGGAGTCTATCACACGCAAAGTTAGATTACAGATGCCAGATGACGTTAAATGTATTCCTGGGGCCAGAGCACACGACAATGCCTCTCACCTCAGGGTGCTGACATTGGACAACGGCAGACAGCCAAAGAAACGCAGCACTAGATATAGTCACATAGTTATTTACATTGGCACCAATGATTTTAGGATAAGACACTCAGAAGTAAAACAAAAGTACTTAAAGAGGACTTGTGACATCCCGAGGTAATGATGAGGCTTTAGCAGGCTGACATCATTGAATATGTGGTTAGTGCAATTTTGTGGACAACAAGGCTTTAGTTTCATTGATAAGTGGCCTACTTTTTTGGGTCGCCGTGGCTTGCTGATGCGAATGGCCTACTGGGCCATTCGGCATTCGGTGAAGGCACAGCCATCTTAGCTGCAAACATGGATAGAGCTCTACAAAGAGGGTAACATTAGGACTCTACAGCAGTCTATGGAGCAGGTGATTAGAGAACATGTAGGGCTAATGACAAATGTGGATATGGAATCCATAAGCTTAGTGGGTAAATTAGTACAGAAAATCCACAACAAGACTTTTTTCATCAACAACTTATTTACTTCTTACAAGTTGGATTTCATGTGTATGACGGAGACATGGCTACGTCCCAGTGAGTCAACCGTGTTTTCTGAACTTCTCCCTCCCAACTGTGCCTTTCTAAGCTCTCCACATATTTCAGGAAAAGGTGGTGGCGTAGCGTCCATGTTTAAATCCTGTTTTCACTGCAGTTTCTTTTAGCCATATATTCCAGCTTTGAGCTGCAGCTGTTTGAAGTGCAATTGTCTTCGCTTAATAGTGGGTGAATTTAACATTCATTTGTGTTGTGAGAATAAACCTCTGGTCAGTGACTTCTTAAATCTAATTGATGGTTTTAATGGGTACGTTTCTCACCCACGAGAAAGGACACTTATTGGACCTCATCTTATCACTAGGTGTTGACGTATGCATTGAAGTGTAGCAAGGTGAAGTCCGGATTGTAAAGTTGTTTCTGTTAGCTTGGCTAGCGGAGAATTCCCCTTTGGCTGACCTGGTAGAGTCTTGGTCTCCAGTGCGAGTAATCCGGTGTTCGAATTCCACCGCCATCCCTGCCACAAAAATAAGTCATCCGGTCACAAACTGGCGTTGTCGGCAGGATGGGGCAGTTGACTGGGTAGTTGCAGAACATGCTTAAGTGCACCTGTGACTTCAGGACAAAATCAAAATGGTGGGGAAATATGTAGCAAGGTAAAGTCTGGATTGAAAAGAAGTTCCTACTAGCTTGGCAGCACAGTGATTTTGCTGGCTTGTCTGCAGGATGTGAAGAATTGGCTGGCTCAATTTTTTTTTAAAGTGAATGAAGACAAAACTGACTTATGTTTGGCCATCCCAATTCCCCATCATCCACTGACTGTTCTTGGCCCCTTGGCACCTTTCTCCTAGTCTGTGGTAAAAATGCCTTGAAGTCATAATAGACAGCTCGTTTAAGTTGGACAAACAGATTAATTCTGTGGTTAAAGCTAGCTTTTTTCAACTGCGACTCCTAAGCAAGGTGAAACCTTACCTCCCCCGCAAAGATTTTGAGCGTGTTGTCCACACATTTATCATGTTGCGACTCAATTACTGCAACTCACTGTACTGTGGATTGGCCAATCCTCCCTTAGCCACTGACAGCTTGTGCAGAATTCTGTTGCTCGCTTACTGACAGGCACCAGGTGCAGCAAACACATCACGCCTGTTCTGTCATCTCTGCACTGGCTTCCAGTCAGCTATCACATTGATTTCAAATCTTGCTCATTGTATTTAAATGCCTGAATGGTTTGGCTCCACCTTATCTATCTGAGCTGTTGTCCTCTTATGCTCCTTCAAGGATGATGAGGCCCACCAATCTGCTGCTTCTCAACATGCCAAGAACACATTTGAAAACCAGAGGAGACAATGCCTTCTCTGTAGGTGCTTCTAAATTGTGGAACAGCCTTCCTTTTAATATTAGATCTGAGTCCTCTTTAAATGTTTTTAAGTCATCAATGAAGACCCATCTCTTTGCACAGGCCTTCAATACCTTTACATATACTTTTGTATTAAAATTTTATTGTATTTGTTAGTGCTTGGATTCTTTATTTTTGTATTGTTGTATTTTTATACTATTTTAATTCTGTACCTATGAAGCACTTTGGGCAGCTTTGGTTATTGTAAATGTGCTACATAAAAAAACCTGACTTGACATGCATAAATCAATAGAAATTTGTAAAGCACAATTTTTTTTTGAAGATGGCGCTGTCAATGCAGCAGCCTGTTACTTCAGCTCTGCCCCCTCTTTTCCTACTTTCGCTATTTTTAATACTTTTTAATAGTGATTTATTGTTTTTATTTGTAGTGGGTTGTACCCTGTGCAAGTGTGCACATGGGAAACCCACTTTTGTAACTCGTGTGCTTAGCTTTCTGCTTCTTTCGGCACTTTTTGAGGCAGCACGGGGAAATCCCTTTGTCTTCGGCTCCGGACACCACATTGTTTACACCCAGGATAAGCTGCTTGGACTAAGAGACTCTATGTACAGTGGGCCGGGTCCCCACTATGTTGAGCACCTGGACATACCTGCAGACATACGATGGAGACAGAGAGGCTGCAGGGGTGGCCGGACAAAGCGGAGAAGGAGTTATATTCTGTCTGTGTTCATGGGGAATGTAAGGTCCGAAGAGCTAGCAGCGCTAACCCGTTTCCAGAGGCTGTATAAGGGCTGCAGTCTCATGTGCTTCACGGAGACGTGGTTGGATGAACATGTACCGGACTCTGTTATTAACATGGACAGCTTCACACTTATCCGTGCGGACAGGTTGTTGGTGGAGAGTGGAAAGAAAAGAGGAGGGGGGCTCGTTGTTTATGTGAGTGAGAGATGGTGCAGCGCAGCTCATGTTCACGTGAAGGATCAGATCTGCTCCTCGGACGTGGAGCTACTTGCAGTGAGCATGAGGAGGTACTATCTCCCACGGGAGTTTGGGAGTGTGATTGTGCTCTGCGCATATATTCCTCCCTCTGCAGACGCCACCACTGGCTGTGAGCAGATTCACAGTACAGTGACACGGCTGCAGACACAATACCCCTGCACTCTCCTCCTCATCACCAGGGACTTACCACACTTCCCTCTCTGCCACACTCCCTATGTTCACCCAGTACGTCACGTGTAAAACCAGGGACAATACAATACTGGACCTTTTTTATGCTAATGTGGAGGACGCTTACACCTCCGCCCCCTCCCACCATTCGGACACTTGGATCACAACCTCGTCTACCTGCTCCCCCAATACACACCCAGGGTGAGAAGGGAGCCAGTGCAGAAAAGGTCAGTGAAACTCTGGACTGAAGAGGCCACTGAAAGCTGAGGGACTGTTTCAGAACCACAGACTGGAGCATGTTTCAAAACTGTCACACAGAAGACATCAACAGCCTGACCCAGTGTGTCACGGACTACGTGAACTTCTGTGTGGAGAGCACTGTGCCTACCCGGAGGGTACGGTGCTTTCCCAACAACCACCCCTGGGTGACCCCCAAGCTGAAGGTCCTGATGAACCAGAAGAAGAGGGCTTTCAACTCAGGAGACAGAGAGGAGCAGCGCAGAGTCCAACAGGAACTCCAGTGGAGGATCCAGGCAGCCAAGAAGGAGTATGGAAGGAAGATGAAGGAGCAGCTGGCCCAGAATAACATCAGGGATGTGTGGAGAGGCCTCAAGACCGCCTCCGGATTTGGGCAGGGTGCCAGCAGGACTGCAGATGGAGATTTTCAGTTTGCAGAGGAGCTAAACAGTTACTTTAACCATTTTGGCTCCTCCACACCTGCCCCTCTGCTTGCTCCCAGCTCTCCACGCGTCTCCAGCAGCCACCCTCCAGTCCCTCTGACCCCCCACCTTCTTCCCCCTGGCTACCTCCACTGCACCCCGGACTTTGTCCCTCCTCTCCCCAGACTGTATTCAGCACCAGCCCACCTCAGCTCACCCCTCAGCTCCCCCCTCCCTCCACCCTCACTGTGATTCTGACTGAGGTGAGAGGCCAGCTCCTGTGGCTGAAGGTGGTCCCCAATCTGTGGAAGACCTCCTGTGTGGTCCCAGTTCCCAAAATACTGCACACCAAGAAACCAGCCCACTACAGACCAGTTGCCCTGACCTCCCACCTCATAAAGTCCATGGAGCGGCTCGTCCTGTCTCACCTCCGCACCGTGGTGAGCGACATCCTGAATGTACTGCAGTTTGCCTACAGCCCAACATCGGGGTAGATGATGCTGTTATCTACCTGCTGCAGTGGGCGCTCACCCACCTGGAGACCGGCGGGAGCACTGTGAGGGTCATGTTCTTTGATTTCTCCAGCACTTTTAACACCTTCAGACCGGCGCTGCTGCGGGGGAAGCTGGAGGATGCAGGAGTGGATGGACATCTTGCCGCCTGGACCATCAACTACCTCACTGACCGCCCACAGTACGTGCAGCTGCGTGGCTGTCAGTCTGAGGTGGTAAGGTGCAGCACTGGGGCCCCCCAGGGCACCGGTGCTCTCGCCTTTCCTCTTCACCCTTTACACCTTGGACTTCACCTACAACACGGACAGCTGCCATCTCCAGAAGTTCTCTGATGACTCCGCCATTGTGGGTTGTGTGTCTGAGGGGAATGAGCTGGCATACCGGTCAGTCATCACAGACTTTGTGGACTGGTGTGAGCGCAACCAATTGTGTCTCAACACCAGTAAGACGAAGGAGATGGTGATCGACTTCAGGAGGAAACCACCACCTCACCCACCAGTGAACATCCAGGGGGAGGACATAGAGACTGTGGACAGTTTCAAATACCTGGGTGTTCACCTCAACAACAAACTGGACTGGACTCACAACACTGACACCCTGTACAAAAAAGGCCAGAGTCGTCTCCACCTCCGGAGGAGACTGAGATCCTTTGGAGTGAGCAGACCTCTGCTTACGACCTTCTATGACTCTGTTATAGCCTCTGCTCTCCTGTATGCTGTCGTCGGTTGGGCCACGGGCAGCACAGAGTGGGAGAGAAAGAGACTAGAGCATGACACGGGAGTGGATTTTCACTCCCGTCCCATCCCGCTCCCAGAAAAAAAAAAAAAAATCCCATCCTGTCCCAATCCTGGACTGGAGTAAAAAAAATAAATCCCATCCCGTCCCACTCCTGTAAAGATGACTCCAAATCCGATCCCACTCCCACTCAAAATCAGTCCCACTCCCATCCCACTCCTGTATGTCTCGCGCCATGATGATCAATCAGGGACTGAATATGTAGTGACGTGGAGATGTCTGGAGTTTGACTGAAGATGTGAACATGTCCTGTATCTGGTAGCAGCCTGTGAGCAGGACTTATGTCTCTTTTTTCCTTTATTTCACAATTATGACAGAGTTTTTGGAGCGAGCAGCAGCCCCACAGCAAGCAGCGGAGTTTCTTTTTCTTTTTATGTTAAGTGTGCGCGCAAGTGAATGGAGATTATTTTATTTATTAACTACACAGATGTATAATAAAACAAATGGTGACTGGTTTCTAAACACAATTATGACAGAGTTTTTTGGTGGAAGAGAGAGCTGCAGCAAGCAGCGGAGTTTCTTTTTTTTTATTGTTTACATGTGCGCGTGTGAACGGGACAGTTGGTCCTCAAGTTGGGTCCTGCAGAGGCGGAAGGACCACTGAAAGCAGCTGTCATCCACACTCAGCTCCTGCAGCAAATAATGATACTCTCTGTATTGGGAGCTTTTCACAACAACTCGTTCCGTGTGATCAAGGTCCGTCATGTTAACTTGACTGACAACCGGAGCCAGCGAGCGGAATGGAAGTTCCTCCTAGTTGATGACACACCGGGGCGAATTTTCGCAGCAAAAGCAGAGTGACACACCGGGCATAGGAGGCGCGTCCGTCGCCACGCGACCCCCGCGAATTTGTAGCGTCTGATCGCGCCCGGTGTGAACGTGACATTAAATAGATGAAAATCATCATCTATTTTTGGCATTCCCGCTCCTGCCCACTCCCGTTCATTTTTATTCCCATCCCATCCCAATCATGGGATTGATAAAATTTTGACTCCCATCCCGCGAGAATCCCGCAGGAATCACGTGACCCACGGGAATTCCCAAAAAATGTCATCCTCTAAAAGAGACTGAACAAGCTGGTCAGGAAGTCCAGCTTTGTCCTGGGCTGTCCTCTGGACTCTTTGGAGGAGGTGGGTGAGAGGAGGGTGTTAGCCAAGTTCAAATCCATCACGGACAACTCCTCTCACCCTCTGCACTGGACTGTAGTGGAGCTGAGTAGCTCCTTCAGTGACAGACTGAGGCACCCTCAGTGCAAGAAGGAACAATACCGAAGTTCATTTATCCCTGCTGCTGTCAGACTGTACAATAACACTGTGAAATAACCACGTGCAATAATATGTCTACAAATCATGTGCACTATTAATCTGTCTACAAATCATGTGCAATAACAACTTGTTTACAAATTCCAGCACGAGTGTCACCTTATCACATATAAAGTCCACTTCACATATTGTATTGTAAGGCCTCTACTGGTGGTTGGCTCTCACTGCGGTATTGTATCACTTCCTGTTCCGGAGCACAGCGGTGTTTTGCTGTATCTGTTAGCTGTTTAATCTGCGTAGTTAGATTGATCTAGATAACTAGATAACGATTTGTTTCACAGTGTAATCTTCACGTGCCTGAACAAAAGCACTCCCTCTGCTGAATCACCTCTAAATTATTGACACATTATTTACTTTGTGTGTTTTTAGGAATCCGCTAGCTTAGCGCAGCTACTAGCTCTTAGCCGGTTTAGCATGGCGGCTTCTCCTGTCTCTCCCGCACTTTTCTGCTCTGGGTGTGAAATGTTTAGTTATTCCTCGGCCTCCTTTAGCAGTAATGGTACTTGTAATAAGTGTAGCTTATTCGTAGCTCTGGAGGCCAGGCTGGGCGAATTGGAGACTCGGCTCCGCACCTTGGAAAATCCTACAGCTAGCCAGGCCCCTGTAGCCGGTGTGGACCAAGGTAGCTTAGCCGCCATTAGCTGTCCCCCAGCAGATCCCGAACAGCCAGGAAAGCAGGCTGGCTGGGTGACTGTGAGGAGGAAGCGTAGCCCTAAACAGAAGCCCCCTGTACACCACCAACCCATTCACATCTCTAACCATTTTTCCCCACTCGGCGACACACCCGCCGAGGAACAAACTCTGGTTATTGGCGACTCTGTTTTGAGAAATGTGAAGTTAGCGACACCAGCAACAATAGTCAGTTGTCTTCCGGGGGCCAGAGCAGGTGACACTGAAGGAAATTTGAAACTGCTGGCTAAGGCTAAGCGTAAATTTGGTAAGATTGTAATTCACATTGGCAGTAATGACACCGGTTACGCCAATCGGAGGTCACTAAAATTAACATTGAATCGGTGTGTAACTTTACAAAAACAATGTCAGACTCTGTAGATTTCTCTGGGCCCCTCCCCAATCGGACCAGGAGTGACATGTTTAGCCGCATGTTCTCGTTGAATTTCTGGCTGTCTGAGTGGTGTCCAAAAAATGAGGTGGGCTTCATAGATAATTGGCAAAGCTTCTGGGGAAAACCTGGTCTTGTTAGGAGAGACGGCATCCATCCCACTTTGGATGGAGCAGCTCTTATTTCTAGAAATCTGGCCAGTTTTATTAAACCCTCCAAACTGTGACTATCCAGGGTTGGGACCAGGAAGCAGAGTTGTAGTCTTACACACCTCTCTGCAGCTTCTCTCCCCCTACCATCCCCCCAATACCCCATCCCCGTAGAGACGGTGCATGCTCCCAGACCACCAACAACCAGTAAAAATCTATTTAAGCATAAAAATTCAAAAAGTAAAAAATAATATAGCACCTTCAACTGTACCAGAGACTAACACAGTTAAATGTGGTCTATTAAACATTAGGTCTCTCTCTTCTAAGTCCCTGTTAGTAAATGATATAATAATTGATCAACATATTGATTTATTCTGCCTTACAGAAACCTGGTTACAGCAGGATGAATATGTTAGTTTAAATGAGTCAACAGCCCCGAGTCACACTAACTGTCAGAATGCTCGTAGCACAGGCCGAGGGGGAGGATTAGCAGCAATCTTCCACTCCAGCTTATTAATTAATCAAAAACCCAGACAGAGCTTTAATTTATTTGATAGCTTGACTCTTAGTATTGTCCATCCAAATTGGAAGTCCCAAAAGCAGTTTTATTTGTTGTTATCTATCATCCACCTGGTCGTTACTGTGAGTTTCTCTGTGAATTTTCAGACCTTTTGTCTGACTTCCTGCTTAGCTCAGATAAGATAATTATAGTGGGCGATTTTAACATCCACATAGATGCTGAGAATGACAGCCTCAACACTGCATTTAATCTATTATTAGACTCAATTGGCTTCGCTCAAAATGTAAATTAGTCCACCCACCACTTTAATCATACTTTAGATCTTGTTTTAACTTATGGTATGGAAATTGAGGACTTAACAGTATTCCCTGAAAACCCTCTTCTGTCTGATCATTTCTTAATAACATTTACATTTACTTTAATGGACTACCCAGCAGTGGGGAATAAGTTTCATTACAGTAGAAGTCTTCCGGAAAGCGCTCTAACTCGGTTTAAGGATATGATTCCTTCTTTGTTATGTTCTCCAATGCCATATACCAACACAGTGCAGAGTAGCCACCTAAACTCTGTAAGTGAGATAGATTATCTCATCAATAGTTTTACATCCTCATTGAGCACAACTTTGGATGCTGTAGCTCCTCTGAAAAAGAGAGCCTTAAATCAGAAGTGCGTGACTCCATGGTATAACTCACAAACTCGCAGCTTAAAGCAGATAACCTGTAAATTGGAGAGGAAATGGCGTCTCACTAATTTAGAAGATCTTCACTCAGCCTGGAAAAAGAGTCTGTTGCTCTATAAAAAAAGCCCTCCGTAAACCTAGGACATCTTACTACTCATCACTAATTGAAGAAAATAAGAACAACCCCAGGTTTCTTTTCAGCATTGTAGCTAGGCTGACACAGAGTCAGAGCTCTATTGAGCTGAGTATTCCTTTAACTTTAACTAGTAATGACTTCATGATTTTCTTTGCTAATAAAATTTTAACTATTAGAGAAAAAATTACTCATAACCAGTGGTGGGCACAGATAACCAAACAATTAACTTCGATAACAGATAATCAGATAACTGAAAAATTATCTTCGATAAAGATAAAACAATAAAACACCCAAAAATGTATCGGAAGTTACAGATAACTGATAAATTCAAATATTATCTCTGGCACATTTACAACTACTAGTAAAACAAATTTAATAGCTTCTAATAATATTGAAAATAACAACAGACCCAAACAATAAGACCACACTTTCTTCTTTCAACATGCAGCCCCTGCTGGAAGCTCTTGTTTATTACAGCCCTCCCAACACAGAGACACCCTGAGAGCAGCCATAAAGCCAGCTCTCTATCAACAACAAAGCTCTGGTCATGCGGAGGTCTTTAAAAATAAAGTCATATTGAGTTATGGTGTTGATTTATAAATAACATTAATACTGATAGAATAACTCTATTAATGTCAATTCTGTCATTTGTACAAAGTTAAAATATAACATATATCTTTTAATGTTGAATAATGCACTAATTCTGACGTTTTGTAACAAAGAGACAGATCACAAAGGATTCTGGGTAAACGTGCCTCTGCTAAACACTGATTGGTTCAGTCATTCATTGTGTAAACCAACACGTTAATGTGACGTCTGTCATGTGTTGGTGTTTAAATGTGCTTTTGTAAAATATTCCATTTTTTTTATTTGTAAAAACAGGCATTTTTACAGAGCCCTGGAAGTGTCATCGCAAAATTTTTTGCATGTGGAGAGAATGTGCGCATGTTTGCGCACATTCTCTCTTTACAACATTCATTTGATGTTGTAAAACGTGCTTTACAGTGTGCGAGATGATTTTTCATAGAGGAATTTTTTGGACCAAGTTTCAGGTTAATCGTGCATCCTGCATCGTGTAGTGTTCATGGAGTATCAAGCTGCGGTCAACATCTGACGACCACCTCCTGATTGCCGATCGTATGGTCGAACGCGAATCAAACCTGTTTGATATATTATTGTGGTCGGCCGTCGTGAGGTTATCCTGCTGCTGAAAGCTACAAGCAGCATCCAACCGTTCGCACTGTGCCTGTGCAAACACTGCAGAGCTGTCTTGTAATAATGTTATTATTATTATTATTATTATTATTTTGCAGTTGTTTTGTTTTTAAACTTCATTTGTAAAAAAAAAAAATCCACTTGCAAAGCAAAAAAGTCGATTTGACAATCATCTGACATAACCGGGGTCAAAATAAATAGAACACTGCCATCTACTGGTTCCCAGACACTGCCATGAACACTACTAGCCAGTAGATGCTAGATGGCAGTAGAGGCCTTCAAAACAAATTCTAGATAATCCCTGTCTGCTCACATTTAAAATGTGTGGAATTTAAGAATCGCAATTAAAAAAATCAACGTCTATAAACGCAGAGAATATATTCAAGAGAGTTTTAGGCACTAGAATTTAATGCTGTTGTCCGTGGAGCCTGAACAAAGTGTCTGAAATGCATTTGTCCTGTCGTGACGTACTGAGATTACATCATCCTACCCAAAATGCACTGCAGGGCAGAGCATGTGCTCACAAAACCTTAGAAATTAGCACATTACTTTAAAAATAAAACATATATCTGATATTTTTACTTTATGAAACTTCAGACATGACAGTAATTTTAAATAACTTGTCCAAAATTAGTTTGGTAAAAATTTGAACCATAAGTTAAAAATGTATGCCTCTATTGCCAGCATATCGGTATGGTGTTAAAGGAAATGTTTTTTCTTTCTTTTTCCTTTTGGGGTTGTTAGTCCTTTGTTTACAGAGGATTGAGATGCTTTTTATACAAGCAGTTCTCTTCTATTTGCAAAGGTTATAACTATGTGTCTGTTACAAAACTTTTAACAGGTGCGTGCTGAACTAATTTTAAAAATGCTTGTTGCTGTTCAGCTTTATTTTATCGGTTTAAAAGTTATCGGACAAAAATTAATTGGAAGATAATTGGTCCGATAATGGTTTTTAAAGTTATCTAAAAAGATAATCCGATACTGAAAACGTTATCTTCGATAATTATCTGTTATCGGATTATCGGAAATGTGCCCACCACTGCTCATAACCATCCCAAAGACATACCGTTATGTTTGGCTGCTTTCAGTAATGCTGGTATTTGGTTAGACTCTTTCTCTCCGATTGTTCTGTCTGAGTTATTTTCATTAGTTACTTCCTCCAAACCATCAACATGTCTATTAGACCCCATTCCTACCAGGCTGCTCAAGGAAGCCCTACCATTAATTAATGCTTCGATCTTAAATATGATCAATCTATCTTTATTAGTTGGCTATGTACCACAGGCTTTCAAGGTGGCAGTAATTAAACCATTACTTAAAAAGCCATCACTTGACCCAGCTATCTTAGCTAATTATAGACCAATCTCCAACCTTCCTTTTCTCTCAAAAATTCTTGAAAGGGTAGTTGTAAAACAGCTAACTGATCATCTGCAGAGGAATGGTCTATTTGAAGAGTTTTAGTCAGGTTTTAGAATTCATCATAGTACAGAAACGGCATTAGTGAAGGACAGTTGTTGAGTTCATTCACTCAGCTCTTCGTGTTTCTTAGTGTTGGGACTGTTTACACAGAGACTGCTACCTGCTGCTTTGGACTTGAACTAACAGTCTTTTTCAAGACTTTTTTACTTTTTAATTTTTTTTTTAACTTTTTACTGTGCTCCAACGCCTAAGGAACCTCTAACGGTCGAAACATCGCGACGGAGCACTTTTATCAGCTAACTTTCATTAGCGTTGGCAGGCTAACTAGCTTGCTAACGCTTTCGTTTTTATTATTATTTTTTTTTATTTTATTTTAGCACCGTTGTCGTGCGTTGCCTGTGCTGCTTCATGGCCTGTTTGGTGCCTTGATTGGGGCACTCCTTCTGCTGAATCACCTCTGGATTATTTGCACATTATTCACTTTGTGTGTTTTTGGGAATCCGCTAGCTTAGCGTAGCTACTAGCTCTTAGCCGATTAGCATGGCGGCTTCTCCTGTCTCTCCCGCACTTTTCTGCTCTGGGTGTGAAATGTTTAGTTATTCCTCGGCCTCCTTTAGCAGTAACGGTACTTGTAATAAGTGCAGCTTATTCGTAGCTTTGGAGGCCAGGCTGGGCGAAGTGGAGGCTCGGCTCCGCACCGTGGAAAATTCTACAGCTAGCCAGGCCCCTGTAGTCGGTGCGGACCAAGGTAGCTTAGCCGCCGTTAGTTCCCCCCTGGCAGATCCCGTGCAGTCGGGAAAGCAGGCTGACTGGGTGACTGTGAGGAGGAAACGTAGCCCTAAACAGAAGCCCCGTGTACACCGTCAACCCGTTCACATCTCTAACCGTTTTTCCCCACTCGACGACACACCCGCCGAGGATCAAACTCTGGTTATTGGCGACTCTGTTTTGAGAAATGTGAAGTTAGCGACACCAGCAACCATTGTCAATTGTCTTCCGGGGGCCAGAGCAGGCGACATCGAAGGACATTTGAAATTGCTGGCTAAGGCTAAGCGTAAATTTGGTAAGATTGTAATTCACGTCGGCAGTAATGACACTCGGTTACGCCAATCGGAGGTCACTAAAATTAACATTAAATCGGTGTGTAACTTTGCAAAAACAATGTCGGACTCTGTTGTTTTCTCTGGGCCCCTCCCCAATCAGACCGGGAGTGACATGTTTAGCCGCATGTTCTCCTTGAATTGCTGGCTGTCTGAGTGGTGTCCAAAAAATGAGGTGGGCTTCATTGATAATTGGCAAAGCTTCTGGGGAAAACCTGGTCTTGTTAGGAGAGACGGCATCCATCCCACTTTAGAGGGAGCAGCTCTCATTTCTAGAAATCTGGCCAATTTTTTTGGATCCTCCAAACTGTGACTGTCTAGCGTTGGGACCAGGAGGCAGAGCTGTGGTCTTATACACCTCTCTGCAGCTTCTCTCCCCCTGCCATCCCCTTATTACCCCATCCCCGTAGAGACGGTGCCTGCTCCCAGACCACCAATAACTAGCAAAAATCTATTTAAGCATAAAAATTCAAAAAGAAAAAATAATATAGCACCTTCAACTGCACCACAGACTAAAACAGTTAAATGTGGTCTATTAAACATTAGGTCTCTTTCTTCTAAGTCCCTGTTGGTAAATGATATAATAATTGATCAACGTATTGATTTATTCTGTATGTGTGTTAGTTTACAGTATTGTGTGTGTTTCATTACAGTATTCTGTAATATGTTAGTTTAAATGAGTCAACACCCCCGAGTCACACTAACTGTCAGAATGCTCGTAGCACGGGCCGGGGCGGAGGATTAGCAGCAATCTTCCATTCCAGCTTATTAATTAATCAAAAACCTAGACAGAGCTTTAATTCATTTGAAAGCTTGTCTCTTAGTCTTGTCCATCCAAATTGGAAGTCCCAAAAACCAGTTTTATTTGTTATTATCTATCATCCACCTGGTCGTTACTGTGAGTTTCTCTGTGAATTTTCAGACCTTTTGTCTGACTTAGTGCTTAGCTCAGATAAGATAATTATAGTGGGCGATTTTAACATCCACACAGATGCTGAGAATGACAGCCTCAACACTGCATTTAATCTATTATTAGACTCTATCTGCTTTGCTCAAAAAGTAAATGAGTCCACCCACCACTTTAATCATATTTTAGATCTTGTTCTGACTTATGGTATGGAAATAGAAGACTTAACAGTATTCCCTGAAAACTCCCTTCTGTCTGATCATTTTTTAATAACATTTACATTTACCCTGATGGACTACCCTGCAGTGGGGAATAAGTTTCATTACACTAGAAGTCTTTCAGAAAGCGCTGTAACTAGGTTTAAGGATATGTTTCCTTCTTTATGTTCTCTAATGTCATATACCAACACAGAGCAGAGTAGCTACCTAAACTCTGTAAGGGAGCTAGAGTATCTCATCAATAGTTTTACATCCTCATTGAAGACAACTTTGGATGCTGTAGCTCCTCTGAAAAAGAGAGCTTTAAATCAGAAGTGTCTGACTCCGTGGTATAACTCACAAACTCGTAGCTTAAAGCAGATAACCCGTAAGTTGGAGAGGAAATGGCGTCTCACTAATTTAGAAGATCTTCACTTAGCCTGGAAAAAGAGTTTGTTGCTCTATAAGAAAGCCCTCCGTGAAGCTAGGACATCTTTCTACTCATCACTAATTGAAGAAAATAAGAACAACCCCAGGTTTCTTTTCAGCACTGTAGCCAGGCTGACAAAGAGTCAGAGCTCTATTGAGCTGAGTATTCCATTAACTTTAACTAGTGATGACTTCATGACTTTCTTTGCTAACAAAATTTTGACTATTAGAGAAAAAATTACTCATAACCATCCCAAAGATGTATCGTTATCTTTGGCTGCTTTCAGTGATGCCGGTATTTGGTTAGACTCTTTCTCTCCGATTGTTCTGTCTGAGTTATTTTCATTAGTTACTTCATCCAAACCATCAACATGCTTATTAGACCCCATTCCTGCCAGGCTGCTCAAGGAAGTCTTACCATTATTTAATGCTTCAATCTTAAATATGATCAATCTATCTTTGTTAGTTGGTTATGTACCACAGGCCTTTAAGGTGGCAGTAATTAAACCATTACTTAAAAAGCCATCACTTGACCCAGCTATCTTAGCTAATTATAGGCCAATCTCCAACCTTCCTTTTCTCTCAAAGATTCTTGAGAGGGTAGTTGTAAAACAGCTAACTGATCACCTGCAGAGGAATGGTCTATTTGAAGAGTTTCAGTCAGGTTTTAGAATTCATCATAGTACAGAAACAGCATTAGTGAAGGTTACAAATGATCTTCTTATGGCTTCGGACAGTGGACTTATGTCTGTGCTTGTTCTGTTGGACCTCAGTGCTGCTTTTCATACTGTTGACCATAAAATTTTATTACAGAGATTAGAGCATGTCATAGGTATTAAAGGCACTGCGCTGCGGTGGTTTGAATCATATTTGTCTAATAGATTACAGTTTGTTCATGTAAATGGGGAATCTTCTTCACAGACTAAAGTTAATTATGGAGTTCCACAAGGTTCTGTGCTAGGACCAATTTTATTCACTTTATACATGCTTCCCTTGGGCAGTATTATTAGACGGTATTGCTTAAATTTTCATTGTTACGCAGATGATACCCAGCTTTATCTATCCATGAAGCCAGAGGATACACACCAATTAGCTAAACTGCAGGATTGTCTTACAGACATAAAGACATGGATGACCTCTAATTTCCTGCTTTTAAACTCAGATAAAACTGAAGTTATTGTACTTGGCCCCACAAATCTTAGAAGCATGGTGTCTAACCAGATCGTTACTCTGGATGGCATTTCCCTGATCTCTGGTAATACTGTGAGAAATCTTGGAGTTATTTTTGATCAGGATATGTCATTCAAAGCGCATATTAAACAAATATGTAGGACTGCCTTTTTTAATTTATGCAATATCTCTAAAATCAGAAAGGTCTTGTCTCAGAGTGATGCTGAAAAACTAATTCATGCATTTATTTCCTCTAGGCTGGACTATTGTAATTCATTATTATCAGGTTGTCCTAAAAGTTCCCTAAAAAGCCTTCAGTTGGTTCAGAATGCTGCAGCTAGAGTACTGACGGGGACTAGCAGGAGAGAGCATATCTCACCCGTGTTGGCCTCTCTTCATTGGCTTCCTGTTAATTCTAGAATAGAATTTAAAATTCTTCTTCTTACTTATAAGGTTTTGAATAATCAGGTCCCATCTTATCTTAGGGACCTCGTAGTACCATATTACCCCATTAGAGCGCTTCGCTCTCAGACTGCGGGCTTACTTGTAGTTCCTAGGGTTTGTAAGAGTAGAATGGGAGGCAGAGCCTTCAGCTTTCAGGCTCCTCTCCTGTGGAACCAGCTCCCAATTCAGATCAGGGAGACAGATACCCTCTCTACTTTTAAGATTAGGCTTAAAACTTTCCTTTTCGCTAAGGCTTATAGTTAGGGCTGGATCGGGTGACCCTGGACCATCCCTTGGTTATGTTGCTTTAGACGTAGACTGTGGGGGGGTTCCCATGATGCACTGTTTCTTTCTTTTTTGCTCCGTATGCATCACTCTGCATTTAATCATTAGTGATCGATCTCTGCCCCCCTTCTCGGCATGTCTTTTTCCTGGTTCTTTCCCTCAGCCCCAACCAGTCTCAGCAGAAGACTGCCCCTCCCTGAGCCTGGTTCTGCTGGAGGTTTCTTCCTGTTAAAAGGGAGTTTTTCCTTCCCACTGTGGCCAAGTGCTTGCTCATAGGGGGTCGTTTTGACCGTTGGGGTTTTTCATGGTTATTGTATGGCCTTGCCTTGCAATATGGAGCGCCTTGGGGCAACTGTTTGTTGTGATTTAGCGCTATATAAGAAAGAAGTTGATTGATTGATTGATTACAAATTATCTTCTTATGGCCTCAGACAGTGGACTCATCTCTGTGCTTGTCCTGTTAGACCTCAGTGCTGCTTTTGATACTGTTAACCATAAAATTTTATTACAGAGATTAGAGCATGTCATAGGTATTAAAGGCACTGCGCTGCGGTGGTTTGAATCATATTTATCTAATAGATTACAGGTTGTTCATGTAAATGGGGAGTCTTCTTCACAGACTAAGGTTAATTATGGAGTTCCACAAGGTTCTGTGCTAGGACCAATTTTATTCACTTTATACATGCTTCCCTTAGGCAGTATTATTAGAAAGCATTGCTTAAATTTTCATTGTTACACAGATGATACCCAGCTTTATCTATCCATGAAGCCAGAGGACACACACCAATTAGTTAAACTGCAGGAATGTCTTACAGACATAAAGACATGGATGACTTCTAATTTCCTGCTTTTAAATTCAGATAAAACTGAAGCTATTGTACTTGGCCCCTCAAATCTTAGAAACATGGTGTCTAACCAGATCCCCTACTCTGGATGGCATTATCCTGACCTCTAGTAATACTGTGAGAAATCTTGGAGTCATTTTTGATCAGGATATGTCCTTCAATGCGCATATTAAGCAAATATGTAGGACTGCTTTTTTACATTTGCGCAATATCTGTAAAATTAGAAAGGTCTTGTCTCAGAGTGATTTTGGAAAAACTAGTTCATGCATTTATTTCCTCTAGGCTGGACTATTGTAATTCATTATTATCATTGTCCTAAAAGTTCCCTGAAAAGCCTTCAGTTAACACAAAATGCTGCAGCTAGAGTACTGATGGGGACTAGAAGGAGAGAGCATATTTCACCCATATTGGCCTCTCTTCATTGGCTTCCTGTTAATTCTAGAATAGAATTCAAAATTCTTCTTCTTACTTATAAGGTTTTGAATAATCAGGTCCCATCTTATCTTAGGGACCTCGTAGTACCATATGACCCCAATAGAGTGCTTCGCTGTCAGACTGCAGGCTTACTTGTAGTTCCTAGGGTTTTTAAGAGTAGAATGGGAGGCAGAGCCTTTAGCTTTCAGGCTCCTCTCCTGTGGAACCAGCTCCCAATTCAGATCAGGGAGACAGACACCCTCTCTACTTTTAAGATTAGGCTTAAAACTTTCCTTTTTGCTAAAGCTTATAGTTAGGGCTGGATCAGGTGACCCTGAACCATCCCCTAGTTATGCTGCTATAGACTTAGACTGCTGGGGGTTCCCATGATGCACTGAGTGTTTCTTTCTCTTTTTGCTCTGTATGCACCACTCTGCATTTAATCATTAATGATTGATCTCTGCTGTCTTCCACAGCATGTCTCTTTCCTGATTCTCTCCCCTCAGCCCCAACCAGTCCCAGCAGAAGACTGCCCCTCCCTGAGCCTGGTTCTGCTGGAGGTTTCTTTCTGTTAAAAGGGAGTTGTTCCTTCCCACTGTCGCCAAGTGCTTGCTCACAGGGGGTCGTTTTGACTGTTGGGGTTTTTCTGTAATTATTGTATGGCTTTTGCCTTGCAATATAAAGCACCTTGGGGCAACTGTTGTTGTGATTTGGCGCTATATAAATAAAATTGATTTGATTTGATTTGATTTGTAAATAAGATGCTCCTATTTTTTAATTCCAATCATGTTTATATATGTATATATACTTATATATGTATATATATTTTTTATTTCTACCTCATTTTCTTATTTTATTGTATTGTTACAAGTATTATTATTATTATTGCTTATCTTTGCACACAGTGTTTGATGCACATTTTCTTCTACTCGCACTCATCTTGTGTGTTTATTAAAAGCTGACGTAACGTGAATTTCTCCACTGTGAGATCAATAAAGTCTTATCTTATCCTAATGTGAGTACACAGAACTTCATAAGAACAATGAATGTACTGTTTAAATGTAAGGCAATCATGTTACTGGCAATGATTCTGTTCTTGTTGGGAAAGTGAATGCACGGACCCACGTTAGGGGGGCGTAAATGAGCGGTCAATAGGAGTTCAAATAAATAACAATTTATTTTGCAAAAATGCAAACAGGTTACGAATATGCTGAGTCCAATTAATAACAAAATGGTGACACGTGGGCAGGTCCGAGGGTAGGAGATGCATATCCAGAGAAGAGCCGGAACCTACGAAGTCCCACCGCCAGCCGGAGGCCTGCAATACACCAGAGCCGCCAAGTCCTGGTACCCGAGGTGGCCACCGCTCGAGGCTGTCGGACCGGTACTGCTGGCAGGAGCAAAAACAGATTAGGTGGGTGTGTGTACACCCAGAAAACAGTCAGTAAAACTCAGTAATCCTCCTGAAGGAATAAATCCAAATACTCCCAGAGTGCAGAGGAAAACTGGAAAACATGCAGTGTCAATTGTTATACTTTGCAAGTAAGAAGTGAGCAGTGGAGACGCCAACTCCTCCAAACTTCCCACAAACCCGGCTACAAGCTGCAAGTATATAAATCACAACTGCAAAGACGTCAGTAGCAATGAATGTGCAGACGGCACAAAATGGCTGAGTATGTTTACCTGTGTGGTAAGCTGATAACTCGGCAGAGTTATGGTGTCCTTCCCAGGCTTTTATGGGTGATGATGATGATGATGACAACCAGCTGACAGCCAACGGAGCGCACCTGGTGGTGCCCAAGGAGGCCAACAGGCCCGTTAGCACTCTAAGGGCCAAAAGGTGCCAGCATGGCAGGGCGCCATCTGGTGGTGGGCCAGCAGTACCTCCTCTTCAGCGGCCCACATAACAGGACCCCCCCCTCAACGGGTGCCTCCTGGCGCCCGACCCAGCTTCTCTGTAGAAATCTGCCAGGAGGGTGAGATCCAAAATGAAGCTCCTCTTCACCCAGGAGCGTTCCTCAGGGCCATACCCCTCCCAGTCTACCAGATATTGGTAACCCCGGCCCCTCCGACGAACATCAAGGAGTTTTTTGACAGTCCAAGCTGGTTCTCCATCGATGATCCGGGCAGGAGGTGGCGCCTGTCCAGGGGTACAGAGGTCTGATGTGTGGTGTGGTTTGATCCGGGACACATGAAAAACAGGGTGAATCTTTAGCAATGCCGGGAGTAGCAGTTTTACTGCAGCAGGGCTGATCACCTTGACTATTTTAAATGGTCCAATGTAACGGTCAGTTAGCTTTGGTGAATCCGTCTGCAGAGGTATGTTCTTAGTAGACAGCCAAATCTCCTGCTCGGGCTGATAAGCTGGGGCCGGGGCTCGTCGGCGGTCCGCATGGTCCTTAGCCCACGTCCGGACCTTCAGGAGAGCAGAGCGGGCTTTCTTCCACACCCGACGGCATCTCCTGAGGTGGGCCTGGACCGAGGGCACCTCGACCTCTCCCTCGACAGCTGGAAACAACGGGGGTTGATACCCCAAGCAGACCTTGAATGGGGAGAGGCCGGTGGAGGACGACACTTGGCTGTTGATGTGACACACCTTAAGCTTGCTCCAGGTCCTGGTTAGCCCGCTCTGCTTGACCGTTTGTTTGTGGGTGGTACCCGGACGACAGGCTCACCGTGGCCCCCAGCTCCTTACAAAAACTCCTCCAAACCTGCGAGGAGAACTGAGGACCACGGTCTGATACTATGTCTGTCGGGATACCATGCAGACACACGATGTGGTAGACCAGGAGGTCTGCAGTCTCCTAGGCTGTTGGGAGCTTTGGGAGGGCCACGAAGTGGGCCGCCTTCGAGAACCGGTCCACTATCGTCATGATGACCGTTTTACCCTGGGATGCAGGGAGACCCGTGACGAAGTCCACTCCGATGTGGGACCAGGGGTGACAAGGCACAGGTAACGGCTGGAGGAGCCCCTTCTCCGGCTGATGGGAAGCCTTGCCCCTGGTGCAGGTGGTGCATGCCCGGATGTAGTCCCTGGTGTCAGCTTCGACTGACAGCCACCAGAACCGCTGCCGGACCACTGCCACGGTCCTTCGGACCCCCGAATGGCAGGAGAGCTTGGACCCATGGCAGAAGTCCAACACGGCAGTCCGAGTGTCTGGTGGCACGTACAGTCTGTTGGATGGTCCATCTCCGGGATCCGGGTTTCGCATCAGGGCCAACCTGACCACTCCCTCCACGCCCCACGTGAGGGTGGCGACGATAGTGGACTCCGGTAAGATGGTGTCTGGTGGGTCCAACAGCCTTGCTCCAACTTCCTCTTCGTGCACCCGGGACAGGGCGTCAGACTGGATGTTCTTGGTCCCGGGGCGGTAGGTGATTTTGAACTTGAAGTGTCCAAAAAATAGTGACCATCAGGCTTGCCTGGGGTTCAGCCACTTAGCAGTCTGGAAATATTCCAGGTTCCGGTGGTCAGTGAGAACCACAAATGGGACCACAGCTCCTTACAACAGATGTCTCCACTCCTCAAGGGCCTCTTTCACCGCCAGGAGTTCCCGATTGCCAACGTCATAGTTCCGTTCAGCGTGGGTTAACCTGCGGGAGAAGTAAGCACAGGGGTGGTGCAACACGGCTCCTATCCCTGAGTCAGAGGCATCCACTTCAACGATAAACTGGTGACTAGGATCGGGCTGCACCAGAACTGGTGCAGTTGAAAACCAGTGTTTCAACCCCCTAAACGCGGCATTGCACCGATCCGACCAGGTGAAAGGGACTTTGGTGGAGGTCAGGGCTGTAAGGGGGCTAACTACCTGACTATAGCCCTTAATGAACCTCCTGTAAAAATTGGCGAACCCTAGGAACTGTTGCAGCTTCCTACGATTTACCGGTTGGGGCCAATCTCTCACCGCAGCTACCTTAGCCGGATCAGGTGCGACGGAGTTGGAGGAGATAATAAACCCCAGGAAGGACAAATAAGTGCGATGGAACTCACACTTCTCAGCCTTCACAAACAGCCGGTTTACCAATAACCGCTGAAGGACCTGACGGACATGCTTAACATGAGTCTCAGAGTTCTGGGAGAAAATGAGGATATCATCTAGATATACGAAGACGAATCTGTGCAGGAAATTCCGCAAAAAGTTGTTAACCAAAGCCTGAAACATCGCGGGGGCGTTGGTGAGGCCGAACGGCATGACCAGGTACTCAAAGTGCCCTAAGGGGGTGTTAAATGCTGTCTTCCATTCGTCTCCCTTCTGTATGCGAACCAGATGGTAAGCATTCCTAAGATCCAGTTTTGTGAAAATTTTGGCTCCATGCAGGGGCGTGAACACTGAATCCAATAGAGGTAACAGGTATCGGTTGCGGACCATGATCTCGTTCAGCCCTCTATAATCAATGCATGGACGGAGACCGCCGTCCTTCTTGCCCACAAAAAAGAAATCTGCACCTAACGGGAATAAAGAATTTCAGATTAGCCCGGCAGCTAATGAGTCCCGGATGTAGGTCTCCATTGATTCGCGTTCAGGACGTGAGAGGTTGTACAGTCTGCTGGACGGATACTCAGCGCCTGGAACCAAATCAATGGCACAATCATACAGTCAATGCGGGGGCAGGGTGAGTGCCAGATCCTTGCTGAAGACGTCAGCAAGGTCATGATACTCAGCCGGCACCTCCGTGAGATTGGGGGGGACTCTGACCTCCTCTTTAACTTCATCACAAGGTGGCACCGAGCATCTTAAACACTCCCGGTGGCAGGTTTCGCTCCACTGAGCCACAACCCCAGATGGCCAATCAATCCGGGAATTGTGCTTTACCATCCATGGAAAGCCCACAGTTATCCTGGAGGTAGAAGGTGTTACAAAGAACACAATCTCCTCCCTGTGATTTCCAGAGACAACCAAGGTTAAAGGCTGTGTCTGGTGTGTGATTTCTGGTAGTAGGGTGCCATCTAGCGCCCGCACCTTTAATCGTGAAGGAACGGCCACCAGAGGGAGCCCTACAGCCTTAGCCCACCTACTATCCAGTAGGTTCCCTTCCGATCCTGTGTCAATCAGTGCTGGAGTGGTAAGGGTTAAATCCCCACAGAGGATTGTGACTGGGAGTCGTGCGCATTTCCGTGGAATGCCCGTGTGATTAGTATGGCTCACCCTTAACCCAGTCTCTAAGGGCGAGCGTTGGAGTTTAACCGTTTGGGGCAGTTTTTCTGCACATGCTCACTCGAGCCGCAGTAAAAACACTCTCCACGGGCCAGCCTCCTCTGTCTATCCTTTGATTTCACTTTAGCCCTGCTCGTGTCCATATCTTCGTCAGCAGGGGGAGCTGGTGCTACGCGGAAAGCTCTGGCTTTGGAGCAGGGAGAGGACGGCGCTGCTTCAGACCTGGAAGGGAGAGGGAGGCGCGCACCCGGCCACGCCCTTTGTCTCGCTCCCACTTGTATTCCTCTAACTGATTGTCAAGACGAATAACTAGATCAATAAGCCCGTCTAAATCCCGCAGCTGATCTTTAGCCACCAGATGCTCCTTTAGGGCCGGAGACAGCCCATTTACAAAGGCGGCGCAGAGTGATACTGAATTCCAACCGGCCCTCGCTGCCGCAACACGGAAGTCATTTGCGTAATCAGCCGCACTCCGTCGTCCCTGTCTCATCGACAGCAGCATATTTGAAGTAGACTCGCCTCTATTGGGATGATCGAACACCTGTTGAAATTCCCTAATAAACCCAGTGTATGTCGAAAGGAGCCGAGAGTCTTGCTCCCAGAGCGCCGTAGCCAGGTGCGAGCCTCACCCCGAAGCAAATTAATCACATAAGCCACCCGGCTGTGGACTGACGCGTACATCACAGGCCGTTGTGAGAAAAACAGCACGCACTGCATCAAGAAGTCCACGCACGTTTCGACACAACCCCCGTACGGTTCCGGGGGGCTAATGTAAGCTTCGGGTGACAAGGCGGGAGACCTTTGAATGACCACTGGACTTTCTATATTAAGCGACAGGTCCACAGGAGGAGGAGCGGCTGCCGCCACGCCTGATGTGCGTCTCAACCTGCACGGTGAGAGCCTCCATCCTACGGCTGAGGTGAATGTTCTGCTCGGTTAACAGATCCAACCGAGCAGTGAGGTTAGTTAGAATGTGTTGCAGCTCACCCAGCGGACCTCCTGATGGATCCTGTGCACCTTGCATCTCCATTGGTTGTTCATTAGGTGGTAAACGCCCCTCGGAGTCCATGACGTGGCCAAGTTATCCTGTTGGGAAAGTGAATGCACGGACCCACGTTAGGGGGGGCGTAAATGAGCGGTCAATAGAAGTTCAAATAAATAACAATTTATTTTGCAAACGTGCAAACAGGTTACGAATATGCTGAGTCCAATTAATAACAAAATGGTGACACGTGGGCAGGCCTGAGGGTAGGAGATGCCTATCCAGAGAAGAGCCGGAACCCACGAAGTCCCACCGCCAGCCGGAGGCCTGCAATACACCAGAGCCGCCAAGTCCTGGTACCCGAGGTGGCCACCGCTCGAGGCTCTCGGACCGGTACTGCTGGCAGGAGCAAAAACAGATTAGGTGGGTGTGTGTACACCCAGCAAACAGTCAGCAAAACTCAGTAATCCTCCTGAAGGAATAAATCCAAATACTCCCAGAGTGCAGAGGAAAACTGGAAAACGTGCAGTGTCAATTGTTATACTTTGCAAGTAAGAAGTGAGGAGTGGAGACGCCAACTCCTCCAAACTTCCCACAAACCTGGCTACAAGCTGCAAGTATATAAATCACAACTGCAAAGACTTCAGTAGCAATGAATGTGCGTACAGCATAAAACGGCTGAGTATGTTTACCTGTGTGGTAAGCTGATAACTTGGCAGAGTTATGGTGTCCTTCCCAGGCTTTTATGGGTGATGATGATGATGATGATGACAAACAGCTGACAGCCAACGGAGCGCACCTGGTGGTGCCCAAGGAGGCCAACAGGCCCGTGCGCCCTCTAAGGGCCAAAAGGTGCCAGCATGGCAGGGCGCCATCTGGTGGTGGGCCAGCAGTACCTCCTCTTCAGCGGCCCACATAACAGTTCACACTGTAAACATACACACAAAAAACACAATCGCACTTTTTAATATTTAATTCCTGTTATAAAGCTCGGAGAATACAAGAATTATCCTCTTCCTGGACAAAAATGTGGAAGTACTGAACTGACATCCCTCTGTCCAGCGCACACTGAAGCACTGGTGACTGACCGCATGGAAAAGGTAATAAATGGTTTCATTTATTACAATGTGAGGAGAGCCTGCCGATGCACACGCCCCGTGGTGGCATCTTGTTAGATGATATTCTGCATGGCACGATATATGTGCCCCAGCTGTGCGTAGCAATGACATGGTGGTCAGGTGCAGCTTTGACTGCAGCTCATTGCCGTACGCGCTGAGATGTGGTCGGGGCAATTGTAAAGAATAAATGTAAATATATGCTATTTTACTCATAATTATCTTTGCATGCTAACAATGCTAAAAGTTACCAAACTGAATAAAAGGTTTTGTGTTCATTATTTTCAAAAAGTAACAAATGTTAAGAAGTATGTACACCATGCTGGAATGAATGGAGTTATACTTGTGCCATAATGTGTTTAAGGGTTTTATCATGATGTCAAATGAATGAAAATGTGTGTGCCTATGCTTTGATGGGTGTTCAATTGATTTATGATGGTTTTGAAATGATACGATATTATACGATTTGATTAATGATTGAAATATGTGCTTATGGTGAATTGTACTGAACATGTGGAACTGCTGACAGGTGTGTTCACTCTCAAATCATTAAAAGTGTTTTGGTTTAAGGTTTTCATAAAATAACATATGATTAGAAGTAGGGTGTAACATCTTGGTTTAAACATGTCAGGCATTTGACCATTTGAATAAAGTCATGACTAATGCCTGACATGATGTTCCATGATATATTCAAAGGTCATGAGGTCAAGATGTGTATTGCAAATAATATTGTTGTTGCCTCTGTTTATAATCAAATGGTTTATATGGTTTATTACATTCATGTTTGAACTGCTGATCAATAATGTCCAGTTGAATGATTGTACTGTTCAAATTCATGCTGTATTCTGTAAAATGTGAGTGATCTCATACTTTTGACAGTGTGAAAGAATTTTGCTTCCAGCATGGAGTTACATTTATTACATTTTTTTTTGTGCTCAAGACCAAGGACATGTGAGACTGGATACCCCTTCCAAACAGATTTCTGGACTGAAAGGATAAGAGCTCTAAGTTTGAAAAGAAGAGTGTCATTTGCTGCACATTGCTGTGGGTATTGGTTTTGTGGCGTTATTAAAAGATGTGTATGCATTCTGAACCCATTTTTGCACAAAGATGAGTGATTGATCCGCTCAGCTGTTTTAATAAACCTGGTAGGTTTACCTTAAATTAAAATTATTGATGTCTGTGTATTCTATCTTCCACTGCCTTTGGATTCACAGGGAAACCTGAGATTTTCTGTGTTTTGAGAAATATTTTCTCCAACACAATCCAGTTTGTTTTTATTTTTCCCCATGTTGTCATCGTTTGCAGACATGCATGCAGCACCATGCCTTGTACATGTGTGATCAGAGCACATGTGACAACATGTGTCGACAGCTTGTCTTTGCGCTGATACTGTGGTCAACTGCGATTTGCAGCGGCGCACGCTATATCACCGCAACAGGCCATGGGTGGTGGTCCGGCCCCTCCATGCATGATTTCAAATGTCATCCAACGCATGACATGATCACATGTCAATCACGGTCACCCGACAAACACATAACTGTAGTGTGTGTGTGTGTGTGTGTGTGTGTGTGTGTGTGTGAGCATGTGACCATGTCAATCAATACATGATCGATACATGACACGCCCACCTTCCTATTGCAGTAATGCCTAAATAAGCATGTTTTTGACTGTGGGAGGAAATCGGAGTGGCCGGAGGAAATGCATGTAGACATGGAAAGAACATGCAAACTCTACACAAAAAGGCGGGGAATCGATCCCATGACCTTCTTGCTGTGAAACGCCAGTGCTAACCACTAATCCACTGTGCTGTCTCATATGAATAAACGTGTTTGTTCAGACTGCTCTTTAGTCCAAATCTTTGACCACATTCAGGTCAGCAAAATTCTTATTGTGGTCTTTTTTTTTTTCATTTCTCTTAGATTTCTTTTGAAAAGAATACAATGAGCCCCAGACCCGGGGTTTAAAGTTGCACCCTAAACTCTAAAGTTGCACCCTAAATACTGCTGTCATTGTATCCAAGAGCTCTCTTCAAGATGGTGATTGTTCCCATAATTGCAGACAACTGCACCTCATGTACACTTGGGTGACCAGGGATTGTCTCAAGGTATTTCTTCAGGTTCTTCTTCATAAGGCCTGTTGCCCCCACCACAACTGGTATGATATTGATTTCTTTCAATGACCATGCTGTTCGTAGGTCATTTTTCATGTCTTGGTATTTTGTGATCTTCCCCTTTCAGCTTTATTCAGGCGATAGTCATTGGGGACAGTTATATTGATGCTTTTGGCTGTTTTCTCTTGCTTGTTCCACATGCCAATATCAAGTTTCATTGCACCTCCTTCGATATGGCTTCCTGCTGGGATCTCTTTGTCGTTGAAGACAGTTATTTTCCATTGGATGCGACTGATGCGAGCTCATGCTCCCAGATGTTTTCCGTTACTTCCACCTCCAGTTCCTTGCATACTTTCAAGTGGAAATATTGACTGATCTTATTGTCTCGGGATGTATAATGTCCATCTGTCATGAAGGTCTGGCATGTTGATGTCAGATGTTTTACACTCTCAACAGCTGTATGACAGAATCTGCATTTGGAGCACTCCCCACAGGGTGCCCCGAGGGACATGGTCGAACGCCTTCTCCAGATCCACAAAACACATGTGGACTGGTTGGGCAAACTCCCATGAACCCTCGAGCACCCGATGGAGCGTGTAGAGCTGGTCCAGTGTGCCGCAACCAGGACGAAAACTACACTGCTCCTCCTGAATCTGAGGTTCGACCATCGGTCGAATTCTCCTCTCCAGTACTCTGGAATAGACCTTACTGGGGAGGCTGAGGAGTGTGATCCCCCTATAGTTGGAACACACCCTCCGGTCCCCCTTCTTAAACAGAGGGACCACCACCCCGGTCTGCCAATCCAGAGGCACTGTCCCCGATCGCCACGCAATGTTGCAGAGGCGTGTCAGCCAAGACAGTCCCACAACATCCAGAGACTTAAGGTACTCAGGACGGATTTCATCCACCCCAAGAGCCTTGCCACCGAGGAGCTTTCTAACCACCTTGGTGACTTCGGCCTGGGTAATGATGAGTCTGCCTCTGAGTCCCCAGTCTCTGCTTCCTCTTCGGAAGACATGACGATGGGATTGAGGAGATCCTCGAAGTACTCCTTCCACTGCCCGACAACATCCCCAGTCAGGGTAAACAGCTCCCCATCTGCACCATAAACAGTGCTGGTGGAGAGCTGCTTCTGCCTCCTGAGGCATTGGACGGTTTGCCAGAATCTCTTCGAGGCCGACCGATAGTCCTCCTCCATGGCTTCCCCGAACTCCTCCCAGACCCGAGTTTTTGCCTCTGCGACCGCACGGGCTGCGGCACGCTTGGCCTGCCGGTACCTGTCAGCTGCCTCTGGGGTCCCACCTACCAACAAAGATAAGTAGGACTCCTTCTTCAGCTTGACGGCCTCCCTTACTTCTGGTGTCCACCACCGGGTTCGGGGATTGCCACCGCGACAGGCACCAGAGACCTTGTGACCACAGCTATGAGCGGCCGCATCAACAATGGAGGTGGAGAACATGGTCCACTCGGACTCCATGTCTCCAACTGTCCCGGGATCTGGGAGAAGCTCTCCCGGAGGTGGGAGTTGAAGACCTCGCTGACAGAGGGTTCCACCAGTCATTCCCAGCAGACCCTCACGATACATTTGGGCCTGCCAGGTCTGACCGGCTTCCTCCCCTCCCAGCGGATCCAACTCACCACCAGATGGTGATTGGTCGACAGCTCTGCCCCTCTCTTCACTCGAGTGTCCGAGACACGTGGCCGAAGGTCAGATGATATGACTACAAAGTCGATCATCGACCTCCGGCTCAGGGTGTCCTGGTGCCACGTGCACTTATTGACACCCTTGTGCTTGAACAAGGTGTTTGTGATGGACAAACTGTGACTAGCACAGAAGTGAACACTGAACACCACTCGGGTTCAGATTGGGGAGGCCATGCTTCCCAATCACCCCCCTCCAGGTTTCACTGGGCGTTGAAATCCCCCAGGAGAACAATGGAGTCCCCAGTCGGAGCGCTATCTATTACCCCTCCCAGGGACTCCAGGAAGGTCAGGTACTCTGCACTGCCACTCAGCCCGTAGGCTGAGACAACGGTGAGAGACCTGTCCCCAACCCGAAGCCGTAGGGACGCGACCCTCTCGTTCACCGGAGTGAACTCCAACACATGGCGACTGAGCTGGGGAGCAATAAGCAATGTGACCCCAGCTCTTCGCCTCTCCCCATGGGCAACACCAGAAAAATTAAGCGTCCAGCCCCTCTCCAGGAGTTGGGTACCAGAGCCCAAGCTGTGCGTGGAGGTGAACCCGACTATCTCTAGTCGGTATCTCTCAACCTCCCGCACAAGCTCAGGCTCCTTCCCCCCCAGTGAGGTGACATTCCACATCCCAACAGCAAGGGGCTGTGAGCATGGACCGGGCCGCCGGGCCACCCGCCCTCGACCACCACCCAATCCTCTCTGCACCCGACCCCCATGGCCCCCTCTGCAGGTGGTGAACCCACAGGAGGGCGGGCCCACGTCGCTCTTTCGAGCTGAGCCCGGCTGGGCTCCATAGGCTAAGGCCCGACCACCAAGCGCTCGCGCGTGAGCCCCAACCCCGGGCCTGGCTCCAGGGTGGGGCCCCGGCTCCGCCATACCGGGCGATGTCTCGGTCCTTGATTTTTTACTGGTCATGGGGGTTCTGAATTGCCCTTTGTCTGACCCGTCACCTAGGACCTGTTTGCCTTGGGAGACCCTACAGGGAGCACAAAGCCCCCGACAACATAGCTCCTAGGATCATCCGGGTACGCAAACTCCCCCACCACGATAAGGTGGCAGCTAGAGGGGGGAGAACTAGAATTCTTTCCCCAAGAAAAGGAATACATTGACAAATATGGATCAATGTAGTGGCTTAAAAATGGTGAAATTAGTTTTGATGGGGAAAGAACTTGATGGGGAAAGAACTAGAATTCTTTCCCCATCAAAACTAATTTCACCATTTTTAAGCCACTACATTGATCCATATTTGTCAATGTATTCCTTTTCGAGTTCTTCTTTGAATCGTCCAGCCCTTTTGTGCTGTTTCCGTCTGTCCACTCGAAGTTTTTGTTGTCTTTTGCTGTATTGTTCTCTGGTCTGTCTTGTGAGTTTTGTTGCAGGCATCAGATTGTTGCTTTCGCTCTCTTGTAAGAGTTCTCTGCCAAAGTTTTTTTGCCAGTTTGATGACTGAGGTCTTTTTGGATAAGGTCTTATTGTGATGTTGTGCTACCATTTTCATGACATCTTCTTCAGAACTGTTTAAGTACTGTCCAATACTTATTACTGATGCTCTGTAGGCCTGGTTGATTTCAGTGAGACCTAGACTGCCTTCGCTGTGAGGGAGGTATATTCTGTCCATGCACTGATTTCTGCATGTGACTTTGTGAAGGGTGAGCATCTTCCTGATTTTTGTATCCAACTTATTAAGCTCATGCTGTGACCAGTCTACTACCAAACCCACTGGTACGCCAAACCCACCAATACCACTGGTATTGCAAACTGGTTTATGGCTGTGATCTTGTTCTTTGGTATCAACTCTGATTTGCAGATCTTTTTTAAGCGGTTTAGGTATTCTTGTGTTGCTTTCTTTCTCAGTTGCTTATGCTCTATGGTAGTATTTTCTTCGGTTTTGGTATTCTTGTGTTGTTTTCTTTCTCAGATGCTTATGCTCTATGGTAGTATTTTCTTCGGTTTAGGTATTCTTGTGTTGCTTTCTTTCTCAGTTGCTTATGCTCTATTGTAGTATTTTCTTCGGTTTTGGTATTCTTGTGTTGTTTTCTTTCTCAGATGCTTATGCTTCAATTCCCAAGTATTTGCATGTGGAATCCTCAGCCAAATCTTCTCTGTACCGGATTGCTCTGTCCGGTACATGCCCAAGATGGCACCTGTGTTTGGCTTTGTGGTCGCTGCTGCTTGTGTACCTGCTGTATTTTTTTCTGTTGTTAATCTTCCTGCTGGTCTACAATGATCTTGCTGCTTGCTGGGTGTATGACCATCAGGCTCTGCTAAACATCCGAGCTTCTATGGAGAATCCGGGTGCTCCATTTTTGTCTTTTGGTGACGTGCCCTTTCGGTGGCCTCCATTTGTGCTGTTAGCCAACGATGCTAGCGCCAGTCAGTGCCATAGGAGCTCCCATGGATGCAGATGGAGAAGGGGGAAAAGAGCTGGTGCCCAGGTGAGGCTGAGGCTGTTCTGGAAGCGTGGAGTTGCGGGAAGTTGTCATTGTTCTTTCTTGATCAACCTGCTGTCTCCAGATGCACACAGATATGTGGTCAGTCTTCCTACCTGGATCATAATGGGAGGACTTGCTGTCTCCGTCAGGTGTTTCCTGACTCTCCCGTGGATGTGATGGCCACCCTGCTTTCGCATGGAAACTCCAGGCGCAGTGGATCATCTCCGCGGGTCCTGCACACCTTGCCCCGGCTGTCATCTGAGGTGAACCCGGCTACAGCTACTTTTGGGATGGTGCTGATCAATGCACGTTCCATTACAAATAAAACATTTGTCTTGAATGATTATATTCTGTCCAAGGACCTGGACTTTTTATTTCTAACTGAAACGTGGCAGTGGGAAATGGACCACGCCCCTCTTATCAAACTCTGTCCCAAAAATTACAGATTCTTCAGCTCGCTGCATTCTTCAGGACATGGTGGAGGACTTGCTGTGGTTTTAAAGAGCAGCTTCAGGTATCGATGGGTAAACACAGATTTTTTCATCATTTGAATCTCAGATCTTAAAGTTGAACAGATCGATTCTTTTTATTGTGTTTTAATATACCATCCACCTGGTCCATATAACTCCTTCTTGAGGGACTTTAGTGACTTTTTGTCTGGCATTCTGAAGCTATCGCAACTTTTAATTGTGGGTGATTTTAATTTCCACGTTGATGATGCTTCAGATAAATCTGCTGCTAAATTTATCAGTCTGATGGAATCTCTGAATCTGATCCAGCATGTGTCTGGCCCCACACAAAACAAAGGACATGTTTTAGATCTTGTTTTTACTCTTGGCCTAAATATTAACTATTTATTCTGAGGACATTTTGTTTGTTTTAATTTGTCTCTTAATCTGGATGGTCCGTCTGCTCCACATGTGATTTGCTCTCGTGTTTTTAATCCTCTTTTTGCAGCTGCATTTTCTGCTGCTTTTAACCTTGATGAGATCTTAATTTAGGATGATGTAAATTTTTTTGCAAATTCTTTTAATCATCATTGCCTGTCTATTTGCTCCTTTTAAAACCAGACACACCCCTCTGAATAACTCCTCCCCTTGGATGAATGACAGTATTCGCAGTTTTAAGAGAACCTGTTGGAAAGTGGAGCGTTTGTGGAAATCCACAAAGCTCCAGGTCCACCTCCTTCATTTAAAGGAGCTTTTCATTTTGTTAAACAATATGGTGAAAGATGCGAGGGCTGCCTCTTTTTCTAAATTAATTTTTAACAGCAGACTCCAAAAGTTTTATTTGACATAATCAGAGACATTGTCACACCTGCATCTCCTGCTCCTGTCATTCAGTCTAACGAAGACTGTGAGAACATTTTGTCCTTTTTTAGCAATAAAATTCATGATATTAGGGCAAACATCAACCCCTCTCTTCCTTCTCCTGTCCCATGTCTCACCTGGACATCAGTACTGGACAGTTTTACACCAATATCAATGAAAGAGCTCATTAGTCTGGTTGAGATAATGAAACCTTCCACCTGCCCACTTGATATCCCCATTTCATTATTCAGTAAGGTTATTCTCACCACTGGCCCATGTACTTTGTCAGTAAATAATCAATCATTGATGTCTGTCTGTGTCCCTCAGTATTTTAAATAGGCTGTTATTCACCCTCTTTAAAAAAAAAAAAAAAGCCTAATCTTGACCCTTCTCTTCCTCAGAATTTTAGACCAATTTTAAAGTTGCCTTTTATCTTAATTTTTGAAAAAGTGGTGGCCAAACAGCTTAATGAGGTTTTAGCTGAACACAATATTCTTGACAAATTTCAATCTGGGTTCCACTTGCATTCGACTGAAACAGCTCTTCTTGTTGTGTGGGCCGCTGAAGAGGAGGTACTGCTGGCCCACCACCACCAGATGGCGCCCTGCTTGGAGTGCGGGCTTCAAGCACGAGAGGACGTCGGAGCCACTGGGAGTGACAGCTGTCACTCATCATTGGCACCAGCTGTCACTCATTCAACTCATCACCATCACCATAAAGGCCGGACTGCAACTCCACCTCCTCGCCGAGAAATCAGCTACCTTGGAGGTAATATTCTCTGCTGTATTTAACACTGACTAATAGTCTGAACTTCTTTGCAGCCGTTTTCCTGTGGTGTTGCCTTATCTGTGGGATTGGCGTTTGGTGTGATCAGCGACGGCTTCGCTTCACACCCCAACCAGATAAGTGGTTAGACAGGAGCTGCACGAGTGTGTGACTGGAGGTGGAGGTGCTCCCTCCCAAAAGAACACAGACTGTGGGATTACTGAGTGTGCGTACTCACACTCACCTGTGCTGTTTCTGTTCTCTGCCAGCAGTACCAGATCTGACAGCTGGAGACGGTGACCACCTGGGGACCCAGCTCCAGTGTTCTTCAGATCCGTTGGCGGTGAGGGCCGTGTGGGATCCGGATCGGTTCTGGACGGGCGTCTCCTATCCTCAAGCCTGCCCACACGTCACCCAACGTGTAATTGACTGTAGTTCCAAACTGGTTGTTGTCTGTATTCCGTTGTGCACAATTTACAACATTAAATTGTTACTGTTTGGCTTATCCATTGCCCGTTCTTTTACGCCCCCTGTTGTGGGTCCGTGTTCCTACACTTTCACAACACTTCTTAGAGTTTCAGATATTTTAATGTGCAGAGATGCAGGTATTCACGTGCATCTCTGCAGGTGCTTATCAGTCTCTTCAGTACTTGTACTTTTGGCTCTGACTGCAGCTTTTGACACTCTTGATCATGGTGTTTTAATTGAGAGATTAAGCGCATGGGTGGGCATTTCTGGGTCAGCCCTAGATTGGTTTTATAACCTACGTATCACTCTAATAGACGTTTTTCAGTTGCTGCAGCAAAACATATGTCCTCTTCTGCCATTCTGTCCTGTGGTGTGGCCCAAGGTTCTGCTCTGGGACCTGTTTTATTTGCATTGTACTTGCTCCCACTTGGACATATTTTGAGTTCCTTTAATGATGTATGATATCATTGTTATGCATATGACATACAGCTGTACATCTCCTTTTCTCCACAAATTGTTTCTAGGATATCAGTTCTTCAAAACTGTATTGATGTCATAAAAAAAAAACTGGATGGCTGCTAACTATTTGTCACTTAATACAGCAAAACTGAAGTCCTTGTTTGTGCCCCTGAGGAGTTTGTGCCCTCATTGATTAAGAACCTTGGCTCTAGCTCACCCAGCAGTCAGAAATTTGGGTGTCAGATTTGACCAGGCTCTCAAATTTGACACACACGTTACGTGTGTGTCAAATTTGAGAGCATGATTGCACTCGTCTTGTGCAATCATGTTTCTTTCATTAAAGGAACATTGCCCGCCTTAGCAACATTGTGTCTCAAGCTGAGCTGGAACAGATCATTCATGCCTTTATTTCTTCACGTCTTGATCACTGTAATTTGCTGTTCCCTAGCCTCAATAAGTCTTCACTAGACCGCCTATAAATGGTCCAGAATGCGGTTGCAAGGCTGCTTACAAGGTCTTCTAAGTGGTCTCACGTAATACCCATTCTATTCTCTTTGCATTGGCTCCCAGTTCAGTTCAGACTGCAATTTAAAATATTGGTGATGACTTTTCGAGCTCTGCACGGTCAAATGCCACTTTACATCAGTGAACTCTTGCACCTGTATGTGACAAGCAGTTCTCCAAGGTCCTTGGACCAGAACCTGGTGGTTGTACCAACATCAAGGCTGAAGACCAAAGGAGACATTGGTCCTCCAAAGGAGGCATTTAAGGTTGTGGCACCCAAACTGTGGAATGCACTGCCACTACACCTACTTTCCGTGTACTCTGTTGGAACTTTTAAGGAGAAGCTCAAGACCTATTTGTACAGACTTGCTTTTAACTAGTTTTATGTTATTGCTGTTTTTAGTTTCTGTATTTTTATTTCTGTGTTCTTAAATTCCTGTATAGCACTTTGTGATTTTATCTTGAAAGGTGCTATACAAATAAACTTTACTTATTTACTTCAATGTAGCTCCCTTCATCCAACTGTATGTTTTTGCTGCGCTCTTTTAACCTTTTTTGAATGTGCATTTAGAGCATTTATCCAGTCCAAATTCCACACCAGTACTCCAAAGAACTAATGGACTGCTTCCATGAGCCGACTGAGTCCCTGTTTTGTGTCGGCAAAGATTTTTAAGTCATCCATGTACAGCAGATGTTTCACATTTTTTGGATTTTTCCTTCCTCTGCCTCTACATGTGTTCATTCAGGTTGCTGTTTTGTCCAAATCTTTCACCACATTCAGAACAGCCAAATTGTTTTTGTCCTGGCTTCCTGTCTCTGTGAGGTCGGATTTCAAGGTTCTGTAATTAACCTATAAAATTATTCACAGACTAGTATCTCCCTACTTAGCTGACCTAATCAAACACTACGTACCGACCCGGGCTCTGCGTTCTCAGGGTGCAGGACTACTTTGTATCCCTAGGGTGAATGAAAAGTCTGCAGGCCACAGAGCTTTCTCAAAGCAACAATAAACAATTTGTCAAAGCAACAATAAAAAAGAGATTTCTGATGTCTGCCAAGCCAGATCTGGATCACATCCAAAATTCGGTGGAGTCGCCCATGCCCTAACGTAAGGGTGGGCAATGAGAGCCGAGACACTGCAGGTTTTCCTTGCAACCAATCACATCAACAGGTGGGTTTACTGATGAGCTTTTCCCCTGAACATAAACACCTGATCGTCAATGAAATCACTTGCTGAGACACCTGATCATTAATGAAATCACATGCCGAGGTGATTGGTAGCAAGATAAACCTGCAGTGTCTTGGCCCTTCATGGCACATGATTGCCCACCCCTGCACTAATATAAATCTGTGGTGCAAATTTGGTGAGAATCCGTGAAGTCATTTTGACGTAAATCTTCAAAGCCTATGTAAAGTGACATCTTGATCCAGAATCAAGATCCGGGTCACCTCCAAAATTCAGTGGAGTCGTCCATGTCCTATTTTCTATCTGTGGTGCAAATTTGGTGAGAATCTGTGAAGTAGTTTTTGAAGCAATCCTTAAAAGCCTATAAAGTGAAACTTGATCCAGAATCAGGATCTGGATCACCTAAAAAATTTAATGGAGTCTTCCACGGCATAATATGTATCTGTGGTGAAAATTTGGTGAGAATCCATGAAGTAGTTTGACATAATCCTTAAAAGCCTATATACAGTTGCTGGTCATATAATTAGAATATCATGAAAAAGTTGATTTATTTCAGTAATTCCATTCAAAAAGTGAAACTTGTATATTATATTAATTCATTACACACAAACTGATATATTTCAAATGTTTATTTCTTTTAATTTTGATGATTATAACTGACAACTAATAAAAATCCCAAATTCAGTATCTCAGAAAATTAGAATATTGTGAAAAGGTTCAATATTGAAGACACCTGGTGGCACACTCTAATCAGCTAATTAACTCAAAACACCTACAAAGGCCTTTAACTTGTCTCAGTCTAGTTCTGTAGGCTACACAATCATGGGGAAGACTGCTGACTTGATATCTTGCCTGGGCTAAAGACAAAAAGGACTGGACTGCTGCTGAGTGGTCCAAAGTTATGTTCTCTGATGAAAGTAAATTTTGCATTTCCTTTGGAAGTCAAGGTCCCAGAGTCAGGAGGAAGAGAGGAGAGGCACGGAATCCACATCACTTGAGGTCCAGTGTGTAGAGTTTCCACAGTCACTGATAGTTTGGGGTGCCATGTCATCTGCTGGTGCTGGTCCACTAATTATATGACCAGCACCTATAAAGTGAAATCTTGATCCAGAATCTGGATCCAGATGCAGATCAACTCCCAAATTCAGTGGAGTCTTTCATTCCCTAATATCTATCTATGGTGAAAATTTGGTGAGAATCTGTGGAGTAGTTTTGATGTAATCCTTAAAAGCCCATACAGTGAAACTTGATCCAGAATCCAGATCCAAGATCGAGATCACATCCAAAATTTAACAGAGTCTTCCATGGCGTAATATGTATCTGTGGTGCAAATTTGGTGAGAATCCATGAAGTAGTTTTGACGTCATCCTTCAAAGCGTATATAAAGTGAAATCTTGATCCAGAATCTTGATCCAGATCTGGATCACCTCCAAAATTTAATGGAGTCTTCCATGACCTAATATGCATCTGTTGTGAAAATTTCATCAAAATCCATGCAGCAGTTTTGACGAAATCCTGCTAACAGTTATGCTTTAAAACGTATATAAAGTGAAACTTGATCCAGATCACGTCCAAAATTTAATGGAGTCTTCCATGGCCTAATATCTATGTGTGGTGAAAATTTCATCAAAACCTGTGCAGTAGTTGTGATGTAATTCCTGCTAACAGACAGACAAATAAATAAATAAACAAGAGCAAACAGATATTTTTGACATCCACCAATCAGGACCCGGATCACCTCCAAAATTCAGTGGTGTCTTCCACATGCCCTAATATCTATCGGTGGTGCGATTTTGGTGAAAATCTGTGAAATAGTTTTGACGTAATCCTTCAAAGCGTATATAAAGTGAAATCTTGATCCACAATCTGGATTCGGAACCAGATCACCTCCAAAATTGAATGGATTCTTCCATGACCTAATACGAGGTCTGTTAGAAAACTATCCAACCTTTTTATTTTTTTAAAAAACTATATGGATTTGAATCATGTGCGCTTGCATCAGCCAAGCTTGAACCTTTTTTTTCACGCCTGTCGGTTGCGTCATTCGCCTGTGGGCAGGCTTTGAGTGAGCACTGGTCCTCCCCCTTCGTTGAATTTTCATTGTCAGGGAAATGGCTGAGCGATTGGAGCAGCGGTGAATCAAATTTTTCCAGAAACTGTGAGACACAGCCAGGTGGAAACCATTCGGAAGATTCAGTGAGGATACTCTCGGCGTCACACAGATTAAGGAGCATTACAACCAGATTAAAGACGGCCCACAGTGGCGGAGGGTGCGCCGCGCTCCGAGCGGCCATCGACAGGCTGAAACGACCAGATCATTTCCAAAGTGAACGCTGTGTCGATCCGGGACGTCGTCTGACTACCAGAGAAATTACAGAAGAGGTATACATCAGCACTTTTGCGGCACATTCCACTGTTACAGGAGATTTTGTAATGAAAGACGTGCGGAGGAATTCGCGCGTCGGGACGGAGCCGCAATGACGCACAGCAAAAAGCACGTCCGTGTTGGAAACCATTCGGAAGATTCAGACGGCTTTCGGTGGCTTTTCAGTCAAGTGAGTATCCGAGAAATTGTGTAACAGCTGGGCATGTCACAACTTGTCCTGTGAGACTTCCAATTCAGCACTGCTCCAATCGCTCAGCCATTTCCGTGACAATGAAAATCCGATGAGGGGGGTGGACCAGTGCTCACTCAAAGCCTGCCCACAGGCGAATGACGCAACCGACAGGCGTGAAAAAACTCACGCATGCGCACGAAGGTTCAAGCTTGGCTGATGCAAGCGCACATGATTCAAATCCATATAGTTTTTTAAAAAAATAAAAAGGTCGGATAGTTTTCTAACAGACCTCGTATGTTTCTGTGGTGAAAATTTACTGAGAATCGATGAAGTAGTTTTGACGTAATCCTTCAAAGCCCGTATAAAGTGAAACCTGATCCAGAATCCAGGTCCGGATCCAGATCACCTCTAAAATTTAATGGAGCCTTCCATGGCCTAATACATATCTGTGTTGAAAATTTTGTCAAAATCTGTGCAGTAGTTTTGACGTAATCCTGCTAACAATTAGACAAACAGACAAATAAATTAACGCCGATGATTTTATTACATCCTTGCCAGACATAATAATACAGGCAGGTGATCCGAGAATCCAAAAAGAATTTCCAAGTTAGTCACAGGCAGACTGCAGGAAAGAACCAGAGTGTGTCTGTGGTCATGCGTATGGTCAGATACGGACTGAACCAGATTAAGAGAGTCAGCAAGGCTTGATCCAAAAACATTTAGGTCCAATCACACCATAAAAGCAGCAGTGGTCCACACGTAAGGTACTCTGCTCTCTGGTGTGTTACATCTTTTGGACAAAGGTGCTACACTGGGGCTGATGTAATACAGAATGATAGCAACAACTGAATGGTTTCTCCCTCTTGTAGTTGTGTGGTTGGTTTGAGCTTGACCTCGTCATGGAATTCTGAGATTTTTTTTTTTTTTCTCCTCTTGCTTTGGCTTGTGAAGAGGGGATACAACATAAAGTGTTGCATCTCTGAAAGTGACCCACTAGCTGACGCACTGTGCGGCTGCAGTTTGGTTTGCATTACTAATATCATTATATTATCATGGAATCATTATGGCATAATCATATTTCTGAGGAAGTAAAATGAGCTGAAGACAGAAGCGATGTTAATTCAAATGTTTCAGTTGAAACATAGTATCCCATTTCCAAAACGAGATTGCACATAATCACAAACATTAACTCTGTGTAACATTAAAATCTCAAATGCAATATCAGTATTAGAGAGCTAAAATTATTCCAGTAGTCAAAACAGTGAGATGTGAGGCTCACGGTCCATGCAGCTTAGTCAGTGGAAAACATGAGTGATCAACTGCAGGACAAGAACACAACAGCTGCACAAAGACAACCAACTTAATCCTGGTCTACAAACAACCCAAAAACATTCAGTACTCCTGAGGGATGAGACTTAAAATAGAGATGACGAGATGGACATGAAATATCTTCTTGAGAAAATAAATGATTTTATCCAATTAATGTTTAAGCCCCTTTCACACTGGCACAAACATAGAGCTGCGTATTGTGGCGTACCGTACCGTAACAGAGTTTTGCAGCTCTACACCGAGTTTTTGCTCCCTACGCAGCAGTAATGTTGAGGGCTATGCACGTAGGACGTAAGAAATTAAACATGTTTAATTTTTTCTGCGTAGAGCACTGGACATACAAAATACATGGTTTTAATCCTCTGGGGCCAACGCCATCGTATACGACGGCTGAGACCAAGCTTTACTAAATTATAAATAACCTTTTAATGATATGAGATAGAAACTTACTTTTTTGCTGAAAAGTTAACTCTGCGGACTTTCGAGCCACCGTCCACCATCTTTGTACTCCTCATAGAAGCTGTGTGATGACATGAGCAATGTGAGTGTCCAATCGGAATTGGTTCACCGTCACATGGTTTTCCAAAATCCAATTGTAGGGCAGATTCACCTCACATGACACACCAAAGATTGTTTTTAGGAGTGATGTGTTTCTAGCTGGCCCGTTTGAATAGCCCCCTGGCTGCTCCAATGTGCCCTGCGCCATTACGCACAGCAAAAGTGAAAGTGAGCAGACGGAGTGCCTCTCATACAATCTCACATGCTCAAACAGTGTGTGAGTATCAGGATTGCTTGACTAGTTTTCCTGTGAATGTTACTGGATAAGCCTGTGGCAAGCTCTCTCGCTCCAGCATAAAGCACTGTTTACCATATCAATGGAGTGAGGGGAGAGGGGCCGCTCCTCAAATTGAATGAGCCTCGAAGTGTGAATATTGCTTTCAGAGCAGGAGAGAACAAACACACAGTCAACTTCATAGTAAAAGTTTGCAATGTGACCTTTGTGTAATAGCAGACAGAAATTGCTTTGAGATGAAGACAAACAAAATGCATAGATCATTTTGTATATATTGTTCAAAATGTGCATTTGTGTTTATTGTTTGAACTTTTTTGTTGTACAGTCTTTCACACAAGACCACAAATTACCTTTATAAAGTGTCAAAACAGTTGTTTATTATAGTTTGCTGTGTGTTTTGAATAAATGTGTCGAAAATGATTTCCGCTTTACTTTTTCCTTTCTTATTTCTGATTGTAAACCTTTATTACACTTATAAAACGCAACTATAGCATATATATTTTGAAAGTACAGGTTGTCCTGAAAAAAGAGACATAAAACTTGATTGTGGGATACAGGGAGAGCTGTTAACAGCAATAATAAAACATTTATGCCAGGCGAGTGAACTGTCCACAAAATGCCCTGGACCCCAGAGGGTTAAGCAAGTCTGTGCAACACCACACTCCTGTACACATCCAAAAACTGAGTGCGTGCATCTAGAGTGAATCAGCTGGAGAACATGATCACACAGCCCACAGAGTTTCTGTGTGCTCAGAACAGCTGATCTAACTGATGGACGTGTGTGTGCTCACAACAGGGGATCAAACCTCAACTCAGAAATCCAAAAACAGAACAGAAACAGCAGCTCTCGCTCGCTCTCTCTGTCTGTCTCTGTGTGTGTCACTCTCTCTCTTTCTCTGTCTCTCTCTGTCTCTCTCTCTATCACTCTCTCTTCCTTTCTCTCTCTCTCTCTCTCTCTCTCTCTCTTTGTCACTCTCTCTCTTTCTCTGGTGCATGTTGGGAGTTTGGGCTCCTGTGAGAGACGCAGGTGAGAGTGTGACGCAGTTCAAATGAGGTGGCATTTTTTTTCTTCCTTTTCTGTGTTTTTGTTCATTTTTGGTTTGTTTATTGGTTGTTTTGACTGGTTTGCATGTGGTTTTGTGTGTTTTTTACAGCGGGTTTTGGCGCGGATGGCATCTGGGTCACTGCCGACCCTCTCGCTCCATCACGGGGTGAGGGTGGCCCCTATCCCGGCTGTGTCTGTGGAGGACGTCCTCCTGGTTGTGGGCAAACAGTTCGGACATGAGAACTTAACGTTTGCATCCAGGATGAACAGAACCATGGTGATTTTTCTTTCGAAGGAGCATTTCTCTGCCCAGCTTGTTGAAAGTGGGGTTTATCTGAATGATTCTTACCTGCAGGCTTCTCCTCTCTACGCTCCGTCCACTAAAATCATTATTTCTGGGGTTCCTCCCCAGTTTGTTTCAAACGAGGCTCTCAGTCAGGAGCTGCAGAGGTTTGGGAAGTTTGCCAGCAGTTTTAAGACGACTGGACTGGGCTGTAAGAGTAAGAAACTTTGCCACGTTCAGTCCTTCCGCCATCAGGTGTTCCTGAACTGTCCGACCCAGACTCTGGATGTGTCCTTCAGAGTAAAACATGAAGACTCTTTTTACATGGTTTATGCCAGTTCAGGAAGCATGAAGTGTTTTGAATGTGGGGACATCAGTGACAAACGTCTGCACAAACGCAATGTTTCTGGTGCGTCAATGTCGGCGGCCCAGGTTCCGATTCTGGGACCTTTGGCCTCGGGGACCCGGTGTCGGTGTCTGGTCCAGGGGAGGGGCCCATCATGCAGGAGGAGGTCATTTCTCCACAGCAAGTTGTCTCTGAGCCTGAAGCTGTTAGTGTAACTGCACTGCTGATCAGCTAACAAATGAACATTCTGGGTTGACTGATGCTGCGGTGACTGACGGTTCTGAGGCCAGTCCCGTTCATGTTTCTGTCTCTCCTTTTGTGGTCGATGCTGATATTTCTGCTGCGGTTGAGTCCTTGGCCACCATTGGACAGGGCAAACGGGCTGATGGGGACACACCAAGCCCAGCGGACCCCAAACCCCCCACGGAGTCAAATCATTAATGATGACAACATGGATTATGATTCAGACTCCAGCATGTCCACCACTGGTTCCTTCTGTCAGAGCAGTGATCTGTACATGCTGCAGGACATCAACAGCTTCCTGGATGATTCATTTGGTAACTCAGTGAAAGTTGCGGATTATTTTCCCGACACGGAGAAATTTGTGAAATCTGTTAAAGTGTTGAGGAGGCTCGTTGGCTTGGACCTGGTGAATGAGAAGAAATGGTACAGACTCAGGAAACACATCACTGATTGAGGAAGAAATCTCTGTCCAAGCAGGGGCAAGATCGCAGGGGTCGTAAATCCACCAGATAGAGTATGAGTGTGTCTCACCGGGTGTTCTGTCTTTTCTATCTGTCTTTCTCTCTGTTCTCTCTCCACTCAGTCCACATGCAGAATCTGAAGGTGGGCTCTTTGAACATGAATGGTGGCAGGGACGGTCGGAGGAGGGCTTTGGTCTATGAGCTCTTTGAACAAAAAGGGTTGCATGTGTTATTCCTGCAGAAGAATCACTCTGACACAGTTAACGAAGTGGACTGGGCTCGTGGTGGAAGGGACAGTTTTATCAAAGCTATGGCTCCAACATGGTGGAGTGGCAGTTTTGTTTTCTCCTCGACTTGATGTCACTGTTTTATCCACCACTGAGATTGTACAGGGTCAGGTTCTGTTGGTCATGGCTCAGGACGAGGGGTTGACCATGGTGTTCATGAATATTTACGCACACAATGAGGGCTCGGAGCGGGTGGGGTTATTCAAACGGGTGAGGGACGTTTTAGTTCAGCAGGATCCTGGTGACTGTTTGGTGTTGGGGGTGACTTCAACTGCACTGTAGATATGTCATTGGATCAGGTTGGTGAGGAGCCACATTTGCAGTCGGTTTCCTCTCTGGCAGGTTTTTTGCATGAGGTGGATTTATTGAACACCTGGAGGGTCACACATCCACAGGACAGACAGTACACATGGTTTTGGGTTTCAGATGGAGTGGTGTCTGCAGCCAGGCTTGACCAGATTTACTGTATATGTCACACTCATTCAGGAACAGATTACGTAGGAGTTTCATTCAGGCAGTTGGTTTCTCAGATCATCATCTCATCACCACAGAAATATTCCACTCATGCACTCAGAGGTTCAACACCTCCTGGAAATTCAACACCAAACTTTTGCAAGACAGGGCATTTTGTGATTTATTTGAATCTTTTGAGGGTTTCTGGAGGGGAAGGAAGGGGACATTTGGGACACTGAGTCAGTGATGGGAGGCCAGCAAAGCTCAGGTTCGGGTTTTGTGTCAACAATACACTTCCTATTCTACAGCTAGGTTCAAGGTAGCCATGGCAACACTCGAGAAGGACATTATGAACTTTCAGGCCAATCTACACACAGCTGGGGCTCCCAATCAGCACAGCCTGCTGCAGGGGAAGAGGGTGGAGCTGGGTGCCCTGTTACATGAGAGGGTGAAAGGGGCGATGGTGAGGGCTCGCTTTGCGAACATCAGGGACATGGATGCACCCAGTTCCTTCTTCTTCAATCTGGAGAAGAGGACCTCTCATCAGAAGGTGATGACCTGTCTTCGCCTTCCTGACGGACGGGCAATGAGTGATTCGGCGGAGATGCAGAGACATGCTATGGACTTCTACTCGGCTCTCTACTGGATTTTATTGTCCACAAGAACCAGTCCTATTGTGTGCCCAATAGGACTATTATGGACAACCTTTTTTTTGTTGAGGGATTTGTTTGATTTGTGCAATACTGGGGATTTGGTTTGCGGGTTTGTGTCACTTGATCAGGAGAAGATGTTTGACTGGGTTCATCACGGGTTTTTGTTTTCCACTTTGAGGGCGTTTGGCTTTGGTGAGGGGTTTATTTCATTTGTTGGGGTATTGTATAATAGGGCTTCATGTTTGGTTAAGGTTGGGGGAGGGTTGAGCTGCCCAGTCCCCGTAACGCGGGGTATAAGACAGGGCTGCCCCATCTCAGGTCAGCTGTACTCTTTAGCCATTGAGCCACTCTTGTGTCACCTTATAGCCAGGCTGTCTGGCCTTGTTTTGCCAGGTTTTCAACTATCTTCTCCCCTGTTGCTCTCTGCTTATGCAGATGACATCACGGTTTTTGTCACGAATCAGGCGGACATTGATGGGTTATTAGATAGTTTGTGGCTCTATGAGATGGGGATCTCTGCAAGAGTGAACTGGGAGAAGAGTGAGGCTATCCTGATGGTGAGGTAGCAGGAAGGGGCTGCTCCCTGTCTGCCACATAGTCTGTGGTGGGCAGTGGAGGGTTTGAAAGTTCTGGGTGTGTTTCTGGGACGGATGGGTATCGTTGGTGGAATTGGGAGGGCTTGGTGGAGAAGGTGTGTGCCAGACTGTCCAAATGGCAATGGTTGCTGCCCCAGATGTCTGACAGGGTGCAGGTTCTGGTCGCTAATAACTTGGTCGCTTCGGCGCTGTGACACAGACTGTCTGTCCTCCCTCCACCACGGGGCCTTATTGAGCAGTTGCAGCGGTTACTGGTGGACTTTTTCTGGTCAGGCCATCACTGGATCAGAGCTCCCATGCTGTACATGCCACTTCATGAAGGAGGACAAGGGCTGGTGGTCATTTCTGCTCAGGTGTCGAACTTCAGGTTGCAGGCTGCTCAGAGATTGTTGTATACCTCGGGATTGAGCTGGCAGGATACAGCGCATGTGCTGCTGAGGAGGGAGACTGATCTTGGGTATGACAAACATCTGTTCCTCCTATATCGGCGGGATGTCATTGGGACGTGCACCTCGGCTTTTTACCAGTCAGTTCTCCAGGGATGGCAGGTGCACAGGGACAACATAGGCACACCAGGGATGTGGCTGTTTGAGGAGCCTCTTTTCTTCAATGACTTTGTTAGCTCTCCTGGTTTGTCATCTGCCACTCTGTGGTCCCGCCTGAGGGAGGCGGGGTGCACCAAATTGGGCCATCTACTGCACACGTCTGTTGGGAGGCTGGCAGAGTCGGCGGGAGGTCGGTCCTCCAGGATGCTGCTCAAGGTGGTGGAGGAGGTTTGTGCTTCCCTGCCAGGGCCCCATAGAGCGTTTGCTGAGGACCGTACTCTGTCTGACCAGTGGGATGATGAATGTGAGTACGTGTTCCCCTCTCTGACTGTCTCGCCTGCTGTGGGGGCGTGGCAGGAGGAGCAGGGGGCTCTCCTGTCTTTCAGGTCACCTGTTTTGGGAGAGTTTGAGAGTATTGGCAAGAAATCTCTCTATTTTTTGTCACACTTACGCTCTTTGGCAGGGTTGGTGGCGTCAACATGGTCAGAGTTTTTTGGTGCCGCCTTGTCTCTTGTGGGGGGATGGCGAAGCCTGTACAAACCCCCGGTCGACAAACACACGGGGGACCTCCAGTGGAAGATTGTACACGGGCTTCTGGCTACAAATGGGTATCTGGCGCACCTGTATCCAGGGGTTGATGGGGTTTGTCCTTTTTGTCCACTTAGGGAAACTGTTCACCATGTTTTTGCACAGTGTCACCGGTTGTCAGGGCTGTTTGGGTTGTTGGGGAGGTGGGTTTGGGTTGTTGTTCACTATGGACTTGTTTATTTTTTTGTCCAAAATATCGTGGACAATCCAGGAGGTTGCATGTGTTAATTAACCTGCTTTGTGGGCTCGCCAAGTTGGCCATTTGGAAAACTCTGAAAAACTGTGTTTTAGCTCAGGGTTCAGTGGACTTTGAGTTTATGCTGAAGGGACTCTTGGCAGCCCGGATCAGAGTGGACTTCCAGTTTTATGCTCTTACTGATAACATGGACACCTTCAGAGACACATGGTGCATAAATGACGTTCTCTCGTCTGTGCAAAATGGGAGCTTGGTGCTCCATTTCTGACGCCTGTCTAAATAAAAAAAAAAGTAAGATGAAAGTGATGTAACTCAACTGTTGTGAATAAAGCTGTGTTTTAAAATTCAAATTCTCTGTCTCTCTCTCTCTCTCTCCCTCTCTGTCTCTCTCACTCTTTCTCCATGTCTGTCTCTCTCTGTCTCTCTCCTTCTCTGTCTGTCTCTCTCTCTGTCACGCTCTCTCTTTCTCTGTCTCTCTCTTTCTCCGTCTGTCTCTCTCTGTCGCGCTCTCTCTTTCTCCATTTCCTTTATATTTCCTTTATATAGCGCCAAATCACAACAGAGTTGCCTCAAGGCGCTTCACACAGGTAAGGTCTAACCTTACCAACCCCCAGAGCAACAGTGGTAAGGAAAAACTCCCTCTGAGGAAGAAACCTCAAGCAGACCAGACTCAAAGGGGTGACCCTCTGCTTGGGCCATGCTACAAACATAAATTACAGAAATAATTCACAGAACAATTCACGGACGAATATACAAGAATTGCTGTTGGTGCACAGGACAGGAGGGGCGCCAACACAAACACAACTCCCATCTCTGGATGGTGCTGCACCTTAAACAGAGAAAAAACAGAATCAGGCATCAAAAAGACAAAAAAATACTGTATAATTTGCCAGCATTAATCAACAAGAAAAACAGAAGAAATACTAAGGTGATCGCCGGCCGCTAGCCCTAAACTTCACTAAAAGACCCAGAATTTAGGTGAAGTTGAGGCCGCGGCCCGCTCCAATTACAAATAACATGAATTAAAAGAGTAAAAAGCGTAAAACAAAACTGTACCAGTATGCTAGCCATATGAAAGGGAAAATAAGTGCATCTTAAGTCTGGACTTGAAAGTCTCCACAGAATCTGATTGTTTTATTGACGCAGGGAGACCATTCCACAGAACAGGGGCATGATAAGAGAAAGCTCTGTGACCCGCAGACTTCTTATTCACCTTAGGGACACAAAGACGTCCTGCACCCTGAGAACGTAAAGCCCAGGCTGGTACATAAGGTTTAATTAGGTCAGCTAGGTAGGGGGGTGCCAGTCCATGAATAATTTTATAGGTTAGTAGCAAAACCTTAAAATCTGACCTCACTGGGACAGGAAGCCAGTGAAGAGACGCCAAAATAGGTGTAATGTGGTCAAACTTTCTGCTTTGTGTAAAAAGTCTGGCTGTAGTATTCTGAACCAATTGGAGAGCCCTAATGCTAGTCTGTGGTAAACCAGAAAATAGAACATTGCAGTAGTCCAATCTAGAAGAGATGAACGCATGGATCAGGGTCTCAGCATCAGCCATAGACAGGATGGGACGAATCTTCGCTATATTTCTGCAGGTGGAAGAAAGCAGTCCTAGTAATATTTCTAATATGGAGGCCAAAGGACAATGAAGGATCAAAAATTACCCCAAGGTTCCTCACTTTGTCAGTGTGATGTATGACACACGAGCCTAGGCTGAGTGTTAACTGGTCAAATTGATGCTGATGTCTTAATGGACCAAGAACCATCATTTCAGTCTTTTCAGAGTTTAAAAGAAGGACGTTTCTAGACATCCAACTTCTCACTGCTGCAAGGCAATCTTCTAAGGATTTTATGTGAACAAGATTACCAGCAGTTATCGGCATATATAACTGAGTATCATCTGCATAGCAGTGAAAGATAATCCCAAAATGCCGCAATATGTGCCCAAGGGGTGCTATATAAAGGGAGAAAAGCAGGGGGCCTAAGACACACCGCTGCAGAACCCCAAATTTCATGTCACTAAGGTTAGAGGTAGTGTTACTGTACAAAACACAGTGAGAACGACTGGTCAATTATGACATCAGCCATGCAAGGCCACTCCCAGTAATCCCAAAATGATTTTCCAGCCTATCAAGTAGAATATGACGATCCACTGTATCAAATGCAGTACTGAGATCTAACAGCAGCAGAACCGTTGTTGTGTGGGCCGCCAGAAGAGGATGTACTGCTGGCCCACCACCAAAGGGCGCCCTGCCTGAAGTGCGGGCTTCAGGCACGAGAGGGCGCTGCGGCCATGGACACAGCCGGGAGTGACAGCTGTCACTCATTAATTCCTGACAGCTGTCACACATTCTTCATCATCGCACTCCATAAAGACCAGACGTCATCTCCACCTCATCGCCGAGATATCATACTTCATTGGAGGTAATATCCTCAGCCGTTTGTGTCTTTTGCAATATATCTGTATATTGTGAGTGTTTGCAGGAGTACCGGTTCCTTTTTCTGTGGAGGCTGAGTGAGTGCAGGACGGCACTCTTTTCCCCTGAGGAATCACTGCGGTACTCTGCAACATATTGAGTGAGAGGTGGAGGTGGCATTCCCACCGTTATTGTTACTTGGTGTACACACACCCACACTTGACTGTCTTTGTTCTTCGCCAGCAGTACCAGATCCGACAGTCGGGGACGGTGATCACCTGGGAATTCGGGACTTGGCGGCTCCAGTATTCACCAGGTTCTGTGGGGGTGGAAATCGTGTGGTTCTGGCTCTTCTCAGGACAGACGTCTTCTATCCTCGAGCCTGCCCACACGTCACCTTTGTAATTTGACTGTAATTATATTCTGAGATTGTCTGTATGTTCGTTGTGCACGTTTCACAACATTAAATTGTTACCTTTTGGCTCATCTATTGACCGTTCATTTGCGCCCCCTGTTGTGGGTCCGTGTCACTACACTTTCACAACAACCGTAGTGGTGTCCGAATCCATTGTAAGCAGAAGATCATTCACCACTTTAGTGAGAGCCGTCTCTGTGGAATGATATTTTCTAAAAGCAGACTGCAGTGGCTCAAAGAGATTATTCTCAATAAGATAGTCTATGAGCTGCCGTGACACCACTTTTTCCAGAATTTTAGAGCAAAATTACAGATTTGATATCGGCCGATAGATTTTCAATACACTAGGGTCAAGATTAGGTTTCTTAAGTAATGGTTTAATCACTGCAGATCTGAAACATTTAGGAACAGATCCAGAAATTAAAGAAAGATTAATAATTTCCAGCACAATCAGCCCAAGAGTGGGCCACAGGTCCTTAAACAGTTTTGTTGGTATGGGATCAAATAAACAGGTTGTGCTTTTTGTTGATGTTATGAATTTCGTCAGCATGTCTAGAGAGATACTATCAAATTATGTAAATCTAGGTAATACCTCAGTAGTGGCGCCCACCTCAATAGCAGGGTGTAGTGGCTGGGTTAAGGCATGCTGGGATATGTTTAACCTAATGTCTTCTATTTTCTTCTCAAAGTAATCTAGGAAATCTTGTGCTGTAAAAGGAGAGTGAGCTACAGGTGGTTGTCCATGAATAAGTGTCGCCACCGTGTCGAACAAGAACTTTGAGTTATGCTTGTTTTTGTTGATCAAATCAGAGTAATAGGTCCGCTTTGTAGCCAATAATGCATGCTTATAATCTAAGATAGCATCACGCCACGTAAGGTGGAATACTTCTCATTTTGAACTACGCCATTTCCGTTCTAGACCTCTTGCTTTATGCTTGCAGTCATGCAGGTAATCATTGAACCAAGGTGACTGTGATTTGGGCGAGCGCGGTTTCAACACAGGTGGTGCAATCATGTCGAGTGTCGTTTTGAGCACTGAGTTTAAACTATCCACAAGTCTGTCTACTGACAGAGATTTGTCAAAAGTGAGGCTAAGACATCAGGCAGTCTAGCTGCTAGTTCAGTCTTAGTTGAGGAGTTGATGCATCGCTGCAGTGATAAATAAGGTTGTTGTTCCACTAAACACGGCAGCGAAACTGTAAACTTAATAAGTGAGTGATCAGAGACCACTGATGTAAGAGGTACGATGTCAATATTCGTGACATCAATACTACGTGCGAGAACCAGATCCAGGGTATTTTCACTAATGTGCGTCGAATCACGAATGCATTGCCGAAATCCTAATGCATCCACAATTTCCATAAATGATTTGCAGAGGGGATAATAAGGATTATTTATATGAACATTAAAGTCACCAATGATCAGAATGTTATCTGCTCTAGTTGACAAGTTAGAGATGAACGCACCAAATTCATCTAAGAATTCAGAATATGGGCCAGGAGGCCTATATACAGTGACAAAGTAATACGGCTGATTTTTCTTCTTCTGACCTTGGCAATGCGTAATATCCTGAGCAGAGCGGAGAATCAGATGCTCAAACGAGTTATATTTGTGACCCCAAACAGCTAATAAGCTAAACCTAGATTTATAAATAAGAGCAACACCCCCGCCTTGCTTCGCATCACAAGGGACGTGATTAAATGTATATGCTGGTGGGCAGGCTTCATTTAAGGGGAGGACAGCTGTAGGTTTAAGCCAGGTTTCACATAACCCAATCATATCTAAGTGATGATCAATAATTAAATCATTAATCAACAATGATTTTGAGGACAGTGATCTTATGTTAATGAGACCCAGTCTAAGGACCTCAGTGGGGTTGACAGTTGGACTGTTTGGGTTTAGGGGTGGTTCCAGAGTGGCATATATAAGATGCCTAGAAGTAGGTTTAGGTTTGAGATATTCCACGCGTGTTGTAGGTAGCAGACACAAAATCTTTGCTATTACTGGAAGAACCACTGGGCCATCCTCAATTTCAACATGATCCAATATAATAATGGGTATTAAGTTTGCAAAGCATATCCCTCTATGATTTTTATGGACATGTCTACAGGAGCAGGCCACAGTCTCAACTTGTTGAATTTCCCTCCCTGGCAGATAAACTGCACTATCACCATAGTGGATTTTCTGCACTAATTTCCCCGCTAAGCTAATGGATTCCACATCCACATTTGTCATAAGCCTTGCAGGGTCTCTAATCACCTGCTCCATGGCCTGCTGTAGATTCCTAATGTTATCCTCCCTGTAGAGCTCTATCTATGTTCGCAGACAAGATGGCGGCACCTTCCCCAGTAGGGTGGAGGCCGTCCGGCATCAACAGGTCATGGCAGCCCCAGAACGAAGGCCAGTTATCATTAAAGCTAAAGCCTTGCTGTTGACAAAACTGCACCAGCCACCTATTTAATGATGTCAGCCTGCTAAATGCCTCATCAGTACCCCGGGAGGGGAGGGGACCAGAGACTATTAATCGATGCCAACACATCTCTGTCTCTCTCTCTCTTTCTCACTGTCATTCTCTCTCTTTCTCCATCTCTCTCTCTCTTTCTCTCTCTGTCACTCTCTCTCTTTGTCTCTGTCCCTCTGTCTCTCCCTCTCAGGTCTAATCAAACCTGAATAAGCGCTGTGACTCTTTAAAATAAAAGCGCCGTCTCTGAATGTCGGTGCGATCATCAGACGCCCTGATCAATCAGGTCTGATCAAATCAGCAGACCTGATCGGAGCAATCAGAGCTTTAAAAGTTTAAAGAGTCACAGCTCTTCATTCACAGCAGCCTTTACCACAGACAGACTCAGCAGCATCTGTACATAATGAAAATGATGCACCAAGAAAAAAAACAAAAAAAAAAACAATAAATAAAATAAAATAAAGTTAAATGACTCTGTTTCTGATCCGCACCACACTGTGCAGTAGAGCAAAGAGGCACTTCCACAGAGGCAGAAAACAGCAGCTAGGGCGACATACTCAACAAAAATATAAACGCAACACTTTTGGTTTTGCTCCCATTTTGTATGAGATGAACTCAAAGATCTAAAACTTTTTCCACATACACAATATCACCATTTCTCTCAAATATTGTTCACAAACCAGAATAAATCTGTGATAGTGAGCACTTCTCCTTTGCTGAGATAATCCATCCCACCTCACAGGTGTGCCATATCAAGATGCTGATTAGACACCATGATTAGTGCACAGGTGTGCGTTAGACTGCCCACAATAAAAGGCCACTCTGAAAGGTGCAGTTTTATCACACAGCACAATGCCACAGATGTCGCAAGATTTGAGGGAGCGTGCAGTTGGCGTGCTGACAGCAGGAATGTCAACCAGAGCTGTTGCTCGTGTATTGAATGTTAATTTCTCTACCATAAGCTGTCTCCAAAGTCGTTCAGAGAATTTGGCAGTACATCCAACCAGCCTCACAACCGCAGACCACGTTTAACCACACCAGCCCAGGACCTCCACATCCAGCATGTTCACCTCCAAGATCGTCTGAGACGAGCCACTCGGACAGCTGCTGAAACAATCGGTTTGCATAACCAAAGAATTTCTGCACAAACTGTCAGAAACCGTCTCAGGGAAGCTCATCTGCATGCTCGTCGTCCTCATCAGGGTCTCAACCTGACTCCAGTTCGTCGTTGTAACCGACTTGAGTGGGCAAATGCTCACATTCGCTGGCATTTGGCACACTGGAGAGGTGTTCTCTTCACGGATGATGCGAAGGAGATGTGTTGCACTGCATGAGGCAAATGGTGGTCACACCAGATACTGACTGGTATCCCCCCCCCCCCCCCCCCAATAAAACAAAACTGCACCTTTCAGAGTGGCCTTTTATTGTGGGCAGTCTAAGGCACACCTGTGCACTAATCATGGTGTCTAATCAGCATCTTGATATGGCACACCTGTGAGGTGGGATGGATTATCTCAGCAAAGGAGAAGTGCTCACTGTCACAGATTTCGACTGGTTTGTGAACAATATTTGACGGAAATGGTGATATTGTGTATGTGGAAAAAGTTTTAGATCTTTGAGTTCATCTCATACAAAATGGGAGCAAAACCAAAAGTGTTGCGTTTATATTTTTGTTGAGTATATGTGTCAGTATCTAACTGTAAAAACCTCATGATACAGTCCACGGTTTCCCAAGTGCAGCAATGTGTTCTGCACCGCCGGCAGGAGTGAACTGAAAAAGAGCTGAATTGGTTTTAAATAGCGGCATGGGCAACACGCGACTGTGCGCACACATTAAAAAGTAAACACACGCAGCTGCAAGCAAATCTATGAATGCAATGAACATGGAAAAAAGCTGATTACGCATGCATTTCAGGTGTACTTAAACGAAACACAATGCTGCAATACGAACCTCTACATTGGCACCAGTGTGAAAGGGGCTTTAAGCACCCTTTCACACTGGCGTATTCGTAGAGCTGCGTATTGTGGCATATCATCTACCCCGAGTTGAGCAGCTCTACATCCACTTTTTGCAGCTCTACGTTGAGGTTTTGCTCTCTACGCAGCAGTATGTTGAGGGCTATGTGCGTAGGATGGAAGAAATTAAACATGTTTAATTTTCTTCAGCGTAGAGCGCTGGACACATACAATACACAGTGTTAAGCAGGTCTGCACAGCACAGCATTACTGCATGCAAGTCTGTGCAACACCACGCTCCTGTACACATCCAAAAACTGAGTGCATGCATCCAGAGTGAAGCTGGAGAACATGATCACACAGCCCACAGCTGATCTAACTGATGGACGTGTGTGTGCTCAGAACAGGCAATTGAACCTCAACTCAGAAATCCAGAAACACAACAGAAACAGCATGTTGGTCGCTCTCTCTCTCTCTCTCTCTCTCTCTCTCCCTCTCTCTGTCGCACTCTCTCTGTGTCTGATCAAACCTGAATAAGTGCTGTGACTTTAAAATAAAAGTGCAGTCGCTGCATGTCGGTGCGATCATCAGACGGCCTGATCGATCAGGTCTGATCAAACCTGAATAAACGCTGAGACACTTTAAAATAAAAGCGCCGTCGCTGCATGTCGGTGCGATCATCAGAAGCCCTGATCGATCAGGTCTGATCAAACCTGAATAAGCTCTGTGACTCTTTAAAATAAAAGCGCCATCGCTGCATGTCGGTGCGATCATCAGACGCCCCGATCTTTTCAGTGAAACCCCTCTGACATATGATCTTATTCCGTCCACCAAGGACGGAATAAGATCACCTGCGTTTATTTGTCTGTCTGTTAGCAGGATTATGTCAAAACTACTGCACGGATTTTGACAAAATTTTCACCACAGATAGATATTAGGCCATTGGAAGAACCCATTACATTTTGGAGTTGATCCAGCTCTGGATCCGGATTCTGGATCAAGTTTCACTTTATATAAGCTTTGAAGGATTACATCAAAACTACTTGTACTTCACACATTCTCACCAAATTTGCACCACAGATAGATATTAGGGCATGGAAGACTCCACTGAATTTGGGAGGTGGGCCGGATCTGGATCCAGATTCTGCATCAAGAGTTCACTTTCAATAGGCTTTGAAGGATTATGTCAAAACTACTTAACGGATTGTCTCAAAATTTGCATCACAGACATTAGGGTATAGAAGACACCACTGAATTTTGGAGGTGATCTGGATACAGATCTAGATTCTGGCTCAGGATTTTACTTTATATAGGCTGTGAAGGATTACAGAAAAACTCACAGATTTTCACCAAATTTGCACCACAGATACATATTAGGCAGTGGTGGGCACAGAGAACCAAAAAATTAACTTCGATAACAGATAACTGAAAAGTTATCTTTGATAAAGATAAACCGATAAACCACCCAAAAATGTATCGGAAGTTACAGATAATCAATAACCGATAAATTCCGGTATTGTCTATGGGACATTTGCAGTTACTAAAGAGCTGAAATTGATTTTTAACACAAAGCAATAAAAGACTTAAAGAATAAGCAAGAATGTTTGATCATGCTGACCCCTGCAGAAAGCAGCACCCACGAAATCAACTCTTTACTAATCATAATCATTTTTCTTTCAACATTCTGCCCCTGCTGGAAGCTCTTGTTTACAACAACACTCCCACCACAGAGACACACCAAAAACAGGCATAAAGCCAGCTCTCTATCTTCAACACTCCGGTCAGGCGGAGGTCTTGAAAAATAAAGTCATACTAACTTATGCTTTTTTGAAAATACTGATAGAATAACTCCATTAATGTCAATTCTGTCATTTGTACAAAGTTAAAATATAACATATATCTTTTAATGTTGAATGTTTTGTAACAAACACAGACCGCAAAGCATTCTGGGTAAAAGTGCTAAACAGTGATTGGTTCAGTAATCCATTATGTAAACCAACACGTTAATGTGACGTGTGTCGTGTGTTGGTTTAAAGATAAATGTGCTTTTGTAAAATATTCCATTTTTATTTGTAAAAACAGGCATTTTTACGGAGCCCTGGAAGTGTCATCGCAATTGCATGTTTTTAAACGTTTATGATGTTGTAAAACGTTCACTCAATATTAGTAAGTAAGTAAGTAAATTTATTTATATAGTGCCTTTCACAGACATAAGGCCATGTACACACGTTGTCGGGTACTTGTAAAACCGAATATCTTACCCTTTCAGTTTTGGGAAAAAACTTCATCCACACTACGTCGTTTAAAAAAAAAATCCATCCACATCGAACCGTATAAATGTGTTATAATTAGTCTGTCAAACCTTTGGGTGGCGGTACTGATTAAAATTCTATCCAATCAGGAGCCTTATTCTCTTGTCGTCACTTCCAAAAAACTAAAAACATGGCGCCAACCTAGTTTGTGTGGACTGATAAGGAGTCGGAATTACTTCTAACCGTAGTTTTAGAATACAAAGTTAACATATCTGCACACAAAAAGCGCCTGGACAACAATGGACAATACCAACACTTTGAAAGCAGCCATGTACCCAGACGTTTAATACTGCCATGAACACTCCTGGCCAGTAGATGGCAGTAGCGGCCTTGAAATATGTCAAACAAAATTCCAGATAATCCGTGTCTGCTACATTTAAGATGCGTGGAATTTAACAAACGCAAATACACTAACGTCTATAAACCCAGAGAATATATTCACGAGAGTTTTAGGCACTAGAGTTTAATGCTGTTATCTGGACCCTGAACAGAGTGTCTGAAATGCATTTGTCCTGTCGTGAACATCTGAGATTACCTTATGCTACCCATAATGCATTGCTGCCTGGCACAGAATGTGCTCACAAAACCTTAAAAATTAGCACATTACTTTAAAACGAAAACATATATCTGATATTTTCACTTTATAAACTTCAGACATGACAATAATTTAAAATAACTTGTCTGAAATGAGTGGTTAAAATTTGAACCATAAGTTAAACATGTATGCCTCTGGATGACTTGGTGACATTGCAATTATATTAGCATCGTGTTAAAGTAAATTACTTTTGTTTTTGGTCACCAGTTCTCCTTTACTTACAGGCGATAGTGGTTTCTGATTGCAGAGGACAGAACAACATGCTTTTTAGGAAACTTTTAACAGGTAGGTCTCAACAGCTTTAACAGTTTTAAAAATGTTTTTCACTGTTCAGCTTAGTTTAGTACGTTATTGGTCTAAAAGTTATCGGACGGCAATTCATCGGAAGATAATTAGTCTGATGATGGTTTTTAAATTTATCTAAAAAGATAATCCGATAATGAAAACATTATCTTCGATAATTATCTGTTATCGGATTATCGGAAGTGTGCCCACCACTGATATTAGGGCATGAAAGACTCCACTGAATTTTTGAGGTGATCCGGAACCAGACTTTAAAATCAAGATTTCCCTTTATACTGTATAGGCTTTGAAGGATTTCGTCAAAACTACTTCACTGAGTCTCACCAAATTTACATCACAGAGAGATATTAAGGCATGGAAGACTTCACTGAATTTTAGAGGTGATCCAAATCCGGAATCTGACTCAGGATGTCACTTTATAGGCTTTGAAGTATTACATCAAAACTACTTCACAAATTCTCGCCAAATTTGCATGACAGATATGTATTCAGCCATGGAAGACTCCATTAAATTTTGGAGGTGATCCGGTTCCAGATTCTGGATCAAGTTTCACTTTATAGGTTTTGAAGGATTACATCAAAACTCAGTCATAGATTCTCACCAAATTTACACCACACATAGATATTATGGCATGGAAGCCTCTACTGAATTTAGGAGGTGATCCGGATCCAGATCTAGATTCAAGATTTCAATTCAAATGATTTAATTTATATTGTGCAAAATCACAACAAAGTTGCCTCAAGGCGCTTCACACAAGTAAGGTCTAACCTTACCAACCCCTATTGCAAGCACACAGGCAACAGTGGGAAGGGAAAACTCCCTCTGATGATTTGAGGGAGAAACCTCAAGCAGACCAAACTCAAAGAGATGAAACTTTGCTTGTGCCATGCTACCGACACAATTAACAATACGAATATACAGGAAATTATAAAGATTTCACTGTATATAGGCTTTGAACAATTACATCAAAATTATGTCACGGATTCTCAACAAATCTGCACCACTGATAGATATTAGGGTAATGGAAGACTCCACTGAATTCTGGAGGTGGCTCAGGATTTCACTTCATACAGGCTTTGAAGGATTACGCCTGTTCATCCAGGCCCGAGGCGTCAGCTAGATCTGAGGCTAACAGCGGCTACGTCCGAGGCTAGCAGCGGCTACGTTCGAGGCTAGCAGCGGCTACATCCGAGGCTAGCAGCGGCTACATCCGTGGCTGGCAGCGGAGGCATCGGTGGAGGCGGTTCATCCAGGCCGAGGCATCGGTGGCGGCGATACATCCAGGCCCGAGGCGTCGGCTACATCCGAGGTTAACAGCGGCTACGTCCGAGGCTAGCAGCGGAGGCATCGGTGGAGGCGGTTCATTCAGGCCCGAGGCATCGGTGGCGGCGATACATCCAGGCCCGAGGCGTCGGCTACATCCGCGGCTAGCAGCGGCTACATCCAGGGCTGGCGGCGGCTACGACCGTGGCTGGGGCGGCTGTGAACGAGGTTAGCAACGGGGAGGGTTGGGGTGCGGCTACCGGACCTGTGGTGGTGGAGGCTACTGGTGAGAATTGTTTTTGTAATCAATAGTGGCCATACTGAGCCACGACAGTCGGCATGGCATCACCCAGGAAAACAGATAAACTCGAGGAAGATATAGAGGAGATAAAGACCTCATTAAACCATATATCAAAAGACATGTCTAATCTAGACAAACTGATGGTGGAAATTAAAGAACTCCAAAATCTGGTTAAAGAGAAGGACAAGATCATTAAGAAACTTGAGCAACGTGTAGATGAACTTGAACAATTTACTAGAAAAGATGACGTTATAATATCTGGACTAGAAACAAGGCATCGGACATATGCAAGGGTGGTGGATTCTGGTGTAGCCAGTGGGGAGGATGCACCACCTGAAGAAAGACAATCATTGGAACAACAAGTTACAAACTTTTTATATCAAAAAGGTGTTGTCATCCATCAAGATACAATATCAGACTGTTATACTATTCCAACTAAAGATAGAAAAAATAAACTATCTAACATTGTTATACGATTTACAAGCAGAAAATATAAATATGAGTTATTAAGACAGGCAAAGAATTTGAAAGGAACGAGTGTCTATATAAATGAGCATCTAACAAAAAAAAATGCAGATATTGCTAGGGAAGCAAGACTACTAAGAAAACAGAAACATATTGTTGCTACATGGGTCTGGAATTGTAAGGTGTGGATTAGAGTGAAAGAAGGAACAAACGGTATACAAATCAAAAACATGGAGGACCTTACGAAATACAGACCTGAATAGACAATCAAATATAACATCTGTTGGTAAGTGGACCAACAAAAAATCAGATCAAACATGGAAACAGAGGATAAAATATATGACATAGACACTAATATTGATGAAAGTATATTTGACTTAAAAACGATTGGTTGTGAGTATTATACAGTAGAACAGCTGAATAGTGAAAAAATTGCAGAAGATACCCTGTCACTCATACATATAAACAGTCGAAGCTTGTATTGTAAAATGTCACAAATAAAAGATTATTTAAATCAGTTTAAAAATAGATTTAGTATTGTTGCAATCACTGAATCTTGGCTTAAAGATGATCTCATGGATGAAGTTCAAATGGAGGGATATGAGCTGTATTTTGTAAACAGAAGATATAAAAAAGGCGGTGGTATTGCTCTGTATACAAAAACAGATCTGATGTGTACAATTGTTGAAGAAATGACAATTATGAATGATGTCATAGAAATTGTAACAGTGGAACTTGTACATGAAACATCTAAGAATATTTTAGTTAGTTGTGTATACAGAGCACCAGATTCTTGTGTTGTGAAATTTACAGATAAAATAATTGAATTATTCCATCAAATTAAAAACAAAACACTTTTTATGTGTGGGGACTTTAATATTAACATAGAAAGCTCCAGCTGCCAAAGATCAAGTGATTTTGTGAATACAATGTATAGTTTGGGGTTATTCCCCTTGATAACAAAACCAACCAGAATTACATCGCAAAGTGCAACGGTAATTGATAATATATTTACAAACAGAACAGATGAAATTATCAAGAATGGGATCTTCATGACAGATATTAGCGACCATTTACCAATTTTTTCAATATTTAAATATAAAAATAGGTACAACAAAAAAACTGATATAAACTTTAAAAGAGATAAGTCAGTAAAAGCCTTAGAGGCATTAAAATATGACCTTAAAAATCAAAACTGGGAAGAAGTTTATGTCAGTGATGTTAATGTAGCATATAACTCATTTATGAAAATATTGATGAAATCATACAATAAAAATTGTAAATTTATTGAAATTAGTAAGAAAAGAGTAAATAAACCATGGCTGACAAAGGGAATAAAAAATGCTTGTGCAAAGAAAAACTATTTATACAGGTGCTTTTTAAAATTGCAAACAAAGGAATCAGAACATAAATACAAAAAATATAAAAATAAACTATTAACAATAATTAGGAAACAAAAAAAAGATTATTACAGTGAAAAACTAAATAAGAGTAAAGATAATATGAGGGTAACATGGGGAATTATAAAAAGCGTGATTGATAGTGATGGAACGAAAGAAACTATTCCAAATTACTTTGTTAAGGAAAATAAAGAGATATATGATATAAAAGAAGTTGCAAATGGGTTTAATGATTATTTTTCAAATGTAGGGTCAAGTCTGGTGGGAAATAAACCAATAATAGAAGATAAATTATGTACATTGGTAAATACGGTCAATAGTATTTTCCTGGACAATGTGGAAAAAGATGAAATAAGAAATATTGTAAAAAACTGTGTAAGCAAAAGATCAACTGACCATGAAGATTTAGACATGATGACTGTAAAAAGTATAATAGAAATTGTTATTGAACCATTTACTTATATTTGTAATCTGTCTCTGTCAACTGGGGTTTTTCCAGATGAAATGAAAATTGCTAAGGTAGTCCCATTATATAAAAATGGAGACAAACATAATTTTTCTAATTACAGGCCAGTATCATTGCTTCCACAGTTTTCTAAAATTATGGAAAAAGTTTTTGTAACAAGATTGGATAAATTTATTGAGAAACATCATATTTTAAATAATGCTCAGTATGGATTCAGAACAAAACATTCGACAGCTATGGCAATTATGGAACTAATAGAGAAAATATCAACAACAATAGATAATAAGGATTATTTTGTAAGTATTTTTATTGACCTGAAAAAGGCTTTTGATGTTATAGACCACTCAAGATTGCTCCACAAGTTACAACAATATGGAATAAGAGGTGTTGCACATCAGTGGGTAAAAAGCTACTTAGAAAATAGAAAACAGTTTGTTCAGATAAATAATACCAAATCAGAATTGTGTAACATTATTTATGGAGTACCACAAGGATCGGTACTTGGACCCAAACTGTTTATTTTGTATATCAATGATTTTGTGAATGTATCCAATGTGCTTGGCAGCATTTTATTTGCTGATGATACAACGCTGTTTTACTCTGGATCAGATATACAGGAAGTAGCACAAGTGATAAATACAGAGTTGGAAAAAGTTAAACATTGGTTTGATATAAACAGATTGTCACTAAATATTAATAAGACAAATTTCATATTGTTTAATGATAGAGCGAAAGAAAATAATGTGTCATTACAAATAGATGGAATGGATATACAAAGGGTAAAAGAAATGAAATTTTTAGGAGTCATGATTGATGAAGATCTTACATGGAAGTCACACATAAATTACATAAAAGGAAAAATAGCGAAAGCCATTGCTGTTTTGCATAAAGTAAAATATTCATTAAATAGTTATGGTTTATTAACATTGTACAATTCATTGATTGTCCCATATTTAACTTACTGTGTAGAAATCTGGGGATCAACATATACAACCTATATACAACCTTTATTTATTTTGCAGAAAAGAGCTTTAAAAGTGATTAGTAACAGTGGTTTTAGAGATTCATCTAATCCATTGTTTATTAAGTATAGGATACTTAAATTTCATGATTTAGTTGATTTGAAAATATTACAAACGATGTACCAAGTTAATAAAAATACTTTACCAACAAACATTCAAAATATGTTTGAAAAAAGAGTAAGTAGTTATAAATTGAAAGGAATAGAAGTCTTTAAAAAACCAAGATTTAGAACCAAAGTAAAGGAAAGGAGTATTGCAGTAAATGGTGTCAAATTATGGAACAATCTTAATAAAGAAATTAAAGAATTAAGGTCGCTTAAATTATTTTAAAAAACATATTAAATTAGATGTATTAAGTAAGTATGAAACTATGAAGTAAGTCAGTGGGCTGCAAGAAAGTCAAAAAAAAAAAAAAAGTAAACTGTTAATAATGTTTGGAGTGTCTTAAGTTTAAATGTAACCTGTCAGTGATGTAATCTATTAATTAATGGTCATAATTATGAAATGGGTCAGTGGTATGTGACAAGTTAAAGAAATGCAATCTGTTAAATAATGTTGACTATGATGCTGTATATTGAAAGATTGTATTGTTAAAAGGGGCAGAAATCATAAGACTTGTTCTTCTTTCTGCTCCTTTTCATTCTGGTATTGTGGTGCTTTTGTTTTTTGCTTTTCTGTTTTTCTTTTAAATGAATGAAATAAATATTAAAGAAAAAAAAAAACGAAAAAAAAAAAAAAACTACTTCATGGATTCTCATCAAATTTTCACCACAGATCCATATTATGTTACAGAAGACTCCATTAAATTTTGGAGGTGATCTGGATCTGGATTCTGGATCAAGTTTCACTTTAAAGGCTTTGAAGGATTAAATCAAAACTATGTTACAGATTCTCAACAAATTTGCACCACGGATAGATGTTAGGGTATGGAAGGCTCCACTGAATTTTGGAGGTGGCCCAGGATTTTACTTTATATAGGCTTTGAAGGATTATATCAAATCTACTTCACAGATTTGCACCAAATTTGCACCACAGATACATATTAGGTCATGGAAGACTCCATTAAATTTTGGAGGTGATCCGGATCTGGATACTAAATTAAGTTTCACTTTATAAGCTTTGAAGGATTATATCAAAATTATGTCATGGATTCTCAACAAATTTGCACTACAGATAGATATTAGGGCATGGAAGACTCCACTGAATTGTGGGGGTGATCTGGATCTGGACTGGTGAACGTCAGAAATCTCTGATTGGTCCTGTTGCTTGTGAAATCAAATTGCATGTAATGAATCACAAATAAATGTTTACATTTGACAAAATGTGAATTTTTAACTGCTTACCTCATCAGTGTGATAGTTGTGTGGTTCCACCATCAGATGGCCCATATAATATTTATGTTCTTTTTTCAGGCCGCTGACTGCACCTGGTGAAAGTCTCTTTCCACCTGTGTACAAATGGTCTCAGAGTGAAATCTTGGCAAATCTCATTATATTTCCGGGAGAAAACACTGTATTTCAAATATATGTACACCCAGAAATGGATGGGCACCTTTAAATAGACTGTACTATAACACACATCTTGAAAAATTAGCACACAGCATATCAGTGAAAGGATGAAGCTCTTCAGTCACCTTTTATGTGACCATATATCTGATGCCATCACAACTCACACCAGCTGCCATGCACTGTGGACACATGACAAACAAAGCAAATCATTTAAAATAGCCAAACTCTTGAAAGATAAACATGACTGATTTACTTTTTGGTGAAAGAGGAGTACTTGTTTCTCGGTGCAATAATACCTACGACACTATTTTAACGGTGAATGTTAAACACACTTGCACAAAGGTTACATCTGGTGTGTGTCCCAACACACTTTGCTCATTGAGAGGCAAGAAAGTGGTGCTGAATGCAAAAGGATTAGATTTCCAGTAATCATTACTCATCAGCAAGTTATAGCTTGAACATGACATCAATCAGTGTGGCACCTGTCCTTCTATTTAAACTACAGTCAGCCAGGTACACAGTGCCGGGGCATCCAGGAGCCAGACACAAGATTTGTGGTTCTTTAAGGATCAACTCAAAGCTGTCAGAGTACACAGGACAATAAAGCTTTTGGAGGTGAAGCAGGTTTGCACTTTTTGCTGTGCTGTTTACTCTTAGTTTAATAGTCTTTACAGTATCAATACCATAATCATCACCCCATCCCCGTCAGGTTTGACAATGGGGGACCATCTGGGGCTGTTGGCTCCATTTTTCAGTACAGGCTGTGAGCTGTGCTTCTGAGGAGACTTGTCCCTGTCACACGTTCTGATACATTTTTGTTTTTTTTTTCAGTTTTTCTGTTGGTATCAGATTGAGCTGCCAATGACAAAACATTGGAGGTCGTCTTTCAGTCATTTTGAAAGGTCTGCCTCAGCACTGTGTGCCGTAAATACGTGACTGACGGGTGTGGCTGTGTGTGCGAGCGGACCGAGTGGAATTGGCATTCTGAAGCCACTGAAGTGTATATGACTGTTACATTCTTTAATTGCTGCACATTAGATGTGGTGACAAAAGAAAAACGTCACCTGTATGGCCAAACCACAGCAGTCCAACACACCCACTGTACTTAAAGTGGTATTGTTTTGTTTGAGGTTCCTGGGTGCTGGGTTCAAAAATGACAGCTGCATGGGGTGGAAAGTAGCAGTGACACTTGGTACCAGATGTAAGATTAAGCATCTAAAGTGTTTGTTCAAACTGATGACATGACAGCTGATTCAAATGCTATGAAAGCTTCAGGTATTACTAAAATTAAAGTGATTAACTTGCTCCATTATTGTTCTCAAAGCCAAATGTGAATAGCAGCAGAATAAAGAAATGTGCCAGGCACCTAGGTGGCTCTGTCCCTTCTTCTTTCTTCCTCTTTTTCTCTCTCTTCTTTCTGTTGTTGTTGTTTTTTTTTTATATTTAGGAGTACCTTAGTATACACTAGTAGAGTTCCACCTTAGATTTGGAATGTATAATAGAAGATATACATTACTGAATTTTCATGTATGTATTAAAAGTGTATGTTTAAAACTTTAAAACACACACACACACACACACACAGAGAGAACTTGTATCCAATAAGAAGAGAATCCCAGGGGTGAACACTGATGAGAAATTGGAAGGATAAAAGGCTTTTATTCTGGACAACCCAAATAAAGCAGGGAGGCTCAGTAGACCACTAGAAGAGTTGGCAGGTGGAAGGCATCAAGTGGGGACTTGACCGTGACTGCAAAGAACGGATGAATAGGTTTTGACCAAAGATTCCTCACAGGCTTTTAAAAACAGAATCAATTCTTTACACCAACACAACTTTAATTAATCCTTCCAATCCCACTCAACTTTTCACTGCAGTTGGACTTACTTTATCTGACATGAGTTCCCCAATCAGTAGGATGGGTACGTAGTCAATGTACAGGCCTGGGTCACTGCCAGCAGGTTGGACAAAAACACACAAATCATTCAAAGCTCAGAGTCAGAACAAACAGGATGAAAGTGGAGGGTAGGTGGCAGACAGGACAAAACGTTTTTGGTTTGGAACCAGGAAAATGGAATTAACTACACACACAAGTTCACCACACTGATGTGAGACAAATTGGCAGATCACAGGCATTCAGTGTCGGTTTTCGGCCTTGCCGCTTACGTGTAGAAACTTCTCCAGATTCTCTGAATATTCTGATTATATTATGGACTGTAGATGATGGAATCCCTAAATTCCTTGCAACTGAACGTTGAGAAACATTGTTCTTAAAGTGTCCCTGCCATGCCATGACGTTTTCACATATTCTTGAAGAATATCCATCCATCCATCAATCCTTTTTCTTCCGCTTTATCCAGAGTCGGGTCGCAGGGGCAGCAGCTCAAGCAAAGCCGCCCAGACCTCACGATCCACACACACCTCCCCCAGCTCCTCCGGGGGAACCCCAAGGCGTTCCCAAGCCAGCCGAGAGATGTAATCCTTCCAGCGTGTCCTGGGTCTTCCCCAGGGCCTCCTCCCAATGGGATGTGCCTGGATGTTCTTGAAGAATAAAAAAAGCTTTTTCCACATGTTGCCTTTTTTTTTTTTTTTTTTTTTTTTACCATAAAATTATACTGAACGAGGATTTAGACATTTTGTTACCCATATGAGAATTTGTTTTTACTGCCTCCGAGCTTGACCTACTTTATCGCTGCGACGGATGTGACATCCTGTGAGTAAAGGTGTCGAAGGAAGGCTCTGTTTACCAATACGGCAGACACAGACAGCAAAGGCATAGTGAGCGATTATAGCAAAGATTTAATCAATCAATCAATCAACTTTTTTCTTATATAGCGCCAAATCACAACAAACAGTTGCCCCAAGGCGCTCCACATTGCAAGGCAAGGCCATACAACAACCATGAAAAACCCCAACGGTCAAAACGACCCCCTATGAGCAAGCACCCGGCCACAGTGGGAAGGAAAAACCCCCTTTCAACAGGAAGAAACCTCCAGCAGAACCAGGCTCAGGGAGGGGCAGTCTTCTGCTGAGACTGGTTGGGGCTGAGGGAAAGAACCAGGAAAAAGAGATCGATCACTAATGATTAAATGCAGAGTGATGCATACGGAGCAAAAAGAGAAAGAAACAGTGCATCATGGGAACCCCCCCACAGTCTACGTCTAAAGCAACATAACCAAGGGATGGTCCAGGGTCACCCGATCCAGCCCTAACTATAAGCCTTAGCGAAAAGGAAAGTTTTAAGCCTAATCTTAAAAGTAGAGAGGGTATCTGTCTCCCTGATCTGAATTGGGAGCTGGTTCCACAGGAGAGGAGCCTGAAAGCTGAAGGCTCTGCCTCCCATTCTACTCTTACAAACCCTAGGAACTACAAGTAAGCCCGCAGTCTGAGAGCGAAGCGCTCTAATGGGGTAATATGGTACTACGAGGTCCCTAAGATAAGATGGGACCTGATTATTCAAAACCTTATAAGTAAGAAGAAGAATTTTAAATTCTATTCTAGCATTAACAAGAAGCCAATGAAGGGAGGCCAACACGGGTGAGATATGCTCTCTCCTGCTAGTCCCCGTCAGTACTCTAGCTGCAGCATTCTGAACCAACTGAAGGCTTTTTAGGGAACTTTTAGGACAACCTGATAATAATGAATTACAATAGTCCAGCCTAGAGGAAACAAATGCATGAATTAATTTTTCAGCATCACTCTCAGACAAGACCTTTCTGATTTTAGAGATATTGCGTAAATGCAAAAAGGCAGTCCTACATATTTGTTTAATATGCGCTTTGAATGACATATCCTGATCAAAAATAACTCCAAGATTTCTCACAGTATTACTAGAGATCAGGGAAATGCCATCAATCAATCAATCAATCAATTTTTTTATATAGCGCCAAATCACAACAAACAGTTGCCCCAAGGCGCTTTATATTGTAAGGCAAGGCCATACAATAATTATGTAAAACCCCAACGGTCAAAACGACCCCCTGTGAGCAAGCACTTGGCTACAGTGGGAAGGAAAAACTCCTTTTAACAGGAAGAAACCTCCAGCAGAACCAGGCTCAGGGAGGGGCAGTCTTCTGCTGGGACTGGTTGGGGCTGAGGGAGAGAACCAAGAATAAGACATGCTGTGGAGGGGAGCAGAGATCGATCACTAATGATTAAATGCAGAGTGGTGCATACAGAGCAAAAGAGAAAGAAACAGTGCATCATGGGAACCCCCCAGCAGTCTACGTCTATAGCAGCATAACTAAGGGATGGTTCAGGGTCACCTGATCCAGCCCTAACTATAAGCTTTAGCAAAAAGGAAAGTTTTAAGCCTAATCTTAAAAGTAGAGAGGGTGTCTGTCTCCCTGATCTGAATTGGGAGCTGGTTCCACAGGAGAGGAGCCTGAAAGCTGAAGGCTCTGCCTCCCATTCTACTCTTACAAACCCTAGGAACTACAAGTAAGCCTGCAGTCTGAGAGCGAAGCGCTCTATTGGGGTGATATGGTACTACGAGGTCCCTAAGATAAGATGGGACCTGATTATTCAAAACCTTATAAGTAAGAAGAAGAATTTTAAATTCTATTCTAGAATTAACAGGAAGCCAATGAAGAGAGGCCAATATGGGTGAGATATGCTCTCTCCTTCTAGTCCCCGTCAGTACTCTAGCTGCAGCATTTTGAATTAACTGAAGGCTTTTTAGGGAACTTTTAGGACAACCTGATAATAATGAATTACAACAGTCCAGCCTAGAGGAAATAAATGCATGAATTAGTTTTTCAGCATCACTCTGAGACAAGACCTTTCTGATTTTAGAGATATTGCGTAAATGCAAAAAAGCAGTCCTACATATTTGTTTAATATGCGCTTTGAATGACATATCCTGATCAAAAATGACTCCAAGATTTCTCACAGTATTACTAGAGGTCAGGGTAATGCCATCCAGAGTAAGGATCTGGTTAGACACCATGTTTCTAAGATTTGTGGGGCCAAGTACAATAACTTCAGTTTTATCTGAGTTTAAAAGCAGGAAATTAGAGGTCATCCATGTCTTTATGTCTGTAAGACAATCCTGCAGTTTAGCTAATTGGTGTGTGTCCTCTGGCTTCATGGATAGATAAAGCTGGGTATCATCTGCGTAACAATGAAAATTTAAGCAATACCGTCTAATAATACTGCCTAAGGGAAGCATGTATAAAGTAAATAAAATTGGTCCTAGCACAGAACCTTGTGGAACTCCATAATTAACTTTAGTCTGTGAAGAAGATTCCCCATTTACATGAACAAATTGTAATCTATTAGACAAATATGATTCAAACCACCGCAGCGCAGTGCCTTTAATACCTATGGCATGCTCTAATCTCTGTAATAAAATTTTATGGTCAACAGTATCAAAAGCAGCACTGAGGTCTAACAGAACAAGCACAGAGATGAGTCCACTGTCCGAGGCCATAAGAAGATCATTTGTAACCTTCACTAATGCTGTTTCTGTACTATGATGAATTCTAAAACCTGACTGAAACTCTTCAAATAGACCATTCCTCTGCAGATGATCAGTTAGCTGTTTTACAACTACCCTCTCAAGAATCTTTGAGAGAAAAGGAAGGTTGGAGATTGGCCTATAATTAGCTAAGATAGCTGGGTCAAGTGATGGCTTTTTAAGTAATGGTTTAATTACTGCCACCTTAAAAGCCTGTGGTACATAGCCAACTAACAAAGATAGATTGATCATATTTAAGATCGAAGCATTAAATAATGGTAGGGCTTCCTTGAGCAGCCTGGTAGGAATGGGGTCTAATAAACATGTTGATGGTTTGGATGAAGTAACTAATGAGAATAACTCAGACAGAACAATCGGAGAGAAAGAGTCTAACCAAATACCGGCATCACTGAAAGCAGCCAAAGATAACGATACGTCTTTGGGATGGTTAGGAGTAATTTTTTCTCTAATAGTTAAAATTTTGTTAGCAAAGAAAGTCATGAAGTCATTACTAGTTAAAGTTAATGGAATACTCAGCTCAATAGAGCTCTGACTCTTTGTCAGCCTGGCTACAGTGCTGAAAAGAAACCTGGGGTTGTTCTTATTTTCTTCAATTAGTGATGAGTAGAAAGATGTCCTAGCTTTACGGAGGGCTTTTTTATAGAGCAACAGACTCTTTTTCCAGGCTAAGTGAAGATCTTCTAAATTAGTGAGACGCCATTTCCTCTCCAACTTACGGGTTATCTGCTTTAAGCTACGAGTTTGTGAGTTATACCACGGAGTCAGACACTTCTGATTTAAAGCTCTCTTTTTCAGAGGAGCTACAGCATCCAAAGTTGTCTTCAATGAGGATGTAAAACTATTGACGAGATACTCTATCTCCCTTACAGAGTTTAGGTAGCTACTCTGCACTGTGTTGGTATATGGCATTAGAGAACATAAAGAAGGAATCATATCCTTAAACCTAGTTACAGCGCTTTCTGAAAGACTTCTAGTGTAATGAAACTTATTCCCCACTGCTGGGTAGTCCATCAGAGTAAATGTAAATGTTATTAAGAAATGATCAGACAGAAGGGAGTTTTCAGGGAATACTGAAAATACATCCAGAGTAACGATCTGGTTAGACACCATGCTTCTAAGATTTGTGGGGCCAAGTACAATAACTTCAGTTTTATCTGAGTTTAAAAGCAGGAAATTAGAGGTCATCCATGTCTTTATGTCTGTAAGACAATCCTGCAGTTTAGCTAATTGGTGTGTATCCTCTGGCTTCATGGATAGATAAAGCTGGGTATCATCTGCGTAACAATGAAAATTTAAGCAATACCGTCTAATAATACTGCCCAAGAGAAGCATGTATAAAGTGAATAAAATTGGTCCTAGCACAGAACCTTGTGGAACTCCATAATTAACTTTAGTCTGTGAAGAAGATTCCCCATTTACATGAACAAACTGTAATCTATTAGACAAATATGATTCAAACCACCGCAGCGCAATGCCTTTAATACCTATGACATGCTCTAATCTCTGTAATAAAATTTCATGGTCAACAGTATCAAAAGCAGCACTGAGGTCCAACAGAACAAGCACAGAGATAAGTCCACTGTCCGAAGCCATAAGAAGATCATTTGTAACCTTCACTAATGCTGTTTCTGTACTATTTAAGTGACATATAGATTGTTTATGAAGAATGAGGACGTTTCTGATGAACAAAGTGACGGTGAAAATAATGAGGGGCTCCAGCCATATATGTTCGAGCCATACGAGACAGAAGATGAGGATGAAGTGGAGGTGTCAGGGGATGACAACAACAATGCTGAGGAGGAGGATATAAGCCAATTACAAAACACAGAATGATTTGTTCACTCAGCACCTTCTCTTATAAATGATCATTTATTCCTGGCAGTTCCACCTGCATTTTGATCACTTTGGACCTGGACTGTGGTGTGTTTGTATGTGTATGAAAAAATTATTTCAGCAGCACAGCGTACTTAAATTCAGGAGTCTGTTCTAAAATCACTGAAAATAAAGTTTCTGTACATTCTGTATATATTTAATCATTTCTAAGTCAGTTTCTTGTGATTGCTAATTCTTCACATTTTATTCAAAGCAAATGATTGCTAATCTTTATCTGAAAAGCTGTAGACCCACATGGGATGGGGGAAAAAGATTTCTAAATAAAAGAAAATTTTACTTCTATATCTGTTGTCAACTTTTAACAAGCATAATATTCTAGAAAAAAAGTTTATGCTAAATGGAGACTTTCCTGTCTAAAATACAGAACATCTGCAATTAAATTGCATCACATCTAATCTACTTTGAATGAACAGAAGTCTGAAAAACAAACAGGCTATATTTATTAATGTAAATTATTAATAAGGTGTACTTTTTTCTTGTATTATCCACTGTTTGTTGTATATTAAGTGGTTTGCATGATATTAGCATAACCTAAAGTGATCTTTTGTAACTGCCAGTAAATGCTGTTATTGTGTAACTACTGTGTACCTGCTGAGTATGTGTGAAAAAAAAAAACTGTGTAGACAGACTGTGGGAAACTGATAAATGGGTCAGACATTCCGTGGCTAAAATGAAACACGGTTGAATGCACAAAACAACTCCTTTTTAGGTAATTATCCTGAAGGACACCACGTGTCAAGCACAGAAGACTGCACTGTGCGCAGCACGAGAAGTGTACGAATCAAGAAAGAATACAACATCTTAGCGTAGTGACGCAATGTTTAGACAGAAATTCAGATAGATTCAGGTAGATGAGGTTCCTGCTCAGAGCCCGATTGCAAGGGCAAACTAAGCATGAGCCCAGAGACTGGCTCATTCTCTGTATTAACTCTCTGGGGTCCAAGGGCATTTTTTGGACAGTTCACTCGCCTTTTATTATTGCTGTTAAAAGCTCAATCCCACAATCAACTAGCATGTCTATTTTTTCAGGACAACCTGTACTTTCAGAATATATATATATATATATATATATATATATATATATATATATATATATATGCTATAGCATATATATATATATGCTATAGTTGTGTTTTATAAGTGTAATAAAGCTTTACAATCAGAAATAAAGGAAAAAAAGCAGAAATAATTTTGACACACATTTATTCAAAACACACAGCAAACTATAACAAACAACTATTTTAACACTTTATGAAGGTTGTTTGGGGTCTTGTTTAAAAAAATTTACAAAAATAAAGGTTTTAAAATAAACACAAATAGACACTTTGAACAATACATATACTCAACAAAAATATAAACGCAACACTTTTGGTTTTGCTCCCATTTTGTATGAGATGAACTCAAAGATCTAAAACTTTTTCCACATACACAATATCACCATTTCCCTCAAATATTGTTCACAAACCAGTCTAAATCTGTGATAGTGAGCACTTCTCCTTTGCTGAGATAATCCATCCCACCTCACAGGTGTGCCATATCAAGATGCTGATTAGACACCATGATTAGTGCACAGGTGTGCCTTAGACTGCCCACAATAAAAGGCCACTCTGAAAGGTGCAGTTTTATCACACAGCACAATGCCACAGATGTCGCAAGATTTGAGGGAACGTACAATTGGCATGCTGACAGCAGGAATGTCACAGAGCTGTTGCTCGTGTATTGAATGTTAATTTCTCTACCATAAGCCGTCTCCAAAGGTGTTTCAGAGAATTTGGCAGTACATCCAACCAGCCTCACAACCACAGACCACGTGTAACCACACCAGCCCAGGACCTCCACATCCAGCATGTTCACCTCCAAGATTGTCTGAGACCAGCCACTCAGACAGTTGCTGAAACAATCAGTTTACATAACCAAAGAATTTCTGCACAAACTGTCAGAAACCGTCTCAGGGAAGCTCATCTGCATGCTCGTCGTCCTCATCGGGGCCTCGACCTGACTCCAGTTCGTCGTCGTAACCGACTTGAGTGGGCAAATGCTCACATTCGCTGGCGTTTGGCACGTTGGAGAGGTGTTCTCTTCACGGATGAATCCCGGTTCACACTGTCCAGGGCAGATGGCAGACAGCGTGTGTGGCGTCGTGTGGGTGAGCGGTTTTCTGATGTCAATGTTGTGGATCGAGTGGCCCATGGTGGCGGTGGGGTTATGGTATGGGCAGGCGTCTGTTATGGACAAAGAACACAGGTGCATTTTATTGATGGCATTTTGAATGCACAGAGATATCGTGACGAGCTCCTGAGGCCCATTGTTGTGCCATACATCCCAGAACATCACGTCATGTTGCAGCAGGATAATGCACTGCCCCATGTTGCAAGGATCTGTACATAATTCTTGGAAGCTGAAAATGTCCCAGTTCTTGCATGGCCGGCATACTCACCGGACATGTCACCCATTGAGCATGTTTGGGATGCTCTGGACCGGCATATACGACAGCGTGTACCAGTTCCTGCCAATATCCAGCAACTTCGCACAGCCATTGAAGAGGAGTGGACCAACATTCCACAGGCCACAATTGACAACCTGATCAACTCTATGCGAAGGAGATGTGTTGCACTGCATGAGGCAAAAGGTGGTCACACCAGATACTGACTGGTATCCCCCCCCCAATAAAACAAAACTGCACCTTTCAGAGTGGCCTTTTATTGTGGACAGTCTAAAGCACACCTGTGCACTAATCATGGTGTCTAATCAACATCTTGATATGGCACACCTGTGAGGTGGGATGGATTATCTCAGCAAAGGAGAAGTGCTCACTATCACAGATTTAGACTCGTTTGTGAACAATATTTGAGGGAAATGGTGATATTGTGTATGTGGAAAAAGTTTTAGATCTTTGAGTTCATCTCATACAAAATGGGAGCAAAACCAAAAGTGTTGCGTTTAAAATGGTCTATGCGTTTTGTTTGTCTTTATGCCATATCTCAAAGCAATTTCTGTCTGCTATTACACAAAGGCTTACAACACAAACTTTTTATTTCCATGGAGTTTGACTCTCTCTTGGAATGTGTTCCTGCAGTGTAAACAGCCTTTCCTCAAAGTCTGAGGCTCTTTTCACACCCCTCCCCCCCATTCAATTCATATGCATAAATGGCACTTTACGAGTGAGAGAGGATTATTCAACAATTCCTGGCTACGTAGTGAGTTATTTCTCCCAGTGACAATCTTTGGTGGACCACGTGAGGTTGTATGAGGCCTTCTTACGCTGATCACCTTCATCCATATGCGCAACGCTGCGCTTTTACACATGGAGCCAGCAGCCAGGGGACTCTTCAAACAGCATTCACATGCCAGAGCGTAACACAATCCTTCTACAAACAATCTTTGGGATACCATGTGAGACTGCTCTGCCCTATGATTGGATATTGGAAAACCATGTGGCGGTGAACCAATTCCGATTGGACACTCACATTGTGCACGTCATCACAAAGCTTCTATGAGGAGTACAAAGATGGTGGATGGCTGGCTCAAAAGTCCGCGGAGTTAAGTTTTCAGCAAAAAAAAGGGTAAGTTTCTATCTTATATCATTAAAAAGTTATTTGTAATTTAGTCAAACTTGGTCTCAGCCATCGTATACGACGGCGTCGGCACCAGAGGGTTGAAGGCGAGATCAATCTGAGAACTGGTCTAGTCCTGGTCATCTTTCCCCCTCTCATCAACGGACACGCGGGGTGTGACCGAGGTAAATTGTTAAACAATTTCATGTTGATGTTTTGGGTTTACAATTGTGTGATTGTTGTAAAAGGTCTGCTCCAGCAGTGAAATTGTTGAACAATTTCATTTTTATGTTTTGGGTTTACAGCTGTGAGACTGTTGTAAAAGGTCCGCTCCAACAAATTCTGTTCAGATTTGTTGTAATCTGTTAGTGGACACTTCGCTGATATCATGTCTGGCAGGTGTAGCATATCAAGATGCTGGTTAAACAGCATGATTACTGACTTGCACTGCTGATAAAAGCCAATCTAAAATGTGCAGTTTTATCATACAACACAATGTCACAGGTTTTTGTTTGCATGCACCTTCATCTGTCATCAGTTTTCCATCTCAGTGGGTGAGGACCAGTGCTGTTGTTGAGTCCACCTCCACCAAGGCAGAGTCCAAGGACAAGCGAGAGTCACACCACCTCGAGGCAGAGTATTATACAAAGGCATATAAAATAAAATTTCACACCCCTACCCCCAACTAAAGAAGCATCATTAAATGTTTGAGAACTGCATAACCGTGCACACAAACAAGAACAAGGGAGATAACTCAAAGAATTCACAGACGGTTCTCCAAGGAAATTAATTTAATTGGATATGTGCCTCAAACCAACATGGTGTTGGGAAAGTGTAGGAACACGGACCCACAACAGGGGGCGCAAATGAACGGACAATGGAGGAAGTCAAATAACAAAGCTTTACTGTTGTGAAACACGCACAACAAACACAACTGATTACAATGTCGAAATAAGCCAAATGTCAACGGTGTCGTGTGGGCAGGCTCGAAGATAGGAGACGTCTGTCCAAGTCGAACCGGAACCACCCGATTTCCTCCGCCACCGAACCCCGGGAATACTGGAGCCGCCAAGTCCCGAACTCCCAGGTGGCCACTGCCTCCGTTCGTCGGATCCGGTACTGCTGGCGAGGAACAGAAACAGTCAGGTGTGGGTGCGGCAGCACCCAGCAACACGTAGGGTGGAAACACCACCTCCACCTCTCGTCAGAAAAATACTGTAGTGTAAGAATGTGAGTACTTATCCAAAAAGGTCCAATACAGTCTCCAGCTGTACTACTCACTGTCTGCACACAAGCAACAAAGTATTACTGTCAGGAAGACAATAGAATCGGCTGAGAACGTTACCTCTTTGGTAGAGCGATATCTCGGCAATGAGGTGGAGATGCTGTACTGCTGATATACCCCTGCAGATCCGATGATTGATGACAGCTGTCGCAGGTGATGGGTGACAGCTGTCACTCTGGCTGCTCCTGCAAGGCGGCAGCGCCCCCTAGTGCCTGGAGCCCGCACTCCAGGCAGGGCACCCTCTGGTGGTGGTGGGGCAGCAGTACCTCCTCTTCAGCGGCCCACACAACAGGACCCCCCCCCTCAACGGGCGCCTCCTGGCGCCCGACCAGGCTTGTCCGGGTGGCGGCGGTAGAAGTCGGCCAGGAGGGCCGGGTCCAGGATGAAGCTCTTCTTCACCCAGGAGCATTCTTCGGGGCCGTACCCCTCCCAGTCTACCAAATACTGGAAGCCCCGGCCCATCCGTCGGACATCCAAAAGCCGGCGCACAGTCCAAGCCGGCTCGCCATCGATGATCCGGGCAGGAGGTGGTGCCGGACCCGGAGTACAGAGGGGTGAGGTGTGATGTGGTTTGATCCTTGACACGTGAAACACGGGATGGATCCGCAGTGAGGCCGGAAGCTGAAGCCTCACTGCGGCGGGACTGATGACCTTGAGGATTTTAAAGGGACCTATGTATCGTTCCTGTAGTTTCGGGGAGGCCACTTGGAGTGGAATGTCCTTGGTTGACAACCACACTTCCTGCCCTGGACGATATGTAGGGGCCGGGGTCCGCCGACGGTCTGCATGGGCCTTTGTCCTCATCCGGGCCTTCAGCAAAGCAGAACGGGCGGCTCGCCACACCCGACGGCACTTCCGCAGGTGGGCCTGGACCGAGGGCACACCGACCTCTCCCTCAACCACCGGAAACAACGGGGGCTGATACCCTAGACACACCTCAAAAGGGGAGAGGCCGGTGGCTGACGACACTTGGCTGTTGTGGGCATACTCGATCCAGGCCAGATGGGTACTCCAGGCCGCCGGGTGCGCGGCTGTCACGCAACGCAGGGTCTGCTCCATCTCTTGGTTGGCCCGTTCTGCTTGCCCGTTGGTTTGGGGATGATACCCGGATGAGAGACTGACCGTGGCCCCCAGTTCCCGGCAGAAGCTCCTCCAGACGTGCGAGGAGAACTGGGGACCGCGATCGGAGACGATGTCTGTTGGGATCCCATGCAGCCGGACGACGTGGTGGACCAGGAGGTCCGCTGTCTCCTGGGCCGTTGGGAGCTTCGGGAGGGCCACGAAGTGGGCCGCCTTGGAGAATCGGTCCACTATCGTGAGGATGACGGTGTTGCCCTGGGACGGCGGGAGGCCCGTGACAAAATCCAGGCCGATGTGAGACCAGGGGCGATGAGGCACGGGCAGCGGCTGTAGCAATCCCGAAACCTTGTGATGGTCGGCCTTGCCCCTGGCGCAGGTGGTACAGGCCTGGATATAATCCCGGACGTCGGCCTCCAGGGACGCCCACCAGAAGCGCTGCCGGACAACTGCCACGGTTCTTCGCACCCATGGATGACAGGAGAGCTTAGAGCCGTGACAGAAGTCCAGGACTGCAGCCCTAGCTTCTGGTGGGACGTAAAGTCTATTCTTCGGCCCGGTTCCGGGGTCCGGGCTTCGTGCCAGGCCTCCCGGACGGTTCTCTCTACGTCCCAGGTGAGGGTGGCCACGATAGTGGACTCCGGGATGATGGGTTCCGGTGGATCCGACAACTCCGTTTTGACTTCGTCTTCATGTACCCGGGACAAGGCATCCGATCTCTGGTTTTTGGTCCCGGGACGGTAGGTGATCCGGAAGTCAAAACGGCCGAAGAACAGTGACCAGCGGGCTTGCCTGGGATTCAGCCGCTTGGCGGTCCTGATATACTCCAGGTTCCGGTGGTCAGTGAAAACCGTGAATGGCACGGACGTTCCCTCCAACAGATGTCTCCACTCTTCAAGAGCCTCTTTCACCGCAAGGAGTTCTCGATTGCCGACGTCATAGTTCCGTTCGGCCGGGGTCAACCTACGGGGAAAATAGGCACACGGGTGAAGGACCTTATCGGTCTTCCCGCTCTGGGACAGCACGGCTCCTATCCTTGAGTCCGAGGCGTCCACTTCAACCACTAACTGGCGACTAGGTTCGGGCTGCACCAGAACGGGTGCAGACAAGAAGCGCCATTTCAACTCCTTGAACGCGGCATCGCAACGATCCGACCAGGTGAAGGGGACTTTTGGTGAGGTCAGGGCTGTCAAGGGGCTAACTACCTGACTGTAGCCCTTAATGAACCTCCTGTAGAAATTTGCAAAGCCGAGGAACTGTTGCAGCTTCCTACGGCTTGTGGGTTGGGGCCAGTCTCTCACCGCCGCAACCTTGGCCGGATCAGGAGCGACGGAGTTGGAGGAGATGATGAACCCCAGGAAGGACAAAGAGGTGCGGTGGAACTCACACTTCTCGCCCTTCACAAACAGCCGGTTCTCCAACAACCGCTGCAGGACCTGACGTACATGCTTGACATGGGTCTCAGGATCCGGAGAAAAGATGAGTATATCGTCTAGGTATACGAAGACGAACCGGTGCAGGAAATCCCGCAAGACATCATTAACCAAAGCTTGGAACATCGCGGGGGCGTTTGTAAGACCGAACGGCATGACCAGGTACTCAAAGTGACCTAAGGGGGTGTTGAATGCCGTCTTCCACTCGTCTCCCTTCCGGATCCGAACCAGGTGATACGCATTTCTAAGATCTAGCTTGGTGAATATTCGGGCTCCATGCAGGGGCGTGAACACCGAATCCAACAGGGGCAACGGGTATTGATTACGAACCGTGATTTCGTTCAGTCCCCTGTAATCAATGCATGGACGAAGTCCGCCGTCTTTTTTACCCACAAAAAAGAAACCTGCACCCATCGGGGAGGAGGAATTCTGGATCACCCCGGCGGCTAAGGAGTCCCGGATGTAGGTCTCCATTGATTCGCGCTCAGGCCGTGAGAGGTTGTACAGCCTGCTGGATGGGAACTCACCGCCTGGAACCAAATCAATGGCACAATCGTACGGACGGTGGGGGGGAAGGGTGAGCGCCAGATCCTTGCTGAACACATCAACAAGGTCGTGGTACTCCACCGGCACCGTCCCCAGATTGGGCGGGACTCTGACCTCCTCCTTAGCCTGGGAACCGGGAGGAACCGAGGAACCTAAACATACCCGATGGCAGGTCTCGCTCCACTGAACCACTACCCCGGACGGCCAATCGATCCGGGGATTGTGTTTTAACATCCAGGGAAACCCTAAAATCACTCGGGAGGTAACAGGAGTCACAAAAAACTCGATCTCCTCCCGGTGATTTCCTGACACCACCAGAGTTACAGGTGGTGTCTTATGCGTGATTGGAGGGAGTAGGGAGCCATCTAGTGCTCGCACCTGCACAGGCGAGGTAAGCGCCACCAGAGGGAGCCCTATCTCCCTGGCCCATCTGCTGTCTAACAGATTCCCTTCAGAGCCCATGTCCACCAGTGCTGGGGCCTTCAGGGTTGAATCCTCATAAAGGATTGTAACTGGGAGTCGTGTGGCAATGTGGGTGTGTCCCACGTGAATGGCTCGGCCCACCCCTAGCCCAGTTTCTAGGGGCGGGCGTTGGTGTTTAACCGCTCGGGGCAGTCTCTTACCTGATGCTCTACCGAGCCACAAACAAAACACGCCCCGCGGGCCAGCCTCCTCTGTGTAGCTGGTGCCCTAAATGTGGCCCTGCTCGTGTCCATAGCTTCGTCAGCAGGGGGAGCTGTAACCACACAGAGCGCAGGGGCCGTGGAGCGTGGGGAGGGCGGAGCGCGGTCGGAACCGGAAGGGAGAGGGACGGCGCGTGCCCGGCCACGCCCTTCGTCTCGTTCCCAACGGCGTTCTTCTAACCGATTGTCTAATCGTATGACGAGGTCAATAAGCCCATCTAAATCCCGCGGTTCGTCCTTAGCCACCAGGTGCTCCTTAAGAACCAATGACAGTCCGTTTACAAAGGCGGCGCGGAGGGCAGTGCTATTCCAGCCGGACCTCGCAGCCGCGATGCGGAAGTCGACTGCATAGGCAGCTGCGCTCCGGCGCCCCTGTCTCATTGACAGCAGCACGGCTGAAGCGGTCTCTCCTCTGTTTGGGTGATCGAACACTGTTCTGAACTCCCTCACAAACCCATCATATGTCTGAAGGAGCCGTGAATTCTGCTCCCAGAGCGCTGTAGCCCAAGCGCGTGCCTCACCGCGAAGCAGGTTTATTACATAAGCTATCTTGCTAGCATCGGTCGCGTACATGACAGGACGTTGTGCGAAGACGAGCGAACACTGCATAAGGAAGTCCGCGCACGTCTCCACACAACCTCCGTACGGCTCTGGAGGGCTTATGTATGCTTCCGGGGAAGGTGGGGGGGGTCGTTGAACGACCTGTGGAACGTCACTGTTACGCACAGGGTCGACAGGAGGGAGAGCCGCAGCAGCGCCCTGAGGGCGCGCCTCCACCTGCGCGGCGAGAGCCTCCACCCTGCGGTTAAGGAGGACGTTCTGCTCGGTCATTAGATCCAACCGAGCCGTGAAAGTGGTGAGGATCCGCTGCAACTCACCAATCACTCCTCTTGCGGACGCCTATGCGCCCTGTTCTTCCATTGGCCGTTCAACAGCCGGTTGACGCCCCTCGGGATCCATGACGTTGGCCGAGATATCCTGTTGGGAAAGTGTAGGAACACGGACCCACAACAGGGGGCGCAAATGAACGGACAATGGAGGAAGTCAAATAACAAAGCTTTACTGTTGTGAAACACGCACAACAAACACAACTGATTACAATGTCGAAATAAGCCAAATGTCAACAGTGTCGTGTGGGCAGGCTCGAAGATAGGAGACGTCTGTCCAAGTTGAACCGGAACCACCCGATTTCCTCCGCCACCGAACCCCGGGAATACTGGAGCCGCCAAGTCCCGAACTCCCAGGTGGCCACTGCCTCCGCTCGTCGGATCCGGTACTGCTGGCGAGGAACAGAAACAGTCAGGTGTGGGTGCGGCAGCACCCAGCAACACGTAGGGTGGAAACACCACCTCCACCTCTCGTCAGAAAAATACTGTAGTGTAAGAATGTGAGTACTTATCCAAAAAGGTCCAATACAGTCTCCAGCTGTACTACTCACTGTCTGCACACAAGCAACAAAGTATTACTGTCAGGAAGACAATAGAATCGGCTGAGAACGTTACCTCTTTGGTAGAGCGATATCTCGGCAATGAGGTGAAGATGCCGTCCTGCTGATATACCCCTGCAGATCCGATGATTGATGACAGCTGTCGCAGGTGATGGGTGACAGCTGTCACTCTGGCTGCTCCTGCAAGGCGGCAGCGCCCCCTAGTGCCTGGAGCCCGCACTCCAGGCAGGGCGCCCTCTGGTGGTGGTGGGCCAGCAGTACCTCCTCTTCAGCGGCCCACACAACACATGGTGCCTTACTGCCACCAACTGTTTGGGCGTGGAGCATGAATGGAATTAAATCTATGCTATATTAATAAGGAACTGGGGAGATAAGAAAGAGAAGAGGGGGATTACACTGTACTGCACCCTGTGGAATAAATTTGTTCTCTTTAAATATGCAGTTGCATGCCTCCAAGCTGGTGGTTTGAAGGTAGAAAATGAAAGTAATCAAAGCTGGTGACAAACACCCCTAGATCATATAGCTATGCTCCTCTTGTAAGTTATACAGGGGTGTTTATGTAATTTTATGTAAAATGTTGACTATCACTAGAAGTTTTATAATGTTTCAACTACAACTCCAATTCCAGTGAAGTTGGGATGTTGTATAAAACGTAAATAAAAACAGAATACAATGATTTGCAAATCCTCTTCAACCTATATTCAACTGAATACACCACAAAGTCAAGATATTTAATGTTCAAACTGATAAACGTTGTTTTTGTGCAAATATTTGCTCATTTTGAAATGAATGCCTGCAACACGTTTCAAAAAAGCTGGGACAGTGGTATGTTTACCACTGTGTTACATCACCTTTCCTTCTACCACCACTCAATAAGCGTTTGGGAACTGAGGACACTAATTGTTGAAGCTTTGTAGGTGGAATTCTTTCCCATTCTTGCTTGATGTACGACTTCAGTTGCTCAACAGTCCGGGGTCTCCGTTGTCGTATTTTGCACTTCATAATGAGCCACACATTTTCAATTTTCGACAGGTCTGGACTGCAGGCAGGCCAGTCTAGTACTCGCACTCTTTTACTACGAAGCCACGCTTTTGTAACACGTGCAGAATGTGGCTTGGCATTGTCTTACTGAAATAAGCAGGGACGTCCCTGAAAAAGATGTTGCTTGGATGGCAGCATGGGTTGCTTCAAAACCTGGATGTACCTTTCAGCACTGATGGTGCCATCACAGATGTGTAAGTTGCCCATGCCATGGGCACTAACACACCCCCATACCATCACAGATGCTGGCTTTTGAACGTTGCCCTGGTGGATCATCTTTTTCTCTTTTGTCCAGAGGACACGATGTCCATGATTTCCAAAAAACAATTTGAAATGTGGACTCATCAGACCACAGCACACTTATCCACTTTGCGTCTGTCCATTTCAAATGAGCTCGGGCCCACAGAAGGCGGCGGTGTTTCTGGATGTTGTTGATGTATGGCTTTTGCTTTGCATGGTAGAGTTTTAACTTGCATTTGTATATATAGCGACAAACTGTGTTAACTGACAATGGTTTTCTGAAGTGTTCCTGAGCCCATGCGGTAAGATCCTTTACACAATGATGTCAGTTTTTAATGCAGTGCCGCCTGAGGGATCGAAGGTCACAGGCATTCAGTGTTGGTTTGCAGCCTTGCCGCTTACATGTAGAAAGTTCTCCAGATTGTCTAAATCTTCTGATTATATTATGGACTGTAGATGATGGAATCCCTAAATTCCTTGCAATTGAACGTTGAGAAACATTGTTCTTAAACTGTTGGACTATTTTTTCACGCAGTTTTTAACAAAGTGGTGATCCTCGCCCCATCTTTGCTCATGAATGGCTGAGTCTTTTGGGGATGCTCCTTTTTTACTCAATCGTGACACTCACCTGTTTCCAATTAACCTGTTCACCTTATGGAATGTTCCAAACAGGTGTTCTTTGAGCATTCATCAACTTGCCCAGTCTTTCGTTGCCCTGTTCCAGCTTTTTTAAAATGTGTTGCAGGCATCCATTTCAAAATGAGCAAATAATTGCAAAAAAACAAAAAAGTCTATCAGTTTGAACATTAAATATCGTCTTTGTGATGTATTCAATTGAATATAGGTTGACGAGGATTTGCAAATCATTGTATTCTGTTTTTATTTACATTTCACACAACGTCCCGGCTTCAGTGGAATTGGGGTTGTAGTTTTACACTTATAAAGAAATTTATGAATAGTGACAAATATGTCATTTGGTTGGTGTAAAAACACGCACCTGTGAGAATGTAGGTGGTGGTGGTGGTGGGGGGCATGACTATGGCCAGTGTCCCGAAGGGGCAATGGTTAGATGCTGCAATTGTCGAGGAGAACACAGTGCTGCACAAAAAGGGTGTGAGATGCACAAACGTGCACCCGAGATACAGAGGGTCTGAGTGGAGGAAAAGCTCTCCTACGCTGAGGCTCTCAAGAAAGCTGGTACTAAAAGGGACACTGTGGAATCACCAAGAATGCCTGAACAGAGTCGGGATCAGGTTTCACAGTGAAGGCCTACGTAAGACACGTTTTTCAGTGGACAATGTGAAATTCAGCCCAGTCATCAAACAGAACAGAGAGGATTAAAATCATTATTAAAGCTGTACAATAATATCTTGATTTGGGGGAAATAAAATTAGAGGAAATAAATGAGATTCTTACAGCAGGAACACAAGATACAGTTATCATGTGGAGGATCACAATGGTTTTTACTATTTTACAGTGGAATGCCCAAAGCCTTTGTTCATATGGGTAGGAGTTTAAGAAATTTATTTAAGACAGGAATGCGAAATCATGTTATTTGTGTGCAAGAGACTTGGCTTAAGCCCCTTTCACACCGGGCCCACTTCCAGTTGCGTCGTGCGGCGTCATGATGATGCCACATGGAAGCAACTCAGTGCGGAAACTATGTAGCTCAATGCCACAACAGCGCGAGGGATGCAAAAGACGAAGCGAATCGGACGCCAAAAATTAATGTTTAATTTTTTCTGCGTCCTCCCCCTCGCTCCATTGACATGGTAAACAGTGCGTTACGCCAGAGCGAGAGAGTCTGCCACAGGCTTATCCAATAGTATTCACAGGCAAACTAGTGGAGCAATCCTGATACTCACACACTCTGAGTACGTGAGATTGTTATCAGAGGCCCTCCATCTGCTCACTTTCACTGATCGCTGTGCGTAATGGTGCAGGGCAAATTGGAGCTAGCAGCCAGGCGGCAATTCAAATGGGCCAACTAGTAACGCATCACTCCTAAAAACAATCTTTGGTTTATTACGTGAGATAAATCTGCCCTACAATTGGATTTTGGAAAACCATGTGACGGTGAACCAATTCCGATTGGACATTCACACTGTGCACATCTTCACACAGCTTCTCCCTTACCAAAAAGTAGTACATGCAAGTATGTGTCAAGTATACTTCCAGTTTACTTTTTATATACTTCTCAGTACTATTTTTTGGTAAAGGCTATGAGGAGTACAAAGATGTTGGACGGCTGGCTCGAAGGTCCACGGAGTTAACTTTTCAGCAAAAAAAGTAGGTTTCTATCTCATATCATTAAAAAGTTATTTATAATTTAGTAAAGCTTGATCTCAGCCATAGTATACGACGGCATCTGCCCCAGAGGGCTAAAAAGGCGGGGGTCGGGGGGTGGAGCCCCCCAGAAACGGAAAAGTTTTAGTCATGCTCATGCTCCCAAGAACCATTCTACTGAAGAAAGTCTGAAGGACATGGTTAGATGGCGAGGAGCTTTTCCAGGCATGTGAGAGGTAAATTAAGAAAAATGCTTAAAAACGCGGGGGTCTGGGGGGAGGTGCTCCCCCAGAAGCTGAAAGGTTTTTGCCATGCTAATGCTCCCCCGAAGCATTTACTCAAAATAAAGTCTGAAGGACCTAAATGACATGGTGAAATGCTGATGAGCTTCACTCATTCATGTCTGTGACATATGCATATTACTGTATTCGTTGTCTTTCTGATGCCTGATTGTTTTTTTTCCTCTTATTGAAGTGCAGCTCCATCCAGAGATGGGCATGATGTCTATTTCTGTGGCCCTCCTATCCTGTGCACCAGCAACATTTCCTGTATATTCATTTTGTGAATTGTTTTGTAAATCGTGTCAGTAGCATATGGCCCAATCAGAAGGTCACCCCTTTGAGGGAGTTTTTCCTTACCACTGTCGACTGTGTGCTAGAGGTGGGCGGATCAATCCTAATATCGATAATATCGATACCAAAGCTGGTATTGATATTGAATGATCCTCGTATAAAAAGATCGCTACTCAAGCTTTTTTTCTCTCCTGCAAGCACTGACTGCTGCGCACGCAGATTCATCAAAGTCTACTCTGTCTGTAATAGCAGCGCTGCACTGTGTCACACAACACGGAGCAGCGCACCCTCCCCCCTCTGGTCTTTTGTTGTTGCTCCGTCACGTGGCTCAGTGGCGCCAGCCAACAGCCATGCAGGTAGGCTCAGCCTGGCCCGCCCACTCAGCGTTCTCCTTGAGTCAGCCCTCTACCTCAGGAGATTTTGTTTTGTGTTGAGTGATATTTTTTAAACAAAAATGTTGATTGTGATATTTTGTTGTCACTTACAATGTTTGGTGAAATTTTATCCTAGGTCTTTTGGCTCCTTTGGATCTATGAAGCTTAAATATGAAAAAGTATCGGTATCGGCAATACTGGGCCAGTATTTACTTGGTATTGGATCAAGACCAAAATTCCCAGTCTCGCCCACCTCTACTGTGTGCTTGCTCTGGGAGTTGGTAAGGCTAGATCTTGTGTGGCGCACCTTGAAGCAACTTTGTAATTTGGCGCTATATAAATTAAAATAAATTGAAACTGAAAAATTGCAACTGAGTTGAATGAAATATTCAAAGCCTAAAAATATAAAGCCTCAAATAGATCCTTGTCATTTGATATTTTTTAAATCTATAAACAGAAGAAGAGGAAAAGGAACTTACATTTTGGTGTGCGTCACTGGTCCTTTGAGGTCAAGAGGTTCCAAACAGTCCAACACAAACATTAAATAGCAATCCGATCCAAAATTGTTAGGTTAACTTGCAAAAAGATAGTTCAAAAACAATCCAATCTAAAATTGCTCGTGTACAGATGACCGTCTGCTTTCCTCAGTCCAGTGAAAAACCATGACAGAAATCTGTCTCGCTCTTCATCCAAGAGCATTTCTACCTCAGCTAGAGACAGCCCAACGATTACTGCAAATGCATCCAGATGGCTTATAGTGTAGTGGATTGTCGGTTTTTTTAGAAGAATGAGCACCATCAATAAGTTCATTCAAATCATCCTGTGTCACCAAAATAATGCAATCGTGCAATGGTGCAAAATGTATGGAACCAAAATTGCACTGTAAATGGAACAAAATGGCAAACGGGACATGAGATACAAAGCTCCAAAGGACAAGCATCTACACTGAACAAAAATATAAACGCAACATTGTTTTTGCTCCCATTTTTCATGAGCTAAACTCAAAGATCTAAAACATTTGCTACATACACCAAAGACCTATTTCTCTCAAATATTGTTCACAAATCTGTCTCGATCTGTTCATGAGCACTTCTCCTTTGGCAAGATAATCCATGCCACCTCACAGGTGTGGCATATCAAGATACTGATTAGACAGCATGATTATTGCACAGGTGTACCTAAAGCTGGCCACAATAAAAAGCCACTCTGAAATGTTGAGTTTTATCACACAGCACAAAGTCACAGATGTCACAAGTTTTGAGGGAGTGTGCAATTGGCATACTGACTGCAGGAATGTCCACCAGAGCTGTTGCCCGTGAACTGAATGTTTATTTCTGTGCCATAAGCCGTCTCCATTTGAGAGTATTTGGCAGTACATCCAACCAGCCTCACAACCGCAGACCACGTGTAACCACAACATCCCAGGACCTCCACATGCAGCATGTTCACCTTCAAGCTCACAAGCTTGAAGGTGAGCAAAAACAAAAGTTTTGTTTGTTTTTGTTCACTGTATTTAGGCATTATATAAATTGTGTTATGTCGTTGTAGGAAGTGTTGCTCATTTTAACAATGTCAAGAAACTAAACTACATTTTGATGATTGTTACATGATTCCTTTCTACTCGTATTTCCTGCAACTCTAGAATCCACGCTAGCCAATGAATCCAAGTTAATATTGCCTTCATTCACTAAAAAGATAAAATACAAACTTTAAAGGGCCCCCTTTCTACTTTGATATATTTAATCAAGCAACTTTATTTAAAATTAGCAGAGTGTAAACATGTCCTTCGGACAGGTGGTGAATGCCTGAAAAGAATGCAGTTTAGAAATTATCTGGGCAATAGACAACCTCCCCACAGCTCTGCAAATATTGCCATTTGCTCTGAACTGCTACTGTGTCTTGATCACATTTTAGAGCTGGTCTAATCTCACTGAATCCACCCATTTTCTGGTCTATTCCTGCAGCTGCTCCTCATGATCCCTGAAATGCATCAGATACCATAATCTCGTGTAACACATACATTCACCCCCCCCCCCCCCCCCCCCCCCCAAAAAATGCACTAAATTTCAAAACTCACAGAATTAAGAAATACAAATTTCAGAACAGTTATCTAGTTTGAGTCACCTGAAAAATAGTCAAACTGCAATCCACATGAAACAGATAACACTTTTATTGATTCATATGGACTGAAACAGAGAGGCTACCCTATTGCCTGCATGTGTCAGGTACAGTCAGGCATTACTGCATGAACATTCATCCTCAGGCACCATGATGAAGAGAATACTGGGCTGTGCACACAGGGGAGGGCAATAAAAACCACCACAGCCAGTCCGACAATACTGCAAGGCCACATTGGGCTTGACTCGTATAGAGCTGAAGACGAAGTCTGTGAACAGTCTCACCTTGGCATCTTAGCCATCGTCAGTTTGTTATTAAAAGGAAAACCGTGCAGAAAATGAATTATAAATAATTCCAGTCTCTTATCTTGTCCAATATCCTCAGGAAAAGGGTTTATTTTTGTTCCAATTTCAGGTGCATTTTTTAAAATAAATAATCACACAAGAAAATTACATCCTGGCAGCAGTGCATCCACGCTGGCTTTAGAGGAAACAGGAGAGGATCATCCAACAACCGTCAACACCCAGTCCTCGTCCTCCTTAAACTCATGTCCAGAGGCAGGAAACAAAATGGACAGGAAAGGCGCATGCCTAGTCAAAGTAAAAGGTCATCATCTCCCACGTAGCCGTGACATCATCCACTCAAGACCCTGGCACAACCTGGAGGTAAAGATGATATTGAGGACATCAACAAAGGACAAGGAAATGCAAACAGAAAAGACACACAGAGGCTTCAGAGAAATCCAGCATACAAAATGATGAGTGAAGACTGGGAGTAAACATTTATAATCAATTAACTTTTTATAAAGCAACTACCATATTAATATGCACATTTTTAGTCAAAAACACTGATTTCTTGTTTAGTTGCCAAAACATTTTGGCGATCAAACAAGTTTCATCTGCACTCTAAAGCTGGTCACATAAGACAACAATACGGTGTGATCAATTCAAAATCAAATCAAATCAATTTTATTTATATAGCGCCAAATCACAACAAACAGTTGCCCCAAGGCGCTTTATATTGTAAGGCAAAGCCATACAATAATTACTGAAAAACCCCAACGGTCAAAACGACCCCCTGTGAGCAAGCACTTGGCGACAGTGGGAAGGAAAAACTCCCTTTTAACAGGAAGAAACCTCCAGCAGAACCAGGCTCAGGGAGGGGCAGTCTTCTGCTGGGACTGGTTGGGGCTGAGGGAGAGAACCAGGAAAAAGACATGCTGTGGAGGGGAGCAGAGATCAATCACTAATGATTAAATGCAGAGTGGTGCATACAGAGCAAAAAGAGAAAGAAACACTCAGTGCATCATGGGACCCCCCCAGCAGTCTAAGTCTATAGCAGCATAACTAAGGGATGGTTCAGGGTCACCTGATCCAGCCCTAACTATAAGCTTTACCAAAAAGGAAAGTTTTAAGCCTAATCTTAAAAGTAGAGAGGGTGTCTGTCTCCCTGATCCGAACTGGGAGCTGGTTCCACAGGAGAGGAGCCTGAAAGCTGAAGGCTCTGCCTCCCATTCTACTCTTACAAACCCTAGGAACTACAAGTAAGCCTGCAGTCTGAGAGCGAACCGCTCCATTGGGGTGATATGGTACTATGAGGTCCCTAAGATAAGATGGGACCTGATTATTCAAAACCTTATAAGTAAGAAGAATTTTAAATTCTATTCTAGAATTAACAGGAAGCCAATGAAGAGAGTCCAATATGGGTGAGATATGCTCTCTCCTTCTAGTCCCCGTCAGTACTCTAGCTGCAGCATTTTGTGTTAACTGAAGGCTTTTCAGGGAACTTTTAGGACAACCTGATAATAATGAATTACAATAGTCCAGCCTAGAAGAAATAAATGCATGAATTAGTTTTTCAGCATCACTCTGAGACAAGACCTTTCTAATTTTAAAAAGCAGTCTTACATATTTGTTTAATATGCGCTTTGAATGACATATCCTGATCAAAAATGACTCCAAGATTTCTCACAGTATTACTAGAGGTCAGGGTAATGCCATCCAGAGTAAGGATCTGGTTAGACACCATGTTTCTAAGATTTGTGGGGCCAAGTACAATAACTTCAGTTTTATCTGAGTTTAAAAGCAGTAAATTAGAGGTCATCCATGTGTTTATGTCTGTAAGACAATCCTCTAGTTTAGCTAATTGGTGTGTGTCCTCTGGCTTCATGGATAGATAAAGCTGGGTATCATCTGCGTAACAATGAAAATTTAAGCAATGCCGTCTAATAATACTGCCTAAGGGAAGCATGTATAAAGTGAATAAAATTGGTCCTAGCTCAGAACCTTGTGGAACTCCATAATTAACCTTAGTCTGTGAAGAAGATTCCCCATTTACATGAACAAATTGTAATCTATTAGATAAATATGATTCAAACCATCACATCGCAGTGCCTTTAATACCTATGGCATGCTCTAATCTCTGTAATAAAATTTTATGGTTAACAGTATCAAAAGCAGCACTGAGGTCTAACAGAACAAGCACAGAGATGAGTCCACTGTCTGATGCCATAAGAAGATCACTTGTAACATTCACTAATGCTGTTTCTGTACTATGATGAATTCTAAACCCTGACTGAAACTCTTCAAATAGACCATTCCTCTGCAGATCAGTTAGCTGTTTTACAACTACCCTTTCAAGAATTTTTGAGAGAAAAGGAAGGTTGGAGATTGGCCTATAATTAGCTAAGATAGCTGGGTCAAGTGATGGCTTTTTAAGTAATGGTTTAATTACTGCCACCTTAAAAGCCTGTGGTACATAGCCAACTAATGAAGATAGATTGATCATATTTAAGATCGAAGCATTAAATAATGGTAGGGCTTCCTTGAGCAGCCTGGTAGGAATGGGTCTAATAGACATGTTGATGGTTTGGAGGAAGTAACTAATGAAAATAACTCAGAACAATCGGAGAAAGTCTAACCAAATACCGGCATCACTGAAAGCAGCCAAAGAGAACGATATGTCTTTGGGATGGTTATGAGTAATTTTTTCTCTAATAGTTAAAATTTTATTAGCAAAGAAAGTCATGAAGTCATTACTAGTTAAAGTTAAAGGAATACTCAGCTCAATAGAGCTCTGACTCTTTGTCAGCCTGGCTACAGTGCTGAAAAGAAACCTGGGGTTGTTCTTATTTTCTTCAATTAGTGATGAGTAGTAAGATGTCCTAGCTTTACGGAGGGATTTTTTTTATAGACCAACAGACTCTTTTTCCAGGCTAAGTGAAGATCTTCTAAATTAGTGAGACGCCATTTCCTCTCTAACTTACGGGTTATCTGCTTTAAGCTGCGAGTTTGTGAGTTATACCACGGAGTCAGGCACTTCTGATTTAAGATTTTTTCAGAGGAGCTACAGCATCCAAAGTTGTCCTCAATGAGGATATAAAACTACTGACGAGATAATCTATCTCACTCAGAGTTTAGGTAGCTACTCTGCCCTGTGTTGGTATATGGCATTGGAGAACATAAAGAAGGAATCATATCCTTAAACCTAGTTACAGCGCTTTCTGAAAGACTTCTAGTGTAATGAAACTTATTCCCTACTGCTGGGTAGTCCATCAGAGTAAATGTAAATGTTATTAAGAAATGATCAGACAGAAGGGGGTTTTCAGGGAATACTGTTAAGTCTTCAATTTCCATACCATAAATCAGAACAAGATTTAAGGTATGATTAAAGTGGTGGGTGGACTCATTTACATTTTGAGCAAAGCCAATCGAGTCTAACAATAGATTAAATGCAGTGTTGAGGCTGTCATTCTCAGCATCTGTGTGGATGTTAAAATCGCCCACTATAATTATCTTATCTGAGCTAAGTGCTAAGTCAGACAAAAGGTCCGAAAATTCACAGAAACTCACAGTAACGACCAGGTGGACGATAGATAACAACAAATAAAACTGGTTTTTGGGGCTTCCAATTTGGATGGACAAGACTAAGAGTCAAGCTTTCAAATGAATTAAAGCTCTGTCTGGGTTTTTGATTAATTAATAAGCTGGAGTGGAAGATTGCTGCTAATCCTCCACCTCAGCCCGTGCTACGAACGTTCTGGCAGTTAGTGTGACTCGGGGGTGTTGACTCATTTAAACTAACATTTATCCTGCTGTAACCAGGTTTCTGTAAGGCAGAATAAATCAATATGTTGATCAATTATTATATCATTTACTAACAGGGACTTAGAAGAGAGAGATCTAATGTTTAATAGACCACATTTAACTGTTTTAGTCTGTGGTGCAGTTGAAGGTGCTATATTATTTTTTTCTTTTTGAATTTTTATGCTTAAATAGATTTTTGCTGGTAATTGGTGGTCTGGGAGCAGGCACCGTCTCTACGGGGATGGGGTAATGAGGGGATGGCAGGGGGAGAGAAGCTGCAGAGAGGTGTGTAAGACTACAACTCTGCTTCCTGGTCCCAACCCTGGATAGTCACGGTTTGGAGGATTTAAGAAAATTGGCCAGATTTCTAGAAATGAGAGCTGCTCCATCCAAAGTGGGATGGATGCCATCTCTCCTAACAAGACCAGGTTTTCCCCAGAAGCTTTGCCAATTATCTATGAAGCCCACCTCATTTTTTGGACACCACTCAGACAGCCAGCAATTCAGGGAGAACATGCGGCTAAACATGTCACTCCTGGTCCGATTGGGGAGGGGCCCAGAGAAAACTACAGAGTCCGACATTGTTTTTGCAAAGTTACACACCGATTCAATATTAATTTTAGTGACCTCCGATTGGTGTTTCCGGGTGTCATTACTGCCGACGTGAATTACAATCTTACCAAATTTACGCTTAGCCTTAGCCAGCAGTTTCAAATTTCCTTCAATGTCGCCTGCTCTGGCCCCCAGAAGACAAGTGACTATGGTTGCTGGTGTCGCTAGCTTCACATTTCTCAAAACAGAGTCGCCAATAACCAGAGTTTGATCCTCGGTGGGTGTGTCGCCGAGTGGGGAAAAATGGTTAGAGATGTGAACGGGTTGGCGGTGTATACGGGGCTTCTGTTTAGGACTACGCTTCCTCCTCACAGTCACCCAGCCGGCCTGCTTTCCCGGCTGCTCGGGATCTGCTGGAGGGGAACTAACGGCGGCTAAGCTACCTTGGTCCGCACCGACTACAGGGGCCTGGCTAGCTGTAGGATTTTCCAAGGTGCGGAGCCGAGTCTCCAATTCGCCCAGCCTGGCCTCCAAAGCTACGAATAAGCTACACTTATTACAAGTACCATTACTGCTAAAGGAGGCCGAGGAATAACTAAACATTTCACACCCAGAGCAGAAAAGTGCAGGAGAGACAGGAGAAGCCGCCATGCTAAACCGGCTAAGAGCTAGTAGCTGCGCTAAGCTAACGGATTCCTAAAAACACACAAAGTGAATAATGTGTAAATAATGTGATCCTGACATATCAGATTCATCAATGCAATGCAAATGAACCAAGATTCAACTGTAACTTTTTAAACAGACTAATGCACCAGTAACCTGCAAGATTAAATAAACCTGATCTTATAGAAAATAGACCAAGTTTATGTTTATAACCATGCCTCATTCAATTTATGAAATAAAGCCTGTGTGTGTGCTGCAGTAAATAAGTACATTTGCTCGAGTAATGTAAAGGGTGAGTATTAAAGCAACTAATTAAAATGAATGCATCAATAACACTATGTAACAAATTTTTATTTTTGTTTTGTTCCTGGGTACACAGTGTTTTCCTAAGCTGTTATGCCTTAAATAAATAGAAAATAGCTGTTATTCCACAGAAACTTTGCTTCTGTAATCAGGACAATGATATTTTGAAATTTGTTTAAGAATATTCTCGATTCGCCTTCACTAGTACTGAGTAGTCTTCTAGAATATTCTTTAACCGCTAGAACTGTCCAGAATTTTCTAGAAGTTTCCAGAATTATCTAGAAATTTCAAGAAACTTTTAGAACTTTCTAGAACGTAAAAAAAAAAAAAAAAAAAAAAAAAAAAAATCAAAGTTTGTGCTGAATGTAGTCATTTTTCCATAGACTTTAGACATAAGCAGTTGAAATATAACACTTAGAAGTCAGGAACAAAAATTGTGTTACATAGTGTTACAATACAACTAATGAATGTCGAGTGCCATGGTAAGAATATTTGTAGCAGTTGGAAGATGGAACACACCATTTTACTAGATACATTCAACAAATTAAAAAACTTTTCCACTGCACTAAAGAAAAACATTCATATTTGTTTTATATGACACCTAAATAGATCCTCATCATGTGATGTTTTACTTAATATTTGACAGGTGTTTCTTCTTGGAAAAGGCAGCAGAGAGCAGCAGCGCGCAGAGCTGTCTATTTACTCTGGTCTGCAAGCAACTCGCCAACATGGCTGAGCAGAGTCAGAGCTGCTGCTGAGGAACTTGTCGGTGTGTGTGGAAAGTGAGGAACTGAGGAAGTATACAAAGTCTTTTTTTTTTTTTTTTTGGAAGTACACGAAGTCAGTGCACAACGTCATGGACTACACTGTCAGAATTATTTTTGAACTAACTCTTTTTCCAAGTTGACTGAGAACAACTTTTGGACTCCTATTTAAAGTTCCTGTTGGACTGTTGATGTAAAACACCTGTGACAAACACCAAAATGTAAGTCCCTTTTATGTTGTTTATAAATTAATAAAATATCAAATTACAAGGATCTATTTTAGCCGTTATATAAAACAAATAAGGAACATTTTTACATTCTTTCAATAGAACAAATATTTAATTTGGTGAAAGCTGGAATGTACCATTCAACGAGGCGAATGGAACATTCCATCTTTCATCTCATGAAACACTCATACAACTGAACTCAAACATTCATTATTTGTGTATCAAGTGACATACAATCAAATGACAAGCATCCATTTAGATGTCATAAAATTTAACAATGAATATTATTTTGCAATGGGTTGGCCTATGTCAGTACTGTTCCAAACTGTTATTTGATGTAAAAGCTTTTATACTTAAATAACATTTTTAATGTAGGGGTTTATTTGTATTAGAATATTCCTTTCATTATGTTAAAAGATCTGAGGATTTTTTCTTGATACTTCTTATGATGAAATATGCAAAGGATGCCCCCAAGTGGTGCCAGGTAGGGGCATGGCCACCAGGCTCTAATCCCTATGGATCCAAAATATTTGTATTCATCTAGCTTTATAACTTTCCCACAGTCATTTATTACTTGAAATAGAGAGCAAAAAAATTCCTTTACACGAGAGGGGTGCAAGCCCATGCTGTTGACTGCACTCCTAATAAGGCCACATTGTCTCACACTGTGCAAACAGATCATAGTGTGAAGTCATCATACATAACAGTAGAGAAAATTTAAACTTAATTTAAAAAATAACCGTAACTCCTAACATGGCTACACTACATACACAAATAGAGTTTGTATTATTGATACAGCTATGTACAGATATCCACTTTATTAACTAAATTTCATTTCAAATTATGGCTGACAGGCAGAAAGAACAGAGGGATTGGAAGCAGTGATTCACAATGGATTATCCTGAAAACAATGTCAATGTTTTACAACTCGTGTGTCACGTAATGCAATGGGACTGGACCACAGTTTAAGGATCAAATCTAACATTTTATGCAATTGAGAGATGAGTGTCACAATAGTGTTTGCAGTTCACAGAAAGAGCACTTTTCTTTTCTTTTTTCTTTTAAATGAATGAAATAAATATTAAAAAGAAAAGAAAGAAAGAAAGAAAGAAAAATAAATGTTGATCCAGTTGATCATTTAAAATCTCATCCAACTTTAAGTTTCCCATGAATGAATTTGTGAACTTTAAGCAAATAATCACACATATATCAATTGTTAAAGTTTACATAAACTGTCATTTTAAACATTAACTATTAGACATTATTTATGAAAGCTGAGAAAACTTTAAGAATAAAAATGGAGTAATTTTTACAGGTAATGAATTTTTCCCTCTCTCTCTCTCTCTCTCTCTCACACACACACAAAAATTAGAATATCATGAGTAAGTTCAAATTTTTGTCAGACATTTCAGAAAATGAAAAATTACATATTTTAGACTCATTACACATAAACTAAAATGTTTCAAGCATTTTTTTTTTATTAAGTTTTGACAACTACAGCCTCCTGCTTCAAAAAATAAAATGTGTATCTCAAAATATTATAATATTTTATTTGAAGTCACTATTTACAGTTGTGCTAAAATGATTACATACCCTGGCAGAATTTTAGAATTTTTTTGGCCATTTTTCAGAGAACATGAATGATAAATTTTGGACTTTTTTCCCCACTCATGGCTAGTGGTTGGGTGAACAACTATGTTTACACTTTTTAAATCATAATGACAACAGAAACTACCTATATTACCTTGATCAAACGTTTACATACAGTGGGGGAAATAATCGACTGTCAATTTTGCAGGTTTTCCCACCCACAAAGAATGGAAAAGTCTGTAATTTTTATCATAGGTACAGTAGTATTCAGAATAATAGTAGTACTATGTGACTAAAAAGATTAATCCAGGTTTTGAGTATATTTCTTATTGTTACATGGGAAACAAGGTACCAGTAGATTCAGTAGATTCTCACAAATCCAACAAGACCAAGCATTCATGATATGCACACTCTTAAGGCTATGAAATTGGGCTATTAGTAAAAAAAACTAGAAAAGGGGGTGTTCACAATAATACTAGCATCTGCTGCTGACGCTACAAACTCAAAGCTATTATGTTCAAACTGCTTTTTTAGCAATCCTGTGAATCACTAGTATTTAGTTGTATAACCACAGTTTTTCATGATTTTTTCACATCTGCGAGGCATTAATTTTGTTGGTTTGGAACCATGATTATGCTCATTTACAAGTGTGCTTGGGGTTATTGTCTTGTTGAAACACCCATTTCAAGGGCATGTTCTCTTCAGCATAAGGCAACATGACCTCTTCAAGTATTTTGACATATCCAAACTGATCCATGATACCTGGTATGCGATATATAGGCCCAACACCATAGTAGGAGAAACATGCCCATATCATGATGCTTACACCACCATGCTTCACTGTCTTCACTGTGAACTGTGGCTTGAATTCAGAATTTGGGGGTCATCTCACAAACTGTCTGCGGCCCTTGGACCCAAAAAGAACAATTTTACTCTCATCAGTCCACAAAATATTCCTTCATTTCTAGGCCAATTGATGTGTTCTTTGGCAAATTGTAACCTCTTCTGCACGTCTTTTATTTAATAGAGGGACTTTGCGGGGGATTCTTGCAAATAAATTAGCTTCATACAGGCGTCTAACTGTCACAGCACTTACAGGTTTTCAATTTCAATTTATTTCATTTATATAGCGCCAAATCACAACCGAGTTGCCTCAAAGCGCTTCACACAGGTAAGGTCAAACCTTACCAACCCCCAGAGCAACAGTGGTAAGGAAAAACTCCCTCTGAGGAAGAAACCTCAAGCAGACCAGACTCAAAGGGGTGACCCTCTGCTTGGGCCATGCTACAAAACAAATTACAGAACAATTCATAGAACAATTCATGGACGAATATACAAGAAATGCTATTGGCGCACAGGACAGGAGGATCGCCAACACGAACACAACTCCCATCTCTGGATGGAGCTGCACCTTAAACAGAGAAAAAACAGAATCAGGCATCAGAAAGACAAGAAATACTGTATAATTTGTCAGCATTAAACAACAAGAAAAACAGAGAAATACTAAGGTGATCGCCAGCCACTAGCCCTAAACTTCACTAAAAGAACCAGAATTTAGGTAAAGTTGAGGCCGCAGGAGGAGCTCCTCCCGAGTGACCGAGCTCGGAGTCGAGCCGCTGCTCCTCCACGTGGAAAGGAGTCAGTTGAGGTGGCTCGGGCATCTTTTCCGGATGCCCCCTGGACGCCTCGCTGGAGAGGTGTTCCGGGCACGTCCCATTGGGAGGAGGCCCCGGGGAAGACCCAGGACACGCTGTAAGGATTACATCTCTCGGCTGGCTTGGGAACGCCTTGGGGTTCCCCCGGAGGAGCTGGGGGAGGTGTGTGTGGATCGGGAGGTCTGGGCGGCTTTGCTTGAGATGCTCCGGATAAAGCGGAAGAAAATGGATGGATGGATGGATGAGGCCGCGGCCCATTCCAATTACTAATAAAATTAATTAAAAGAGTAAAAAGCATAAAACAAAACTGTACCAGTATGCTAGCCATATGAAAGGGAAAATAAGTGCGTCTTAAGTCTGAACTTGAAAGTCTCCACAGAATCTGACTGTTTTATTGACGCAGGGAGATCATTCCACAGAACAGGAGCATGATCAATCAATCAATCAATCAACTTTTTTCTTGTATAGCGCCAAATCACAACAAACAGTTGCCCCAAGGCAAGGCATGATAAGAGAAAGCTCTGTGACCCGCAGACTTCTTATTCACCTTAGGGACACAAAGTAGTCCTGTACCCGAAGAACGTAAAACCCGGGCCAGTACGTAAGGTTTAATTAGGTCAGCTAGGTAGGAGGCTGCCAGTCCATGAATAATTTTATATGTTAGTAGCAGAACCTTAAAATCTGATCTCACTGGGACAGGAAGCCAGTGAAGGGATGCCAAAATGGGTGTAATGTGGTCGAACTTTCTGCTTCGTGTCAAAAGTCTGGCTGCAGCATTTTGAACCAATTGGAGACCCCTAATGCTAGACTGCAGTAAACCAGAAAATAGAACATTGCAGTAGTCCAATCTAGAAGAGATGAATGCATGGATCAGGGTCTCAGCATCAGCCATAGACAGGATGGGACGAATCTTCGCTTTATTTCGCAGGTGGAAGAAAGCAGTCCTAGTAATATTTCTGATGTGGAGGCCAAAGGACAACGAAGGATAAAAAATTACCCCAAGGTTCCTCACTTTGTCAGTGTGATGTATGACACACGAGCCGAGGCTGAGCGTTAACTGGTCAAATTGATGCTGTTGTCTCACTGGACCAAGAACCATCATTTCAGGCTTAGAGTTTAAAACAGGTAACTTCAGAATGTTGATCATCCTGGAGCTGATCAATGGGTGAGCCTTTGCTATTCTGGTTATTCTTCTATCCATTTTGATGGTTGTTTTCCGTTTTCTTCCAAACGTCTCTTTTTTTTTGTCCATTTTAAAGCATTGGAGATGATTGTAGATGAACAGCCTATAATTTTTTGCACCTGCATATAAGTTTTCCCCTCTCCAATCAACTTTTTAATCAAACTACGCTGTTCTTCTGAACAATGTCTTGAATGTCCCATTTTCCTCAGACTTTCAAAGAGAAAAGCATGCTCAACAGGTGCTGGCTTCATCCTTACATAAGGGACACCTGATCCACACCTGTTTGTTCCACAAAATTGACGAACTCACTGACTGAATGCCACACTACTATTATTGTGAACCCCCCCCCTTTTCTGCTTTTTTTTTTTTTTTATGAATAGCCCAATTTCATAGCCTTAAGAGTGTGTATATCATGAATGCTTGGTCTTGTTGGATTTGTGAGAATCTACTGAATCTACTGGTACCTTGTTTCCCATGTAATATACTCAAAACCTGGATTAATCTTTTTAGTCACATAGCACTACTATTATTCTGAACACTACTGTACACTTCAACTGTGAGAGACAGAATCTAAAAAAAAAAAAAAAAAAAAAAAAAAAAAAATCAAGAAAATCACGTTTTATGTTGTTTTTAAATAATTAATTTGCATTTTATTGCATGAAATAAGTATTTGATCCACTAGAAAAACAGACCTTAACATTTGTCTGCAATTACAGAGGTCAAATGCTTCCTGTAGTTCTTGACCAAGTTTTCACACACTGCAGCAGGGATTTTGGTCCACTCCTCCATACAGATTTTCTCCACATCTTTCAGGTTTGGAGTTTCAGCTCCCTCCAAAGATTTTCTACTGAGTTCAGGTCTGGAGACTGGCTAGGTCACTCCAGGACCTTGAAATGCTTCGTACAGAGCCACTGTTTAGTTGCCCTGGCTGTGTGTTTGGGGCCACTGTCACGCTGGAAGACCCAGCCACAACCCATCTTCAATGCTCTTACTGAGGGAAGGAGGTTGTTTGCCAAAATCTTGTGATACATGACCCCATCCATCCTCCCTTAAACATGGTGCAGTTGTCCTGTCCCCTTTGCAGAAAAGCACCCCCAAAGTATGATGTTTCCACCCCCATGCTTCACGGTTGGGACAGTGTTCTTGGGGTTGTTCTCATCTTCCAAACACGGCGAGTGGAGTTGATTCCAGAAAGCTCTATTTTGGTCTCATCTGACCACATTACCTTCTCCCATACCTCCTCTGGATCATCCAGATGGTCACTGGTGAACTTCAAACGGGCCTGGACATGTGCTGGCATGAGCAGGGGGACCTTGCTGCCCTGCAGGATTTTAAACTATGACAGCATTGTGTGTTACTAAAGTAATCTTTGTGACTGTAGTTCCAGCTCTCTTCAGGTCATTGACCAGGTCCTCCCATGTAGTTCTTGACTTTCTCAGAATCATCCTTAACCCAAGAAGTGAGATCCTGCATGGAATCCCAGACCGAGAAAGATTGACAGTCATCTTGCGTTTCTTCCATTTTCTAATAATTACACCAACAGTTATCTTCTCACCAAGCTGCTTGCCTGTTGTCCTGTAGTCCAGCCCAGCCTTGTGCAGGTCTACAGTTTTGTCTCTGGTGTCCTTAGAAAGCTCTTTGGTCTTGGCCATGGTGGATAGGTTGGAGTATGATTGATTGAGTGTGTGGACAGGTGTCTTTATACAGGTAACAAGTTCAAACAGGTGCAGTCTGAGAGAGAATTCTTGCTGGTTGGTAGGTGATTAAATACTTATTTCATGCAAGAAAATGCAAATTAATTATTTAAAAATCATACAATGCGATTTTCTGGATTTTTTTTTTTTTTTTTTTTAGATTCTGTCTCTCACAGCTGAAGTGTACCTATGATAAAAATTACAGACCTCTCCATTCTTTGTAGGTGGGAAAACCTGCAAAATTGACAGTGGATCAAATACTTATTTCCCCCACTGTACCTCTGTTCTTAATACAGTGTATTGCCCACTTTAACACTGTTGTGTTATCAATCATATTCTCTAAAAAATGGCCAAAAAAAAAGCCCCTAAAATTCTGTCAGGGTATGTAATCGTTTGAGCACAACTGTATGCACTATGAAGCAGGGGTGGTGGCCAACTGGTTAAGCCTCGGTCCCACCGAGTGAAGAAGGATGAAGAAGGAGTCACGCACCCTGTTTTTTTTTTGTTTTGTGAGCTATCATGGCAGTATAGTGGCTCAGAGTGGCTCTTAGAGGCATTATCTTCACTTAACGAGGCTCCTCTCTGAGCGTGGCGCTAATTTCAAGATGTTCAAAATTTAGCAACAACAGCGTGGCGCAGTTTGTGTTCGAGTTACTGCAATGGCTTAGAGGCATTTGCGTGGTGCTTACGAGTCTGCAAAAAGTCCATTATCCGTGCGCCTGGCACCTTCGCAGGACCTGAGACGCTCCTCCTCTTGCACACACAATTGCACCTGCTCTGTGCGCTGGACTCTATATATTTTGTAGTGGATTAATCATTTTCTGCCAAACCTTGGATGTTGAAAACACTTCTAATCACTTCTGGCATCACAGAGGACTGTTTCATCTGGCCACTTTTTTTCCTCTCTTTCCTGCTCCATGTGGGATGTATTTTGAACAGCTTAAGGTAATTATTTTTAATGTTTTTTATAGCTTGATAAAACAGTTCCTAGCTGTAAAAGTATGTTTGTATGTTGATGTCTGTTGTATGTAAAAGTATGTTAATTTAATATCTTGTTAATGGATCACATGAGCTCCGCTGTGTGTGCGCACTGAGGCAGGACCTGAGAGGCTATTTTTGGAGTGGCTCTCTTGCGCACACAATTCCACCGGCTCTGTGCGCTGGACTCTATAAAAAATAATTATTTTGTAGCGGATTAATCATTTTCTGTCAAACCTTGGATGCCGAAAATACCTCTAATCACTTCTGGAATTAATGGATCACATGAGCTCTGCTGTGTGTGTGCACTGAGGCAGTGACTCATCACGCTTCAAACGAGCATTTAGGCAGAACGCCAGCTCACAAAAGAGTGATATTTCAGTCAATATTGGACGAACACAAAGTTAAAATTTGGGTGACTGCGTGAAAGTGGATGTGTGTTTAAAGCCATGGAAGATAACAACTCCAGTGGAGCAGCTAAGAGCAGGAGCTGTGCGGCAACACAGGTGGAGAGCGCGCAAAAGATCGATTTTAAAGACATAACACAAAGTTAAAAGTTGTATCATGGTGACGTAAGCTGCGGAAGAAATAAAGAAAGAAATTATATATAGAAAATTATCCACAGGTGTATATAATAAAATGGCCACCTCATTCTATATGCAGAACGGCACTGTGCGCAAAAGAGTGCTTTTGCAGAAATAAACGGACGAACACAAAGTCAAAAGTGGATTCACGTTGTAAAAATGATTGTGCTTAAAGCCAGGGAAAAAATAAAGCCAGCAAGCCACGGATGGAAAGGAAGCCAGAAAGAGCAGAGAGGCGGCTGTCCATGAAAGGACAACAGCAGCGTGCGCGCAAAAGAGCGATTTTGCAGAAATAAACGGAAAACGGAAAAAAAAAGCCAGAGAGCCGCGGAGCCAGCGAGGAGCACAGAGGTGGCTCTCCAGGAACCCGTGGTTCGGGTCTAGGTGGTCTGGCATTACAGGTGGACAGCAGCCTGGTGCACAGCGCACAACTGCGGAACTGTGATGGAGTGTCTATTTTTGGACTGCGTTTAAAAAAAAAAAAGAAGGGACATCTTTAAATGCTGCTGTGAATCTGTGAATTGAAAACCCACACTTTAAAGGGACCAGGTGTGGGAGGGCTGGAGGTTTGGACCAAACTCATGCCTAAACGTGCGCCAACATGGCGTTATCATGGCGCTATCATGGCACTACGTGGCTTAGTGTGGCTGATGCGAGCCATTCGAGGCTGTAATGACAGGTGGTCTTGGCTCACTAGAGGCTGCTACGTGGCACATGCGGGGTACAGAGAGGCACATAGTGGCACCTTCATAGTGGATATGTGATAGATGAAAATGTGGGTCATTCCTCAAATAATCACCCCACACCCATGCATGGCTCCTTCTTCAGCCTTCATTATTCGGTGGGACCGAGGCTTTAGGGCACTTGGTTTCAGTGCAGAAGGTTCTGGTTCAAACCCCACTCCTGCCGGTTTCTCCATGTAATGTGGAGTTGTGTCAAGAAGGGCACCCGGTGTAAAACTTGTGCCAATTCAACATGTAGATTTGCTACATGCAAATCCACATCAGATCTGCTGTGGTGACCCAGAGTGAAAAACAAGGGAGCAGCCAAAGGGACTTACTATTTACCCACTATGAATACCATGAATCTCTCAGTCTGGTTCTTTACACACAACCACAGTAATGGGGCAAGACTGCTAAAATGACAGTTGTCTAGAAGACACTCATGGATACCTTCCACAAGTGGAAAAAACATTGGTTTTCACTGCTGAAAGCTCTGGCTGTTCACAGAGTTCTGGATCAAAGTATATTCACGGAAAGTTGACTGAAGGGGAAAAGTGTGGTTGAAAAAGATGCACAAGCAACAGGGATGACGATGGACTTTAGGAGATTGTAAGGCAAAGCCAATTCAAGAACTTGCGGGAGCTTAAAAAGAACTGAACTGAGGTCTGGTCAGTGCATCAAGAGCCAACACATACATATGTGTCTGGGAAATGAGCTACAAGTGTTATACTCCTTTTTCCAAACCACTCCTCAACCAAAGACAGTATCAGAAGCATCTTGCCTGGGCCGAGGCAATAAAAAAGTCGATCATTGGTCAGTTGTTAAAAGTCCTCTTTTCAGTTGAAAATGAATTTTGCATTTCATCTGGAAATCAAGGTCCCAGTCTGAATGTAGAGTGGAGAAGCGGCTTGAAGTCCACTGTGAAGTTTCCACAGTCAGTGATGATTTGGCACCGTGTCATCTGCTGGTGTTGTTCCTCTGTGTTTTATCAAGTCCAAAGTCAACCCAGCCCTGTACCAGGAGCACTTCATACTTCCATCTGCTAACAGGCTTTATTGGAGATGTTGATTTCCTTTTCCAGCAGGATGTGGTACCTGCACACAATGCCAAGACTAGTTTTAACTAGTATGCTGACCATGGTACTATGATGCTTGACTGATCGCAGAGACAACACCTCAGATTCTCTATGGGGTACTGTCAAGAGGAAGATGAGAGACACCAATAACCAAGAATCCAGAAGAGCTGAAGGCCACTATCAAAGCAACCTGGACTTCCAGAACACCTCAGCAGTGCTACAGGCTGATTGCCTGCACACCATTACACTGATGCAGGAATTCATTCAAAAGGAGCCACAACCAAATACTGAGTGCACAAACAAACATGCCCTTCATAAGTTAGATGCCTGTGTATTCTTCTGAAACATCTGAATATTTTGAGATATGCATTTTCACATTTTTGGAGCTATAGGCCCTAGTTATTAAAACTATAAATAAAAAAATGGACTTCCGGTAATGGCGGGTGAGGAGTAGACGTGTTTTCTCCAGCTCCCGAACTTTTTGCAGTATAACCTTAGAATTGCCTCGTCATATCGGGCTGTACCACAACATTCGTTGCAACTTTGACATGAGATGACATCCAGAGCAGCAAAACAACAATTGAAGAGAGACTCTCTGCCGAAAGATAGCACGATGGTTAATAACGTAAATATGGCTGCGCTAACCAAGCTACTGGAGGAACACAAGACGGCCTTGGCGGCAGAGTTTAAAACCACCATCTCTGCACTAGAGTCAAAACTTGATATTGTGCAGACCACTCTGAGCACCCAGGGACAGCGTATTTCATCTCTGGAATCCAACGCAGACTCGGTGAGTGAACGTCTGGATTCACTGGAGGCTACCTGTGTGGAGCTAATCGCTAGTAATGCTAAGCTAAAGGCTAAAGCTGCGGACCTGGAAGCACGTAGCCGCCGCAATAACATTCGCGTTCCGGGGCTACTGGAGTCAATTGAGGGCCACCAACCAACCGCTTTTTTCGCCTCCTTCCTGCACGAGCTTCTGGGCAAAGATACTCTCCCAACTCCCCCTGTTTTGGATCGTGCTCACCGCTCTTTGGCTGCTAAACCTAAGCCAGGTGAAAAGCCGAGGCCTGTTATCAGGTTTCACAACTTTCAAACCAAAGAAAAAGTCATCCGAGAGGCTCAGAAAAGAAGATCTGATATGCTATATCTCGGTAAACCCATTGTCCTTCACGAGGAGTACACTCCCGAAGTCATGGAACAACGGGTTGCATATTGAGACATCATGCAGCAGCTCTACAAATGGGGGCTGAAACCCTCACTTCTCTACCCGGCCAGGCTGATGATAACCACGGAGAAAGGGGAGAGACTGCGCCTATCCTCCGTAGAGGACGCCAAAGACTACCTGTCCACCATGCACACTTAACAGGATCCGCATCGATACATTAATGTGCCGTACTGTCCAAGCCGGTCCAGGATGTCCAACATTTGTTTTATTCATCTACAGTTATGTGAAGCATTTGTTTAATTTTGTATGGAGCAGTGATCTTTTTTAATGCATTTATTTTATGTATATATATATATATATATATATACGAGGGCTGTCAATAAAGCAACGGTCCTTTTAATTTTTTTCAAAAACTATATGGATTTCATTCATATGTTTTTACGTCAGACATGCTTGAACCCTCGTGCGCATGCGTGAGTTTTTCCACGCCTGTCGGTGACGTCATTCGCCTGTGAGCACTCCTTGTGGGAGGAGTCGTCCAGCCCCTCGTCGGAATTCCTTTGTCTGAGAAGTTGCTGAGAGACTGGCGCGTTGTTTGATCAAAATTTTTTCTAAACCTGTGAGACACATCGAAGTGGACACGGTTCGAAAAATTAAGCTGGTTTTCAGTGAAAATTTTAACAGCTGATGAGAGATTTTGAGGTGATTCTGTCGCTTTAAGGACTTTTCACGGTGCGAGACGTCGTGCAGCGCTCTCAGGCACCGTCATCAGCCTGTTTCAAGCTGAAAACCTCCACATTTCAGGCTCTATTGATCCAGGACGTCGTGAGAGAACAGAGAAGTTTCAGAAGAAGTCGGTTTCAGCATTTTATCCGGATATTCCACTGTTAAAGGAGATTTTTTTAATGAAAGACGTGCGGACGGGTCCGCGCGTCGGGACGCAGCCGACGCGGTGCGGCAGCACAGGAAAAACACCTCCGTGTTGATAACCATTTGTAAAATCCAGGCGGCTTTTGATGGCTTTCAGTGGAGTGAGTATATGAGAAATTGTTTAACAGCAGGACATGTTCCAACTTGTCCTTAAGGCTTTCAACAGAGGTGTTTTTCCTGTGGCGGAGCGTCGCGGCAGCTGCGTCCCGACGCGCGGACCCGTCCGCACGTCTTTCATTAAAAAAATCTCCTTTAACAGTGGAATATCCGGATAAAATGCTGAAACCGACTTCTTCTGAAACTTCTCTGTTCTCTCACGACGTCCTGGATCAATAGAGCCTGAAATGTGGAGGTTTTCAGCTTGAACAGGCTGACGACGGCGGCTGAGAGCGCTGAGCGACGTCTCGCACCGTGAAAAGTCCTTAAAGCGACAGAATCACCTCAAAATCTCTCATCAGCCGTTAAAAGTTTCACTGAAAACCAGCTTAATTTTTCGAACCGTGTCCACTTCGATGTGTCTCACAGGTTTAGAAAAAATTTTGATCAAACAACGCGCCAGTCTCTCAGCAACTTCTCAGACAAAGGAATTCCGACGAGGGGCTGGACGACTCCTCCCACAAGGAGTGCTCACAGGCGAATGACGTCACCGACAGGCGTGGAAAAACTCACGCATGCGCACGAGGGTTCAAGCATGTCTGACGTAAAAACATATGAATGAAATCCATATAGTTTTTGAAAAAAATAAAAAGGACCGTTACTTTATTGACAGCCCTCGTATATATATATATATACACACAAGGTCTGTGATAAACAAAAGCGGTCTTTTTTATTTTTTTCAAAAAATAAATGGATTTGATTCATATGTTTTTACGTCAGACAAGCTTGAACCCTCGTGCGCATGTGTGAGTTTTGTCATGCCTGTCGGTGACATCATTCGCCTGTGGGCAGGCTTTGAGTGAGGTGTGGACTCCCCCTCCCGTCGGAATCTCTTTGTCTGAGACGCTGCAGGGAGACGGCGCGCGTTACTTTATCAAATTTTTTCAGGACCGGTGAGGGATATCCGTGTGGACACTATTCGAGAAATTCAGCTGGTTTTCGGTGTAAAGTTTAACGGCTGATGAGAGATTGTGGAGTTTCTTTCGCTTTAAGCACAGCCCACAAAGCGGATGGGCGCGGCGCGGTCGGAGGTGGCGTCCGTCTGGCTGTTTCGAGCTGAAAACATCCTAATTTAAAGCTCTGTTCACCCAGGACGTCGTCAGAGAACAGAGAAGTTTCAAAAGAAGCCGGCATCAGGAGTTTACCCGGACATTCCACTGTTAAAGGAGATTTTGTAATGAAAGAACGTGCGGACGAATTTGCCGAGTCGGATCCGTGACGACGCCGCAAATCTGTCTGCGCCGCGACATGAAAAACACCTCCGTGTTGAAAACCATTTGTAAAATTCAGGTGGCTTTTGATGGCTTTCAACAAGTGAGTATCTGAGAAATTGTTTAACAGCTGGGTATGTTCCAACTTGTCCGTTAAGGTTTCCAACAGAGGTGTTTTTCCTGTGGCGACCCCCCGCGGTCGGGTCCGGCCCGACATGCGAATCTGCCCGCACGTTCTTTCATTACAAAATCTCTTTTAACAGTGGAATGTCTGGATAAACTCCTCATGCCGACTTCTTCTGAAAGTTCTCTGTTATCTCACGACGTCTTGGGTCCACAGAGCCTGAAATTAGGAAGTTTTCAGCTTGAAACAGCGAGACGACGCCGCCTCGGAGTGCAGATCGCCGTCAGGCGCCGTGGGCCGTCCTTACGGCGACAGTAAAACTCCAAAATCTCTCATCAGCCGTTAAAATTTTCACCGAAAACCAGCTGAATTTATCGAATGGTGTCCACTCAGTTGTGCCTTACAGGTTTTGAAAAAAATTTTATCAAACAAAGCAGCGAGAGGGTGGGCCACTCCTCACTCAAAGACTGCCCACAGGTGAATGACATAACCGACAGGCGTGAAAAAACTCTTGCATGCCCACGAGGGTTCAAGCATGTCTGATGTAATCATACGTGATTCAAATCCATATAGTTTTTGAAACAAATAATAAGGTCCGTTACTTTTCTCACAGACCTCGTATATATTCTTTTTTTTTTTCTGTGCCTCACTTTTTGTGGGTTGTTCACACGCATTCAAAGGGATTTGTAGAGAGGGGGAGGAGGAGGGAGGGGGGAAGGGGAAAAAAAAAAGAAAAAAAGAAAGCACCTCAGAGACTGTTCACCCCGAACTCAGTTCCCAATTTCAGGGGGGATCCCTGTGTTACTTAATGGTTCCCAGCACCACACAGACACTTGAGGCAGTTATACGAGGGCTGTCAATAAAGTATAGGTCCTTTTTATTTTTTTCAAAAACTATATGGATTTCATTCATATGTTTTTACGTCAGACATGCTTGAACCCTCGTGCGCATGTGTGAGTTTTTCCACGCCTGTCGGTGACGTCATTCGCCTGTGAGCACTCCTTGTGGGAGGAGTCGTCCAGCCCCTCGTCAGAATTCCTTTGTCTGAGAAGTTGCTGAGAGACTGGCGCTTTGTTTGATCAAAATTTTTTCTAAACCTGTGAGACACATCGAAGTGGACACGGTTCGAAAAATTAAGCTGGTTTTCGGTGAAAATTTTAACGGCTGATGAGAGATTTTGAGGTGATACTGTCGCTTTAAGGACTTCCCACAGAGCGAGACGTCGCGCAGCGGTCCCAGGCGCCGTCGTCAGCCTGTTTCAAGCTGAAAACCTCCACATTTCAGGCTCTATTGATCCAGGACGTCGTGAGAGAACAGAGAAGTTTCAGAAGAAGCCGGTTTCAGCATTTTATCCGGATATTCCACTGTTAAAGGAGATTTTTTTTAATGAAAGACGTGCGGACAGGTCCGCGCGTCGGGACGCAGCCGGTTGCGAGCCGACGCTGCAATCCGTCCGCATGTCTTGCATTAAAAAAAATCTCCTTTAACAGTGGAATATCCGGATAAAATGCTGAAACCGACTTCTTCTGAAACTTCTGTTCTCTCACGACGTCCTGGATCAATAGAGCCTGAAATGTGGAGGTTTTCAGCTTGAAACAGGCTGACGACGGTGCCTGGGAGTGCTGCGCGACGTCTCGCACCGTGGGAAAGTCCTTAAAGCGACAGTATCACCTCAAAATGTCTCATCAGCTGTTAAAATTTTCACCGAAAACCAGCTTAATTTTTCGAACCGTGTCCACTTCGATGTGTCTCACAGGTTTAGAAAAAATTTTGATCAAACAAAGCGCCAGTCTCTCAGCAACTTCTCAGACAAAGGAATCCGACGAGGGGCTGGACGACTCCTCCCACAAGGAGTGCTCAAAGGCGAATGATGTCACCGACAGGCGTGGAAAAACTCACGCATGCGCACGAGGGTTCAAGCATGTCTGACGTAAAAACATATGAATGAAATCCATATAGTTTTTGAAAAAAATAAAAAAGGACCTATACTTTATTGACAGACCTCGTATAACAAATACTGTGACATGACAATTTTTCTAAGTCATGTATTATGTTTTTATTCAAGTATCTTACGAATTTCTGTTACTTTAAAAAAAAAAAAAAGGACTATATTTTGGACACTACATTATTTAGTGCTCACAAGATCTGCTCCTGGATCTGTTTCATTTTACACCATTTGCTGGACAGCGGTTGTGCTTTGTTCAAGGGGTTAATTCACTCTTTTACTCTATTTTCCACATAGTGGGAGATGGAGTACGTTGGAGTAAGATAAATAAGAAGTTAGTATCTTGTTGATACAGAAGTTTATTTTCCTTAGGGATTTGCTTTGTGTTCAATGTATGTAGGTGTGTGTATGTGGTATGCATGTGTTATCTCTCTTCGTGCTACCCCCTCGTCCCCCCCCCCCTTTTTTTTTTTTCTTTTTCTTTTCCCCTCCCTATTGTCTCTGTTTCCCCACACAGCTCAGTCAACCAGCCCTCTTGACAGTCCATTCTGATGTCTGGTAGGAATCTCCATTTCATATCGTGGAATGTGAAAGGAATGAATAATGTTGTCAAAGCCAACAAGGTAATAACACACCTTCAACAGCTTGGGGGGGATCTGTGCTTCTTACAAGAAACCCATCTTTGTAACTCAGAAATTTCCCGTTTAAAAAGGACTTGGATGGGTCACCTCTTCCACTCGGGATTCACTGCAAGGGTAAGGGGCACAGCGATTGTTATACGTAGGGATATTACCTTTGAACCCTCTGATACTATAAGCGACCCGAATGGGCGCTTCATTATAGTCTCAGGCAAATTACAAAATACTCCTGTGGTCCTGGCCTCAGTGTATGCCCCCACATGGGATGATGACAAATTTATATCAAAATTTCTCTCTTCCCTCCCTAACACTGCAGACCATCTTATTATTGGAGGTGATTTCAATCGAGTACAGGACACTACACTTGATAGGTCATCAACAAAACACACTACGCTAACAAAATCGGCCACTATCTTGAAGTTTCACGCAGACCACCTGGGATTAGCCGATTCCTGGAGAACCAGATTTCCTTTTAATAAAGAGTATTCCTTTTTCTCCCACGTCCACCATAGCTTCTCGCGAATAGATTTTTTCTTACTGGATAATAAATTACTGCACAGCACTGTTGCCTGTGAATACCACAGTATTGTCATCTCTGATCATGCCCCCACGACAGTTGACATTACTTTTTACCCTTGTAGACCGGCCCACAAATTTTGGAGATTTAACTCTCAGTTGCTTGCAGAAGCTAAATTTAAAGATTTCCTCACCAAAGAAATAAATTTCTTCTTTGAAACGAATGACAGGCCAGATATCAACAGTGATATACTGTGGGATTCATTCAAGGCCTATTTAAGTGGACAAATTATTTCATTTGTTTCCCATTTTAAAAAAGCTGAACTCTCCAAATTAACAGAACTGTCAGATAAAATTCGCGTTTTAGACACTAAATATGCCACTAGTCCATCATTGTTATACAAAAATAGATTACAACTACAGTCTCAATATGACTTGTTATCAACAAGTAAAGTCGAGACCCAGGTACTACAAACAAAGCAATGTTTCTTTGAACAAGGCGATAAACCCAGCAAATTACTGGCATACCAAGCCCGAGCTACAAGCACCTCTAAGCTCATACCCAGAATAGCATCTTCGTCTGGGTTGGTTACAACAGATCCTGTGGAAATTTGTAATATTTTTTCTTGTTATTATTCATCACTTTACTCCTCCGAAACCCCCTCTCGCAACTGGTCGGAGCCTAACCCTCTCAACTGCTTAACATACCCTCAAGTAGACAACGATGTCTTTCATAATCTAGGAGCCCTCATAACAGTTGCAGAGGTCCAAGAGGCCATCAGTTCTCTACAAAGCTCAAAATCCCCTGGGCCAGACGGATATTCGGCAGAATTTTTCAAAACCTTTTCCAACATATTATCCCCGATCCTGACGAGAGTATTTAATGATGCATTCGTGAATCAGCGACTACCTACTACATTCTCAGAAGCTTCAATTACTTTATTGCTTAAGAAAGACAAAAATCCCCTCCACTGTAACAGTTATAGACCCATTTCTCTTCTCAATGTTGACCTAAAAATTCTATCTAAAGTGATGTCCACTCGACTCCAGAAGGTCACACCGACACTAATTAACCAGGACCAGACCGGCTTCATTCCAGGACGGCAGTCTTTTCATAACACCAGAAGATTACTAAACATTATCTGCTCCGCTTCAGACTCTATTCCAGCTGAGATCATCCTGTCATTGGATGCAGAGAAGGCATTTGACCGTGTAGAGTGGAGCTACCTGTTCTTCATTCTAAACAAATTTGGTTTTGACCCCAACTTTATATCATGGATTAAACTTCTTTATACCTCCCCAGTAGCTAGTGTCAATATTAATGGAATAAAATCTAAACCTTTTTTGTTATCCCGGGTCACTTGTCAGGGATGCCCTCTGTCTCCATCCTTATTCGCTCTCGCTGTCGAACCATTAGCCTTGTGGCTACGTAGCGATAGAAAGTTTGAAGGGATATCCCGATTTGGCCTTACCCACAAAGTTTCTTTATATGCAGATGACCTCTTGCTTTACGTCAGTAACCCAACCTCATCCCATCCAGTTATTTTGGATATCTTAGAACAATTCAGGGGGTTATCTGGCTATAAAATTAACCTGCCTAAAAGCGAGTATCTTCCAATTAATTCTTCAGTGGAGACTCCCCCCCCCACTTTTTTCTCCTTTAGAAAAGCAACCCAAGGTCTAAAATACCTTGGCATCATCATAACGAAATCACTCCATGATTTATTTGCAAAAAACTTAAATACACTGTTGGAGCGATGTAAATTAGATTTAACTAGATGGTCCACTCTACCTCTCTCTCTTCTGGGCCGTATCAGTCTGGTCAAGATGACAATACTTCCACGCTTTCTCTATATCTTTGAACACATACCACTGTTTATCCGCAAATCTTTTTTTTTCCACCCTTGATCAATTGATTAACTCGTTTTTATGGTGCAACAAACAAGTTTGCATTAAGAGATCAATTCTCCAACTTCCCAAATCTCTCGGAGGGCTAGCCTTGCCCGACTTCTGCCGATACTACTGGGCTAGTAATATTAATAAAATCCTCTTCTGGAACGTTAAGATTGCTTCCAATAATCGCCCACTATGGGCCAGCATGGAGCTAGCGTCCTCACCTGTCGCCTTATGGTCAGTAGTCTGCTCACAGCTACCCCTACCAACCAAACGTACAGCACAAAACCCCATTCATTTCGGAGACCTTAAAAATTTGGAATCAATTTAGGAGACAATTTGGCCTACACTCATCTATGCTAGCCCCTATTTATCAAAACGCTTCATTTCTTCCATCCTGCTCTGACGCAGCCTTTAAATCCTGGTCAAACAAGGGTCTGCGAACTATTTATGACCTCTACGTCGACGGTGCTTTTTCCTCTTTTATAGACCTATCAAAAAAATTTACTCTCCCTCAGTCTCATCTATTTCGTTTCTTCCAGATTCATCATTTTGTACAAAATCAGTTCCCTCACTTCCCCAATCGCCCCCGGGAAACCTTGATGGATTCACGTCTCTTAATCAAAACAACACAAAAATCCCTAACGTCAGTCTTATATGATGCAATCTTTAAAATAAACCCGATCTCCCTGAACTCCCTAAGGGCTGTCTGGGACCAGGACCTCAGGATCACAATCTCTGATGAACAATGGGATCGCATACTCAGTCTAGTCCACACATCCTCTATATGCGCTAGGCACAAACTTTTACAGTGCAAGATCTTACACAGGAGCCATTTCACTAATGCAAGACTAGCTAAAATTTACCCAGACAGAGTTGACTCTTGCTACAGGTGTCAACTGTCTCCAGCCAACCACATGCACATGTTTTGGTCCTGCCCCAGACTTAACGACTTTTGGTGTGCGATCTTTACTACACTAGGAAAGGTCTTTTGCTGCACAATGAACCCTGACCCCCTTGTCGCTCTTTTTGGATTGCCCCCAACCCCTGGCTGGTCCAAATCATCACAAAACATTATTGCTTTCACCACTTTGCTGGCGAGGAAGCTTATACTGCTTAAATGGAATCACTCATCCCCACCCACACATAATAGATGGATTCAAGAAATTTTAAAATGTGTGAGACCTGAGAGGATTAGATTCTCCCTTAAGGGCTCTATAGAGGACTTTCATAAAACTTGGCAGCCCTTTCTACATCATATTGATACCTTGCATATTGATGCTGAAAACCAATGAAACATTGAGTTGTTGACCCCCCCCCCTTTTTTTCCCCCTTTTAAATTATAAGTACTACTTATTATTCCACCCCCCCCCCCCCCCGCGCGTTGGTATGTTTCGTCTCTTGTGGTGTGAATGAGAAGAGTGAGAGGGCTATTGCATGTCAGGGAAGGGGAACTCACCCCCAATACACTGTCTTAATGTAGACATTGTCTACTGTAAAATGTTCATCACATTCTAATTACGTCCACTGGTTGATACCAGAACATCCTTGTCTCTTTTTTTCTGTACCCTTCCCTCAAATGGAAAAATCAATAAAAATAATTGAGAAAAAAAAAATAAAAAAAATGATTGAGACATTTTAGTTTCTACTGCCTGAAACTACAATATGTAAAATTTTCACTTTGAAATACCTGACCAAAAATTTTTTAGAACTGTTTCTTGATATTCAAATTTTTCAAGATGCACGTGTGTGTGTGTGTGTGTATACATACATACATACATACATACATACATACACACACACACACACACACACACACACACACACACACACACACTTACTCTTTTAAACGCCCCGGGTGTAATTTTCATGAAGGGGTGTGTGTAATTTTCGTGAAGGGGGTGTTTATTGATGATCGTCTGTGTGTCCATGCATACTGTGCACATTACAGCCTTACGGTACGTATGTACATGTGTATGCAAGACAAGCAGCGCAGACTCAATATGAATATCGTTTTTTCTGTATGCAATAGCTGCTACACAATTACATAAAATGGCTCCGCGCAAATGTTGCAACTCGGCAGCATTCAAGCTCAAAGTTGTGAAAGAAACAGAAGAGAAGGGGCAGCATCATGCTGCTCAGATTTTCTTAGTTGACAGGACGTGTCCGGGAGCAGTGTAGGAACAAGAATGAGCTTGCAGCCCTGGCCAAAACAGCAAAACGGCTGCCTGGTGGGGGGAGGAAAGTGTGCTATGAGGACATTGAAGAGGAGCTGATAAAATGGTTCTAGGGAAGGAGAATAGCAGGCGTTTGCGTGACGGAAGGGTCTGAAATATGAGGCACTGCGGCTGAATAAGCAACATGGAAACCAGAACTTCAGAGCCTCAAATGGCTGGTATTTGACGTTTGTGGAACGACATAACATATCAAGCAGACGATCCACTCATGTCGCTCAGCAACTGAAACAACTGATGAATAAGATTGTGGACAAATTCCTGAAGTATGAAGTATGTCCTCCCCGAGTCAGATGTGGAGGAAAGTAAAGATGATGCCGAGACTTCAGCAGAGGGGGACTATAACAGTCCTGGACACTAGCCACAAATTGTGAACTTCAGCTCCTGTTACACGGCACGCCACACCAATTAACATGGATCGCTGGGAACACAGTGCGAGCAGCTGGAGCATGTGTAACCACATCGCGCAGCTGCTGTGGAAAAGAAAAAAAAAATGCATGCCACCCACGGGATTCGAACCTGCAATTTACAAAAGCTGTGACTGCCAGCCAGAAACTTCACCACTGCAACACCGCATTTTATTGAATCCCGCTTATCGAGGAAAGAATACAAGTATGAACCATCTATTCCTCTGTAGATGACCCATGGTCACAGATGTACAGTCATGAAATGACATGAATGAAGCAGATCATGCGCTCTTATGTCCACATCTACTGGCTTGGCGTGTCCAGCCGGCCCTGTGCGCGTCCGGCCGACATGCGTGCCATGTCGACATTGTGCTGCAGGACAGACACTGTCATGTGGAACAGAGCTCAAGTGGGTGACATGACATTCAGATCGCCTGCTGCGTGTTATGATCCAACTGTCCGTTTCACATGGGGTAGCCTGTCAATGTGCGCACCGTGCCCTCGCTCGATGCAGCCTGTCGCAACAGCGATATATGTTTTTATGTATGTCCACGTGAGGACAGCAAGCAGACACACGCATGTCACAATGGACAGTTGAAAGTTCATGTCCGTCCAAACACGGGATGTGTTCTCCAGCCATGACATCCAGACCAGAGATCTCCACAGCTGCGGCTGTTAGTTATTTTTATTGCTGTTTAGTTATCCCCCTGCCCCCATCCGCCACATGCATTGCGGATGGGGGGGGCACACACACCACACGACAAGTGTTTGCGGGGGCAGCCGACACTCTGGCATGCCACGTGCATTGCTGTTTTGCAACTCCACAATCGTGGGGGCACTTAGACATATTTCACAGCCAGCTTGAAAGTGACCGTCTGCTCACTGTTTTCATGCTATCAGTGCAAATGGCCACACATTTTTTAAATGCCAAGCGAGTGGTGTTAGATGTTCGTGTGTGTCACCTGGGATTTGGCCGACACCTGTCGCGTGAGGGATCGAACAGGCTCTCACAGGGCACTCTCTGTCTTTTAGATCAAGTGTTGTCCTGTGATTCCGTTGTTCGTGTATTGGTGGTGGGTTCCTCCTGAAGTTCACTATTATCTCCAGTATTGAGTGGGTTCAGCTCCAGGTTGTTCTGACAACACCAGTGGACCAACTGTTCCATCTTCTGTTTGTATGCATTCTCATCACCATCCAGGATGAGTCTGATGATGGTGGTGTCGTCTGCAGACTTCAGGAGTTTAACAGGGGGGTTCCTTGAGGTGCAGTAATTTGTATAGAGGGAGAAGAACAGTGGGGAGAACACATACCGTTGAGGGGCTCCAGTGCTGATTGTCCATTAGCTGGATGTGATGCTCCCCAGCCTCACCTGTTGTGTCCTGTCCGTCAGGAAGTTCGAGAGCCACTGACAGGTGGGACCTGGCACAGAGAGGTTGAAGAGTTTTTAATGGAGAATGTCAGGGATGATGGTGTTGAATGCTGAGCTAAAATCCACAAACATGAGCCTCACATACGTCGCTGCAAAGTCCAAGTGCTGCAGGATGTAATGCCTGCAAGGCAAACTGCAGGGGTCCAGCAGGGGTCCTGTGATATTCTTCAGGTGGCTCAACACCAGCCATTCAAAAGACTTCATGACTACAGATGTCAGGGCGACAGGCCTGTAGCTGTTTAGTCCTGTTATAGAGGGTTTCTTTGGGACTGGGATAATAACAGAGCATGTGAAGCAGGAGGAGACTGCACACAGCTCCACAGATCTGTTGAAGACAGGAGCCAGCTGATCAGCACACGCTCTCAGACATGAGGGGGAGACACCATCAGGTCCTGGTGCCTTTTTGATCTTTTGTTTGCGAAAGTGTTGGCATTTTCTCTTCACAGATCGTTAGTGTAGGTGGCGTTGCAGGGGTGGGGGGGATAGAGATGTCTAGGGGACCAGGAAGTCCATTGTCCTTGGGGTGGATGAGGAGTGTGAGAGGGTGTCTTTCAAACTTCGTGCAAAACAGGTTCAACTCCTCAGCCAATCAGGGGTTTTTCCACAGGGTGGGGGGATGGTCTCATGTAGTTGATGGCATGCTGAAGACATCTCCAAACTGTTGCAGAATTGTTGGCTGTGAATTGTTTTTTCAGTGTATCAGAGTAGCTCCTCTTAGCTATTCTGATCTTCTTTGTCAGCGTGAGTACTTTGTATGGCAGCACCCTCACATTGGGGTGAATGTGACGCATTACTGTGTGAAGCGCTTTGAGTGTCTGATGCAGATGGAAAAGCACTATATATATATATGCAGTCCATTTGAGCAGTGTGAGCAGTGAGCAGCCGTGCAAGCAGCAGAGGAGTTGGTGTTTGTACAGATGGCCGTACCGCTTCCTACAGCCTGGGGCCACGTATGGAGTCTGCTGGCCAGATCCGCTGACCAGGCCCGCGCCTGCGTCAGTGCCCCATCCAGGCTCACGGCTCATCGTTGTCTGCCATCCAGATTCGTGGCTCTTCGGAGGCCGCCAGTTGGTCCTGCGACTCATCGGTGTCTGCCATCCAGGCCCGTGGCTCGTAGGAGGCTGCTAGCTGAACCAGCGACTTGTCAGAGGCCACTGGCTGGGCCTGCAGCTCATCAAAGGTCACTAACCAGGCCCGTGACTCATTGGCGAAGGCCAGCCAGACCTGTGGCTCGTTGGAGGCCGCTAGCCAGACCCGCAACACGGCGGAGGTTGCCAGCTGTACCCACGACTTGTCAGAGGCTACCAGCCAGGCCCACTGTAGTAGATCGGCAGTTAGCTTGTTGTCTCTGCAGGGAAGTTGGGATGCCATAGGCTAAGATAAACTAACTGAGCTAAGCTGCGTTTCAGCTCGGCTGACTTTTATAAACTTTAGCTTATTGTTTTATTTTTACGTTATTTTATTATTCTATTTAATAATTTTTATTCTTTGTTAATTTTAGGAGTGGGTTACTTTTAGGAGTTTTAGGTGTTTTTATGAAATTTTGCATGATGCTGGCAGAAAGGATGGCTCTCTTACAGAGCCATGTTCGTAAGCTAGAACAGCTTATTAATTTAGTGGCGATAGATGTTATGGGCAAGGTTGATGTTGGGCCGGGTGGTGTGCCTACTGACATCAGCCCAGAAACAGAAACGTCCAGGCAGAAATGTCGGGTGTTGGTGATATGGGATTCTGTCACCCGCAAAGTTAGGTTACAGATGCCGGCTGACGTTAAATGTATTCCTGGGACTAGAGCTCCTAACACTGCCCCTCACCTTAGGGCACTGACATTGCAGAAGGGTAAACAGACTAAGAAACATAATATGAGATACAGTCACATAGTTATTCATGTCGGCACTAATGATGTCAAGATGAAGCACTCAGAATTCACAAAAATTGATATAGAGAGGACTTGTGACCTTGTCAGAAAGATGTATCGGCGTCGATTAGTAGTCTCTGGTCCCCTCCACTCCTGGGGTAATGATGAGGCTTTTAGCAGGCTAATTTCATTAAATAGGTGGCTGGCACAGTTTTCTACACAGCATGGCTTTAGTTTTATTGATAACTGGCCCTCGTTCTGGGGCTGCCATGACTTGCTGATGCCAGATGGCCTTCACCCCACTAGGGAAGGGGCCGCCACCCTGTCCACAAACATAGATAGAGCTCTACAGGGAGGGTAACATTAGGGCTTTACAGAAGGTCTTGGAGGAGGGGATTATAGACGCTGCAGGGCTTATGACAAATGTGGGTGTGGAATCCACTAGTTTAGCAGGGATTTTAGTGCAGACAACCCATTGTGGTGATAGTGGTTTTTCAGGGAAGGAAATTTATCAGGTTGAGACTGTGGCTTGCTTCCGCAGACATGTCCTTACAAATCATAGACGGATATTAGTAAGGTTTGACCTTACTTGTGTGAAGCGCCTTGAAGCAACTCTGTTGTGATTTGGCACTATATAAATGAAATAGAAAAAATAAATTAAAAATTAAATTGGATATGTTTTGCAAATTTAATCGAGGATCGCCCGCTGGCTGTTCCAGCAATACTAAATATTTTGTGTCTGCTACCTACAACCTGCATGGAATGTCTCAAACCTAAACCTACTTCCAGGCACCTTATAAATGTTATTCTGGAACCACTCCTAAACCCGAACAGTCCAATTGTTAACTCTACTGAGGTCCTTAGTTTGGGTCTCATTAACATCAGATCACTGTCCTTAAAGTTTCTGTCGATTAGTAATCTAATTGTGGATCACCACTTATATATGATTGGGATATGTAAAACCTGACTTAAACCTGCAGCTGTCCTACCTTAAATGAGGCCCGCCCACCGACATACACATTTAGTCACGTTTCCCGTGGTGTGAAGCAAGGCGGGGGTGTTGCTTTTATTTATGAACCTAGGGTCACTTTATTAGCTGTTGGGGGTCACAAATATAATTCGTTTGAGTATCTGATTCTCCGCTCTGCCCATGATGCTACGTACTGTCCGGGTCAGAAGTATGGAAATCAGTTGTGCTACTGTGTCATTGTTTATAGGCCTCCCAGCCCATACTCTGAATTCTTAGATGAATTTGGTGCGTTCATCTCTAACTTGTCAACTGATGCAGATGACATTTTGATTATTGGTGACTTTAACATTTACATCAATAAGCCCTTTGATCTCCTGTGCAAATCATTTATGATTTCCATAATAGATGCATTTGGATTCCAGCAATACATTCAGGACTCGATGTGAGGACTGTTCATGATATATAGTGAAAAAATAAAAGTTGTGAGAGACTTTGGGCCACATGTTTTTGTTCCACTTGGGGTTTGATAGGTGCAGACCAAATCTGAACTCAATCATATAAGATTTAGAGGTCCCCCAGAGTGACACATTTTCCTCTCCCTCTGCTGGCAAGGCAACGTCACCCTAAGGGGAGAAGACTCCGATGCCATTATTTTTCTTTTACAGGTACATGTGATGGCTTCTAATCACAACAAGTTTTGGATGATTTGTCACCCAGAGGAGAACATTACTGGAATTACTGGCTTACTACATTGCTTGTAGTAATAAATAGCTCCACTCTTTGTATGAAAGTTATAGCCACAGACCAACAAAAGCTCAATTTTTTTACTTTGTAAACACACACACACGCACGCGCGCGCACACACACACACACACACACACACACACACACACACACACACACACACACACAAACCTCAAGCAATGGAATTCCATGGTTAAAGACAAAACAAAGTCCAGCTGCTTTTGACTGAAGTTCTACACACATTCTACCTTAATGGCTGAGAATCTTCATGAGCACATTAGCACAGGGGCGGGCAGCAGTGTGCCATGAAGGGCCATAATGATGAGCACTTCTACTCAACATAAATTCCTAATCGCCTGTGAAACCACCTGCCGAGTTAAGGGCAGCAAGGAAAACCTTACATCAATCTGGTGTCACAATAGCAAAGTTAAACCTCTCACCCCTCTCCGGTGAGGGCACAGCAAGCTTGGATGTGCCACTGATGGTCTTTGATAGAAGTAAGCTGGAGGCTTTGGGAGATCTCAGCCACAGACATACAACCTTTCACATCCTGTTTGTTGGCAAAGATTAACAGTCCTGCCTTTCTCAAGTCCTAAAGCGCAAAAGACAAGACAGCAAAATGCAGAGAGTAAAAAAAAAAAAAAAAAAAAAAAAAAAAAAAAAACACGTAATGGAGTACTAGCAGTGCTATGAATACATACAAATGTATACGGCAAAATAAACACATTTCAGTCGAAAACAAGTTATTGTTATAACCATATAACTTTAAGGTAAATCATCTACAAAATAAAATGCAATGTTTTTTCAATATGACACAGTGAAAGTAGATCTTTATGACATAATCTAAAGTAATAATGTTATATTTATAAACAACTACCAGCGTAATTATTTTACTCACTTCATGTGCAAGCATTCTGTAGAGTTCCTCTTTGGTGACTGAGATCCTCTCTCTGTCTGTGCTGTCGACCACCACAATTACAAACTAGGCAGAAACAACAAAAAGATAACAGATACTTAATAAAGCAATCTCATGTATGTTTGAGCAACATGCCCAAATTAATAAAAAAAAAGAGAACCACCGTAGCCTTAATTTTTATTCACCGATAATTTTTATTCTAGGATTCACTGTTTGTGCACAATCAATCAAAGACAATATTTACATTTTAACAGCATCTGCATGAGGCCTTAAGTGTGTGTGTGTGTGTATGTGTATACACACGAGCTCATACGCCCGTTTGATTGAGTGGTGTCGCATTGAAAATCTACTGTCTTTCGCCTCCGGTGTTACCGTCGCGGGATACGGAGGCAGGACCTGCAAAGAATCCAAGTCATTAAAAAGATATAAACCTCTCTCAGCGGCCATGGAGCTTTGCGGCTCCGATTACCGAGATGTGCGGCGCTGCGGAAAGTCTGTCCTTGCAGCAACAGGTGTCACCGGCCGCTCCGCATCAAAACAGCGAGCGTAGTCTCTGGACTTTTGCCAAGTTGGCTGCACCTCCATTCAGTAGACAGGGACGTGGTGCCGGCTGCACAGCAGACACGGAGGCGATGTGAGCGGCCCGTTTCGGCGTTTACCGAGCACGCAGACTCAGTAAGCGCAGCGGAGGCAGAGAGCGAGGCGTCGGGGAAGAACGTCGCCCACTGTCGATGTCGCCGCTGATCTGAGCATGCAGAGCTATATCTCACATTCATTGCAGCTTACTTTTGGATGCTGAAACCAGGACGTGTATAACAGTAACATTACTAACATCAAATCAATTTCAATGCGGGATCGGACTGAAGGCGCGAGCGCTCCGTCTTCTGCCGGACGTCACTGCATTGTCCCGGATGTACAAACAGTTTTCGCTGAGGACCAAATTTTAGCAGCAAATTTGTCATTTTTAAATGAAGATTTCTCCGCTGAATTACAAATTTGGGCTTGCAGATTTACTTTACTGCATTCATAAGGGTCTTATAAATACATATCAGCTATTTCTTTCTGAGATCTGACCACATTTATTTCAATGCAGGTCTACTTTAATTTCGTTTGGTCTGTAATTGGTCCCACATATAATTGAGGCATTGCGCTTTCATGCAGTCTGTCAGTAACTGTTTACGGTCTGTCTGTAACAATTTACCCAGACTGACTCCAAATATGAGGAAATTTGTTTTGGTGGTTTTTGTGGCATTTTGAAAATACGTTCTGTCTTTAAAATGGTAATGTACTTGACACAAGTGTGCCATCTGGTGTTCAATAGATGAAACTTCAGTCACTGACACAACAATGGTGCCATTCACATGTAACAGTTGTATGTAAAAGTTTGGGCACCTCTGATGATTTCCATGATTTTCCTTTATAAATCAGTGGTTGTTTGGATCAGAAATTTCAGTTAACTGTATCATATGGCAGACAAACACAATGATATTTGATAAGTTAAATGAAGTTTATAGGATTTGCAAAAAGTGTGCAATAATTCTTTAAACAAAATTAGGCAGGTGCATAAATTTGGGCACCCCAACAGGAAAAAAAAAATACATCAAAATTTAGTAGATCCTCCTTTTGCAGAAATAACAGCCTCTAAACGCTTCCTATAGCTTCCAATGAGGGTCTGGAATCTGGTTGAAGGTATTTTGGACCATTCATCTTTACAAAATATCTAAAGTTAAGTCAGGTTTGTTGGTTTCTGAGCATGGACAACCCGCTTAAAATCGCACCACAGTTTTTCAATAATATTCAGGTCTGGGGACTAAGATGGCCGTTCCAGAATGTTGTACTAGTTCCTCTGCATGAATACCTTAGTAGATTTTGAGCAGTTTTTAGGGTCATTGTCTTGTTGAAAGATCCAGCCCTGGGGCAAATTCAACTTTGTCAATGATTCTTGAACATTGTTCTCAAGAATCTGCTGATATTGACTGGAATCCATGTGACCCTCAACTTTAACAAAATTCCCAGTACCTGCACTGGCCACATAGCCCCACAGCATGATGGAAACACCTCCAGATTTTAATGTAGGTATCCTTTTTTGGAATGCTGTGTTCTTTTTCAGCCATGCATACCGCCCCTTGTTGTGTCCAAATAACTCAATTTTAATTTCATCAGTCCACAGCACCTTATTCCAAAATGAAGCTGGCTTGTCCAAATGTGCTTTAGCATACCTCAAGCGACTCTGTTTGTGGCATGTACGCAGAAAACGCTTCCTCTACATTACAGCATCTCCTTGTGAAAAGTGCGCTGTATAATTGAACGATGAACAGAGACACTATTTGCAGCAAGATCATGTTGTAGGTCTTTAGAGCAGGTCTGTGGATTGACTATGACTGTTCTCACCATCGTTCGCTTCAGCTTAACCGAGATTTTTCTTGGCCTGCCATTTCGGACCTTAACTAGTACTGTGCCTGCAGTCTTCCATTTCCTCACTATGTTCCTCACAGTGGAAACTGACAGCTGAAATCTGATATATCTTTTTGTATCCTTCCCCTAAACCATAATGTTGAACAATCTATGTTTTCAGGTCATTTGAGAGTTGTTTAGAGGCTCCCGTGTTGGCACTCATTAGAAGAGATAAAAAGAGGGGAAACATTTGCAAATGGCCACCATAAATATCCTTTCCCATGATTGGATTCACCTGTATAAGAAAGTTAAGGGTCAATGAGCTTACCAAACCAATTTTGTGTTCCAATAATTAGTGCTAAATGTATTCAAATCAATAAAATGACAAGGGTGCCCAAATTTATGCACCTGCCCAATTTTGTTTAAATAATTATTGCACACTTTCTGTAAATACTAGAAACTTCATTTCATTTCTCAAATATCAGTGTGTTCGTCTGCTATATATTTAACTGAAATTTCTGATCCAGACAACCAATGATTTATAAAGGAAAATCATGAAAATTATCAGGGGTGCCCAAACATTTGTATACAACTGTATATCATAATCAGATATATTTTCTTTTACATTTGTGCGTGTCTCAGCATTCTAAAGAGCTAATTATTGAGAGAGAGAGAGAGAGAGAGAGAGAGAGAGAGAGAGAGAGAGAGAGAGAGAGAGAGAGAGAAGTACATGTACTGTTTTGAGGATGGAGCGCATTTCTGCATTTCCAAAATGCCACAAGAAACCACCAAGAAATAAATAAAAGCACTTAACTGTTTCACCAAAACATTAAATCTAGGCCTGCATCTTAGATGTACCTTCTGGCAAATTGTAGCTAAATTTCAGCTCTTCTTTTTAAGAAAATTCTTCTCTATACCACTTTATCATGAAGCTGTGTAACTGGGGACACAAAATATCCGCATATAAAATCATCAATAATGATGATATTAAAGCAAACAAACCATCCATCCATCCATTTTCTTTCGCTTTATCCGGAGTTGGGTCGCGGGGGGCAGCAGCTCAAGCAAACCCGCCCAGATCTCCCGATCCACACACACCTCCCCCAACTCCTTCGGCGGAACCCCGAGGCATTCCCAAGCCAGCCGAGAGACGTAGTTCCTCATCTTCAACCACTTATCTGGGATCGGGTCGTGGGGGCAACAGTTCCAATAGGGGACCCCAATTTTCCCTTTCCCAGGGCATATTTACCACCTCTGATTGGGGGAAGCAGAGGCATTCCGAGACCAGTGTGGAGATATAGTCTCTCCACCTAGTCCTGTGTCTTCCCTGCGGTCTCCTCCCAGCTAGATATGCTTGGAACACCTCCCCAGGGAGGCGCCCAGGTGGCATCCTTACCAGACTCCTCTCAACGCAAAGGAGCAGTTTAAGCTCCAATGCATGACTGAAATTCTCACCCAGTGATGAAAGTGGGCCATAGAAAAAAGAAAAAAAAAAAAAAAAAAACCTTAAAAGATTTTGGAAAGGGCCGAAGGCCCGAAGCCCCTGGCAGAGGGTCTAGGTGATGCCCCCCAGAAAAACTGAAATCTCAGATGCCTTCTTGGGCATTATTAGCTTGATTTACCACCAAAAAAAAAAACAAAAAAAAAAACATTTTTTTGGGTCAGGTCTATTTTTCATGATATAAGTTGTGTGAAAAAAGTACATATTCACATTGGACTGTTCCTGTTCTCTCTACCTTTATCTAACATTTTTATCATTATTTAACATTTATTTAACATTTGACAGCAATTTGTGCTTTTGTAACAACTGATAGCGCCTTAAAATAAAATCTGATACAAGAAAAGCTGCATCTACTGTTCATTAAGTCACCACTATAACCTTTAGTTATCAGGAACACTGTTTTGGTTTTAAATTAGATTCTTATTCACTTCTATAAATGGGAAATGCAATAAAACAAGCTGTTAGTATCCCATAAATGCTATTGTCAGCACTGGATTGAAAAATCTCAGTGTTGTGGAAAACGATGCACAAACATTTTTCATATCAATATCTGACTTCTATCAACATGTTTAATATTTATCATATTTTCATCTACAAGGATAATTCAGACACACACCCATGTAACCATAAAAATACAGAATTAGCAGGTTAACATGTCAAGTTTGCTTGGAGAAAGACTGAAGTAAATTCACCCAAAAGACAGAGTTTGATTTGTGTGAAATAACTTCAATAATATTAAATGACAAAGAATTCCATCAAACCAGCCCCATTTTAATTTATTCATGATGAACTTTAGTCTCCTGCAGCAGAACATTTCATCCATTTTCTTTGTTGTTTCAACACAACCGGGAGTTTATGGTAAAATCTGTCACAGTGTCTCTCGTTTGCTGCTGTGTGTACGAGCGGCACCGTGTTACATTATCCTTCAGTCTCGGATCAGGACATGAAAATGTGAGAATATCCACTGCGAGATCTCAGAGACGTTCCCAAACAATTTTACAAACATTTTGAAAGACGGACCACAGACTAAATCTGACGCGTGCCAGGAAAACAAAAATAACCCTTCTTCTTTTCAAGTTTATTGGTAGTTTGCATACCAACACAATGCATTACTGATACCTACTGTTGGTGTGGGATATTAATGGATTCTGATGTATGCCATCAAAAATAAGTCGAAAACTTTCAACACGTGAGTAAAAACCCAGATTTCTGGGAATTTCAGGAAAACTTTTCACTGTCACCCTATCCGTCTCCCCAGCCACCTTCTTAAGGAAACCCATTTTGGCCGCTTGCATCCGCGATCTAGTTCTTCTGGTCATGACCCAAACCTCATGAAAACAGGCGAGAGAAGGAAAGAAGACTGACCGGTAGATCGAGAGCTTGGCCTTTCGGCTAATCTCCCTTTTTGTAACAGTATGGCAAAGCAAATGCAAATCCGTTGCGCTGATTCTCTGGCCAATCTCACTCCCCATGAACAAGACCCAGAGGTACTTTAACGCCTTCATTTTGGGCAAGACATCATTCCCTACCCAGATTAGGCAGCCCATCAATTTTTTGCTGAGCACCATGGCCTAACCTTTAAAGGTGCTGATCCTCATCCTAGCCATTCCACACTCGGTTGCGAACAGGACCCAGTGAGTATTGGAGGTCACAGGCAAATGAAGCCAACAGGACCACATCATCTGTAAAAAGCAGTGATGAGACCCTCCGCCCACCAAACTGTAGAACCGACTCCCCTCGACCACACCTCAATATCCTGTCCATGAATATCACAACCAGGATTGATGACAAAGCGCAGCCCTGGTGGAGGTTCCACAGTCTGGATGTTCCACTGTTTTCAGCAAAAGGCTGATGGGAAAACAATTAAGATTTAGGCTGTTAGTGACCATCCGATGATACACCGGGATTACTTTGTGCACTTTGTGACTATTAGAAGCTTCCCAGCGCATGCTTGAATGGAATATAGCTGCTAATGTTAAGAACTGAGACACAGATTAATTCCAAAGTTTACACAATTTCGATGCTGTGTTATGATAACTCATTTTTAAGAAATAACTGTTAATTTTGATGCAGCCACAGTTAAAGCAACAGCCCTGAAAAGGTTTAGTGCAGCTTTATTGGCTAGATTAGCCTTTCTGCACAATCAATGACTTGCCCATCACTCATCATCACATTAAGGGGAGGTGATGGTCTAGTAGTTAAGCGATGGGTTTGAGACAAGAGGATCCTTGGTTCAAATCCCAGCACAACCACAAAATCACTAAGGGCCCGTGAGCATGGTCCTGAATCCCCTAGTTGCTCTCGGTGGTGTGGTAAGTGCCTTGTATGGCAGCACTCTGACATCACGGTGAATTTGAGGCATTATTGTAAAGCGCTTTGAACATCTGATGTAGATGAAAAAGCGCTATATACAGGTGCTGATCATATAATTAGAATATCATGAAAAAGTTTATTTCAGTAATTCCATTCAAAAAGTGAAACTTGTATATTATATGCATTCATTGCACACAGACTGATATATTTCAAGTGTTTATTTCTTTTAATTTTGATTATTATGACTGACAACCAATGAAAATCCAAAATTCAGTATCTCAGAAAATTAGAATATTGTGTAAAGGTTCAATATTGAAGACACCTGGTGGCACACTCAAATCAGCTAATTAACTCAAAACACCTGCAAAGGCCTTTAACTGATCTCTCAGTCTAGTTCCGGAGGCTACACAGTCATGGGGAAGACTGCTGACTTGACATCTTGCCTGGGCTAAAGACAAAAAGGACTGGACAGCTGCTGAGTGGTCCAAAGTTACGTTCTCTGATGAAAGCAAATTTTGCATTTCCTTTAGAATTCAAGGTCTTAGAGTCTGAGGGAAGAGAGGAGAGGCACAGAATCCATGTTGCTTGAGGTCCAGTGTAAAATTTCCACAGTCATTGATGGTTTGGGGTGCCATGTCATCTGCTGGTGTTGGTCCACTGTGTTTTCTGAGGTCCAAGGTCAATGCAGCCATCTACCAGGAGGTTGTAGAGCACTTCATGCTTCCTGCTGCTGACCAACTTTATGGAGATGCAGATTTCATTTTCCAACAGGACTTGCTGCACACAGTGCCAAAGCAACCAGTACTTGGTTTAAGGACCATGGTATCCCTGTTCTTAATTGGCCAGCAAACTCGCCTGACCTTAGCCCCATAGAAAATCTATGGGATATTGTGAAGAGGAACATATGACACGCCAGACCCTACAATGCAGAAGAGCTGAAGGCCACTATCAGAGCAACCTGGGCTCTCATACCACCTGAGCAGTGCCACAGACTGATCGACTCCATGCCACGCCGCATTGCTGCAGTAATTCAGGCAAAAGGAGCCCCAACTATGTATTGAGTGCTGTACATGCTCATACTTTTCATGTTGATACTTTTCAGTTGGCCAACATTTCAAGAAATCCTTTTTTTTGTATTGGTCTTAAGTAATACTCTAATTTTCTGAGATACTGAATTTGGGATTTTCATTGGTTGTCAGTTATAATCATTAACAGACTTTTTTGAGTGTTCCAGCATGGTAAATATGTGTACCAAATTTCATGAGGCTACAAAAAAAAAAAAAACAATGGGGAGGGGTTTTTAAAAAATTGTAGGGGGCGCCATTTCATCCTACTCAGGCCCTAATAATAAACAGCGCGATTACAATCAGATCCTTGTAGGACTTTGTCCTACTCTGGCCCTAATAATAAACAGCACAATTACAATAGGGTCCTCGTAGGACTTTGTCCTACTCAGGCCCTAAAAATGCAACTCAGTTGTTCCTACCTCTGTGTTGGTGTAGTATGTATTCCAAGAAGATCTAAGGGACTCCTGGCCACCGATATCCCACATGAGAAAATGGGTATTATTGACTATGATCTCTTCCACGTTGCTTCCAATTGTAGGCGAGGTGTGCACTACCTCATTCATTGAACTAGAACATAAAAGCAGAACACAAAACTTTAAGACTGAGTGACATCTGCAATTAGCAGGTTTTCGGTCTCATTTACAAATGCTTACAGAGCATTTTCCCGAAGACCGCATTGATGAAAGAGTTGTACAGATACCTGAACTTGGGGATCTCCACTACTGATGAAGCTGCATACATTGTCAACATCACCTGTAACATCTGTACACCACTGCACCATTTTCATCTCTTTCCATCTTGAAATGCTATGTTAAAGTAAATAGCCAACAGTGATATACCCAAGGCTTCCACAGAGCCTGGACATACAGTTGTGCTCAAAATAATAATGTTTAAAAAAGTGAGTAAAGCTCAAAATCTTTAAAACAGCTTTTATTTCCATACACACAAATGGATTGGGAACACTGCACATTTTGTTCCAAATCAAAACATGAAGAAAAATGTATCAGATTTGCTATTACTGTACTGAAAGTGAAGAAAAAGGAATATTACGATGTTCAAAAAATAGTGTCTGCATTTTTATTTCTGTGACCCTTATTTCACCCTTACAGGTGACCCTTATGTAAGAATGAAGGCAGCAAATGCTGTACATGCTGGTTGCAGTGCATTTCTCTCTGAACAACTGATTAAAATGAGCCATTCCAGACATTGTTCAGAAGAACAGCACAGTTATTAAAAAACTGATTGGAGGGGAGGAAACAAAGAATTGCTGCTCAGCTGACCTCAAATGCTTTAAAATGGCAACCAAAACCAGAAAGATGTGGAAGAAAATGGAAACACACCAATCTAATGGATCAAATAGACAAAATGGCAAAGACTCAGCCATTGATCAGCTTCAGAGTGATCAAAGAAGGTCTAACGTTATCTGTGAGTATTGTTACAAATAGAAGATGCCTATGTGAAGCCAAGCCATGGGCAAGAAGCCCCCACAAAGTCCCATTGTTGAGGAAAAAAAAAGAAAAAAAAAAAAAGGCATGTACTCGATTTGCCAAACACACTGACCTAAAGAGAAATGGGACACCATTTTGTGGACTGAAATCCAAAATTACTTTGCAGAATTACGTGACACACATTTCTACACTCTTCCATGTTTTGGCCTGATATGTCATTTCTTTTGGCTTTAAAGTAATGGGCCTTTCACACCGCACACTTTCGAAATGGCAGAGGCATCTTGAATCAGTCTAAAAAACATTTTCAATGAGACGCGTCGCTTTTTAGACACAACAGAAGCATCGGGTCAAAAATGGAGCTAAAGCAACACATCTGCCGGGAGCGCGCATTGCCACCTGTTGACAGGCTGCTGCAGTCAAAGTTCAACCCAATCCAACTTTCGCCGCTCTGAGCTGTGACGTAGCTTCACGCTGTTTAATAGAAACGAGGCGTCAGGCCAAAACTGCTTTATAAAGGAGCAGTTTTCTGAAGAAAATCCTTGCAAATGATTTTTTTTATCTCAACATTAATTTGTGATTACTATTAAAAAAGTTTAGAAGACGTAATTAAAATAGTAATAAATAAATAAATAAATAAAAGATTATCCCAAGAAACCTTTCTTCATCTGTAAAAACATAACTTACTGTGATTTCTTGTTTAACATAAGGAACCCTGAACGCTATTTTTTTTTTAGACAAAATAGCATAGAAATGTGTACATTTTTAAAGTCTGGTAGATTATTCATATCTCATTTCAACCAGAAAAACAGACACTGTAAATAAATACAATACATATTGTATAACCCCAATTCCAATGAAGTTGGGACGTTTTGTGAAATGTAAATAAAAACAGAATACAATGATTCGGAAATCCTCTTGAACCTATATTCAACTGAATACACAACAAAGACAAGATATTTAATGTTCAAACTGACAGACTATTGTTTTTGTGCAAATATTTGCTCATTTTGAAATGGATGCCTGCAACACATTTCAAAAAAAGCTGGGACAGGGCCAACAAAAGACTGGGAAAGTTGATGAATGCTCAAAGAGCACCTGTTTGGAACATTCCACAGGTGAACAGGTTAATTATAAACAGGTGGGTGTCATGATTGGGAATAAAAGGAGCATCCCCAAAAGACTCAGCCTTTCACAAGCAAAGATGGGTCAAGGATCACCACTTTGTTAACAACTGCATGAAAAAAATAGTCCAACAGTTTAAGAACAATGTTTCTCAATGTTCAATTACAAGGAATTTAGGGATTCCATCATCTACAGTCCATAATATAATCAGAAGATTCAGAAAATCTGGAGAATTTTCTACACGTAAGCTGCAAGGCCAAAAACCAACATTGAATGCCTGTGACCTTTGATCCCTCACGTGGCACTGCATTAAAAATCGACATCATTGTGTAAAGGATCTTACCATGTGGGTTCAGGAACACTTTAGAAAACCATTGTCACTTAACACAGTTCGTCGCTACATCTACAAGTGCAAGTTAAAACTCTACCATGCAAAGTGAAAGCCATACATCAGCAACATCCAGAAACGCCGCTGCCTTCTCTAGGCCTGAGCGCATTTGAAATGGACAGACGCAAAGTGGAAAGGTGTGCTGTGGTCTGATGACTCCACATTTCAAATTGTTTTTGGAACTCATGGATGTCGTGTCCTCTGAACAAAAGAGGAAAAAGACCATCCAGACTGTTACCAGCGCAAAGTTCAAAAGCCAGCATCTGTGATGGTATGGGGGTGTGTTAGTGCCCATGGCATGGGCAACTTACACATCTGTGATAGCACCATCAATGCTGAAAGGTACATCCAGGTTTTGAAGCAACACATGCTGCTATCCAAGCAATGTCTTTTTCAGGGATGTCCTTGCTTATTTAAGCAAGACAATGCCATTCGTAGTACAAGAGTGCGAGTACTAGACTGGCCTGCCTGCAGTCCAGACCTGTCGCCCATTGAAAATGTGTGGACCATTATGAAGCGCAAAAAACGACAACAGAGACCCCGGACGGTTGAACAACTGAAGTCGTACATCAAGCAAGAATGGTAAAGAATTCCACCTACAAAGCTTCAACAATTAGTGTCCTCAGTTTCCAAACACTTATTGAGTGTTGTTAGAAGGACAGGTGATGTAACACAGTGGTAAACATACCACTGTCCCAACTTTTTTGAAACGCGTTGCAGGCATCCATTTCAAAATGAGCAAATATTTGCACAAAAACAATAAAGTTTATAAGTCTGAACATTAAATATCTTGTCTTTGTGGTGTATTCAATTGAATATAGGTTAAAGAGGATTTGAAAATCATTGTATTCTGTTTTTATTTACATTTTACACAACGTCCCAACTTCACTGGAATTGGGGTTGTAGATACTTGGCCATGACTCCTTTCCTTCTTATGAAGAAAACTCACGATAACAGTCTGCTGCAACACATGTTCATATAAAAGCTCAACAACAGAGGGGACAGCACGTAACCCTGAGGGGAGCCAGTGGATGAACAGACCTGATCAGACAATGTTCCACTGCCTCACACTCATTGTATCTTGTTAGTTTACAAAATATTGGACACAGTTCTTCAGAGTAGGATTTAAATGGGAACATTACACAGTGAGAAATGCAATCATTTCCTATAAGAACATACCAAAGAGCTGATATTCCACACTTTTTACACTTGTACCGCAAGTACATACCTTTATCGGACACTGAATTAAATGAAATGAATGAATATCCGCTCAGCGCTGACGGCATTGATGAACGACTGGATATACGTGCCAATACCCACTGTTGGAATGACAATTTTGTACATGGCCCATGTCAAACAAGCATTACTTCCATACATTAATTGACGTCTCCATTGCTGTGCTGCAAAACAGGGCATGACGTGGGGTGTTTGTGGCCAATTAACAAGTGAAGCATGAATTCAAGGTCTGTTTTCGCGCCAAGTTTCTGTCTCAACATCTTTGCCATCCCAGACTTGAATCCAGTCGTCCATGCTCCTGGCTGGAATAGATTCTGGATCTACTGGAGGAGACTCATTTATGGCGGGTGCAGTGGCGCCCCCCTCCCCACTTTCTTCAATCTGCTCATTCCTGTTTGTGGCATCCCACCCGCTGTGTTCACAGCTGCATGCCGTTCTTTGTTCCACCAGCTGCCATGCACTCTGCGCTAGACGCTGCGTATATAAAATAATTATTTTGTGGCGGATTAATAATTTTTTTCTGCAAACTGTCCCAGTCACTTCCTGAATCACAGAGAAGGCTGCAGCCGGAGCCGTTCACACGTGCGCTTAACAAGCTGTAGAACGCATTTTGAGCTGTCTAAAAAGATAATTATTTGTCTTATTTACATCGTCATGACTTGATAAAACAGTTGCATGTTCTTTCCTTCTGGTCTCCAGCTGTTAAAGGATTTATTTTTATGTTTATAACAGATTTAACTTCTTATAATCCTTCAGATGAGCTGCAGCTCTGATGCGATTTGCTGACATCACCACTCGCTTTGTTTACTCCATTTGACGAGCTGCACGTCGTGCGCCTCAAACAAGAGAGACGACCCTCTGCCCCGTGACCTTTCCCACTTCCTTATTTGGTCACACCAGCTCATGTACAATCGTTCATCAATGACGTCAGCGCTGAGCGGCTATTCTACAAAGATGGCGGCCCGCAGGAACTCAGGAGAGTGCGAAGTTCAAATGTCCAATAAAGGTATGCAACTTGTGGTACTAGTGTAAAAAGTGTGGAATATCAGCTCTTTGGTATATTTCTTATAGGAAAGTATTGCATTTCTCACTGTGTAATGTTCACCTTTAAGCAGTTGGCAACAAATGTCAGGTCTGTGGCTCTTATTTGTTTTCACTGAGGAGAAAGCCTTTTCAATAGCTTCCTCTTTAATAGTGAAGTGTTCATAGTCCACTAGTTCATGACTCAAATTCCTCTATTTCTCTGCTAAAACCAAAAACATTAAAGGGAGAATTAAAAACAATTTAGAGCATTTGCAAACTCAGAATCTGCATCAAAGCCCTCTAAAGTGACAGTGATGAGCCCAGATTGTTTGTAGCCATTTTGTTTTCCAGTTTTATTTTATAATTTTGTTTTGCCCTTAAAAAATTCTATTTTCATATGTCTAGTGGCTGTGTGCACCTCAAAGACAGTTCCATGTTTAAAGGCAAGTTTCTTAGCCTGTATATGAGCTCTAACAAACTTGGTAACCCATGGTTTATTATTCGGACAGATACTGACTTAGTCGAATGGATTTCTCTTGCAGAATGCAGCATAAGAAAATCTTACATCAGCCAGCCTGTCTAACTCTCCACGACATGCCTTTATGAACATACAACCCCTGGCAAAAAGTATGGAATCACCAGCCTCGGAGGATGTTCATTCAGTTGTTGAATTTTGTAGAAAAAAAGCAGATCACAGACATGACACAAAACTAAAGTCATTTCAAATGGCAACTTTCTGGCTTTAAGAAACACTATAAGAATTCAAGAAAAAAATATTATGGCAGTCAGTAACGGTTACTTTTTTAGACCAAGCAGAGGAAAAAAATATGGAATCACTCAATTCTGAGGAAAAAATTATGGAATCACCCTGTAAATTTTCATCCTCAAAACTAACACCTGCATCAAATCAGATCTGCTCCTTGACATTGACCCTACGTGTCTTCTTGCAAGGAATGTTTTCGCAGTTTTTGCTCTATGGCAAGATGCATTATCATCTTGAAAAATGATTTCATCATCCCCAAACATCCTTTCAATTGTCCAAAATATCAACGTAAACTTGTGCATTTATTGATGATGTAATGACAGCCATCTCCCCAGTGCCTTTACTTGACATGCAACCCCATATCATCAATGACTGTGGAAATTTACATGTTCTCTTCAGGCAGTCATCTTTATAAATCTCATTGGAACGGCACCAAACAAAAGTTCCAGCATCATCACCTTGCCCAATGCAGATTCGAGATTCATCACTGAATATGACTTTCATCCAGTCATCCACAGTCCACGATTGCTTTTCCTTAGTCCATTGTAACCTTGTTTTTTTTCTGTTTAGGTGTTAATGGTGGCTTTCGTTTAGCTTTTCTGTATGTAAATCCCATTTCCATTAGGCGGTTTCTTACAGTTCGGTCACAGACGTTGACTCCAGTTTCCTCCCATTCGTTCCTCATTTGTTTTGTTGTGCATTTTTCGATTTTTGAGACATATTGCTTTAGGTTTTCTGTCTTGACGCTTTGATGTCTTCCTTGGTCTACCAGTATGTTTGCCTTTAACAACCTTCTCATGTTGTTTGTATTTGGTCCAGAGTTTAGACACAGCTGACTGTGAACAACCAACATCTTTTGCAGCATTGCATGATGATTTACTCTCTTTTAAGAGTTTGATAATCCTCTCCTTTGTTTCAAATGACATATCTCGTGTTGGAGCCATGATTCATGTTAGTCCACTTGGTGCAACAGCTCTCCAAGGTGTGTTCACTCCTTTTTAGATGCAGACTAACGAGCAGATCTGATATGATGCAGGTGTTAGTTTTGGGGATGAAAATTTACAGGGTGATTCCATAATTTTTTCCTCAGAATTGAGTGATTCCATATTTTTTTCCTCTGCTTGGTCTAAAAAAGTAACCATTACTGACTGCCACAATCTTTTTTCTTGATTTCTTATAGTGTTTCTTAAAGCCAGAAAGTTGCCATTTGAAATGACTTTAGTTTTGTGTCATGTCTGTGATCTGCTTTTTTTCTACAAAATTAAACAACTGAATGAACATCCTCCGAGGCCAGTGATTCCATAATTTTTGCCAGGGGTTGTATTCCAATGACTGCACTCAAAACACTCCTGCGAGCACTGCACAGACTCCTCTGTCCATTCTTTAATGTCCTTAGTGGAGACCATTTCCCTCTTCAGAACAGTTCTGTATGTGGGCAGCAGGTGGATGCAGATGTGGTCTCTGTAGCACAAAGGAGGCAAAGAAAATGTTTTATAAGCCTCCTTTACTGACCTGTAACACAGCTAAAGAGTCCTATCCTGTCTTGTAGGACAGGTTACATTTTGATAATAAAAATTAGGAAGTGCCTTCATGCCACAGTCTTTAAAATCCTTAAGGAAGCGGACATTCTTCTGGAGTTTGTCCACTTTATTCTTTAGGGACTGGATGTTCCCCAGGATCGTCAAGAGCAGCGGAAGCCGGCTAAGCCTCTGCAGCTTCCTCAGCCCTACACAGTGCAATTGAATGTATTCACACCGCTTCACTTTTTCCATATTTTGCCTTCATCCCGAATGGATGAAATTAATTTTTTTCCCCTCAAACTTCTACACAAAATACACCCCCCCAATATGACACGTACATAAGTATTCACAGCCTTTGCCTTGAAGCACAAAATTGAAAATGAAAAGAAGTTCAGATCCACCAGGAATCATCCTAGAGCTGGCCGTCCATCTAAACTGAGCAATCGGGGGAGAAGGGCCTTAGTCAGGGGGATGACCAAGAACCTGATGCTCACTCTGTCAGAGCTCCAGCATTCCTCTGTGGAGAGATGAGAACCTTCCAGAAGGACAAGCATCTTTGTAGCAATCCACCAATCAGGCCCGTATGGTAGAGTGGCCAGAGGGAAGCCACTCCTTAGTAAAAGGCACATGGCAGCCCGCCTGGAGTTTGCCAAAAGGCACATGAAGGACTCTCACACCATAAGAAATTAAATTCTCTGGTGTGGTGAGACAAAAATTGAACTCTTTCCTGTGAAAGCCAGGCGACATGTTTGGAGGAAACCAGGCACCATCCCTACAGTGAAGCATGGTGGTGGCAGCATCATGTGGTGGGGATGTTTTTCAGTGGCAGGAACTGGGCGACTAGTCAAGAGTGAGGGAAAGATGAATGCAGCAATGTACAGAGACATCTTGGATGAAAACCTGCTCTAGAGCGCTACTGACCTCAGACTGGGGCAAAGGTTCATGTTTCAGCAGAATAATGACCCTAAACACACAGCCAAGATATCAACTTCAATCAACTTTTTTCTTATATAGCGCCAAATCACAACAAACAGTTGCCCCAAGGCGCTCCATATTGCAAGGCAAGGCCATACAATAATTATGAAAAACCCCAACGGTCAAAACGACCCCCTATGAGCAAGCACTTGGCAACAGTGGGAAGGAAAAACTCCCTTTTAACAGGAAGAAACCTCCAGCAGAACCAGGCTCAGGGAGGGGCAGTCTTCTGCTGAGACTGGTTGGGGCTGAGGGAAAAAAACAGGAAAAAGACATGCCGTGAAGGGGGGCAGAGATCGATCACTAATGATTAAATGCAGAGTGATGCATACGGAGCAAAAAGAGAAAGAAACAGTGCATCATGGGAACCCCCCCCACAATCTACGTCTAAATCAGCATAACCAAGGGATGGTCCAGGGTCACCCGATCCAGCCCTAACTATAAGCCTTAGCGAAAAGGAAAGTTTTAAGCCTAATCTTAAAAGTAGAGAGGGTATCTGTCTCCCTGATCTGAATTGGGAGCTGGTTCCACAGGAGAGGAGCCTGAAAGCTGAAGGCTCTGCCTCCCATTCTACTCTTACAAACCCTAGGAACTACAAGTAAGCCCGCAGTCTGAGAACGAAGCGCTCTAATGGGGTAATATGGTACTACGAGGTCCCTAAGATAAGATGGGACCTGATTATTCAAAACCTTATAAGTAAGAAGAAGAATTTTAAATTCTATTCTAGAATTAACAGGAAGCCAATGAAGAGAGGCCAACACGTACAACATATCAAAGGAGTGGCTTCAGAACAACTCTGTGAATGTCCTTGAGTTGCCCAGCCAGAGCCCAGACCTGAATCTGACTGATCTGAATTAGAGATCTGAAAATGGCTGTGCACTGATGTTCATCACCAACCTGATGGAGCTTCAGAGGTGCTGCAATGACCAATGGGCAAAACTGCCCAAAGATAGGTGCATCAACCTTGTGGCATCATATTCAAGAAAGCTTTCAAAAGAACTTTTTTCATATTGTCATTATAAGGTATTGTGAGTATAATTTTGAAGGAAAAAAATGAATTTACTCCATTTTGGAATACGGCTGTAATTAAAATGTGGAAAAAGTGGAGCGCTGTGAATACTTTTGGGTACACTGAACGCTCTGGGTCCCTCCTCTGCTTATTTCCAAACCATGTCAATATCACCCCCAACTTTGTCTCCAAATGGTTCGACCCAAGCTGTCCTTCTGATGTTTGTTCCTAATCCTGTCCATCCTTGTCACTAACAAAGAAAATTGTAGCCACCTCAGCTGTGCCACCTCCAGCTCTGCCTTGTGTCTTTTTGTTTGCACAACAGTTTCTAAGCCATACAACACACAACACGACTGTCTTAGACTTTGCTCTTTCCTCTTGCAGATGTCCATCTGTCACAAATCACTCCTGCCAGCCTTCTCCATTCACTCCACTCTGCCTGCACTCTCTTCTTCCATCAGCTCCCTCTTATACACACAAATTTAGTCTTGTTCCTGCTGACATTCCATCCCTTTCTCTCAAATGTGCATTTCCACATCTCCACGATAGTCTTAACCTGTTCTCACAATGTCACCTACAAACATCATAGTCCATTGAGACTCCTGTCAGGACAGGTCCAACACAAAGGACTCAGAGCTGATCCTTGATGTAATCCCACCTCCACCTTAAATGCATCTGTTATTGCAACTGTGCAGCTCACTGCTGTTGCACTATCCTTGTACATGTCCTGCACCACCCTCACATACTTCTCTGCCTCTCCAGACTTCCTTATACAATACCACAATTCTTCTCTTGGCACCTTGTAATAAGCTTTCTCGAAATCCAAAGACACACAATGCAACTCCTTCAGGCCTTCTCTATACTTCTCCACTAGCACTCAGAACAAACATTGCATCTGTTGTGCTCTTTCTTGGCATGAAATCATATTGCTGCTCACAGATCTTCAAGTCCTTTCTAAGCAAGGCTTCAACAACCTTTTCCCATAACGTCATGCTGTGGCTGATCAGCTTAATGCCTCTGTAGTTACTGCAGCTCTTTACATCACCCTTGCTCTTAAAAATCAGAACCAAACACACTTCTTCATTCCTCAGACATCCTCTCACTTTCCAAGAATTTATTAAACAGTGTGGTTAAACCTCCATTGCCATTTCCCCCAAGCATTTCTATACCTCCACTGGAATGGCATCTTGTCCAACTGCTTTTCCACTCTTCATAGCTGTCCTCACTTCAACCTTACTAATCATTTGTACTTCCTGATTTACTCTCTCACCATCATCTAGCCTTCTCCCTTTCTCTCTCGCTCTCTATCATTTTCTTCATTCATCAGCTCCTCAAAATATTCTCTCTACCTTCTCAACACAATCTCCTCGCTTGTCAGCACATTACCATCTGCATTTTTCATCACTCTACCCTACTGCACATCTTTTTCACCTTGGTCCCTTTATATGGCCAATCAGTACAAGTTATCTTCTCCTTCCTTAGTGTTTATTTTCTTGTACTGCTCACTATATGCCTTTTCCACCTTATACCTAACCTATTTGTACTCCTGCCTACTTCATTCATTTCTCTCTGACTATCCCAATTCTTTTTCACCAACTTATTTCTCAATACATTCCTTAATGTCTTCGTCCCACCATCGTCTCGTCTTCCTTCCACTGTTCAGATGCCACACCTAGCACCTTCTGACATGTCTCGCTCACCAAATTTGTAGTCCTTTTCTAACTGTCCAAAATCGCTTCACCTCAATCCAGTGCCTGTCCCACCTCCTCCCTGAATTTCACACAACAGTCTTCTTCCTTTAGCTTTCCCCATCTGATCCTTGAGCTCTCACTCCTTTCCTCTTCTTCACCTCAAAAGTCATCCTACAAACCACCATCTGATGTTGTCTAGCCACACTCTCCCTGCCACCACCTTACAGTTTCCCATTTCTTTTAGGTTCCATCTCCTACAAAGACTGTGGTCCGCCTATGTGTGCCTTCCTCCAGTCTCATATGTCACCCTGTGCTCCTCCTCTCTTTTTTTTAAATAAAAGTTTGTATTCACCATAGTCATTTCTATCCTTTTTCACAAATTTACTACCATCTTCCCTTCCATATTCCTCTCCTCGACACCAAATCAAAACATTACTTCCTCTGGTCTGTGTAAGTCTAATCCCATTAGACCTCAGAAGCTAAGCAGTGCAGGACCTGGTTAGTACTTGGATGGGAGAGCTCTTTGGAACACCAGCGGCTGTGTGTTTCTCCAGGTTGCACTGGAGTTGCGTCAGGAAGGGCATCCGGCATAAAATTTGTGCCAAATACCAATGCGGATCATGTGTTGCTTTTACCAACTTGCCCACTCAAGTCCCCTTCAATCACCACTTGCTATCATGCTGGAGTACACTCTCCACCACCTCATCTAACTCACTCCAGAAATCTTCTTTCTCCTTCATCTCACAACCTCCTTGTGGGGCATATGCACCAATGAGATTCACCATCACCCCTTCAATTTCCAACTTAACATTCATCCTGTCACACAATTAAATTCAATTTAAATTAAATTAAATCTCCAAAACACTTTTATGGGCCTTTCATATCGTGTGCAGGGGGCACAGGGCTTGACAACAAGGCAATTTATGCACTGGCCCACAGGGCCAGTAGAATCTGAAAGTTACTGGCCCGGATGAAAATATCACTGGCCCATACTTTCACGCCTGTGCCGAACCGGGGGGTAACTGATAAGAATTTTTTTAAATCAACACTCAGACATTAGAATTGGGTTTCCTTAATGTAAAAACACTTGAAAACAAACACAAAATTCTTATACTACATGATAAAAACCTTAAAGTGAGTAAACTTTGAAAAAAATGTCGGTAGGTAACTGATAGGAATTTTTTCAACACTCAGACATTAATACAAAAATAAATATATTTCTTGATCATTTACAAAATTAATATGTTAAATTTCATAAACCAAGTTCCCTTGCTAATGTTGTCACCGTGGGGTTTCCACAAGGGCATACTGATTAGACTTTTAAACTGGCGTATGAAATCATACCACATTGTCTACCAGGACATGGTATATTTATACTTACTTGTTAGCATATTCTGGCATGGCCCTACAAGTTCCACAGAAGACAACCTCACTCTCCTCATCACGCTCCAGCCATGGCTGTCTTTTCTTCCAGGAAGTTTGCCAAGTTTTCCTCACCCTTTTCTTCTCATATTCAGCATCAGCAGCCTTCCTCTTCTGTGCTTGTTTTGAGGGTGATAGCTGTTCTTTCCTTTGCTTTCCTGGTTTCTGCCCAGGGGCAGGAGGTTTCAAGAAATTCATAATATTCACTGCGCTCGATCTTGCTTAAGCGAAAATGACGCGTCGATGTTGAAGCGAAATTTGCGCCACATCAGAAGATGCGCCTGCAGACGAAGTTTGTCTGCACTTCGGCAATGTTCCCAACATTGCGAAGTGGTGCAACATGTCCTGTCTCTGGTAGCAGCCTGTGAGCAGGACGTATGTCTCTTTTGTCCTTTATTTCACAACTATGACAAGAGTTTTTGGAGGAGCAGCAGCCCCACAGCAGCGGGAGCGGAGTTTCTGTTTCTTTTTTTTTTCTTTTTTTTTTTTTAATTGTTTACATGTGCGCGCGTGAACGGGACAGTTGGTCCTCAAGTTGGGTCCTGCAGAGGCAGAAGGACCGCTGAAAGCAGCCATCATCCAGACGCAGCTCCTGCAGCAAATAACGATACTGCCTGAATTGGGAACGTCTCATGACGTTTGTCAGCTTTCCACAACAACTCGCTCCGTGTGATCAAGGTCCGTCATGTTAACTTGACTGACAACCGGAGCCGGCGAGCTGAATGGAAGCTCCTCCTATTTGATGACGCACCGGGGCGAATTTTCGCAGCAAAAGCAGAGCGACACACCGGGTGAAGGAGGTGCGTCCGTTGCCACGCGACCCCCGCGAATTTGTAGCATCTGATCGCGCCCGGTGTGAATGCGGCATTAGACTAATAAATCTGCCCAAAGCGATTTTAATTCTTACTGGCCCATACGGACCAGTGAAATATGAACTTCACTGGCCCGTGGTGGCCCGGAACATGTAAAAAAGGCCGCCGGGCCATCGGACCAGTGCTATTGTCGAGCCCAGGGGCACTATAAATGTTGCAAGCAGATGCGTAAAATAGACTGAGTTTATGTTTTCCGTTCTTAAGCTGAACAAGTCTGAAAGTCGGCCTGTTTGGAAAGACTTGTGCTCCCGAAATAATAAATAAAAAGCAAAGCACTCTGTGACTCAAAACCACAAGATTAGCAGCAAAAAAAACAAAAAAAAAACAGAAGGGGTGACGGAGATCACCCTGCTGGTAGAAGATGTCTTCAGCGACCATCCGTCAGTAAGCTCAGGGAATCTGCAAAGGCAGAGCTGGAGCAAGCGGCCCAATATGGTGGACATACTGTCCACATTTGGACATATTACACAGATGTAGCTTGTCCAACAGAGCCTCTGCAAATCTGTCTGAGGTGCATGAGTAAGCTGAAAACAAAATGTGACAGTGTGCCACTAAACACTGACATTTTATCAGGTAACATTAGCTTAGTCTTTAGCGCAGGCTGCATTTTGCTAGCTCAATCACTCAGCTGAATTCACTGAATGCTTTTTATTTTTAAATTGTTTGATCCATATTTACCGAGCAATTCTATGCCGTTGATTTTTTTTTTTGTTACTGCTCTGACTACAACAGTCCCAATTTTAAATAACTTACACAATTCATTACCTCCACCAACGAAGTTAGAGAAGGTTATGTTTTTGGCCATTTGTTTGTTTGTGAACAGCCTGGAGCCCAGAATTTTTCATACATCGTTATGAAATTTTGACTGAAGATTCATACCTTGATAGGTAAGAACTGATTAAGTTTTCAAGGTCATAGGTCAAAGTCAGGATAAATCCCCACCTTTATAACTGAACTAATTTAAAAAAATTTAAAAACAGACTGACAAAGACTGATCCGGAACTGAGCCAGGATTACAAATTTATGGGCATTTAAATTTAACATTGAACACCCCCATTTAATGTATATTTTATATTATATCTTAAACAAACATGCCCCAATCACTCTGATATTTGTAAGTGATATGCAGACTGGCACTCACTATCTTCTGACAAAGTTTGATCTGGATCTGTTGCAGATTGTGGATTTTGTGGACATTTGAAATTAATATTGAAAAGCCCATTTTCAACATTTTGCACATTCTGTAGCGCATGGCCTCGCTTCACCGTAATTAAATAAATACATTAATGCTTTCTCAACAAAAACCTGAGGTTTTGAATTGAGGACAGACTATGTTTTACTCCTAACTAGGAAATTCCTGGGCCCATCTGGGGATAGGCTTTGCAGTTACCCCCGTGGGCCTCCACACTGTGGCCCCACACCATAATACAACTGTGACTCAGAGCTTCAAAGGAGCCCTTGCTTGTTTATCGGTTAAATTTCGGTCACTGTGAATTACATAACATTATAACTGCTTCACATCAGAATCTGAACTTCCCCAGGACAGAAGAATCTACCTTTTATGGCCTCACGCCAAGGCCAGAACCTCTCAAGACTGGAAGAAGATCTCTTCCATGATAAGATATGGCCATAAACTTTGAGTCTTGACAACCAGCTATTATCTCTATGTGTTTAAGCCTCTAATAATGTTATATTCATCCAAAAAATGTCTTAGAACAAATAGCATGCCAAAATAGCTAATATGTTTAAATAACTGAATCATTTCTTTGTCTGCCTTTCTGAGCACATGAAGTTTTCTGTAAAGTTACACACCCTAAATGGGTGGAGTTTAATGATGTAAGTCCCCTTTAAAAACTTAGAACAGATTTTTCTCCCTCTCTCAACGCTCTCTTCCTCTCTTCGTTTCTTTAAATGCTTAATTTTATTTTTGGGTCAACAAGGCCCCATGCTAGCCTAACTAAGCTACCACGTGGCTTCATTCATTTATTCGTTGCTTCATTCGTCGTTTCATCTTTGATAATGTTGGCAAATTAATAGCCTGACATTTTTAAGGTTCATCAAGTGTTTCGAATTTTTAAGAGAATGTCCGATCTGAACTTTTCAAAATAATAGCAAATTTACAGAAAAGCGACTTTCCTTTTCTGTACTCTACAATGCTGCTCTTAAAGTTTTATCTTTTTTCTAAATTCACAAAGACTTTTAATCTGGCTCAAACTTTTTAAAAGCTACCAGAACCCATTTTCAACAAACGCCTTCCACCTCTGGGGTCCAGCAAGCTGTCGACCTGACTGCAAGCAGCCATCCTGTTGGTAAAACTAGCCGACACGAAGCCTTGGGATCGCCGGGGAGACCACTGGTTTAACCCCTGACCCAAGTGAGCTCATACTGCAAAGAGCCTAAAACATCAACAACTGACGGACGGTTCATCCAAACCATCTCTTCAATGTATCAGCTAAGTGACCCAGTTAAAAGTTCCAGAAAAACGGTGTGGTTGTCAATGGATGCAAAGTGGTTTCTTTTTAAACATATTTATATATTTGGTTAATAATTTTCTTAGTAATTGGCTTCAAATTTCATCACTAAATTATAATCAGATGTATTTACTTAAAGTCTTTAAACTTTATCTCACTACTTTCTTTCAACGTTTCATGAGTAAGCAAATTATGCCCATAAATGAACTTATTTAATCAATGTCTTCTCAAAATGCCAGCAAACTGTTCATTCCTTGTATATCTGTAAATAAAATGTATATATTTCTGCTGTGGTTCATTTTGTGTTCAGAAGGAAACCCTTGGTCAATCGTATCATAGAATTCAGACTTTCAGACCCGAAACGGATTAATTAAATTGAGACTGATTAATTATGTTTTTTAAAGTACCTATGCTTTAAATGGGTGGTGCCCTGAGGTAATTACATATTATTCTAATTAAATAATAATTATTAAACCCTAAAATGGTAAATTTTTTGGTGACCCATTAAATGAGGTCTAGGCCAATTTAATTCAATTTGGGAGTTTAACAATACTTTCGCTACATATTTTTGCTGCTCTCCATGAGGGCAATAACACATTGTGAGGCTTAACTACTTAATCACTACATTAAATTGGTGTTCATGTGAGGTGCCATTCATTCCAAATAAGCAAATTTAATTGTAATTTTGCTACAGTTATTTTGGTGCCCCGTGCGAGGCATGCAATTCGTTATATTTATTTTGGTGCGCCTGTGTGAGGCGATTTAGAATTCCTTACATCTCAATCAAAAGTGCCTCAATCACTCCCATATTTCTGTTATGGATTTACCTACACCACCAAAATTGAATAGAGGTTCCAATTTTATTCCTGTTTTTCAAAGTCAAAGTCAAGTCAAAGTCAAGTCTGTTTGTCTGTCTTCCAGTTATTCGTCAGAAATCAAGTGCCAAAAAGCAATGACAAATTGTGCATAGCAGAGACAACCAATGTTCTGCGAAAATTATCTGAAAAAGAATTCAGAAACTGAAAAAGTTGGAGGAAAAAAAAACATGACACCACAAAAAAAAAAAAACTTTGATTCAAGTGCATGAACCGAATACATACTCCTGACATTTGATTACATCTAATTTAGCTTATGAAAAGCCACTTCTAACAGGACTTTGACCTTGAAAATTTTTTCAAAGGTAAAATTTTGTGGAACAGTAAACTAGTGTTGGTGGAGATTTGTGCTCTAGTTTTACTTATATTTTAACAGTTTTCAAAAGTAATCAGACTGTAATAAAAAAAAAAAAAAGCACAGCACTGTTTAGTGTATCTTCAGTGTATATTTAAGAAATATATTTCTTTACTTGTCCCACATCAGGAAAATTTTAATAAAAATTCAATGCTGTGAAATTCAGAACTTTTAATATTACTCATGTTTTTTTCCCAATTTCTGTCTCATCTTACAACAAGGAGGAATGTTTTGAGGCCTGGTCCTGAAGAGTCACTGCCTGTCACAAACCAGAAAAGTGGTTGGGAATGCCTTCCAAATGCTTGCTGTGGAGAGAACCCTGCAAATACAAATGCACTGCAAAACATCAAGGAGCTGTACAAAAAACCTCTAGTGGAGATGGAAGAAATGTCGAAAGATGTGAGGAAAGCGGCTCCAAAATTCCACCCAAGAGGCTGAAGTTGCAGGGGAGTTTCAGCCTCTGAGTAAAATTCTGAGAGTTCAGCTCATCTGTCCCCTCTGCAAATCCACACCTGCTGCTGTTCTTCTAAATAAAACGAGAGCTACATATGTAACCACGGCTCTATGAATTCCGTATGACCGCCAGATGGCAGTGCTTTAGCACCTGGATTATTCCATGCGTGCATGCGCAGAGGCAGAGTCTTATACAAACAAAGTCAAGCCAGTAGGTGTGACGTGGGTGACGTCAGCGACAGTATATGAGAGCACGTCACCCAGGATTCAGATCAAGTCATGGGCACCCTTCTATGCCGTAGCAGTAAGGGGCTCAGCATGTGGTTGCTTATGTGAGTACGGTGCCAGTATTGCAGAGGACATCTCTGCTTCAAGCCTGGACAGTCTACCCAATCTGTTGGTCAACGGCACATAAACACAGTTGAAGCAAGCACCGTCTGTGAGTGCTTGTTTCAAGTGTCTATGTCCGAGGCAGGATGGGCATAAAGTATGGCCGTCCTCTGGGTGCAGAGGTGCCAGGCTGCTCCTGCACACATGCAATAGCACAGTAGACATTAGCACATGTGGGTGTAGCAGTAAGAGAGAGACACAAAATTGGGGGTGCAGCAAGCAGACAGCATCCCAGACTCACATCCAGGTGATAACTGTCAGAACAGTAATGAGCAGTGACACTCACAGCCCCACAGACTGACACCTAGGTGTTACAATTGTAAGCCACCAAATGGCGAAGCAGCTGTGAGCTATTTTGGAAAAGTATTAGAGCTGCCACAAATTACTATTTTGATAGCTGACTAGTCAAAGATTATTTTTGCAATTAGTCGACTACTCAGATCATACGTAAATTGCAGCTTATTGCATTTTATCGATATCATTATCGATTCTGCTTATCAATCCGATTCCTTATCGATTCCCTTATCGATACCTCTGAGCGTGTTCACAATGCTGGGCATCAAAACCAAATACCTTCAATTCAAGTTTCAGAAACAGACAAAACTCATTTTTCAAAGAAGTTATTGGCCTTATTGTTTTGCCACTGCTCCTAAGAATCTGTCAAGACAAATTCAGGTGGCTGGTGTGTTTAATAGTCCCACAGTGAGCATTAATTGACCCAACAATACGATGTTTTTTCCAAAATAATGTAACATCTTTGATATAATGTAAATTCAGCTGGACAGAAATAAGATGTACGCCTATTAATCACTAAGAAACATCATATTTACAGCATCATTATTGTTTCTAGTTTTCATTGCTATATGGCATGTGGTACTTTCGGGGCAATTGCAGCTGGTCCGTCCTGTTTTTCTTCAATGAAGTATAATGCAAAATTACTAAAATTTACCATACACACAAGTCACCTTGCATTTAGTGGATAAAAAAACACGTTAAAACTTGTGGAAGTGCCCAAAACAGCTACTGGTTGATCGAAAGAGTCCATAACACTACACGCTGCTGCTCCTCACTGTGGAAAGATAAAAAAATATTGACCTAAGTGTGATGAAGACCTACCCACAGGCATACTCTATAATGACATCCATGAAAAAAATTCAAGTGGCCAAGTCCACACAACCAATGAACCATTTCCATCCCACAAAATGTCCTTCCGTCACACATGTGACGGACAAACATGTTGTGGGACATTTTTTCCCTTTAGTACTGTACATTATTTGTATGGAAAAGGTATCATTTGTATGCATAATTTTTGCATAGTCACAGTGTTTACAACAGATATTTGTGCATTTTTCACAAATTGCATTTACTTTTGCATGAGGACAGATCTCTTAAGGCTCAATGATTTTGTTCTTTTTATGATATTGGACATAATTTTTCTTAATTCACTGCCAATTTACATAGATGAAGGTAACATTTTTACTCAAATCAGAATTTGTGAAGCTTTATGATTCACACATATTTAACTTTGGGATATTGAAGGTTTCAGAGATGGAAATCATCATTTTGGTCATACAGTGTCCATCTGTCACATGTACAGTGTGACGGCTGGATACACACAGTCTAATATTATTAGTCAATATAAGTAACCTGTCTTTTAAAGATGAAATTGGTCAAGTACTGATTGCATGTTTATGCTTCATTGAATTTAGGGGCCCTCAGATTAATTACTTGCAATATATCACTTTAGAATGAAGCAGCAATGCAAGTGCAGAAGCACCAAGTGCAGCTCAATGAGTCCATGCTAAGTGCAATCAGTGTCACAGGGTACAAGTTGTAAACAATATGTTTATTTTGATCGGTGGCTTCAGAATCCTCATTTGGACTGGGATTCTTGAACTGTACAGATATAGCCCTACTCTATAAAGCTTTCTGAAGGTGAGTCACCATGAGTTTCCTGATTTTCCATCAATTCACATTCTTTGAAAAGCTGTTTTTCAAATTCGACTTCTGATAACTAAAAAAAATGCATGTCATTTATTCTAGGGTGCGCTGAGGTTGGTTTTAGGATGATTCCTTTTTATGCACATCCTGCTATGATTTCCCTTTAAATTCACATCCCACTCTGATAAATCAAGATGGCTACTACATGCATGGTGGCCATATTGATTTTATTTTCTGCCTTATAAAAAAAAAATGCCCGGCCCTTTTGTTTTCATTTTCTCAGGGTACTAAAAGTATGTTAGGGTGGTAAGGATGTTTCATATACTGTAGATTTGTGGCATGCTCCAATAATCAAGATGCCCCCATGGCAGCTATCTTGATTTTGGTTTCCACTAAATAACTCGTTAACCGTGAATTTGTTTTCATTTCAAGGTATGTTTGGATGCTTAAAGGGACACATTACTCAATGTTAACCCCTAAAATAAGAGATATGTTGAAATAGTGACATCTTAAACAACAAGATTTGCAATAGATTAGCTTATTTTTTATGTTTTTTTTAAAAACTGACCAGCCTTACATGTGCTACATGTATGAAGTCACAAGTGCTGATTTTGTGCAGCCTGGTGTGCATACATGGATAGATACTGCAGTAAAATAGCTAAAGATCTTACACTTAAATTCTAATGTGACATCAGAAAGTAGCAAATTATATTTCTTGCTCTTATTTATGAATATTAGTCAAATAATTAGCCTATTTTTGAGACTTTGTAAGGAGTTTTACTGATATTTCTATACATGTGTTTACATTCAACAGTGTGTTAAGAGCACTTGTGATGTCATAGCATAGGCAACTGGAAGAAACTTCATTTGAAACATTCTCAAAAAATAAAGGAAAAAAAAAACTGATCGACTGCAGTTTAATGTTTGTATTAAATGTTTGGAAAGAGGTGTCATTTGATTTAAATGACGATTCGCTTTGAAGTTATTAATTCTGAGCAGATGCTATCTTTCTAACTTGACTGGAACGGAGGACGATTCTCATTTCTTTCTCCCAGTTACTCAGTTTAATCCACACAAAAGTGACTCACAATTGACATATTTTAATGGCTTTGAGAGGGGATAAGAAGCAGAGCTGCCGCTTCTGAAGAGGAGTAAAGAAAAGATCCAATGAAGCAGCGGATGAAGCACTGCTTCATTGGTTCAAGGTTCAAAGCAAATGACTCATCGACTACTAAATTAGTTGTCGATGGCTTCAACAGTCGACGTAGTCATGACTCGTCGACAGGTCATGGCAGCCCTAGTACTCACAGAGCAGTGGAAAAGCACAGGAAGTGAAAACAGCTGCTGCAGGAAAGAGGAAATAAACACTCGCAACCGGCAGCAAAGTCAGAGAATAAGCCACAATGCATTAGAACAACAGTGCAACAGGAGCGCAGATACAGCATCCAAACTCTGCACGTGGAGCAACAGCTGTAGAGCAGGAGCGAAAACACTCACAACTACAGAGTATTTTCAAAGACATCAGTGAGCTGCACGTTTGGAGCACGTGGAAAAACGTGCATAGCACAGCATCCAAACTCAGCACATGGAACAAAGATGCAGAGGAGTGACACATCACACAGCAGCGTTAATTTTAAAGCGCGGCAGCGTGAACTTCAAGTGCGAATTTCAAGCATGAATTTCAAGCGTGAATTTCAAGCGTGAACTTCAAGCACGGCAGCGTGAAATTCAAGAAGGCATCAGCGAGCTGCACGCTTGGAGCAGAAAAAAAAACAAAAAAACACTCACAACAGAGTCCAAACTCACAACAGTGTAATTTTACAGCACCAAAGCGAAGTGGGCACATGGACGAACGGCGCATGAAAAAAAGATGGTGTATAATAAACTCAGACCGACAAATTAACATTCATACTAAAGCATCAAGACAGTGCAGCATGTCCTACAGTACAACATGCCCGGCATACCCTAAATACATTAGCGTTGCACATAGTAGTGGTAATAAATTAACATTAGGGTGACCAAAATTTTTTTTTTTTTTTTTTTTTTTTTGAATTTCAAGTTGCACACACCTTCATTTTAGGAGAAATGGTGAAGAAAACATGTTAAAATGTCATGAAAATCCATCATGTCTAAGTGGTCTCCCAAGGCCCCACTATTTTTTGCGAAATTAGAAATTTCAGCGAGTCTCATCCAGAATAAAGCCAGTGTCATTACACTACATAAAGATTTCTATCCTTTCCAATTTGACTGTATTTAACCTTTGGTCAATATAATCAAGAACAAAATGCATCAGAACCAAAATATGATGAACATTTATTGATTTACTTATATCACTTTCTACAAATAGATATTTTCGTTAATACTATTACACAAGTATTACAGTGATTATATGTTCTAAGACTTCATATGCGCCAAATCCTACTGAATTATACTGATCTTTAATGCCTCTGGGAGACCACTTCCACTTATTGGATTGGCTTAAAAATTTCACAGGCATTGTTTTTTTCAATGATTCTCACAAAATAAGGGGGTGTGCAATATCAAATTTGGAAAAAAAAAAAAAAAAAAATTCCTATACATTTTCTGGCCACCCTAATTAACATGCACTCGTAGGAAAATGAGAGCCACACGTCCTGCACACAGTAGCGGAAAACAAGTTAAGCCACAACTGCTCACTTGTAGCAAAACAGAATTACTCACAGTAAGCTGAGGCCAATTCAATCAAACACCCGCAGCAAGCGGGGCTACTCACCCACAGCGGTAAGTGGATCAGAGTGAAGAACTCATGGTCTTCCAGACTCTGTAGGGCGCGTATGCGCAACTCCAACCACACGAGGATCTGATCAACAAGTGAGCCAAAAAAGTTTGACCGTCTGCTTCCCATGCGAGAGATGGAAAAAGAACTGAATGTTGGGTGACATGCTCTCATATACTGCTGCTGACGTCATCCAGGTCACACCTACTGGCATGACTTTGCTGATGTAAGACTCGACCTCTGCTCATGCGCACATGGAATAATCCAGGTGCTAATGCACCGCCCTCTGATGGTCAAGAAGAATGACATAGAACAGAAATTTATCTAGAGGTTAAAAAAACAAAACAAAAAAAAACCCTAAGGATTTTTCCTAAGAAAACTGCTGTCTGAATTAGCAGGAGCTTTCTGATGTTCCTCTGACATTTCTGCATTCTGATGTCTTCTGTTTTGGACTGATACCTCATTTCTATTGGATGAGTGAAAATACATCATAGCGTGTCGTGGTGAATGTTGGACTGGGTTGAACTTTGACTGCAGTGAGCTTGATGTCAAGCGGTGGTGAGCACTCACAGCTGAGCACCGCACAGCCACAGCTTGTGCCACATTAGTCCACGATGCATTATTTGTGCGAAGCTTCTCACTGAAAATAATGTGTTGTAGAGCAATGCACAACACGTATGCACATGTAGTGTGAAAAACCCATTAATGTAGTCCTCCTTTAAAATTGCCCCAACACTATTTCTCATTCCATTTATACATGATACAACAACTTGAAACCACCTCCCTCCTGGTCATACTTCCCTTCCACTTAGCTTCTTGTACACACAATATGACTACGTTCATCCTTCATCTTATCAGTCAGCTCTCTCCCTTTACCAATCATACTGCCAATATTCAAAGACCCGACTCTGCCTTCCACCCTTCTAGTTTTCCTCCTTTCCCACTGTCTCTGGATATATTCTCGTCTTCTTCTTTACCTAGTAGTACCTAATTTTTTCTACCAGCAACCTGCTGGGCAACAGCACCGGTGGCAGTTGTTAAAGTCGCTGACCTGCATATTTTCTTGTGGCATTTTTCATGTCCGATACCCTTCCTGATGCAAACCTTCTCATTTATCGAGGCATGGGACCGACACTCAGAATGTACAGGATGCACACCCCATGTGCCTGAGATTTGACAAAATTTACAGTGAATGCCCTGCCTCCCTCTTAGCCTCCTCATTTGTCCGGGCTTGGACTCAGAATGGTTACATGCTAACCCATGTGGCTGAACAATAAGCTCCAATATTTATTTTTTGTGCTAAATGAAACAGAAAATTTAAGGAGCAATACTTACAACTGGTAAAGGATTGTCGTTTTGCCAGCATTGTCAAGGCCCACGATAATGACTTTGTGCTCTGAAAGATAAGAAAGAGATATTTAAGATTTATGGCAATACATAGGTTAACGTGACTGAAACTGGCCACTGGCTGCACAACGGTACAAAACAAGTGTTTGTTTTGCCATAATCTAAAGGAAAAAAAGTCATACTGCGTGTGCACAGCTCAATCGTGTCTTGGTGAAATCAGACTGAAATGCATCAGATGCACACACTCGCATTAGTGGACCGCAGCCAAGCAGTTAAGGGCCTTTCACATCGGACACGTCGGTCGATCAATTTGACTCTTTCACTTGCGTTGAACACATTAGACACGACAACAGCGTGCAGAGGGGGCGGCGATTTCTCCGTCACTCTCTTTCCATCATGGATTCGCGACAGGAAAAAGTGAAACACACGGCCTGCCAGTCATAACCATGATATTAAGAGAAAAAGGAGAATGAGTGACAAACATCACCCTGCTGGGAGAAGCTTTTTTCAGCGGCTGTTTGAAGGCCAGGCCAGGCCATGCTGGAGTGGCCGGCCAGCCGAAGCTGAAGGATGTTGTTCAGTGGCAGGAACTAGGAGACTAGTCAGGATTGAGGGAAAGATGAAAGCAGCAATGTACAGAGACATCCCAGATGAAAACCTGCTCCAGAGCATTCTTGACCTCAGACTGGGGCGAAGGTTCATCTTTCAGCAGGACAAGGACCATAACCACACAGAAAAGACATCAAAGAGGCTTCAGCACAACTCTGTGAATGCCCTTGAGTGGCCAAGCCAGAGCCCAGACCTGAATCCGATTGAACATCTCTGGAGAGATCTGAAAAATGTCTGTGCACCGGCACTCCCCATCCAACCTGATGGAGCTTGCAAAGTGCTGCAAAGAGAAATGGGCAAAACTGCTCATCAAATACGCCACACTTGTGGCATCACATTCAAGAATGGAGACTTTAATTGCTGTCAAATGGTACATCAACAAAGTATTGAGCAGAGTGTGTATACTTAGCAGGCATTGACATTAAGCTTTTTAGTGTACTTGTCCATAGGACAAGTAGCCCTGGCAGTTAACTTGTCCTATAGGAAAAGCTGGTTGTCCGGACAACCTGTGAGTGAGATTCAAATTAAATATTTATCACATATACTTTGCTCTGACTTGTCACTTAATAAAAACCTTCTCTCCTGTGTGGGTGGTAAAATTCAATTTCCAAAAACATTTTATTGCATATTGCATGCATAGCCTCTAGCCTTTTAATCTGTTAACCAAGACATAGCTCATAATGTTTCTCTCCCGCAATTGTTCATAATTGGGGAAAAAATTTAAATAATTGGTAAATGCCAATATGCATCTGCTTCTCTCCTGTGCGTTTTCTGAATTCATCACTGTTCAATGCATGATCATTTGCCAGTATGTATTTTATAAAGCAAATCAAATTCTTTTATTTCAACATTTAAAAATGACTTACTAGTCCTCAATTAAAGGAAAATCTCAACAGACATGGCAGTACGAGGTCTATTAGAAAAGTATCCGACCTTTTTATTTTTTTCAAAAACTATATGGATTTGAATCACGTGTGATTACATCAGCCAACCTTGAACCCTCATGCGCATACATGAGTTTTTTCATGCCTGTCGGTTGCGTCATTCGCCTGTGGGCAGGCTTTGAGTGGAGTGGTCCACCCCTCTCATCGGATTTCTTTTGTCTGGGAACTTCCTGAGAGACTGGCGTTTTGCTTGATCAAAATTTTTTTAGAACCTGTGAGGCACATCGAAGTGGACACCATTCGAGAAATTCAGCTGGTTTTCGGTGAAAATTTTAACGGCTGATGAGAGATTATGGAGTGTTACTGTCGCTTTAAGGACTTCCCACGGAGTGGGACGTAGCACAGCGCTCCAAAGCGCCGTCGTCGGCCTGTTTCGAGCTGAAAACCTCCAAATTTAAGAGAACAGAGAACTTTCAGAAGAGGTCGGGATCAGCAGTTTATCCGGACATTCCACTGTTAAAGGAGATTTTGTAATGAAAGACGTGCGGATGGATTGGCGCGTCGGCAGGCAGCTGGCGCGGCGCACCACCACAGGAAAAACATCTCTGTTGGAAGCCTTAAAGACAAGTTGGAACATGTCCAGCTGTTAAACAATTTCTCAGATACTCACTCAACTGAAAGCCATCAAAAGCCGCCTGGTTTTTACAAATGGTTATCAACACGGAGGTGTTTTTCCTGTGGCGGCGCGCCGCGCCAGCTGCCTTCCAATGCGCCAATCAGTCCGCACATCTTTCATTACAAAATCTCCTTTAACAGTGGAATGTCCAGATAAACTGCTGATCCCGACGGCTTCTGAAAGTTCTCTGTTCTCTCACGACGTCCTGGGTCAACAGAGGCTTAAATTTGGAGGTTTTCAGCTCGAAACAGGCTGGCGACGGCGCCTCGGAGCACTGCGTGACGTCCCGCTCCGTGGGAAGTCCTTAAAGCGACAGTAACACTCCATAATCTCTCAACAGCCGTTAAATTTTCACCGAAAACCAGCTGAATTTCTCGAATGATGTCCACTTCGATGTGCCTCACAGGTTCTGAAAAAATTTTGATCAAGCAAAGCACCAGTATCTCAGCAACTTCTCAGACAAAGGAATTCCGACGGGAGGGGTGGACCACTCCTCACTCAAAGCCTGCCCACAGGCGAATGACGTAACCGACAGGCGTGAAAAAACTCACGCATGCGCACGAGGGTTCAAGGTTGGCTGATGTAATCGCACGTGATTCAAATCCATATAGTTTTTGAAAAAAATAAAAAGGTAGGATACTTTTCTAATAGACCTTGTATATTGTGTTGTCCTCTTCCTTGTGCCCCAGCCATGGATAATCCTGTGTCCAGCTACTCACAAACTTCCTCTCTCTTCCTTTCTCTTCATACCTCTTCTTTGAAGCTTCTACGCTTGCAGGGGTTGATGCTTTGCATTTGACTGGCGCTTTCCCTGGTATCTGGCCTGGTTTCGGGGGTTTTAGAAAAGACATTCTGTTCAATATATTCTTCAAAAGGCGTGTTAATCGATGCAATGTTCGTTAATTTAATTAGCTTATAATGCGCCAAATCACAGCAAAAGCCGTCTCAAGGCGCCTTACATCAAACAATTCAACATAAAATTTAATAAATAATTAAAAATGAATGAAAAAAAATTCAAATACATGAATAAAAACAGAAGTAAAAGAATGAAACAGATAAAAAATAAAAACTATTCATAAGAAAGAATAAAAATAGGTTTTCAGTCTTGACTTAAAAATGTCCACGGACTCCCACTGCCTCACGGTCGCAGGAAGACGGCCGTGGGTGCACGATACGAAAAGGATCTTTGACCTGCTGACTTCTTCTTCACCCTGAGAACACAGAGAAGCCCCGCATCCGACCGCAAAGCCAGGGCCGGGTTCGTTATCTAATGTTTCCTGCCACAGCATCTCGCAAGAAGATGGTATGAACTAGGGCTGCCGCAAACGACTATTTTGATAGTCGACTTGTCAATGATTATTTTTGCGATTAGTCAACTAGTGGAATCATACATACTTTCCTAAATTAAGGCCTGAGGCATTTTCCAAGAAATGTCAGGGGATGAAAACATGAACATTTCCAAATCAGTGAACAACATTTTGATCAAACAATCAGTTTGAACATTCAAATGATGGCAGGACGGCTCTCTGCCTAAAATTATGAACTGAGAGAAAAACAAAGACAAATAAAATAAGCGACTCATTGAATACTAAATTAGTTGTCGACTGTTTCATTAATCGACGTTGTCGTGACTAGTCGACTAGTTGTGGCAGCCCTACATGTAATGATAGATTAGGACCTCTTACTTTGATTTCAATGAAAATTTTGGAGGCTGACTTTGGGTGCTGTACACATGTACAGGAGTTCCTATTTGGCCACCAGGTGGCAGCCTACAGCCAAAATGGCTTGCCACACTGCACTCAAACTTACAGAGGCCCCTTTACCCTGTTACAGGAGCAAATTCTGCAAGTTTCATGAAAATCGGAGGAAGCTGTCAATTTATCATATTTGGCCTCTGGGTGAAGTGGTCCAACAAAAACGGTGCAAAAAGGGCCAATAACAAAACCAGCCACAAAACTCTCTTTACTACTGAAACTAGAGATGTGAGTGACAATATGAGCCATATTTCATCACTTTTGACTTAGGGAGCACTGAAAAAGTCACTGTGCGAAAAGTGGCAATTTCGCATTTTGGCGGCAAAAAGCACCCCCTATACTGGAAATATGAGCATTCTAAAACCTAAATTTTGTGATTTTACCATTTTGGCTCATTTTGCCCCCTGACTCTTATAAAAACTGGCTCTTAATGTGGAAAGCAAAAAAATATTGACACCCGGGTAGTACTTCTGATATAGTCTCGAAGAACTAAGTCATACTGGTCCTAAGGCCCATTGGTGCCCATTCCCAAACACACAGTATGAAGATGATGAGAGCCTGTGACTCCACCTGGGTAAAGCTCCGGTCACAACCCACTGTGCTGTTTTTTTCGCCGTACGTTTTCTGCGGATGCCACGGCCACTACGTTTTTGTGAAAACGTACGGAGGCAGTAGCAAGAGGAGGGAGGGAGTACGTTCAACGCACGTCTCTAGGAGTGTAACGATAAAGAGAGTTGACAATAAAGCAGTGTGTGTGTGTGTGTGTGTGTGTGTGTGTGTGTGTGTGGGGTCGGCTTTTCTTTTTTATGAGCGGTACCGGAGCGGCAGGTGTTTTTCGGCATCGGCGATGCATGAGCACGTCCAGCCTGCAGCGGTCAGTTGTACGAGTGTTTACTTGCCTCGAAAAGTTACAGCTAGTTAACAGACTGAAGCTGTGGAGTGTGTGTTGCTGACGTTTGGAAATAAAGTCCAAGTTCAAGTGAGAAGCTGCGTTGTGCATGCAAGTCTGTAGGCCTCCATAGTATGTGGTGAGTGCCGTAATCCGTACTGCCTACGTATGGATTTGGTTAATTCAATAGTAACTGAATGAAAATGTGCTGCTTTGAATCCGTACTGAGGCAGTACTCACAGCGTGCGTCATCTGTACTGCTGGTGAATCCGCAGCCTGACCGTAGCGAAAGTTCTGCATGCACTAAAACCTCTACGGCGTGTCTGCGTGCTCCTAAATTCGTACTGAGGCAGTACTTACGAAGTACGGATCTCCAAATTTAGCCCACGTTTTTGCAAGTAGACTGCACGCACGTGCAAGTACGGCGGGTTGTGACGACGGCTTAAGACACCATCCATCACAGGTTACTTGCCCAGCCAAGGCAAGCACCCATTTACAGCTGGGTGGACTGAGACAATCGAGATCAAGTTTATCTCAAGGACATACATAAGTAACGTGACAGGGAATCAAACTGAGGTTTCTATATTGGTAGCGCAGATACTAATCCACTTCTATGTAGCAATGATGGAAATTGTTTGTGGTCACTTCCAGAATCATGCAAGGACTATGTGTACATCTGGAAGTAGTCTAATGCACACTACTGTGCGGAACATGTTCATCAGTGAGAATACCTCAGTTTGACAGTTAACATACAGTGTTTGTGTCCATAAGAGCTGTGCTGTCAAAAAAGGGGTTCTAATGACATTTGACAAACCAGGAGTAAAAAATATGGAAACAATCACTCTTAAGTCCTTCACTGATCCTATATTGATTTAAGCGTTGTGCTGATGTGGCTGACTTCCATGTGCATGCACATATCTCCAGTCAAACATGAAACGGATCAGCTGAGACGTACGTGACGAAAAAAAAACATTCTCTGATATCATATTTCAGGTTTCACTTCACAGTTTTACAGATGAAATGATCAGTCGGGATCGACATGGTTTCTTTCACCTGAGAGTCAAATAATGCAAAAGTCACCACAGGAATACAAAGCTGCACAAGTGATGAACGCTAAAAACAGACAGAAAACTAACATATATATTTTTCAACACAAGATACCATGAAGTTTTTATTTTGGTTTCGAATTTAGCAGAAAGTGCAGCAGAAAAACAGAGGCCTTTCTGACCAACAAGCGCACTTCAACTGGCTGTCTTCAATAATTTCTTGAGAAATTCCGCATATCATGCTTACCTTGGTGATTAAAAAGCCTCCAGAGCTTGGTAAAAAGTATCCCCATGACTGTCGGCGAGGATTTTTGATGTCAGTTCGTCACAAACTCCAGGAGCTAGCTAGCATTGATGCTGAGCTAGCTAAGGAGCTAGCTACACCGCTGTAAAACAGGGCAAAAAATCACCAAAGCTTCCAACCGCCATAATCCTGTCAATTATGTCGGTCCAATGAAAGTATACATTTACGTTCGATATAGACAAAACAAAGCGGACTCAGTAGCTGCTATCAGCTGGCTGCGTTTCACTGCGCTACACTGGTCAGCTATCAAAAGTGCGCGTGCGCACTATGAGCAATAAAGTTGTAAAGTAAACTACAATGCAAAGGTGTGTTTAAAAACACAAGGGACACACAACCATCAATCATAAATTTAGCCTGTTTTCTCTGGGATAATTTTAACAGGATTTTTAAAATTATCAACTGTGTTCATAAATATATATAAAACAGTACTTATGGTGGATAACACAGTGAAGTAGAAACACTTCCACTGGTCTTGATATTGACCTCAGAATGTCAATTTTGTACTTTTATTTAAAAAAATGACAAGTTTCTCTGCCTTTTGGTTAATATCGAGTGTGTAGATGAAGCCGTGTTTATAATACTTCTGGGTCCAAAATATCTGTAATACCTGGTTATGATTGTCATATATGCATTTTATACTATTCTCGAGGTCGACGCCACGTCACTTCAGTGAAGTGGCCAGTCCGAAGGCAAGAATTCATAGGCCGTGGCTATTCGCACGGCGGCCGTGTCCATAACTCTCATTAGGATATTCGCACGGCAAGACTCTGGTGGCAAAACTTGTAACAACTTGTATAAACAAACATACTGCATTCAAGATGTCATAACTCCTTTAATATTTTTCGATTTTGATGATTTTTTTTTTTTTTATTCGGCCGTGTCCTTAACTGTCATTTCACTATTCGCACGGCAAGACTCTGGTGGCAAAATTTGGAACTACTTGTATAAACAAACATACTGCATTCAAGATGTCTTAACTCCATAATATTTTTCAATTTTGATGAATTTTTTTTTATTATTATTATTCGGCCGTGTCCATAACTGTCATTTCACTCTTCGCACGGCAAGACTCTGGTGGCAAAAGGCCAACCCTATTCGAACAGCGGCCGCGTCCATAACTCTCATTTAATGCAGTATGTTTGTTTATACAAGTAGTTCCGAGTATGTTTGTTTATACAAGTAGTTCCGAGTCTTGCCGTGCGAATAGCCAAATGAGAGTTATGGACACGGCGGCCGTGCGAATAGCCACTTCCGAATTCGTGCTTCCACGACTGGCCGCTCGGTGAAAACTCGCTCGGGCTGTATGATGTTCTATTGAAATCAGCCAGTTTGGTTTTGTCTCTAATTTGCTTCTATCAGCCAGCTGACAGCTCTCATTGCCTGGAACGATGAGATTTATACACCAAGCTGACCTGAAATGAACATTTTTACATTAAATTGACTTTATTGACAAGTCTGACGTCTTTGTGACCAAAGTGACCAAATTACATGTATTTGTATTGTGTTTGGCAACGTGTTGACCGACCAAACCCGCCCCTAGAGGTTAATAGCCTGGATGACCGACCTGCAGGGTCACCCTGTGGCCAATTTCTGATCAGCTGTTCACAGGGCAAAATTAGGAACTACAGTTACAAAATATAAAGCAATGCTAAAATACCCTCGGCTGTATGAGCATTGTCTTCTTTTAAATGTTTGCAGTTGTTTATTTGTGTTGGATTGTGAGATGAACCGAATGTCCACAACTTCTGGAATTCAACTGAACTTTACTGGAAACTCGAGTGTGGCATGTTTCACACACGATGACCACTTGACCAGCACACGGAGGTATGGCACTCTGCCACTCTGACAAAAACTCCTTCTTCCTCTCTTGTGAATCTACACACAGTTACCCTCAGTAATTTAGCAGGTAAGTATTTATAATTAAATACAAATAAATGTCAGAATATCACATCTCCACCACCTTTACATCAACAACTGGTCCTCAATAGAAAAAGAATATACACACGAGCATTTCAACACACAATAGTCACCAGCATCACAACAACTTCAACTGGAACTCTTTTCATACGAGGTCTGTTAGAAAAGTATCCGACCTTATTATTTAAAAAAAAAAACCATATGGATTTGAATCACGTGTGATTGCGTCAGCCAAGCTTGAACCCTCGTGCGCATGCGTGAGTTTTTTCATGCCTGTCGATTGCGTCATTCGCCTGTGAGCAGGCTTTGAGTGAGGTGTGGTCCACCCCTCTCGTCTATTTCTTATTGCGAATAAATGTCTGAACGATTTGGAGCTTTGCTGCATCAATTTTTTTCCAGAAACTGTGAGAGACCTCCAGGTGGACACCGTTCAAAAAATTAATATGGCTTTCAGGGACGATTTTATGGGGATTAAACAGATTATGGGGTGTTACTGCCGCTTTAAGGACGGCCCACAACTGCTGAGAGCGCGCCGCGCTCCCAGCCCCCATCGACAAGCTGACACCCCGCTGGAACAACCAGATCATTTCCAACGTGAAAGCTTAGTTGATCCAGGACCTCGTCTGACTTTCACAAAAAGGCAGAAGATGTGGACATCAGCACTTTTTCCGGCACATTCCACCATTACAGGAGTTTTTTCATGGAAAGAAAAGCGGAGGGACACACCACGGCTCCGTTCATTACGCGGGACAAAACCACCTCGGTGTTGGTCTCTCAGGACAGCTTTCAGGTGGATTTCAGATGGATTCCGGTTGCTTTCCAGTCGTGTGAATATCCGATTGTGATTGTGCATGAGCTGGACATGCCAGAACATGTCCCGTGAGGCTTCATCACGGCATTGCTTTGCGCCAAGCGGCTGCACCGCGACGCGCGGCGGAGCAGCGGGAGGTGATGATGGCCGAATCAAACCGGCCTCTAAGGATTCCTGGATGTATTTGTTCATGGCGATGCGTTCAGAGCCGGTCAGAGAAAACAGCTTCCCCCGTGGGGGACTGGTGCCTGGAAGTAGCTCAATAGCACAGTCATAAGCACGATGTGGCAGCAGCGACTTAGCTTTGACTTTGCTAAATACTTCTGTAAGATCGTGGTACTCAGTAGGAACTCCTGTCAAATCAGGATTAAGAGAACTAGCAATCCTCACGGATGTCGTGACACAGCGCCCCACACAGGCGGAGCCCCAGGAAGTGATTCGTCCGTCAGACCAGTTTATTTGTGGATAATGTTTTTTTAACCAGGGATGCCCCAAAATGGCGCAGTGAGTCATTTTATCAAATACATGAAAGCTTATCGTTTCTGAGTGAGTACCGGCTATGATCAGCTGAACAGACTGAGTGCGGTGGGTGATGTGACCAAGCACATGACCATCAACGGCATGCATTACCAGCGGACGTGAGAGACGGTACAGCTTAAGGTGTAAAGACCTGGCGAGAGAAGATTGCACTAAATTAGCGTCTGAACCTGAATCAATAAATACCGGAACAGAGCATGATGAATGATCAGAAATTAAGCTGGCCGTGATCACGTTTTGAGGAGTAACAGAAGTAAGAGAATTTTTACTCACCCGTCGTACCCGTTATGACCGTGCGGGGGCACCCCTGGCTTGGCACTCAGTGACCACATGACCTGCCTGACCACAATAGAAACACAAGCCCTGGTCTCTCCGGCGCTGCCACTCCTCGGTGGTCAGCCGGGTACGTCCCAGCTGCATGGGTTCTTCTGAAGCTGTGTGAGACGAGCTGGAGCCGGAGGAGGAGAACCCAGCGTGATGAGCGGACGAAGTTTCTGAGCGCTGGGACAAGGTGCACACATCTCGTCGGGGCCAGTCCACCAGCCGGCGATCAGTGTGGATGGCTAGTGCGATTAGCTCGTCCAGTTGTTCCGGGAGATTGACAGCTATCAGCTGATGCCGGATCTGCGTCGACAGGCCTTGGAAGAAAACGTCATGGAGTGCGGCCAGGTTCCACTTACTCTTCACTGCTAGAATACGGAAATCAATGGCGTAGTTGGCGACACGTCTGTTTCCCTGCCGAAGCCGCATCAGGGAACGGGCTGCCTCATGGACCAGTGACATATGCTGGAAGACCTGGAGGAGCGCGGTCTTGAAGACCTGGAGCGATCCACACGCCAGAGACGACCTGCTCCACTCTGCCGAGGCTGCTACCTGGCTGGTGAGGTGAGTTCTGATGAATGCTATCTTCGTCCTGTCGGACGGAAACATTGCTGAAATTAACTCGAAATGCAGGTTGCACTGTGTAAGAAAGGGCTTGACATCTCCGGATTCTCTGGAGAAATGCTCAGGTTGAGACAGCTGGTTACAGACAACAGGGGCAGCAGTAGGTACCGGCAGGGCAGCACTCGGTCCTGGAAGCGGCTGGTTGGTGGAAACCGAGGTGGACAGAGTCTGATGTGTCAGGGTGGTAATAAGCTGGTCAATCTGTGTGCTCACTGAGGACATGAAGGTGTCCTGTCTCTTGGCCAGGTCAGAGATTCCGGCGCTTAAAGCAGTGATGCGGTCCTCGTGTTCTGCCAGCTGGCGGCTATGGTGACGAACTGCCGACTGGAACGGGTTTGAGTCCGCTGACTCCATTGTTGGCCTGATCGTTCTATCAGGGCTGTCAGAAAAGAAGGCTGAAGACAAATGCAGGACTCAACTACGTAGCTCTGGTTCAAGGAGGCGTTTACTGAGAGGCTCAGCTGGGTTCGGTACACAGAGAGGCAGTCCAAGAGAAGCAAACAAATCCAAAACATCAGGCAATGGCGTGGTCAATAATACAGGCAGGTGGTCAAAACACAACGTGGAAGCAGGACTTAGAATAAACAAGGTACAGAGCTAGAAGTGATGGCACAGGGCACAACGATCAGGGAAAAACCAGTGTAACCAGTGGTGTTTAAATACTCCCAGTGATAAGTGCAGAAAGATCCAGAACAAGGCGTGACTCAACCAGAGTGAAACGCCCCCCACCAAGCACAAAGAAACGCAGACAAGAGAAATGCGGGCCAGAAAAACCCAAGCAAGGCACACCCAGCCAGAAAAGCAACATAATCCAGAAACAAAACCCAACAGCACAATATAGGACAAAACACAATACATGACACATGCGAGGTCAGCAGCGCTAGAAAGAAGAGGGTGAGTGGAGGTGTGATTGCATGACAGAGTGAGTGACTGCACCATGCTGGCTTGGACAGCTATGGCATGAGTCTGGTCCATACGTTGGTTGTTGTCCGGTGTCCAGTACCGGCACGAACTGTGCAAAGGGAGGAACACAGTGCTCCCTCCCACTCTGGTCCCATTTTTGCCATCCAGATGTTTGGACATCGGGCAGCCTTCAGCGCCTTTTATGGCCATGTGACGGCAGTCTCTGTCATCTAAATTGTTGTCTACATACACTTTAGATGCCACTGTGCAGGTGTAGATGAGGTAATCTGGCTGTGTTCTGACACTACTGACCATGCCTCTTTCCCTCCCAACTGTGAAGTAACTAGTAATCTAACTTGGTTATATTTATGATTGAGTGCTCAGAAAAGAAACTATTAGCTACTTTGCTGATTAGCTACTTTGCTAATTACTCAGTCTTAAGAGTAACCAAGTTAGATTACTAGTTACCTTTAATTAGGTACATTACTTATTAGTTGCAAGTTGGCGGCAGCTCCTAACAAAGTATTCACAGTTATACTTTATACAGTTACTTCATTAGCAGCTTTATGCAAAAGTAACTTTTCAAAATAACTGGCAATACTGGTGATAGGGGCTTAAGTCCACAGGCAGAGCAGCCGGGTTCTGCACCGCTTGTTAAGGGCCCCTTCACACATAACACGAAAGACGCAGAAACCAGAAGAAAATCCCTAAACCAAAAACAAAATGGGGAACCGTGAAACATTTCACCTGCTGTTGGGAGGGATGCACGGTCAGACAGGCAACACAATACCACAGCTAATAACAGCTTGCACATGTGGGACAATATGTGCAAACGTGAACATGGGCTATGCAGATGTATTTCTCACATGTGCAGCACACAACGTTCGTCTTGCAATTGTTCAAGGGGCAGGAATTGTATCTTTTTCTTTGTCTGACCCAGCTGCTGCCTCAGGTGGCTCAGGATAAGATTCAGCTCCCTCAGCAGCTCCAATGATCTGTATATATTATTGGATCGCTCATTGGCCCACACACGCTGTACAATCCGCTGAAGCAAACTGGCGGCCATCTTGCCACTCCAAACTTATGAGGACCGCACATAGACAGCTTATTAGAACGTCAACAATTTCAAGTAATAACTGAGCTGATTCTCTCTCATTTACATATTTTTGTTCTTCAGATAACGTAAGATTGATCCCACCTAATTCATGCCTGCCATGATTAGCTATTCTATTTATTTTCTTTCTTTCTTTTATTACTTTTACACTTACATTTTCTTCCCTTCTCACTCACTCATATCTCACTGGGACAAATACTCAATTCTAAAAATTATCATTCTTTAATCAAAGTTTGTGTATATTGTATTTGTGTATATTATATATATAATATATATAGTCAGGGTGTCCTGGTGCCCGTGCGGTCGCAGAGGCAAAAACTCGGGTCTGGGAGGAGTTCGGGGAGGCTATGGAGGAGGTCTATCGGTCGGCCTCGAAGAGATTCTGGCAAACCGTCTGATGCCTCAGGAGGCGGAAGCAGCTCTCCACCGGCACTGTTTATGGTGCGGGTGGGGAGCTGTTGACCCTGACTGGGGATGTTGTTTGGCGGTGGAAGGAGTACTTCGAGGATCTCCTCAATCCCATCGTCATGTCTTCCGAAGAGGAAGCAGAGACTGGGGACCCAGAGGCGGACTCATCCATTACCCAGGCAGAAGTCACCGAGGTGGTTAGAAAGCTCCTCGGTGGCAAGGCTCCTGGGGTGGATGAAATCCGTCCTGAGTACCTTACGTCTCTGGATGTTGTGGGACTGTCTTGGCTGACACGCCTCTGCAACATCGCGTGGTGATCGGGGACAGTGCCTCTGGATTGGCAGACCGGGGTGGTGGTCCCTCTGTTTAAGAAGGGGGACTGGAAGGTGTGTTCCAACTATAGGGGGATCACACTCCTCAGCCTCCCCGGTAAGGTCTATTCCAGAGTACTGGAGAGGAGAATTCGACCGATGGTCGAACCTCGGATTAAGGAGGAGCAGTGTGGTTTTCGTCCTGGTCGCAGCACACTGGACCAGCTCTACACGCTCCATCGGGTGCTCGAGGGTTAATGGGACTTCACCCAACCAGTCCACATGTGTTTTGTGGATCTGGAGAAGGCATTCAACCGTGTCCCTCGGGGCACCCTGTGGGGAGTGCTCTGGGAGTACGGGGTCCGGGGTCCTTTGCTAAGGGCTATCTGGTCCCTGTACGACCACAGCAGGAGCTTGATTCGCATTGCCAGTAGTAAGTCAAACCTGTTTCCAGTGCACGTTGGGCTCTGCCAGGGCTGCCCTTTGTCACCAGTTCTGTTCATTATTTTTATGGACAGAATTTCTAGGCGCAGCCAGGGTGTAGAGGGGGTCTGGTTTGGGAACCACAGAATCTCGTCTCTGCTGTTTGCGGATGATGTGGTTCTATTGGCTTCGTCAAATCAGGACCTTCAGCGTGCACTGGGGCGGTTTGCAGCCAAGTGTGGGGCATCCAGGATGAAAATCAGCACCTCCAAATCCAAGGCCATGGTTCTCGAACGGAAAAAGGTGCTTTACCCTTTTCAGGTCGGTGGAGTGTCCTTGCCTCAAGTGGAGGAGTTTAAGTATCTCGGGGTCTTGTTCACGAGTGAGGGACAGATGGAGCGTGAGATCGATAGACGGATTGGTGCAGCGTCTGCAGTGATGCAGTCGCTGTATCGGACCGTCGTGGTGAAGAGAGAGCTGAGTAGGGGGGCAAAGCTCTCGATTTACCGATCGATCTATGTTCCGATCCTCACCTATGGTCATGACATTTGGCTCATGACCAAAAGAACGAGATCGCAGGTACAAGCGGCCGAGATGAGTTTCCTCCGCAGGGTGGCTGGGCGCTCCCTTAGAGATAGGGTGAGGAGCTCGGTCACTCGGGAGGAGCTCGGAGTCGAGCCGCTGCTCCTCCACGTCAAAAGGAGTCAGTTGAGGTGGTTCAGGCATCTTTTCCGGATGCCCCCTGGATGCCTCGCTGGAGAGGTGTTCCGGGCACGTCCCATTGGGAGGAGGCCCCGGGGAAGACCCAGGACACGCTGGAAGGATTACATCTCTCGGCTGGCTTGGGAAGGCCTTGGGGTTCCCCCGGAGGAGCTGGGGGAGGTGTGTGTGGATCGGGAGGTCTGGGTGGCTTTGCTTGAGCTGCTGCCCCCGCGACCCGACTCCGGATAAAGCGGAAGAAAATGGATGGATGGATGGATGGATATATAGTCAGGTTCCTGGGTTTGTGGGTTGTGTTTGTGTTCTGTCTCTGGCCTTGTCTCTGTTCTAGCTTTCTGCTTGGGTTTTCTCTGTCCTGTTGTTTCTTGCCTTTCTGTCTGAGCTCTTGGTGGTGGGTGTTTCTCTCTGTCTGGCCACACCCCGGTTCTGGGAGCTTCTCCACACACCTGTTCCTGATTTGCAGTTAATCACCTGGGTGCTTCATAAGTCTCACCATTTGTCTTTGTCCTTCGCCAGATTGATGTGTCTAGTGCCTCTTTCCAGCCTTACTTGTATGTTTTTGCCTTGCTCTGATTGCCTCTTTGTGTTTTTTGACCACCTGCTGATGTACCTCGACCACGCCTTTAGCCTGATGCTTTTGATCCTGTTGCTCTGTGTGGACTGCTTTTCCGTGTACCGACCTCAGCCTGAATACCAAGTAAACGATTTTACGCCACAAAGCTGTGTTTCTGCGTCGTGCATTTGCGTCCTGCCTATCCTGTCAATGAATCCTGATAGATCGCTCTGGCCAACGATGGACGCAGAATATGCAGATCGTTTTCAGCGGGCGGTATGTCATCACAGCCAGCTGATAGCTCAGCAGGAGGACTGGCTTGCCACCCTGAATTCCGGCATAAGCGAGCTGGTGAAACGGCAAGACACTTTCATGTCCTCCGTGAGCGCTCAGATGGAGCAACTAATCGATGCCATGAAACATCAGGCTACAACTAGCACGACCCCCACCGCCACACCAGCTACGGGGGCATCCGCTGTTCCGCCGTCTTCCATACCAATCCCAGACGTTTGCAATCAGCTTTCTCGACCTGAGCATTTTTCTGGTGAGTCTGGAGATGTCAAGACCTTTATTACACAATGTGAGCTTCATTTTGAACTGATGGCGCCAATGTTCCCGACTGACAAGTCGAAGATATCATTCGTCATCACTCACCTCACTGGATGGGTAGCTGTGTGGGCCATGGCTGAATGGAGCCGTGGGTCGCCACATTGCTCCTCCCTGGCAGCCATCACCAATCACTCCAACAGGTGTTTCAGCAAACCTCTCCTGGGCGTGAGGCGGCGCGTTCACTTATGAGGCTGAAGCAAAGCAGTTGCCGAGCAGCCAATTATGCCATAGACTTCAGCATCCTGGCCGTGAAAAGCGAGTGGAAGCCTGCAGCCCTCCATGATGTGTTTTTCCAAGGCCTGAACGACAGCATACAGAGTCAGCTCATCGCGTTGGATCTCCCCGAAGATCTGGACAACCTTATCGCCCTAGCAATCTGCACTGACCGGCGCCTGTCTGATCGCCCATGTCAAGACCATCATCACCCTGTTCCTCGGACCATCACCGCTTCTGACCGAACGCTCGCTTCCGGTCATCTGAGCTCCGGTTCCTCCCATTCCTACAAAGAACCAATGCAAGTGGGAAGGACCAGGCTGTCAAGCGAGGAGAAGGAGCGCCACCGGGTGGAAGGACTCTGTTTTTACTGTGGACAAGCCGGTCATGTAATTACACACTGTCCTGTCAGAGGTGCCCCGGTGAGACCGAGAACGGTAGTGCGGGTGAGTCAGAGCTCAATTGTTCCATCCTCCCAAAATTTGTTAAACGCAGAGCTAAAGTCAGATCCCTGGTCTGTCCAGTGTTCATTGATTCTGGTGCTGACTCTAACCTTATGCTGTCCTCTCTTGCCAGGTCCCTCCACCTTAAATTGTACCGGCTTTCGCACCCCCGGTGGTCCATGCGGTGGATGATCGCCAATTGGGTCAAATTGAGTATCGCACCCAGTCTGTTCGTCTGACAATTCCTGATAATCATTCTGAACTCATCAGCTTTCAAATTTTTGATAAGATGACTCACTCGGTAATCCTGGGGCATCCCTGGCTGCAACGTCACAAACCCCGCCTTGACTGGTCCCACAGGAAGATAGAGTCATGGGGACCAGCCTGTAACAATGTCTGTTTATTTCAGCCAGTGAGCACTTCTAGTGTTAATGCATCAGATCTAGAGGGGGTCCTGACTTGTTATCACGACCTCGCAGCAGTTTTCAGCAAAACCAAAGCTAAATCGCTTCCACCACACCGTGATTATGACTGTGCAATTGATCTTCTCCCAGGGACTACACCCCCCCCGGGGAAAATTATTTTCTCTGTTGGTGCCGGAGCGCAAATCTATGAGCACTTATATACAGGAGTCACTCACTGCCGGCTTGATTTGTCCTTCATTTTCTCCCGCCGGGGCGGGGTTTTTCTTTGTGGAGAAAAAAGATAAGTCCCGTCGTCCCTGTATAGATTACCAGGGCCTGAACAATGTCATAGTTAAGAACCGTTATCCTCTCCCGTTAATCTCATCTGCTTTTGAGCTATTGGAAGGAGCCAAGGTCTTTACCAAGCTTGACTTACGAAACGCTTACCACCTGGTTCGGATTCATGAAGGGAACGAATGGAAGACCACTTTTAATACACCTACTGGGCACTATGAATATCTGGTGATGCCTTTTGGACTCACCAATGCACCTGCAGTGTTCCAAAATCTCGTGAATGATGTGTTGCGTGAGTTTCTGAACAAAAATGTATTTGTTCATCTGGACGACATTCTCATTTTTCTCCCGATCTAAAGTCACATGAACAACAGGTCCGATCCATTCTCCACACTCTGCTTCAAAATAACCTTTATGTTAAAGCAGAAAAATGCGAATTCCACCATCCCACGGTGTCATTTCTAGGCTTCATGATTTCTGAAGGGCAGATCCAGATGGATCCTGACAAGATAGTGGCGGTCCGGGATTGGGCAGTTCCTACATGTCGCAAAGATGTTCAAAGGTTCCTGGGGTTTGCCCATTTCTATCGTAAGTTCATCCGCAATTTTAGTACGAATGCTGCTCCACTGCATAATGTAACCTCCTCACTTAAGCCTTTTGTGTGGACACCTGAGTGTGATGAGGCATTCAGGAACCTAAAGAATCATTTCACAACGGCCCCCGTGTTGCTCCTTCCTGACCCCACCCGGCAGTTTGTGGTCGAAGTCGATGCAACCGATATTGGGATTGGAGCTGTTCTTTCTCAAACCAGGCCCGGGGATAACAAATTACATCCTTGCGCCTTTCTGTCAAAGAAACTAACTACAGCTGAACGTAACTATGGCATCGGAGACCGCGAACTGCTAGCAGTCAAAGTGGCCTTGGAGGAGTGGCGTCATTGGTTGGAGGGGGCACAATTGCCATTTTTAGTCTGGACCGATCACAAAAATTTGGAATATATATGCACCGCTAAGAGACTTAATGCGTGTCAGGCTCGGTGGGCTATTTTCTTTAGCAGGTTTAACTTTGTCCTGTCATACTGTCCAGGGTCTAAGAATGGCAAACCCGACGCGCTGTCACGTCTAGGAGAGTCCACCGTCTCCACTCACTGTCCTGAACCAATCCTGTCGGAATCCTGTTTTGTGTCCGCTCTCATCTGGGATATAGAATCAAAGATCAAGTTGGTGGTAGGCAATACTCCTATTTCTCCAGAGTGTCCTCATGACAAATTATATGTTCTGGACTCGCTTAGGGGGGAGGTTATTAGGTGGGCTCCTGACAGTCGATTTTCATGTCATCCGAGTGCTCAATGAACCTCATCCGTGCTTAATCAGAGGTTTTGGTGGCCCAAAATGGTAGCGGATGTAAAAGAATATGCTAATGCTTGTACTATCTGTGCCATGCATAAGACATCAATGCGCCCACTTGCGGGAGCATTAATATCCTTACGTGTCCCTGTTCGACCTTGGACACACATCTGCGTGGATTTTGTAACAGCACTGCTGCCCTCTAGGGGCCAAACTGTGATAATTGTGGTTGACCAGTTATCTAAGATGGTCCATTTTGTACCGTTACCCAAACTCCCATCTGCTAAAAAGACTGCTGAAGCACATTTGTTACATGTCTTCAAATTGCATGGTTTGCCTCAAGATATTGTCTCTGACCCAGGTCCACAGTTTATTTCACAGTTTTGGAGGGAATTCTGCTGTCTACTTGGGGTCACATCAAACCTGACTTCTGGTTATCATCCCCTAGGTAACGGACAGACAGAACGGCTGAATCAAGAATTAGAATAAAGGTTTACGCATCCTATCCTCTCAATTTCCTGCCTCCTGGTCCACCCAGTTACCTTGGATCGAATTAGCCCATAACTGTCTGCCTACCTCTTCTTCTGGTTTTTCACCCTTCCACCTTGTCTTTGGTCACCAACCTTCTTTGTTCTCCATCACAGATCTGTACTCTACTGTACCCTCAGCTCTGGGGCTCATCATGCGGTGCCGACGAACCTGGGAGCGGGCCCGGAAGGCCCTACTACAGTCCTCCAAGAACTACAAAGAAGCGGCAGATCGCAAACGGTGGGTGGCACCATCCTATGTGCCGGGACAACGAGTTTGGCTTTCTACTCATCATCTGCTGCTTTGAGGAGTGCCACGAAAAGGTGGTCCGTTCCCTGTATCTAAGATCATTAACCCTGTCTCTGTTCGTCTCCGTCTTCCAAGGTCCATGAAAGTCCATCCTACGTTCTATGTCAGTCATCTGAAACCATTCTGTACCAGTCCTTTGTGCCCTCCTGCCGGTCCCCCGCCCGCCTGGTTCGTGGATGGGGGCCTGTCTTCTCTGTGCGGTGCCTCCTAGCATCCCGGCAGTGGGGGCATGGCTTCCAGTACTTGGTGGACTTGGAGGGTGATGGCCCCGAGGAGCAGTCTTGGATTCCCTCCCGGTTTATTTTGAATCCCGGTCTGGTTCGTGAGTTCCATGCTTCTCACCCTTCTGCTCCTGGGCCGTCGGCGTCGGCCCTTGGGGGGGGGAGTACTGTCAGGTTCCTGGGTTTGTGGGTTGTGTTTGTGTTCTGTCTCGGGCTCTGTCTCTGGCCCTGTCTCTGTTCTATCTTTCTGCTTGGGTTTTCTCTGTCCTGTTGTTTCTTGCCTTTCTCTCTGAGCTCTTGGTGGTGGGTGTTTCTCTCTGTCTGGCCACACCCCGGTTTTGGGAGCTTCTCCACACACCTGTTCCTGATTTGCAGTTAATCACCTGGGTGCTTTATAAGTCTCACAGTTTGCCTTTGTCCTTCACCAGATCGATGTACCTAGTGCCTCTTTCCAGCCTTACTCGTATGTTTTTGCCTTGCTCTGATTGCCTCTTTGTGTGTTTTGACCACCTGCAGATGTACCTCGACCACGCCTTTAGCCTGATGCTTTTGATCCTGTTGCTCTGTGTGGACTGCTTTTCCGTGTACTAACCTCAGACTGAATACCAAGTAAACAATTTTACGCCACAAAGCTGTGTTTCTGCGTCCTGCATTTGTGTCCTGCCTATCCTGTCAACGAATCCTGATATAAATATACAGTGGTCCCTCGCTATAACGCGGTTCACCTTTTGCAGCCTCGCATTTTTGCGGATTTTTTTTTTACTGCAATTTTGCATGCTTCTTTTTTTAACAGCGCATTGTGTTCTAAAATAAAATGTTCCAAAATAAAATGTTGGAATGGAAAGAGGAGGAGAGCAAACGAGAAGAACGACAAAAGCAACAGCATAAAGATTTAACATCGGACGAACTGGACAAGATTGAAGACAGGAAAGAAGAAGAGAACGGTTCTATCCTTGAGGGCTGCCGGAGCACTCCGCATCAAACAGTAAGCGTAGTTTCTGGACCTGTTGCCAGAGTTGGCCGCAGCTCCACACAGCAGAGAGGGGGGCGGTATGAGTGGCTCGCTGTAGCGTTTACTGAGCCCGCAGACTTGGTAAACGCATCAGAGGCAAAATATCTTGAGACTGGCATAAAATAGTCCCAAATACTTTTTTCAAGTTTTTCAAGTTAACTTAAATAAATATTTGTGTGTTAGCTCACTGTGTGGGACCATGGTATAAGCGAATTAAACAACTCGAAGCCGTGCATTATACGGTAGACTCTGCGTCATGCATTCAAACCGTATAATGCACGGCTTCTCGTTGTTTAATCCTTACATATGTGTGTATTGGTACCATATCATGAACAAAAGTGGATGGATAACAAAAGTCATGATGGATAATACAGAAATAGTGGATTTTTTAAATAGTTGCACTAAAAGAAAAGCAGGGGTGGTGGACAAGTGGTTAATGCGCTTGGTTTCAGTGCAGAAGGTTCCGGGTTCAAATCCCACCCCTGCCACATTTCTCCATGTAATGTGGAGTTGCGTCAGGAAGGGCATCCGGGGTAAAACTTATGCCAATTCAACATGCAGATCCACCTTGGATTTGCTGTGGCAACCCCGAGTGCAAACAAGGGAGCAGCTGAAGGGACTTACTAGTTGCACTAAAAGAATAAAACTCCACTTAACTGTCAGCTTTCGGCCCCAGTCTGGCCCAGTCATGTTTTGTCCCCTATTGTTTTTATCTGGTCATTTTATTTTAGTTATTAATCTAGTCTTGTCATACTTTGGTTCTGATTATCTTCCTCCTGTGTGTAATACTTTTGTCAGTGGTTTTATTTTCTGTTTCAGTTATTTCCTGTTTATCTTACTTTAGCCATGTGTCTAGCTTCAGTCCTACCTTTGTATATTCATTAGTTTTATTTCCTGTTTGCTTTTCTTTTGTCTTATGTTGAATTATCCGTTTATTGTTACACATAGTTCCATTCTGGTTTGGTCTCAGTCTTTATTTTCTTGGTTAGCTCTTTTCAGTTCTTACATTTGTTTCATGGTTTAATTCTTTGTTCCTTCATGTTGGGTTTTCTTTATTTTATTTCTTGTTTATTTGGACTTGGGTTTTGTTCATCTTTTGTGTTGGTGTTTTATTTTGATCACTGTGGTTAGGTTCACCATCTTGTCAGGTCCTGTTCACTTTGCATTTGTCTTACTGCACTATCTTGCACCAGCGTCTCTCACCTTCATTGTAATTCTGTCTGCTCTGTCTTCCTGCACTCTCTTGTCTCACCTCTGTCTCATCTGACCACACCCCTTCCAGAACCTTCCCTGACACCTGTGCCTTGTTTCCCTAATTACTGCACCTGTTATTTAAGCCCCTCACTTTCTCCACTCCCTGCCAGTTCATTGTGATTTCTTGTCCACGTTCTAGCCTTTGTTTTTGCTCTGTATTTGCCTTGCCATTTTTGACCATGCTTTGTTTTTTGACCTTGCTCCTGCCTCAGCCCATGTATTGTGTCTCCTGGTATTTTGGAACTGTGCTTGTTGTTGACTACGCCTCTGCCTGACCCCTGCTTGTACCACTGCTTCTCAGACTGCCTTCCTGTGTACCGAACCCCAGCCTGATTTCTGAGATAAAGCCTTTAACTTATACCTCAGTATTTTGAATCTGCATTTGTGTTCAACCTCCTTCTGTGCCACGCCTACCCAGCTCATGACATACAGTGAGGAAAATAAGTATTTGAACACCCTGCGGGAGAACTTGCAAAATCGTAGGGTGTTCAAATACTTATTTTCCTCACTGTAGCTGCAGGAGAGTTAGTTTTCCCTGCAATGAAAACATTTATTACACACAGCTCTATGAGCTTCAGCCTATTATAAATAATAAAGCTTGCAGCAACAACACCTACAGCTCCAAAACTATGCATAAGTAGACCTAATAAATGTCCTAAAATAGTTCGTCCAACACAAAATACAACATGTGGCTACACATGTTGAGTTAATAAGCCACTTATTATCATCTTTGCCTTTATGCTGGAATAAGGGAAAGAACTCTTCAAATTATTGTTCATTATTTCCCATTTCAATCATACTCACAGGTGAAATGCTTGTCCACACCCTTTGAACTAGTGATTTGCACAGTTTGTGGCTGCATGAAGGTATTTTTTTAACAAAATTACAAAGAATAAAGTTGCGTGCGCCTCATTAAAGATCAATAGAAAAGAGCGTTCAGGAGCGGAACATCGGAGTGATAATATGGCGGCCGGTTTGCTTCAAAAATATTGGCCAATGAGCTATCCAGTAATATATAGAGATCAGTGAGCAGCTCTCACAAGTGCTGCAGAGGCTTCTGTGTGGGTGAGGTGCTCCCATCTTTCGATGCATGGGGTGACAAGAGCCTTTCCCAATTGCTGCAGGAAAATCCTCCTCCTGTTCTTCTTCTCAGCCATCCAGGTTGGGTGGATTGTCTGCCATATCACAAAGACATTGTATGATGAGACTACAAGGATGTTGTGGAAGATGACCAGGGGCCAGCGTGCAGTCATCCTTCTGCAGCTGTATGTTCCAATAACCTTGTCAAGGTTGTCCAAGCCCCCTTTAGTGCGGTTGTAGTCCACGATGATGGCTGGCTTCTTGTCTTCATGATCACTGATTTCAGCTGCCTTGTGTAGTCTACTCAGCAGGACCATGTTCTGTTCTTTTTTTGGGAGGTAAGAAACAAGAGTAGTGGTGGGGGTGAAGGGAAACTCTGTCGAGAAGACCACTAATCCTTGTTGCGAGGAGTGCGGGGGGGAGTTTAGGGTTGTTTTCCGAACAGTGCCAACCATGTTTTTTTTCTTTTCAGGAGCTACTGGCCAGGTTCATGGAAGGTGAAAAAGTTGTCACATGAGATGTTGTGCTCCCTCAGTCGAACCGTCAAATCAACTACAACACGTATCCCCTGGTTCTTCTCAGGTGCTCCACTGGGCAGCTTCCCAGTATAGACTCGCATATCCCATGCATAGCTGGATTTTGCATCACAGGCCACCCATATTTTGATGCCATATGTTGGCTTGCTTGACATATACTGCCGGAAAGGACAGCGACCTGATAAAAAAGGCAAAGATTACAATCAGCAATGAGTGTGAGTGTCACAGAAAAAAAAAAAATCACATGAATCAACAAAGTAAAAATATAAATTTCAGGCAAGTAACATTACATATATGAAAATAAAAAATTACCTTTGAATAGAACCAACTGCTCATCTACTGTGACTTCAGGTCGAGGGTTGTATCGGTATGGCAGACGGTCAACCCACTTCTCCCAGACCTCTCTGATGGTTGCCAGTTTGACCGTCACACACCTTGCTGGTCTTGACTCACGGTTGTCAAATCTTAGCATTCTTGAAAAAGTGTGGAAGTCTTTCAGCGGCATTGTGGCCTGTAAAATTGCCCTTCCACTGTCTGCATCCAGAGACTAGATACAGCCTCGCCACAAGCCCTATAGACACCTGCTAAGACCTAAAGCCCTATGTAGCCACGCAGGTCAGTCTGATCCATATTTTTTCCAGTTGTCTCCATATTTATGGGAGCCCTACCAAATCTGTCATTTCCAGTACGATCTTTTCAATGGCTGGTGTGATGAACAGGAGTAAATTGGAGGAGATGTACTTGGCATTGGCAGCTGAATATCTTGTTGGCCCTGGGGTCATGCTAATGATGTTTTGTGCTGCAGCTCTTCCCGGGGTGGCATCCATGTTTGATGAGGACCATGCTATTTTACTGTTCTTGGATAAAAATGTCTCTCTGTCAGCTTGGGTCATTTCTTCTTCATCTGAAGAGGCTTCATGGTCTGTGGTGTATTCCTCCTCATCTTCTTCTTCAGATACCTCTTCTTCCACATCATAGTGTTCTTGCTCATCCTGAACCTCTGAAAAAATCTGGTCCAGGACCTGCCGGACAGTGAAATGTCCACTCATGGCTTCAGCAAGGAACCAACTGGGGATTCTTTGATCCGGGGTATTTGATCCACTGAATTTGTTTTACACAGTGGTGGGCACAGTTCCGATAATCTGATAACCGATAATTATCGAAGATAATGTTTTCATTATTGGATTATCTTTTCAGATAACTTTAAAAACCATTATCGGACTAATTATCTTCCGATAAATTTTCGTCTAATAATTTTTAGACAGTTAATGTAGTAAACAAAGCTGAACAGCTACAAACATTTTTAAATTTTTAAATCAGTTGATTTAAATGTTTCATAGCAGATGTGTAGTTTTACCTTCTGTAAACAGAAGAGAGCTATTTCTAGGAGAAACTGCTCTATCCTCTGCAGGCAAAGGAAAACTGGTCACAAAAAAAAAAAATCATTTCTTTTACTGATACACTGGCAGTATCACCCAAGTCATCCAGAGGCATACTTTTTAACTTATGGTTCAAGTTTTAACCAAAGTAATTTCAGACAAGTTATTTAAAATTACTGTCACATCTGAAGTTTTATAAAGTGAAAATATCAGATATATGTTTTAGTTTTAAAGTAATACACTAATTTTTAAGGTTTTAGTGTGGGCATGCTGTGCCCAGCAGTGCATTATGGGTAGGATAGGGTCATTTCAGTACATTCACAACAGGACAAATGCATTTCAGACACTCTGTTCAGGCTCCACGGACAACAGCATTAAACTCTAGTGCCTAAAACTCTCGTGAATATATTCTCTGGGTTTATTGACATTGTTATTGTGTTTGCGTTTGTTAAATTACACGCATCTTAAATGTAGCGGACACAGATTATCTGGAACTTTGTTCTGGCAAGTTGTTACGGTCTCTACTGCCATCTACTGGCCAGTAGTGTTCATGGCAGTATTCAAACTGAAGCTGGGCAGACACTGTATGATATTTTTAAATAAACAAGTTGGGACATGCCTATCTCGGCTTTCAATGCTTACCAGTCGAGTGAGTTATAAGAGAAATTGTGGAGAGCTGGGCATGTCTGAACTTGTCCTCTGACACGCCGAAACGGAGGCGTTCTTTGTCTCGCTCGAACAGCGAATCGGTCGTGACGCACAAAGCCTCCGCGCGGCTTTCCATGACAAAATCTCTTGTTAAAAGTGAAATCTGCCGGAAAATGGTTGATGTCCAGCTCTTGTGATAACCAGAGAAAGTGCACACGACGGTCCCAGCTCCACACAGCCATCCGTTTAGAAATAATCCGGTGGTTCGTGCCTGTCGTCGTGGCTCGGAGCGCGGCGCGCCGAGCGCCATTGTGGGCCATCCTTAAAGCTGTACTAACAGACCTTATTCTCTGTGAAGCCTGTAAAATTTTCACCGAAAGCCAGATAAATTTTTCAAATGGTTTCCAGGTGCCAGTCTCTAACAGCTTCTGAAAAAATTCTGATGGAAAAAAACCCCAAATCATTCCGCCATTTCCAGACAATGAAAATCCGACGACGGGGCGGGACCACTCCATCCACAAGGCGTGCTCAGAGGCGAATGACGTCACCGACAGGCGTGGAAAAACTCACGCATGCGCACGAGGGTTCAAGCTTGTCTGACGTGAAAACATATGAATCAAATCCATATAGTTTTAAAAAAAAAAGGTACGATACTTTATGGACAGACCTCGTACATTAAAGCTGTCTCAACAACAACGTGAGTTTTCAACTGGAGACAGACTGTGCTTTCCACTCTCAGTTGAGAAACTCCTAAGTCATCTGGAGATCTTCAGATAAGTCTGGAGATGTCCCCGATGGTCCAACACTGCTTTGCAGAGGAAAAACAAAGCTGTAATTCAAAGTTCTTCAAAGGGAAGCCCTTGTCTTTTCTCTGTTAAATTTTGGTCATTGTGAATTACATGACATTATAATAGCTTCACGTCAGAATCTGAGCTTTTTTGGTCATTATGAATTACATGACATTATAATAGCTTCACGTCAGAATCTGAGCTTCTCTCGGCTTGAAGAACCCACCTTATGGTCTCAAGACTGCAAGACGATATCCCTTCCCCCATGATAGCATGTGGTCAATCAGCTTTTATCTTGAGGTTTAAAGCAAAGGAAAAGACCTTTGGTTTGAAATAAAATTTTAGATCAGTATTTCTTTAATTTATATCTAAAGACTTATAATGTTTGTTTGCAGTAATTATTCAAACAAAATGCTTTGCATGTAGTCATTCCATTTATTGATATGTGCTCTTGCCACTGATGTTGTTTAAATGCGATTCTGCCTCCATCGTCAAATGTTGATGAAGTATTCTGTTTTAACCCAGAGGATGTGCTTACTTGATGATGAATAATGTGTCCATTTGAGTGTGTTAGAATAATAGTATACTGCAAATTAATTAATGTGTTTTATCAGGTTTGGCTGACAGGACAGGCAGGACGCAAATGCAGGATGCAGGTATACAGCTTTGAGACGCAGAATCGTGAGGTCGGTACATGGGAAAGCAGTCCAAACAGAGCAACAGGATCAAGAGCATCAGGCTAAAGGCGTGGTCGAGGTACATAAGCAGGTAGTCGAAAAACACAAAGACGCAATCAGAGCAAGGCAGAAATACACAAACAAGGTTGGAAAGAGGCACTAGGCACATCAATCTGGTGAAGGACAAAGGCAAACTGTGAGACTTATAAAACACCCCGGTGATTAACTGCAAATCAGGAACAGGTGTGTGGAGAAGCTCCCAGAACCGGGGTGTGCCCAGACAGAGAGAAACACCCACCACCAAGGGCCCAGAGAGAAAGGCAAGAAACAACAGGACAGAGAAAACCCAAGCAGAAAGATAGAACAGAGACAGGGCCAGAGACAGAACACAAACATAACCCACAAACCCAGGAACCTGACAGTACCCCCCCCCCCCCCCCCCCCAAGGGCCGACCCCCGACGGCCCAGGAGCAGAAGGGTGTGAAGCATGGAACTCACGAACCAGACCGGGGTCCAAAATAAACCGGGAGGGAATCCAGGACCGCTCCTTGGGGCCATAACTCTCCCAGTCCACCAAGTACTGGAAGCCACGCCCCTGCCACCGGGAAGCCAGGAGGCGCTGCACAGAGAAGCCAGGCCCCCATCCATGAACCGGGCGGTCGGCGGAGGACCAGCAGGAGGGCACAAAGGACTGGTAAAGAATGGTTTCAGATGACTGATATGGAACGTAGGATGGACTCTCGTGGACCTTGGAAGATGGAGATGCACAGAGACAGGGTTATTGATTTTAGATACAAGGAACGGACCAACGAACCTGGGAGCCATCTTTCAAGGTACACCACGAAGCAGCAGGTGATGAGTGGAAAGCCAAACTCATTGTCCCAGCACGTAGGAAGGTGCCACCGACCGTTTGCGATCTGCCACTTCTTTATAGCACTTGGAGGTTCGAAGTAAGGCCTTCTGTGCCCGCTCCCAGGTCCGTCAGCAATGCATGATGAGCCCCAGAGCAGAAGGTACAGGTGAGTGCCTAGATCTGTGGTGGAGGACAAAGAAGGTTGGTGACCAAAAAATCCCGAAGAAGAGGTAGGCAGGCAGTTATGGGCTAATTCGATCCAAGGTAACTGGGTGGACCAGGAGGCAGGAAATTGAGAGGAAAGGATGCGTAATCCTTTTTCTAATTCTTGATTCAAATGTTCTATCTGTCCGTTAGCTTGGGGGTGATAACCAGAAGTGAGGCTTGATGTGACCCCGAGTAGGCGGCAAAATTCCCTCCAGAATTGCGAAATTCTGACCAGGGTCCGCTAAACTGCGGACCCTGGTCCTGTTACAAAATCCACGGAGATGTGGGTCCAAGGTCAAACAGGGACAGGTAAGGGTAATAATGCTCCCGCAAGTGGGCGCGTTGATGTCTTGTGCATGGCACAGATAGTACAAGCATTAGCATATTCTTTTACATCCACTACCATTTTGGGCCACCAAAACCTGTGATTAAGCACGGATAAGGTTCATTGAGCACTCGGATGACATAAAAATCGACTGTTATGAGCCCACCTAATAACCTCCCCCCTAAGTGAGTCCAGAACATATAATTTGTCATGAGGACACTCTGGAGGAATAGGAGTATTGCCTACCACCGACTTGATCTTGGATTCTATATCCCAGGTGAGAGTGGACACAAAATAGGATTCCGACAGGATTGGTTCAGGATGGTGAGCGGAGACAGTGGACTCTCCTAGATGTGACAGCACGTCGGGTTTGCCATTCTTTGACCATGGACATTATGACAGGACAAAGTTAAACCTGCTAAAGAAAATAGCCCACCGAGCCTGACGTGCATTAAGTCTCAGCGGTGCGTAAATATTCCAAATTTTTGTGATCGGTCCAGACTAAAAATGGCAATTGTATCCCCTCCAATCAATGACGCCACTCCTCCAAGGCCACTTTGACCACTAGCAGTTCATGGTCTCCGATGCCATAGTTATGTTCAGCTGTAGTTAGTTTCTTTGACAGAAAGGCACAAGGATGTAATTTGTTATCCCCGGGCCTGGTTTGAGAAAGAACAGCTCCAATCCCAATTTCGGATGCATCGACTTCGACCATGAACTGATGGGCGGGGTCAAGAAGGAGCAACACGGAGGCCATTATGAAATGATTCTTTAGGTTCCTGAACGCCTCCTCACACTCAGGTGTCCAAACAAAAGACTTAAGTGAGGAAGTTACATTATGCAGTGGAGTAGCAATCTTACTAAAATTGTGGATGAACTTACGATAGAAACTGGCAAACCCCAGGAACCTTTGAACATCTTTGTGACATGTAGGAACTGCCCAATCCCGGACCACCGCTATCTTGTCAGGATCCATCTGGATCTGCCCTTCAGAAATCACGAAGCCTAGAAATGACACCGTGGGATGGTGGAATTCACATTTTTCTGCTTTAACACAAAGGTTATTTTATAGCAGAGTGTGGAGAACGAATCGGACCTGTTGTTCATGTGTTTAGATCGGGAGAAAAACTGAGAATGTCGTCCAGATAAACAAATACGCATTTGTTCGGAAACTCACGCAACACGTCATTCACGAGATTTTGGAACACTGCAGGTGCATTGGTGAGTCCAAAAGGCATCACCAGATATTTATAGTGCCCAGTCGGTGTATTAAAAGCGGTCTTCCATTCGTCCCATTCACGTATCCGAACCAGGTGGTAAGCATTTCGCAAGTCCAGCTTGGTAAAGACCTTGGCTCATTCCAATAGCTCAAAAGCGGATGAGATTAACGGGAGAGGATAACGGTTATTAACAGTGACGTTGTTCAGGCCCCGGTAATCTATACAGGGATGAGGGGACTTATCTTTTTTCTCCACAAAGAAAACCCCGCCCTGGTGGGAGAAGACGAAGGATGAATCAAGCTGGCAGCGAGCGACTCCTGTATATAAGTGCTCATAGCTTCGCGCTCTGGCACAGACAGAGAAAATAATTTCCCCCAGGGGGTGTAGTCCCTGGGAGAAGATCATTTGCACAGTCATAATCACGGTGTGGTGGAAGCGATTTAGCTTTGGTTTTGCTGAAAACTGCCGCGAGGTCGTGATAACAAGTCGTGACCCCCTCTAGATCTGATGCATTAACACTAGAAGTGCTGACTGGCTGAAATAATCTTTACAGGCTGGTCCCCATGACTCTATCTTCCCGTGGGGCCAGTCAAGGCGGGGTTTGTGACGTTGCAGCCAGGGATGCCCCAGGATTACCGAGTGAGTCATCTTATCAAAAATGTGAAAGCTCATGAGTTCAGAATGATTATCGGGAATTGTCAGACGAACTGACTGGGTGCGATTCTCAATTTGACCAAATTGGCGACCATCCACCGCATGGACCACCAGGGGGCATGAAAACCGGTACGATTTAAGGTGGAGGGACCTGGCAAGAAAGGACAGCATAAGGTTAGAGTGAGCACCAGAATCAATGAACACTGGACAGACCAGGGATGTATAATCTGACTTTAGCTCTGCATTTAACAAATTTTGGGAGGATGCTTCATGGCATTGAGTACTTGCTCCATCTGAGCGCTCACGGAGGACATGAAAGTGTCTTGCCGTTTCACCAGCTCACTGATGCCGGAATTCAGGGTGGCAAGCCGGTCCTCCTGCTGAGCTATCAGCTGGCTGTGATGACGTACCGCCCGCTGAAAAGGATCTGCATCTGCTGCGTCCATCATTGACCAGATCGAACTCTCAGGTTTGGTTGACAGGACAGGCAGGACACAAATGCAGGACGCAGGTACACAGCTGTGAGGCGTAGAATCGTTTACTAGATTTTCAGGCTGAGGTCGGTACACGGGAAAGCAGTCCAAACAGAGCAACAGGATCAAGAGCATCAGGCTAAAGGCGTGGTCCAGGTACATAAGCAGGTAGTCGAAAAACACAAAGAGGCAATCAGAGCAAGGCAGAAATACACAAACAAGCCTGGAAAGGGGCACTAGGCACATCGATCTGGCGAAGGACAAAGGCAAACTGTGAGACTTATAAAGCACCCCGGTGATTAACTGCAAATCAGGAACAAATGTGTGGAGAAGCTCCCAGAACCGGGGTGTGGCCAGACAGAGAGAAACACCCACCACCAAGAGCCCAGAGAGAAAGGCAAGAAACAACAGGACAGAGAAAACACAAACAGAAAGATAAAACAGAGACAGAACACAAACACAACCCACAAACCCAGGAACATGACATGTTTAAATAGTTGAATCATTTCTGTCTGCCCTCTGAGGACATGAAGCTTTCTGTAAAGCTACACACCCTAAATGGGTGGAGTTTGGTGACGTCAGTCCCCCTTTAAAAAGTTAAGACAGAGCCTCACTCGCCCCTTCTTCTGTTGCCTTCTCTCTTCTGCCTTCTTCTTTCCTTTTTCTTTGAAAACGCTTAATTTTTATTTTTGGGCCCAGGCCCCATTGCTAAGCTAAGCTAAGCTTCATTCATTCTTTACTTTTGACAGACTTAAAGTTTATCCTAACGCTTTAAGGTTTCAGAACGGGCGGGAGCCCGTCACCAGGAGCAGTTGGACCCGCAATACAGACTCCCAGACTTGACTTAGGTGTAAGAGAAAATGTGGTCTTTATTTCAGGCACAGGTTCAGTACACATGTGGTCAGTCAGCTTGGCAGAGGTACAAACAGGATCAGGTTGAGACGCAGTCATAAACAAGCAGGGTTCAGAGGCACGAGCAAACGTAGACATCCGGGATGAAGCAAAAGACATGGTCGAGGTAAACAGAGCAAGGTTCAAAACACGGCAAGACAAAAACAGGACTGTGAAGGGCGCTGGAAAGTGTACTGTGACAACAATCTGGCAAGGAAGTGAAGGACTGTGGGGTTTAAATACTTGTGGACTAATTAGTGAGAAGCGAGGGACAGGTGGTGTAAACGAGGTGCACGTGAGGAACAATCTAGAAGGGGGTGTGGCTTCTGGCTAAAGAGTAAGACAGGGCAAGTATCATATCCGATACTAAATAGAGGGAGGAAAAGTGAACTCTTGCAATATACTTAGTTGGGAGGCAATAATCTGCTCCTTATTATTGTTAACAGAACTTTTCTTTCTTAATAACAATGTTGTGTGGGCCGCTGAAGAGGAGGTACTGCTGGCCCACCACCACCAGAGGGCGCCCTGCCTGGAGTGCGGGCTCCAGGCACCAGAGGGCGCTGCCGCATCATGGGAGTAGCCTGGGTGACAGCTGTCACCCATCACCAGACACAGCTGTTCCACTCAGCACAGAGGTATATCAGGAGGACGGCGTCTCCACCTCAGTGCCGAGATATCGCCTAAGACTAAGGTAGTATTCTCTGCATTTATATATATTAACCAGCTAAACCTATTAAACCTTTTCAGGACTGGTGACTACAGATAGCTTCACTGTTTTGGATAAGTACTCACCTTCCTGCTGTTCTTTGACAAGAGGTGGAGGCGGCTTCTCCCCTCTCCGTTACTGGGTGCGGTCATCCACGCCTGTGTGTTGTCGCTCTCTCCTGCCAGCAGTACCGGATCCGACGAGCGGAGGCAGTGGCCACCTGGGAATTCGGGACTTGGCGGTTCCAGTATTTCCAGGGTTCGGTGGCAGAGGAGATCTGGGTGGTTCCGGTTCGACTGAGACGGACGTCTCCTACCTTCGAGCCTGCCCACACGACACCAGCGGATTCGACCCCAAATTGTGTTTGTTATATTAATTGTGCCTGTTTCACAGAAGTAAATCTTGTTATTTACCTTCTCCATTGTCCGTTCATTGCGCCCCCTGTTGTGGGTCCGTGTTCCAACACTTTCACAACAAACAAGGAGTCACAGTCACTTTTTTTTTTTTTTTGAGTGACTGTGACTTAAAGTTGTGCTATTTACTGTTAAACAATGCACAGTAGCTTGCATATGATACTTTTGGCTGGATTTAAACATTGTTTATTCCTGGTTTATGACCTGATTAAATTTCTTTGTTAAATTAGGTTTTCAGATGCCAAAAAATAAATGTATTTGATCTTTGTATTTTTTAATCACTCTTTTAGATTTACTGTTGTATACTGTATTTTGCAATTGGTGCAAATTACTTACTTACATTCTGACACATTTCTCACATTTATAGTGGCAAATATAGAATATAAATGATCAGATGGAAAGTTTAGATCTATTTGTTGTTATGGTGTTAAAAATGTTAATAACTGGGGCGTAATGCACGGGTTTGATGACGGACAAAAAACACAGTCTACCCACTTCAAAAATGTAGACTACACCACTGCAGCCAATATATACAGATGAAAGCTAAAGATAAACAATGAAAACATAAACTGTCTGAACAGAACTGGACAATGGCTAAAGTATGAAAAGTAACAAAGTGATAAGAAAAACATAACAGAATAACTCATGATGAAAATAATTAGTGATAAATCAAAGCTGAAGCAGACGGAAAACCACAAAAAGGGGAAAAACAAGGGCTCAGTGCCCTGACCCGGCCAAATCCCTGACATAAGGTGCGTCAAGTCTTTTGAATTCTTAAGAGAACGTCTGAGATGAGCTTTTCAAATTAAAAGCGAATTTACAGAAAAGCGACTTTTCCTTTCCATTATAAATTTTCAACCTTTTAAAGTTTTACCTTTTTTTCTAAATTCACAAAGACTTTAATTCGACTCCAGCAACGTTTTTAAAGCTACCAAACACCATTTTCAACAAACACCTTCTACCTCTGGGTTCCTGCAAGCTGACAACAGAGCTGATTTCAGGCACTCAACCGTTGGCAAAGCCAGCCGACAAGCCCTGGGATCACTCGGGGACACCTCTGGTCAACCCCTCTGACCCAAGTGAGCTCACGCTGCCCATAGCCTGAATATCCATGACGGACAAAACAACTTTTCAACAGCAGCTAAGTGACCCAGTCGACGGTTCTAGAAAAAGGGTTTGTTGTCTATTTATACAAAGTGGCTAATTTTAATCCTTTGGCTCGTTTTTAAACATATTCATGCTTGTTTAATATTTCTCTTAATAATTGGCTTCAAAATTCATCACTAAATTCCAATCAGATTTATTTACTTAAAGTTTTTAAGCTTTCTCTTTCTTCCAGCGTCTCATGAGTGAGTAAGAAAATTGTTTCCATGCATTAACTTATTTCCATCCCTGTCCATAAATGCCAGTAAAATGTTAATTTCTTGTATAAATTGTAAATATTTCTGCTGTGGCTTATTTTGTGTACAGAAGGAATCTCTTGGTCAGCCGTATCGTGAGAATTCATGACTTTCAGATCAGAGATTGATTAAATTAAATCAAGATGGATTAATTCATTTGAGACTGATAATGTAATGTTTAAATTATAGTACCTATGCTATAAAAAAGAATAGGTGGTGCCCCAAGTAATAATTAAACAATAAGTATTAAACCCTAAATTAATTATTTTGGTGACTCGTTACATTGGGCCTAGTCCAATCTAATTCAATTTGGGAGTTTAACTACTCATTCACTATAAATTGCTACATATTAATGGTTCCCCGTGTGTGAGCCGATCGCATTTTATTCCATAAATACATGTTACATCTTTTGGTGCTCCCATGTGGAGGCATAAAGATTTAAATTTATTAAACGTTACACCCTGTTAATTCCCCACCCCTAAACTCACCCCCTGCTCCTCAGTATTTTGTCCCAAGACTACAGGCGCAGCCTCTGGTGTTCACACCGAGGTGGCCTCAGAGACAGAGGAGGCACCCGGGCCACCTCAAGGATTTTGTTTGTGATCCCTCGGGGTGAGGGACTTTTTAAGGAGGGGGCAGTGTAGCACTCCTGCAGTAATGCTCATGTTATGTTTTATCTGTTCAGTGTTCTCTGTTTATTGGCTGTCTGGTGCATCAAAGGAAGGAGGGGGAGTGGAGAGAGTGAAAAAATAGAATAGAATGCTTTTTATTGTCATTATACACAAGGTACAACAAAATTAAAAGACAACTCCCATAGTGCAAAGGTGTAAAAGTAAATCTAAAAAAATATAAATATAAAAAAGACAAAAAAGAATAGGGAGTTGTTCTGTGCTGAGCTGGGAGCATTGCTGTGTTGTTGGCATGGTTACGGCTGACAGTAACCAACATCTTGACGGACGTTACAATATTCTAAATGGTGAAAAATATAAAATAAATTACTGGCATACTGTGAATATTCGAAAGTTAGAATATAAGTTTCATAATCGTGTTTTTTCATTATATTCTAAGTTGAGTCACTGTGCCCCGGACACTGATTCACTGGGGCACAGAATGAATCAAAAAATTAAAAATCGATTTTAAACACCTCTAAATTACACTTGGGACGGCATAATAACACAGCCTTATAAGCAGTAACGTGCTGTATTAAATCCACAATAGAATGACCTAAACCTATGCATAATGTGTTTATGCTGCCACAAAACAACATTTCTGTTCCACTGTGCCCCAGTTTCCCCTACTGACCAGGTAGGCCAGCTGCAACAGAACAAAAAGCCCTTCCGCACCATTCCATATTCACTTCCTATTCATACACATACATATATTCCCCCTGGACTTTAGCGCATTTTAGTTGGAACTCTTAAGGACTTTTATGGACGTAACACACATTCATTCACAGGAAGCGAACTTGGTGCAGATTAACAGGAAGATATTTTCAAACAGGGGTTTTGTTGCAATTGATTGTTGATGGTCCATGCAATGTAAAAGTTATTTTACAGATGAAATTGTGATTTTCAAGCTAGAACCTGATTTTTAAATCTTAAAGGTTGCACCCAGGTAACTTTGTTAGTAGCCTTCTTGATTGTGAAACAAGGTTTACTCAAGAATTGTTGTTACCACAAAAGCTCTTTTATTTAAAACATTTTCATTGTATTTTTCTTACAGTTTTCTAAAAAATACAAGCCATTGCAAGTCAAACAGGTATGGGTCTTGAAGTATGGGCTCAGCACTGTCGCGCCATGTATCAAAATCAACCTCAGAACTAGGACAAGGTAGTTTGCCTGAGAACTGCCTTAGATGGAAAGAAGCACTGACTTGTGAGACAGGAGTTTTACTTAGGACTATATGTTCTACAACTACTTTTTGCACCTCAGGATGAGTTATAAAGCTCTTTGGTATGTAAGCTGGTAAGTAAGCTGGTAGTTAGTCAACTGATTCAGAATCACTGATGCTTACATGGGTTGTAATCGGTTCTACCATTTCACTTTGAGAAGGTTGGTGATTTGCTAGAGTTGCTCTAGCGATTGGGACTGTTGGTTCACTTTGTGTCTCTTGGGTAGAAACTACATTGTCAGGTGGTTCTGGGCTGCTTGAGACTTATTGGGCACATTTAGAAAGGTGCTCATGCAGAACAGCTTCAAAATATTTCCCACTTAGTCTAGCAATTTTCTGCAGTTCATTGAATAAACTGTGGGCGGCACTGCTTGTAACAGCAGACATGTACTCAGTCGACAGGGCTCTGATTTTGAAAGTAACTCTGTTCTGATACTCGAATGTATAGGGCAGTAGTGGCTCAAGTGCTTTCAAGGCAGCTCCACTCTCATACTCCACATTGGCATTTTTGTGGTAAATAGACTGGGGATCATCTGTCTTAAGGGATTGCGCAGTTCATCCATACCTGTTCAGAAAATCAGTTAACTCTTCATCAACATCTGTATCGGTAATCCCACTAATGATAACTGAATTTGGAATTTTAACACATCTTTGTCAACTACATCCATTTTGCCAGGCTTGGCCTATTTTAAGGTCTGGATCAGAACAAAAGTTGGAGGTTCAATCACTGCTCCTGGCTGGCTTGCCACTTCCGTAGCACTTCTGGTGGCTACAGGATATCAGGGTCAGTGCTAGGTTTGACTACTAGAGCAGTGACTGAGTCAGATAACAATTGACTGTGGTGGTGGCTTGATGCAAGAAGCAGTAGAAGACCAATGCAAACTCACAGACATGGCTGGTTGTGGAGAATAAGAAGCTTTATCTGATAACCAGGCAGTGGGTTTGGTACACGGGTAGTTAGACATAAAGGCAGAGGTATCAGGCATGGAACAGGCTGGATCATGGTCCAAAAAGGAGCAGAGTTCGTACAAACGGCGTTGAGGAGTATAACAGGCAGGGTAAAGGCAGAGTCGAAAACCAGCTGAGTTCAGGGTAACAGCGAGGCGGAGGACGGAGTACACAAGCAAGGTCAAAAAACACAAGAGCAAATTGGACAAGAGGAGAGGCGAGAAAGTGAACAAAGTCAACAATCAGGCCGTGAGCTGTGGAACTGTGAAGGTTTAAATGAGGAGCAAACTAATCAAGGTAATGTGGAGCAGGTGTGTGGAAGTCTCTGGAAGGGGGCGTGTGCAGGGAAGACAGATTGTCAACAGTGCAAGATAGCGAAGGAAGGGAGTGCACAAAGTGAAGTGATACAAAGATGCGTGAGCAGGTGCGAAGAGCGTGAGTGAATGAAAAACCAAAGCAGACAGAATCACACTGTAGGAGATGAAGACACAATGGCAGATGAAGAGTGTGGAGTGAACACAAACAAATGGGAATGAGGACAAACTGAGAACAGAAACTAAGGACAGAATATAATACTACTATGAACAGGAAAAGGCATGAACATGAGAACTAAAAGCAACCATCAGATAATAAGTAAACAAAAATACTACATACGGCAATAAGACAATAAACACAAAAGCACAACTAAACTAGAACTGACAAAGAAAACACAGTGGTTCAACAAACTATAAGTAAAGCAGAGACTACAAGATACAGAAAACAAAACCTGACATAAAAGCACAAAAGATAATATTACGAATGAAAGGACCAAAATAGACAAGTAATAAACTCATGATAAAAATTAAAACACAAACCGGCAGGACAAAACTAGATTGGAACTGAATCTTGGCAGAAGAATACAAAGTGACGAAGAAACAAAGTGACAAAGCAAAATGGAACACGGAATAAACACATGATGAAAATAACCAACTAGTAAAACAAAGCAGGAGCCAAAGAGGAGGAAAAGAAAGAAGGAAAGATGGAATCAAAGCCTTGAACAGGGCCAAACCATGACAATGACTACAGACCAGAGAATAAATTTTAGTTGCTGGCTTATTATCTACAGCTAAAGAAGGAAAAAAACAATGAACATACAATTAACATTACAATTGACAAGTTTCTATATCCCTTTAGGAGAAATGAAATATTGTTCCCGTTCTGTTCAAGTGAATTATTTTGTCAATCTTATTTTGATTTAAACCTCGTATTTGGCATAATAAAGGATATTAATTTCAACCTAGGTTATTGTTTTATTCTGGTTTCTCTTTTCAATCTAATCTATGTGATTTGTGTTAACTCATTGTCTGAACAAAGTTCAGTCCATGGGTTTCAACTTCATTTTTTTCCAGTTTGTTGTTTAAACCAACAACAACAACAACAACAAAAACCCATTACAGTTCAGTTAATACTGTTACAGCATTAACATGAATGTTTCATCAAAATAAATTACAAAAAAAAAAAAATGTTCAACTCAAAATGATTCAGCAAAAGACTGAGTAAGCTGATAGTTCATCACTAAAAGTCTTTTCCTTTTAAATGTAAATCCTTGGATGGCCCTGAATAGTTAATCCTGTGGTTTTAAGAAGTCCACTACAGATTGCAGAGAGTAAGGATAAATCCTACTAGTTTCTGATGCAACACAGCGTCCAGCAGGAGGCACTGTGTTTTGACTCGATGTGCAGTTCAAAGGTTCCCTGGGATGCTTGCCATCTCCTTCCCACACATGGATTACAACTCAGAGCTTTAGCTCGGGTTTTTCAGTCCAACCTTAATAGCCTGCCGTGGTCCTTCTCTCAGTTGGTCTCAATGTGCCGTCTTGGATAATGCAAAAATGACTGCTGATAAGCTTCAGAGACAGGACACAACAAACTCAGCCTTGGACAGGACAAATGCACAGAGTGTAAGTTTATTCAAGCGTTCGGTAAAACGGAACCCTTGTACAAACTGAGTCTTTCGCGAGAGACTGAATATAGTCCAACCGCGCTCACCTTTTTATAGGAAACCCGCGGGCATCGTTCCACCTTGATATTTATTTATTTATTTCCCCAAACATGGTTGTCTATTGGAAGCGACCTTTAGTTCACCCTAAGCAGGTGTAGAACTAATTATCTCTATATGACAGCTGCCATCATTATTTTTGACAAACATCCCTTTCTACTGGCTGCACCTGGCATGAGGGCTCATTACTGCTTAGGTGCCAGCCAGCTTTGCTACCAGGTTGGAAAATAATTGGCAGTCTGAGAGATTAATGTGGCCCTTTGGAAGATACCTGACAGTCTGAGAGATTAATAGAGCACTTATTAGCTCAAATGAAATCCATTTTTAACAGTTCAGACGGAGGACACCTGATGAGTTAAAATATCGGACACACAGTTCAATTTGAGGATGCCTGAGAATTCAATCGGCGAGCACTCAGTTCAGACGGAGACAAAATCCTGCCTCTTCTACAGTCCCTCCTCTGGGACTCGATAGAGTCCCATCTCACCAAATATACCCCTGAGCTGTTTAATGACAAGACATCATCATCTGCGAATTTAAAACAAAATAACACCACTCAAATTACTGATAAGGCTGGTGCGGATATCTAAAGAGTACAGTTGATACTAACACAGTAAATATATTTAAGTGCTGGTGAACATAAATGCTGGTATTCCTTCATACTAAGGCACAAAATGGTCAGTTATCAGCCGGATTACATATCAAAGCAAGGTGACACTCAAACATCTTTGAATTGAGCATAAGCCAAGGCACTTAAAATGGTTACATAATACAACTTACAACAAGCTTTTAGTCATAACAAAACACAGGCACTACATTGGCATTTCGTGTAACAAATCATCTTCTGGCATCTATTGTCTCACTCAACCAGAGACTCTAACCCATTATACTTGGTTCTACTTATTATTTTTATCAAAGCTCACATGTCTATTATTCAGCATATTAAGCAAGACCTACTTTATCACTATTTATTCAGTCAACCAAGGGACTAGTCTAGGGTCAGCACAGCGAAGTCTAGCCTAATGATAAACATAATGAATTGTTACCCTTCGTGTCCATCCTTAAGTCATTTGTTTTATCCAATCATATAATGGTTTATCATTATAGGCCATTTCTAACATTTTCCACTTTATTTTTTCTTTTCTTTTTCAGCTTGTTTCCAATGCTCGTTCAGCAAGGCGCCAAACCTGAGCAATGCATGTCTCTTAAGGCATGCAATAATATAAAGAAAAGGGTCCCTATGACGCCTCTTTACCATTAACCCTCCAGATACGCCGTGTAAGGGTCCCCTTTTATAAGTGTATTGACTATGTGTGTGCATTTAGCTTTATCTGTGTTACACAAATGATGGTAAGGATAGACTTTTATCAGACCTTCGTTATTGACATATACCATTCCACTTTTGTACACTCATTTCTGGAACCAGTCCATGATCCAAATCTAAGAACCAAAGTCCTTGTCCATTTTCAGAGCCATTAAATCAGTCCGAGTCCACAGCATTCACTCAGCATCCAAGTTTCGGGGAGGGGAAGTTGGGGCATGTGAGGGGGTTTGTCTTTCAGGGGCAGTGGAATGAGGATCATCAGGGATTATGTCTCACAGACCGTCACTCAGTGCTCTGAGGGATCTCCCCAGATCACTGCTCTGCTTGTTCAGATGGATTAGGGTCCCCAGAGTATTTTCCCCCACTCTCAGGGTGGATGTGGCCGCCTCTAAGCAGTCCCTTTTCATACGGCCCATCATGCTGACCAGCTTGTTCATGCTAGTCTGAAGACAACACATGTTAACCTGAAGACACTCCTGAGCACAAGAAATGTTGGCATTGTCACGGTGCATCCTTAGCAGGTATGCGGCTGTCTGACTCAGTTTGGGCATGAGTGCATCGAATACCTCACTGGGAATGTGATTTGTGAGGGACAGGAGCTGATCAAGGGTTTTTGGAACACACCCCTGTGGAATCTGGAGCTCTTGGGTCAGGATTGCCATGTCCAGTGGGGTGACCATGATCAGATTAATGTTGTGCAGTCCAGGGGACAGGAGCAATGTGGGAGGCATCTCGCGTGCAGGAGGAGTATCGTCTATGTTGCATGAGCAAGTGGTTGAAACAGGCACACGGCCATTCAGCAGTCTGTACAGGGTTCCCTGTTGTCTTGGCAGGCGAAGTGTGCTGAGGTCAACCCGTGCTGGTCCTCCTCCAGAGGCGTTGGGCTGTTCCGAACCCCTTCCTTGCATTGGGAAAGGGAAGTTGGGGACAGATCCTTGCTGTGGGTTAGGTCTAGGGTGCACTCAGGCTTCTGCTACATATGGCCGACTTTGGCTGCCTCCCCTCAGAGGTACCGTTGCTGCCAGCACATGTGACTGTCTCCATGACATCTGCGGATGGGGTGGATCTCAGATACCAAAAGGTCCTCCCAGCGTTGGCGGAGTCCCTTGGCCTTGTCCTGGTGTGGGCTGAATCAGTGGAGCCCTCGTCGCCTGGGGCCGAAGCAACCGGGGTCCTCCTGACGCCAGCTGGGACAGCTGCTGGATGGTTGGCGGCTGTGGCGACACATTTCGTCTCGGCTGGCCCCCTATTGGATCCTCTCCTTCAGACAGGTCTGAGAGATCACCCAGACTTGGTAGAGGCAGATCAGAAGTAAGTTCCGGGTCAGAGGAGTCTGGTCTCTCAGCCATATTTCTGTGTCCTATTAATATATACATATACAGTCATTACTACTCATATATACAGTCATTCTATATCTCCTTGTCATTCTTTCAGACATTGTCTATCCTACCCCTCATTTTTGTGGCTGCATGTGTGTAAATGTACATGTGCATGCATGTCTTCTTCCCTTGTCTATAACACCTTGAAATACTGTCCCTCCCAGTCCTCCTTATTTCTTGGTGGGGTATGTATCACGATGTCAGGTAGTTGGGGGTGTCAGGGAGGACAGTTGGTATTTCATCCATTTCTATATACTCTGGCTCTTGGCCTATTTCATCGAGGTCTTCTCCTTGGCTCTGGGCGGCTAACAGGGGGAGTTGTCCTACTGTGGATGCAATCAACATATCAACCAGGCATTTCAGCAAGGGAATACCACAACATATTACTAGCAGGACAACCACTCCTATCAGCGCCAAGACCACACCTGTCTGATATAACCAGTCCCACCATGACATCCACCCATTCCTTAAAGCTCCAGAAATCGTGGCGAACAGTGAGCCAATGTTTATTCCACCTCCAAAGGTACTTTCCCAGGGGTTGTCAGTTTTGTTCCTCCCTCCTAGGGTGTTACTTAACAGTTCTTGCTGCATCTTTCCAAGCTCCATTAGGAGTTCGGTTAAATTCCCATCTTCCCCCGTATGCATTGGTATAGCTGTGCAACATTCTTTTGCTCCGATCATGGTGCAAACTCCTTGCTCATCAGCCATCATCATCTCGATAGCTAATCTGTTTTGCATTGTCATTAGTGAGGTGGCATGCAGTTGTTCTGATAAAGCTTCTACAGCTGCTAGTGTCCAATTCAAGTACCTTTGTTGATTATACCACAAGTAATTAATCCACTGCACCTCCCGGAACTTGGTACGAACTACTGGGTTAACCCTGAAGAACAGTCTTGCTACCCATGACCATTTTGCTGCTTCATCTTCTGCTTTAACTCTGCTATTATCTATGGCTTCTAATTGTCGGGGTATCCCTTCTGGCACCCTGTCTTTGACTGTGACATCGTGGTCTATTTTGAATGTCATTAGTCCTCTTTTCTTACGAAGTTTCTGGGGTATGGTTTGTATTGAATGTGGCATTTCTATTACTGTTATTGCTCCTGTGAGCATTACAGGGGCACAAATGGCTTTCCAATTAGGGGACAGAGATGACAAGAGTTTCTTCTTTTGTCCGCATGTCCAAAAGATATCAGCTAAGGGTACCGTCCCATTAGCTAAATTTCGGATGGTTATCCATGAAGCATAGGTGAGATTCATTCCAATCACAAACCCCCCTGTGGCCGGTACTACTTGTTCACACTGTATGCTTGCTGCAGGCAGAGTGTGACATACAGTAATATTCCATGATGTTTCGGCCGATTTATACTCTTGTTCCTTTTTTGTACACAGTATGGGGTGTTTTGAGTTGGCCATTCCTACCTCCCAATTACTTATGTATTGTGGTGCTGAGCCTTTAGCTATACAAAAAGGATGTCTCATTTCTTTCTTTATTTTAATAATGGGTGGGAGGGTTGTCTCCCCTTTTGTACTCAAGGGCACCGGACACGAGTTACTGTCGTTCGCATACCCTTCAGCACCTGCTGCCATATGCAAAGCACATTGTGGATAGCAATCTTCTTGGAATAAGTTATGTTGGGGACTCCTGTAACAGTTGTTGATATTAGGTAGAGGTTTAGCCTGAGGTATCACATTTTTCCAGTGACAGGCTATGCAAGGCTTTTCACTGATCTGTCTGGCTGAAAATTTTAACCATTGGTAAAATAAATTAGTTTTCAAACCTTGTGTACGGGCTAGGTCTATACTGGGATCCCATCTCTCTGACTATTCACTTCTAGGCTTCTAGTTGTCCTCTTTTTTCTTGGTTTAATTTTTACCCATTTTGTGGCTTCATGTGTTGTAACCGTTACGCCTTGCTTGGTTTCCCTACATCCTTTTTATTACAAATTACCTCTATGTTGATTGCTCCCTCCTCTTCACATTTGGTGCTAATGGCTTCACCTAATATGTAATCCCCCAGCTGTCCCTGTAGTCCTATGTTCTTATAGGCTCTTGATTTAACGTATGCCAAATTATATGTTTTTCCTGTGGTCAGAGTGCCTTGTTCGGTTGCTATTGCGGCCATGCCCACAGCACAGTCAAGTGTATGTTATGGATGTCTGTCTCCGCCCATACCAACCACCAGTAGTACCGTCAATCCCTTGAGTAATTCCCTGATCATTGTTCTGATATTGGAGTGTCTTGTAGTTCTACTGTGGGTATGTCCGCCAGGTTACTGTCTGAGTCTGATGTCTCCTGTGGCCTCTCTATCTGTCGGTCCGTGTCTGAGTCTGATACTGCTCTATCTGGCAGGGATCCACTACTTTCTGAAGGCATGCGTTGTCTTTGTTTGATCAGTCTCTGTGATCGCCTCAACAGGTGTTCGCCTGATGTTCCTGGCTGCAGGGAGGCGTGGCCTTCCCTCGGTGCTGGCTGCAGGGAGGCGTGGCCTTCCCTCTGTGCTGCTGTAGGGTCTCTGGCTTCTCTTGCTTCCCCCCGTGGCCCAGCGGAACTGCCAAGACGAGCTTGCCGAGGCCGCAGGGGCGCTGGGCCACCAACCCTACAGCAGTGGTTTAAGTTGAACCAAGTGTCCTTACCCTCTACTTTGACTGCTGTTCGCGAGGCAAGAATCACTTTAAAAGGACCTTCTCGGCGGGGCTGGTTCCACTTCTTTTTGAACACCTTGACGTAAACCAGATCACCAGGTTGGATGGTCTGATTTTCGGGTGGAATCTCTGCTTCTCTGTCTTCTGTGGCACCTTTGACCTGCAAAAAGATAGTTTTGTGTATTTGGGTTAATTGCCTCAGATAATTATGCCATTCATCCTGTGGCTGCTCCAGCAATGGTCCCTCGTAGGGTCCTCTCAGGTATGGAATAGGCATCGGCCGACCTGTGAGAGCTTCAAATGGTGTTAAATGGGTTAGTCGGTTAGTTTGTGAGCGCATTGACAACAGAGCAAGCGGTAGCGCATCCAGCCAGGTTAGTTTGCCATTGCTGTCTGCTATGATCTTTGCTAGTTTATTTTTTAGGATGCCATTAGCCTGCTCCACCGCCCCATTTGATTGGGGGTGATAAACACACCCAAATTTTTGCTTGATGCCCAATTGTTTGAATGTTTCCTGTGTGACCTTAGCTATAAAGGCACTGCCATTGTCAGATGAGATAGTATCCGGAATGCCAAATCTTGGGAAAACTTCTCGACACAAGAATTTGGCCACCGTTTTATGATCTTGATTTGGGGAGGCCACTGCCTCGATCCATCAGCTTAACCTGCATACTACTATCAGAACATATCTCATTCACTTGACTCGATTGTCGGCTCCCATATCTATGAAATCCATCATAAGCTGTCTGAACGGTCCATCAGGGACCGGAATGTGGGCTAGGGGTGCTGTGAATGATTTCCTGACATTGTACTGCACGCACACCTCACACTCACTTAACAACCGGTCCACCGTGGCTGCATATATGGTGACCACCAGACAGCTGTTAGTTTGTTCATGATTTGGACTCGCGAACAATGATCTGGTCCATGGGCCCAAATGATTGCATGTCGTAATAGATTGGTGGGTAACACAAAATGCCCATGACTACTGCGCCACAGTTTGTCAGCTGGCCCTTGGCTATGCGTTTCAATGGCACCTCGTTTAACCCACATATGTTTTTCTTCTCCACTGGCTCTACTCTGAGCTACTATCAGTGCTTTAAGTGAAACCAGTGGGGCACAATGTTGGATGGTTAATAGGGGAAACATATTTTCCCCTTGTGCTCCTTTTCGTGCTGCATCATCTGCCAGGTTGTTACCTTGAGCTATAACGTTATTATTCTTTTGATGACCGGCACATTTAATGATGGCTACTGCAGATGGCAGTTGGAGGGCTTGTAACAGTTGTGAAATTGCCTCTCCATGTGTGACGGGGGTGCCATCCGCTCTCAAAAACCCCCTCTGTTTCCAGATATTTGCATGTACGTGACATACGCCGTAAGCGTAGGCTGAATCTGTGTAGATGTTAACACGTTGATCTTTAGCTATCTGGCAGGCCACAGTTAAGGCCTTAATTTCTGGAGGGAGTCAGGTCGAGAGTTGCTGACGTTGTGTGTTCGCCGCCCGTCTGATTTTCTCCAGTTTTCTCGTGTATAATTCGGTTTTTAGTGGCTTGAGTGTAATTTTTATTTTGGATATGTACTTAACGTGGTTTTTGGTCCTTCAGTGTGCATTTTTAGTTATCTTTGATTGTTTATTGCCTGCTTTGCGCTGTACGATGCCGCATTTCACTCCCTCGGCTGGCGTGATGCTAAGCTACTCTGCAGCTGAGCTACAAAGCTTGAACAACAACAATGTCCCACGGGACATTCTCGCTATCAGAGAGCTTGGCTTGTTCCGCCGACGTCGCTGTGTCCACAGAGGCTCCCAGAGAAAGTTTGTGTTCCATCGAACTGGGTCGTCCGTGCCGGTCATCTGGTCAGCTGAGCGCATCGGTGCTCGGCGCCCACGTCATCAGAGCGCTGCAGCTTCTGGGAATTGTAGTCCTGATGTGACGACAGCGGTTCCTGACACTCTCCGAGCGCTGGATGGAAAACGTGGAGTGGATTTTAAGATCCTCAGGCCTATTCAAAGATGTCAGTCTGTCAAACCGACAGAAGTCTTCAGTTTGGGTGTTAACATCAGATCTTTGTCCTCAAAATCCCTGTTGATTAACGATCTAACTATGGATCATCATTTGGACATGATTGGGTTATGTGAAACCTGGCTCAAACCCACAGCTGTTCTTCCTCTGAATGAGGCCTGCCCACCAGGGTACACATTCAGTCACATGTCTCGTTGTGCGAAGCAAGGCGGGGGTGTTGCTTTTATCTATAAATCCAAGTTTACCTTCTTGACTGTCGGGGGGCATAAATATAATTCGTTTGAGCATCTGACTCTCCGCTCTGCCCATGATGCTACATATTGTCAGGGTCAGAAGTACGGAAATCAGTCATGCCATGTTGTCACTGTTTATAGGCCTCCTGGCCCATATTCTGAATTTTTAGATGAATTTGGTGCATTCATCTCTGGCCTGTCAGCTAGTGTGGACAACATTTTGATTATTGGTGATTTTAATATTCACATAAATAAGCCCTCTGATCCCCTTTGTAAGTCATTTATGGAACTTGTGGATGCGCTGGGATTCCAGCAATGTATTCAGGATTCAACACATATTAGTGAAAATACCCTTGATCTGGTACTCACACGTGGCCTTGCTGTCACAAACATTGACATTTTGCCTCTTGCCTCGGTGATCTCTGACCACTCATTTGTTAAGTGTGCATTTATGTTGCCGCGCCTAGTGGATCGAAAGCCTTGTCTTTCTTTGCGGCGACGCATTACTCCTTTAATTATGATAGAAGTCAAGGCCAGACTGCCTGAAATTTTGGCCTCAGGGTTAGAGAATATTCAATCAGTAGATAGTCTTGCGGATGGCTTGAACTCAGCGCTCAAGGCCACACTGGACAAGGTTGCGCCTCCTCTCTTGAGGACACGCCTTCCCAAGGCATGCTCACCTTGGTTTAATGGTTACCTGCGTGACCTTAGGCAGAAGGCTCGAGGTTTTGAACGGAAATGGCGTAGTTCTAAGTTAGAGGTGTTCCATCTTGCATGGCGAGATGCTGTCTTGGATTATAAGCAGGCACTACTGGCTACAAAGCGTGCCTATTATTCTGATTTGATTAATAAAAATAAGCATAATTCCAAGTTTTTGTTTGAAACTGTAGCATTTCTTATTCATGGACAGCCACCTGTTATTCACTCTCCTTTCTCAGCACAGGACTTCTTGGATTACTTCGAGAAGAAAATTGAGGATATTAGGTTGAGTATATCTCAGCAGGCTTTGGCCCAACCACTGCATACTGCTGTGGAGGTGGATGCGCCCACTGAGGTGGTATCCAGATTTAGAGATTTTGACGGTATCTCGTTAGGCGCACTGACGAAGCTCGTGACGTCTACTAAAAGCACAACCTGTTTAATTGATCCTATACCAACGAAATTGTTTAAGGACTTGTGGCCCATTCTTGGACCAACTGTGCTGGAAATTGTAAATCTCTCATTGACTTCTGGATCTGTTCCTAGGTGTTTTAAGTCTGCAGTGATCAAACCATTACTTAAAAAATCTAGTCTCGACCCTAGTGTATTGAAGAATTATAGATCGATATCAAATCTGTCATTTTGTTCTAAATTCCTGGAAAAAGTGGTCTCGCGACAGCTCGTGGACTATCTCACTGAGAATAATCTTTTTGAGCCACTGCAGTCTGCTTTTAGAAGATTTCACTCCACAGAGACAGCACTTACTAAAGTAGTGAATGACCTTTTGCGAGCAATGGACTCGGATATCACTACGGTCCTGGTGCTGCTGGATCTTAGTGCTGCATTTGACACTGTGGATTACCATATTCTACTCAATAGGCTGGAGAATCGCTTTGGGATTACTGGAACTGCTCTTGCATGGTTGACGTCGTACCTGTCTAGTCGTTCCTACTGTGTATTGTGTAATGGAACCTCCTCCGATCGTAGAGACATGAAGTTTGGGGTTCCTCAGGGATCCGTTTTGGGCCCCTTGCTCTTTTCTCTTTATGTAGCACCCCTCGGGAATATATTGTGGCGTTTTGGGATTCCCTTTCATTGCTATGCTGATGACACTCAATTGTATATGCCAATAACTGTTGGGAAAGTGTCAGTACACGGACCCACAACAGGGGGCGCAAATGAACGGACAATGGAGAAAGTCAAATAACAAGGCTTTACTGTTGTGAACGTGCACAACGAATACAACCAATCACGAAATGGACAACAGTCAATTCACAAAAGTGTCGTGTGGGCAGGCTCGAAGATAGGAGACGCCTCTCCAAGGTAAGACCCGAACCACACGGCTTCCTCCGCCACAGGACCCCGGAAATACTGGAGCCGCCAAGTCCCGAACTCCCAGGTGGCCACTGCCTCCGCGTGTCGGACCTGGTACTGCTGGCGAGGAACAAAGAACAGTTAGATGGGGGCGCGTTTGCACCCAAGACTCCGAACAGCAGGGAAGTTACCTCCACCTCTCGTTGGAACAGTAATCCACAAGCTATACACTAATCCAAAAGGATACACTCCGTCAGCTTTGATACGTTACCTCGTAGGTAGAAACGATATCTCGGCAATGAGGTGGAGGTGCCGTCCTGCTGATATACCCCACAGATGATTGCCGTCAGCTGTCTCAGGTGATGGGTGACAGCTGTCACCGTAGCTGCTCACGTGAGGCGGCGGCGCCCTCTGGTGCCTGGAGCCCGCACTCCAGGCAGGGCGCCCTCTGGTGGTGGTGGGCCAGCAGTACCTCCTCTTCAGCGGCCCACACAACAAATAACTGCTGGTAATCTTACTCACATAAAGTCCTTGGAGGATTGTCTTGCATCAGTGAGAAGTTGGATGTCTAGTAACTTCCTACTTTTAAATTCTGATAAGACTGAAGTTATGGTTTTTGGTCCAGCGAGATATCGGCATCAATTTGATCAGCTAGCATTTAGCTTAGGTCCGTGTGTTATACATCATACGGATAAAGTGAGGAACCTTGGAGTAATTTTTGATCCTGCATTGTCCTTTGATCTCCACATTAGAGACATTACAAGGACTGCCTTTTTTCATTTGCGAAATATAGCGAGGATTCGTCCTATTCTGTCTATGGCTCATGCTGAGACTTTGATTCATGCGTTTGTCTCTTCTAGATTGGACTATTGTAATGCTCTATTCTCTGGCTTACCGCAGTTTAGCTTAACAATACCCATGCCCGCATGTAATCCCGTAGCATCCCGAAAGCATGAGCCATCCACAAACAGGGTTAAATCTGCATCTATGACGTGGTTATACAAATCTTCCCTGGCTCTCAAGAATTTTTCAGTTTCTGCCACACAATCATGTGGAGCGCCATCTAACGGTGTGGTTAATTTGGTGGCGGGATTCACTGTGTGACAACGTTGTATTGTTATCTCTGGAGCAGATAACACGACTTCATAGCCAGTGCGTCTAGCTTGTGTTAGGACGAACCGCTGACTGGTCAGTAAGGCATGCAGTTGGTGCGACGTGTACAACTTTACTGCATGTCCCATGATTATGGATGACGCTTTTTGAAATGCGAAGGTAGCTGCTGCTAGACCCTGATAACATGGTGGCAATCCCGTTTCAATGTTGTCAAGCTTGGTACTGTTATAGGCCAATGGTTGTTTTCCTTCTTTTGTATCTTGCATTAATACCACGCAGGCATAACCAGCTTTTTCAGCAACATACAAATGGAAAGGTTTTCCATAATCAGGGTTGCCTAACGCTGGAGCAGTTTGCATGTCTGTTTTTAGGGTCTCAAAAGCTCCAGTTGCCTCATCTGTCCAGATAAGGAGGCCTGCATTGTTTGTTTGACCTGCAGCTTTAATCATAGCACGCAGAGGTGCGGTTTTTATAGCATAGTCACAAATCCACGGCCGACTGTAACCTGCTATTCCAAGAAATGAAAGCATTTGTCCCACTGTCTGTGGTTTAGGAGCCTTAATTATAGCCTCCACTTGGCTTGGGGCTATACATCGCGTGGTCCCACACAACTGTCTCCCCAAGTATTCTACTTGTTGTTGGCAGAACTGCAATTTGTCCTTGCTTACTTTGTGACCTCCATCTGCCAGAGCATGCAGTACAGTTAATGAATATGTTTCACATTGTTCTTGGGTCTCTGATGCAATGAGGAGATCATCCATATATTGCACCAATGTGCTGGGTATGTCAAGGTGTTGTAAATCTTCAGCCAGGACTTTGTTAAAAATAGCTGGGGACAGGTTCAGTCCCTGAGGCAGACGTGTATAAGTTAATTGTTGTCCCTGAAATGTGAATGCAAGCAAGTGTTGTGAATCTGGGTGCACGGGTACACTAAAATAAGCTGAACACAAATCAATCACTGTGTACCATTTTGCTTCAGCAGGGATGCTTGACAGTATAGTATGTGGATCAGGAACCACAGGTGCATCCATTTCTACTATTGCGTTGATAGGACGCAGATCATGCACCAGCAGGTACTCTTTGGTATTGTTTTTAGGTATAGGATAGATGGGAGTGTTACATGGGCTGCTAGTTTTTACTAAAACTCCTGCTGCAATTAGGCCCTTAATTACTGGTTTTATGCCCTCAATCGCCTGAGGCTTTAGTGGATACTGTCTTTGGTGAGGTAATTTTGCTCCTGGTTTTACTTTTATTTTCACTGGTAGGACTATTTTTACCAGTCCTACATCTGTTTTGCTTTTGGACCACACCAATGGTGGTATTTGCTCTAACAGCTTCTCTTGTTGGGCCGATATCCCAATTTGTGTCTCTGGTCTGGGATTGAGCTCCACTTTTTGAGCTACAGCCTCATCGTTTACATTTAGACTAATTCGTATAAATCGCTTGTCTTCTGAAAGATGCACCTGTCGATTTTCTATGTTTTGCCATTCTCTGACTTCTAAAGCTGTCTTTACCATTGGGCCTGGGTCATGAGATTTGTGCTTTTCTGAAACTAAAAGGGTCACATGAGGCACGGCATTTGGCACTTGATACCATTGCCGTTCAGCTGAAGTCAGCTTGACAGAGGCTGCGGCCCCTTGGGGACCCAAATAGATTGCTGTAATGGTTATGTGAAATAGCTGTTGATTTATCAATGCGTCCCAGCAGCATGCATAGTCAGTTTGTTCTTGTTTGGCATCGTAGCATCGTAGTGGCATCAAGGTGACTTGCAGAGGTAAATTGGGTGGATAGGCTGCATAGTGTTGTTCTGCCCAGGGCTTCCACTTTTCCCACTCCAGTTGGAGATTTGAGTTTTCTGGTTGTAACTTCAGCCAGTATACCATGGGTTGTACGGTTCGGACCTCATCTTCTATGTCCACAAGAACCATCATATTGGTAAGTGCTTCGTCAGGAAAATGTATTTGCAGTCCTTGATGAGTACACACTATTTTGGTGTGTAGTTTGCATAGAATGTCTCTTCCTAGCAAGTTCACAGGTGTATTTTGTGAGTATAACAGGGGTGCTTCAATCATTTTTCCTGCGACTGTGACAGGAAGTGGGCATGTAAATGGTTGTCGGCTCGCTCTCTTCTTCCTCGTCTGGCTCAGCTTCACCGTCATCGGTTGCCCCCTCTGTTGGCCGGGTTGAGGTGTCGCTCCCCCTGGACTCGGAGGCCCCGTGGAACCCATTTGACAGGCGGAGGACCTGCCTCCTTGTGGCTCTCGGGTCTTTAGTGTCAGTGTGAACTTGCCGTCTACATCCATGCCCTGGTCTTCTTCAAGATTGCCTAGCACAAATTGTCCAGCTGTTTTCTCCTCATCATGACATTTATATGGGGGTGGCTCTGCTCCCCAGCTCAATGCGCTGGCTTTGGTTTCTGTAGATTTTTCCTCTGCCATTTTCTCTTTTCTCTGTTGTAGCTTGTGTGCTTCCTGTTTGAATAGAGCCAACACTTCTTTTTCTTCAGCTCATTTTTTGATATTATTCATGTTTTTCCGCTGGTCTTTAATTTCTTTTTTCTGTATTTCTACAGCAACTGCTTCACACATAACTGGATCAAATGATCCCTCTAATGGCCATTGCCTGTCCCCATTTGACCTCTTATGCCACTTTCTCATACATCGGTTGGTCTTAATGCGTTTTCCCGGATACCTTCTTAGTACCAAGTCTAACGGGGTGGTTCCCCGACCTTGGCCTTGAGCGTTACCCATATAACCCTGGCAAACACTATGTGAAGTGTTCCTGTGGTGTTCTGGTTGTCCCTCAGGGGCTGTCCTGATCCAGACTAACAGTCTGCTTGCTGTAACACCAGTTTTGTATTTTAAATTCTTAAATGGATTAAATTTCCACTTATATTCTCCATCTTCTTTTTCTTTATCCAAATATGCAAATTTACCTGTTTCCCACTGAACCTTCCTTGGGACCACAGTCAGAGTCAACCTAGGAAATAGCTCTTCCCCTGGATGGTTTGATAGTGTTATTAAATAATTTAACGGTATACTGATTTCTTTATTTGGATCAGTACAAAGCAGTTCCAACCACGGGGTTACGCCTTGATGCCAAATTGTCTTATCAGCAGCTCCCAATTAATTAGAGGGAATTATTCTTTCTTTTGTTTTAAGTTGACTACTTTAGTTATTTGCCATAATATATATATATATATATATATATATATATATATATATATATATATATATATATATATATATATATATATATATATATATATATATATATATATATATATAGGGCAGCACGGTGGCTTAGTGGTTAGCACTGTTGCCTCACAGCGAGAAGGTTGTGGGTTCAATTCCCGTGGCCTTTCTGTGTGGAGTTGTGTGGGTGTGTCTGTGTTTGTTTGTCTATTTGTGGCCCTGCGACAGACTAGCATCCTGTCCTGGGTGTACGCCTCGCGCTCTATGACTGCTGGGATAGGCTCCAGCTCCCCGCGACCCTTAATTGGACTAAGCGGTAGAAGATGGATGGATGGAGATATATATATATATATATATATATATATATATATATAACTCTTTACTTTTTCATTTTAATTAATTTTTACTGCCTAATTCCTTTTACAGGTTTAATTCTTTAGTTTTAATCAATTTTATTTCTTTAATCATTCCACAGTTTTAATTCTTTAGCTTTAGTCAATTCTATCTCTTTCAATTATTTTTAGTATTTTCAAACACCTCCTCACGTGCTTGCACTCCTGATTTTTCTTTTCCTAATATCTAACTCTCCAGTTTCCCTTTTTTCCCTGCACTATTTTATACCTAGTCACCACTTCTTTGAAATAATATCTGCTTTTATATCATATTACTCGTCTCTATTTCTGCCGTATCACTGCAGCCTCTTTTTTTTCTTCGGCTGTTATACACACCCAATTCAGCACTTTGGGTCTAAACGCCTCCGCTGTCCTGCACACTTATTAATCTTATGTGTCAGTCGGCTTGCAACTCATTTAATTAAGCGCTTCCCAGCGCGCTTGTGACTCCTGTTCTGTCTCGCCGCTCTCCTGAGCGATCACACAACAGCTCCAAATCTTTTTATACAAAAACTATTAAAACAAATCTCTACACGTCTCTGTTACTTGATCTCTGATACAAAAACTATTAAAACAAATCTCTATACATCTTTATATTGACCTCTGCCACTCCTTACTCCGTGGCTTCAAATAACTTATTTAGTCACTTATAACACCAATGCGTTATATCTGAGTATCTCTTTTCATGTAGACAACACTCAGTCGCTGCCAGCAGCTAATATATTATTTCTTTTAACAAGCTTCCTCCCGAGCTTACAGTATTTCACTTAGACAGCCCTCAGTCGCTATCAACATCTGATATATTGGTCTCTTTTTAACAAGCTCTCCCCCCCACGCTTTACAGTATTTATCTTTTACTCTGTATCTACCACGTTCCACGCATCAGCTGTGCTCCTCTGCACTTTATTTATTTTCCTCATTAATTGCAGTATTTCTATTGTGCTTCCCGAGCGTCTATTGTGCCTCCCGCACTAATCTTTTTCTTTATTGAGCTTCCCGTGAGCTTAGCGTGTGCCTCCCGCACTATTTTTTTTCTGCTTCAGTCTCTTTTTTCTATAAATATACTTATGTTACTTCTTCTCTTTTGCTTATTTTCAGTATATACTGATACCCAAATTAACCCCCCTAAAAACACAGCGCATGCTATCAGCCAGCATGTTAGTGATAAATTTAACATCAATTGTTTCCAAGCATTCAGGTTAGTCGTCATATACGCTTTCCGCTCCAGAGTTCATGAACATTTCTTATCTTTCACTCACACAGACACTCTTCTCTCCCAGGGCCACTCAATAACTCTGGGCTTTTGTCCACAAGGCCTGAGAGTTTTGTCAATTTTAGCTTTTACCAATTCACTACTCCAGGTTCTTTTAGGTAAGAGGCAATTAAAAATTTCACCTTGACTTGGGCGGAATCCAGACTCAATCTTCCAGAGCGTGCAGATTTTATAAAAAGGTTTCTGCTTGCCTTTTAGTCGTGATCACTTTTATTTACGTTCTGGAAGGTTGATCCGGGCCAACCCAGGTCACCGTGACGCCTCTGGTCCCTCCTGGCTCTGGCTTGCCAATTTATGCCATGGTCCTTCTCTCAGTTGGTCTCAATGTGCTGTCTTGGATAATGCAAAAATGACTGCTGGTAAGCTTCAGAGACAGGACACAACAAACTCAGCCTTGGACAGGACAAATGCACAGTGTGTGAGTGTAAGTTTATTCAAGCGTTCGGTAAAATGGAACCCTTGTACAAACTGAGTCTTTCGCGAGAGACTGAATATAGTCCAACCGCGCTCACCTTTTTATAGGAAACCCACGGGCATCGTTCCACCTTGATATTTATTTATTTCCCCAAACATGGTTGTCTATTGGAAGCGATCTTTAGTTCACCCTAAGCAGGTGTAGAACTAATTATCTCTATATGACAGCTGCCATCATTATTTTTGACAAACATCCCTTTCTACCGGCTGCACCTGGCATGAGGGCTCATTACTGCTTGGGTGCCAGCCAGCTTTGCTACCAGGTTGGAAAATAATTGGCAGTCTGAGCGATTAATGTGGCCCTTTGGAAGATACCTGACAGTCTGAGATTAATAGAGCACTTATTAGCTCAAATGAAATCCATTTTTAACAGTTCAGATGGAGGACACCTGATGAGTTCAAATATCGGACACACAGTTCAATTTGAGGATGCCTAAGAGTTCAGTCAGCGAGCACTCAGTTCAGACGGGGACAAAATCCTGCCTCTACAAGCCTACCATAGTAACAAAATAATATGCATAAATAAATTTAATAATACATCAGGTAGCTTCTAAAACCAGTAAAAGTCCATTTCTCAGCTTAGTTAGTGCTCATTAAGGTGGCGCACTTGCCGTCATGGCAGCGGAGAAAAAAGAAAAAAAACAAAGGGTTGCAAGCCTGTGTTTCAATTAAGACAGGAATCACCCTTCATATCCACCAAATTGACATAAAACAACATAAATCAGCTAACTTAGTGTCCCATTTCCATGAAATGACCAATACATTGTAACAAAATATTAGTTGCTTGAAATAAAATACAATTTTAAAACTCACCAAGTCCCGTTCAGCAAAGTACTCAACATCACCCACTCAGGACATGTTGAAAAACAAAAATGCCATGGTCAAAGTACAAAAAATAACTTTGAAATACACTCTTTCTGTTTGTTTTCTCTTTTTAAAGCAGTAGCTCCCCAAAGCATTTGCTCCTGTAATGCAACAGCTCCAAAATGCTGCGGGCTTCTCCCTCAATTAATGGTCTTGTTAAGCGCTGACGTAACGCATCACGTGATAAATCTGTTTCTGGGTCCAAACAAAACAACGCGTGTTCGACATGGCAGAGCCAGTGACTTTGTTTACTATAGGTAATATAACTAAGGGTCAAAAAGGGCCTGAATTCATTTCAATCAAACAGAGTAGTGGCTGTAGCTGTGCAATCGGGTGGAATTTTTCGGGGGAGTGTCCAGGCTTCTATGAGAAAGAAAGTGTATAAGGTGGAGTTGAGTATGTTCCTGCGTTTGGGAGAATAATACAGTAACAATGCTTACATCCATGCCCAGTTGCCCAAAATGACAGATATTCGCCCGAGTTAGACGAGGGCGAATATCTGTCATTGTGGGTGACGGCATGGAGGGAGGGACTCAGAAAATGCATACTGCACGACAACAGCATGTTATTTGCATTATTATCACTTACTGAGATACACAACACGTGGAATCACATTAACAATATTTAATGTCATTTCAAAATGCACGACACCCAGCAAACGTTTACATAAAAAGTTGGCTCACTTTAACTTTTGTCGTGTCAGCTGGCGCGCGCTGCTCTCCAAATTCGCCAGTGCGTCCTTTATCAAGCTGGCTGCTTTGGGTGCTGTTCATTGTCGTAGTATCCATGATAAAATCATCCGGAATATCCATATTGGGACCAACACACACTTCTCGCCTTTTCATCTTTTCCTCTGCAGACAGTTCTTGGGCTGCGCACGCTATGATGTTATTTGTTTACGCACAGGGGGCAGGTATGCCGATACGCGTTCGCTACTGTGGGTGGGTATAGCCAGGTAGCGTCGACGTAAAGTGACGCCTCAGTAAAGTGATAATAATGGTGAATATCAACACTATGACATGTCATACATGCAGATCAGGTGGCAATAGGTGGTTTTAACTCATGGTTTTCCAATATCCACTCATAGGGCAGAGCAATCTTATGTGGTGCACCAAAGAGTGTCAGTAGAAGAGATGCTTTACTACTTGGCCTGTGAATGTTGTTGAATAGACCTCTGGCTTCAACAATTAACGAGTAATGCACCGTTTACGCATATATGAATGGAAGTGATCAGAGTAGGAGGGCCTCAAAGTGTGAGGAGAGGTTGTTTTCAGTGCAGGAACACATTACAACAAGAACAGTCAACTCCATGGAAGTGCAAAGTTTGTGATGTGGCCCTTTGTGTAATAGCAGACAGAAATTGCTGTGAGATGTGACATGAAGACCAATAAAATGCAGAGACCATTTTATATATATTGTTCAAAATGTGCATTTGTGTTTATTGTTAGAACCTTTATTTTATACATTCTTCTGTACAAGATCCCCAAACTACCTTTATAAAGTGTCAAAATAGTTTATTGTAGTTTGCTGTGTGTTTTGAATAAATGTGTGAACATTATTTACCGTTTTTTTTTCCTTTCTTATTTCTGATTGTAAACCTTTATTACACTTCTAAAACACCATTATAGCATATACGAGGTCTGTGAGAAAACGATCCGACCTTTTTATTTTTGTCAAAAACTATATGGATTTGAATCATGTGCGCTTGCATCAGACAAGCTTGAACCTTCGTGCGCATGCGTGAGTTTTTTCACGCCTGTCGGTTGCATCATTTGCCTGTGGGCAGGCTTTGAGTGAGCACTGGTCCACCCAGGTGTTGTTTGTCCCGCGCCATGAGCGACTGCGTCGCGACGCGCAAATCCGTCTGCACATCTTTCATTACAAAATCTCCTTTAACAGTGGAATGTGCCGATAAAGTGCTGATCCCGACCTCTTCTGAAACTTCTCTGCTAGTCACACGACGTCCTGCATCAACAGAGCCTTAAATTTGGAAGTGATCTGCTCTTTCCAGCCTATCGATGGCCGCTCGGGGCGCGTGCGCCCACTGCCGCCGTGGGCCGTTTTTAATCCAGTTTTAATGGTCCTTAATCCATGTGATACCGATAGAATCTTCACCGAAAGCCATCTGAATTTTCCAAATGGTTTCCATCTGGCTGTCTGGCAGAGTTTCTGAAAAAATTTTCATGGAACAAAGCGTCAGGCGCTACGCCATTCCTAAACAATAAAAATCCGACAAGGGGGGTGGACCAATGCTCACTCAAAGCCTGCCCACAGGCGAATGACGCAACCGACAGGCGTGAAAAAACTCACGCATGCGCATGAAGGTTCAAGCTTGTCTGATGCAAGCACGCATGATTCAAATCCATATAGTTTTTGAAAAAAATAAAAAGGTCGGATACTTTTCTCACAGACCTTGTATATTCTGAAAGCACAGGTTGTCCTGAAAAAAAGAGACATACTACTTGATTTTGGGATGCAGGGTGAGCTTTTAACAGCAATAATAAAACATTTTTGGGCAAGTGAATGCCCAAAAAATGTCCTCGGACCCCTAGATCTTTGATCACACATTTTGTTGTCTAATATACCGGTTATATGAACATGAAAATATTTGATGTTAATACTGATTATTTGGATTCTTAATTTTTCTATGACTGATATTTGGGGGGGGGGTGCATGGAGAGTTTTAACGGATTAATTAATGTTTTAATGTCTTCAGGTTAAGTGGAGAACCAGGAGGTGAAGTCCTCATCTTGTGAGTGCCCGATCTGCAAGGACAGATGCCATCACATGGCTGCCTTGTTAATTTGGGTTGAGAAAAACCTGTATAGGACTGATGTGGCTTGTGGTTGGTCAAGACCCAAAACAAAAAAAAGGCAGATGAGGTTGCAGCCAAACGAGTGACTGAAATGGGTCCAAGCCAAACTACAGGTAAAATAATCACTTTATCTTTGCTAATAAGCAAACCTTTCTCTGTGTTCTTCTTTTCAGCTGGAATAAAGAATCCCCTGTCAAATGACGACAAGCAGTGGGTGGTTAGTGGCCTACAGGTCCTGGGACAATTCACAGGTCTGGCTCGGATAGCCGCACCAGAGCCTGTCCAAGTATGTGAAAACAATTAACAATTAATTAAATGCAATACATATGAAGTGCAGGAAACACTGATATTATGGGTAGCAATCATGTTTTTTAGAAGATCCCCATCAAGACCTATGATGCCATCACAAGGAACTCTGCTTTTGGTGAAGCTTCTGACAAAAAGGACTTCATCCTTCAGAACATGAAGGTATCTGATGACCTGAAGACCAACATAGAGAGGGCAACAGTGGGACAGAGGAAAAATATTCTGTGGTTGGTGGTGGATAAATAGATATATTAAATATAGGTTTAAAAAAATGAATGATATATATTCTATATGTTCTTTGTTTTTCAGTTATAATTTGAAGTTCTTGATAAGAAAATGTTATACACTTAACTTTGTGTTTATTTTATTTTTATTGAGCAGTTTTTCCTCATTGGGTGAGTATATTTCATTCATTCATTTTCTACCGCTTAGTCCAATTAAGGGTCGCGGGGGGCTGGAGCCTATCCCAGCAGCCATGGAGCGCAAGGCGGGGTACACCCAGGACAGGACGCCAGTCTGTAACAGGGCCACAAACAGACAAGCAAACACAGACACACCCACATACACACCTACGGACAATTTTTAAAGATTCCAGTCCACCTAACCTGCATGTCTTTGGATGTGGGAGGAAACCGGAGCACCTGGAGGAAACCCACACAAACATGGGGAGAACATGCAAACTCCACACAGAAAGACCACGGGAATTGAACCCACGACCTTCTCGCTGTGAGGCAACAGTGCTAACCACTAATCCACCCTCTATTCTCTCTTCTTCCAGGTTTGCCTATTGCAACAGGGTCACAGCAAGCAACTTCGGTCTAGTGCTAGCTGCCATCTGCCTTATGGTTCAAGACCCTCAAGGGAGAGTACAGCATATCTGATGGTGTCAAGGTAGATCTTTAATAATACATGTACACTTATTACTTACTGTATTACTTGAACCATTTGCAGGGTTGGGTAGGATTACTTTGAAATGTAATCCAAAAGTAATCAGATTACAAGTAATCCAAATGTATACATACATACATGTAATCCACATGTATTCTTTCAAAGTAATCCTACCTAACCTTGACAATTTGTACCAAAAACTGTTAATTTGCTAGTGCAATATTTTCTTTTGACATCAGGTGATTTGGTGAATTTTCATTTTAGATTTTTAAATTATAATTACATTTTTAAATATTACATTTATGATACAGCCCTCAAATTATGTCCAGGTTGACTGGCTATTTATAAAGGAAAATATATGCACTTCATTACTCTGGGGTGAACATAAAATCAATAAAACAGCCATGCCACCACTGTTTACTTTTTCTTCTTCCAGGCCATAGCCTGGGGCCTGATCCATGAGCAAACCGCCATCCAGGAGTACAGCGCACACAGGACAGGACTTCTAATACAGGAGAGAGGGTTGTATCTTGCCTCCAGTGGTCTCCTTGGGGCGTCTCCAGATGGCAGTGTCTCAGCTGATCACATCATTGAATCAGATCAAGGGCAATTTATACCTGACAGGAGCTACCAGGTGTGACATGGTGGTGTGGAGTCCAACAGAATTCGTCATCATTCCACTGATCAAAGATCCAAGCTGGGCCCCCAAAATTCTTGCCTTGGAAGGATTTTACAGACATATTTCTTCCAAAACTACTGTCGCATCAAGCATCTTGATGCTGTATACATGTACATGTATGTGCTCAGAGTGGTCCTATGTTACAGTGGTTCTATGTTAGAGACAGTGAACAATATTTCCCATTAATTGTGTAAAGTTTTAATTCAGTTTGTTGAAATCTATTTCAAAATCCACCCAGGCAATATATACACATGTAAAAAGAAAAGTGTTTGACAAATCCCCAGAGCAAACATGTCTTTTTTGCTACATGAAGTGGAATAGCAGTAAGGTTTAGCAAATGATATCCTGAATGCACTGACACAAAGCTACTGATGCAGCTACTGGTATTTGTAAATGCATGACAGATCACACATTACATACATATATGACTGCAAATACTGTTTATACCAAATAATGTTCAAATCCCATATCAGCCAGGCATGTCAGAATACAGTTTTGAAATGAGTTCAACTGGTGAAAACAAATTCTACAGGCTTGACAGTCTGTTGCTGATCAAATAATGTGAAAAATTAAATAATGTAAACATTTTCAGCTAAATGTACATGGAATGGAAAAAAAAAATCAGGTTTCCAGCTCAAACTTCCTTGAGGACTGGTGTCTGGAGAGTCACAGACAAACACATTACTTTACATTTCTTGAACTGATAAGGAAGATGATCCAAAATGGCAAATTCTCTGGACATGTATCCTGGCAACAGAGATCTGCCTCTTGTTGATGACCTCTTCTTGTGTGAACTGGCCATTCACAAGGACAGCGGGGATGTCGAGTGAGGCACCTTGTGGGAAAATGTCTCTGATGGTGAAGCGCTTGTCTGCAAGCTCTGTGTCACCTGTTTGGAGATGACTGCGGATTCCACAGTCCGAAGTGATGGCCTTGTCTGAAGTGCTTCCTCTGTACAGGTTGCTGATGAAAGTGATGACACCATTGGGAGCCACACTAACATGTGCCTCTTCAGTGTGGTTCTGCCTTTGTACTGGCTGTACAGTTTACACTGGTCATTCAAGTTTTCTGTATTACATACTGCAATTTCAGTACAATCAAGAACAATCCTGCAGTTTGGAAAGGGTAAAAATCAGGCTGGGAGACTTGTTTGGTTCTTTGCTCTGGAAGGGATGTTGTTTTCCATGAAGTTGACATAAAGGATGACATACAGAGCACTGACAACTGTTAGGAAAACATTCTGTCACTGTAGCTGTGCTGCAGTTGAACCAAGTAGCCAAGTCCAAATGTCCAAGATTCAGGTGTAGTTTGATCAGTCAGGAACACCTGATCAATCAGAGACATCCTGGAGACACCCCATTCACAGTGGTACTTCATGGGACTTCGCAAGCAATCCTTCCAGGAAGCGGACAGTGGCAGCGTCCGGTAAGCCAGTGTAGTACTGTACTGACTCAATTTGAGAAAACCAAAATGTTTGTTTTGTCCAATTTGTCCATTGCAATTCTCAAGCTGTGTACTTCTTCCTTCAAATACTGGTTTTCTATCTGAAGGACAGTAACCTGTGTGTTTTCTGGCTTATGAGAAACGGTGGAGTTTGTACTGGCGTCTGGTGCAGGAAAATCCAGGTGATCTTGGTCATTGGTGCTGTAGATAGGGAGATTTTGTTTCCTCTGCTTTTTTTTTTTCTGGACTTGGAAAGTGAAACGAATTGCCACCATTCCAAGCAAAGCGTGAAGGTGCATCTGCTTTTCCTTGTGGGAAGTGCCAACTGCATACCCTTGCAATGCAAGTTGGGGTGAAATCAGCATGCCTGCAAAATCTAAACGTAATATTTGGAGTTACATAAAAGTATTACAGGGACATATAAAATTCACAACATATTTGTAAGAAAAAAGCTTTAAAAAAATACCAAATGTAGGGTGCTCGGTGCATGCTGGGTACATACATATAAATGAATGACAGATTGACTTAATTGAGCTCAGTCATGCTGGAATTGTAAGGGAGATCTGTGAGGCATATGTTTGTCAGAAAAATAAACAATTGTTCTTTAATATAAAAATAGTAAACATAAAGAGAGGAATGGGCAAGCAGACTGGTAAGGTTGACATAAATTGCCCGGCGGTATGTTGGTGATTCTTAGACTACGGGCACTTATTATGTCCTTTGATCATATTGTATGAAAAACAGAAAAAAGAGGACATTTCATACTTTTATAGTTATCTTTAAAATGAAAGTGTAAGAAATTTGTTCTAGTAGTCTACGATGACTTTTTCACCTTTTTTTCAGCATCATTATATGCAAATATTGCCGTTTTGTGCTTGTCCCACACCCAGACTTTTGATCTTCAATGATAAAAATGAATGGTAAAGAAACGTTTTTTCTAATGTTTTAAAATATCTCTGAATAAAATATGTGTAAAATAAACAAAACATAATTGGGGTATTCAGTGTCATACAACTGTTGTGATTTGTTTTAAACAAAATGTAGTTGTCCCACACTATTGCCGTAATTTCCACCACAACACTGTAATGTCCCTAAACAGTTTGTATGAAAGATTGTTTGGGTAGTTTCTATGGAGATAAACAGTGACATCAGAGCACATGTATATACCGCCAAATCACAACAAACAGTTGCCCCAAGGCGCTTTATATTGTAAGGCAATGGTGTGGTGGAAATTACATTTACAAGGCCAATAGTGCCCGTAGTTAAAGAATCACCCATGTATGTCTGTGTGTGTGTGTGTGTGTGTGAGGTTGACTAAATTCACAAAGCAATTTATAAATCTATAATATCGGAAAACACATATTAAAGATTTATGGTTATGTAAATTGATGAAACTCATTTAATAAATGGTTGGTACAGCTGCTACAGCGTCAGCAATCAAAACAAAAAGACCAAGGTAGGGGCCTACCTGATCAGTTGTAGCCACTTCTCTGTTTGTCATCGGCTGGGAAGGCTATAAAACGACAGCTCCGGTGATGTTTCCGACCTATTGACACATTCTGGCACACGGCACTGTGGTATATTTACAATGTTTTACTTCGAAAAAAAGCTCAGCTGATGCAAACGACCAACGACGACAAACAGCCAACAAAGCGCAAATTTTTTTGTTTGGACCTGGAAGTTGAAAATCACGTGGTGCGCTACGTCACACTTAACAACCCCATAGCAGCAGAAAAAGAAAAAACCCGGTTGGCTGTGGCTAGTTACATGGGTTACGCTGTAATGTGACCTTTCAAAATAAGAGTCTAAACATGTTTTCTATAACTAATTTAAATAATGAAATAAAATAACATGAATTTACCATTTTTTCCCAACCATTTCACAATTTTAACCCAAATTAAGTCTTATACAATGAATTATAGTAATTAAACATGTTGACCTATTTATTGTCTTCCAATTGTAATGTATTTCTTTGTGGCTATTTTTTACTAACAGGCTTTTATTTAATGAGGGCTTTGTAAACCAGGGTTACACTACACCTACTCTAGATAACCCTCTCAACTTGAGAGAAGATGTCATTATCATAATCGCTCATGAACTCGCTGAATCTGCACCAACCACATCCTCGCTAGCCATTGTTTACATGGCTACATGGCTTTGAAGCGCCGGAACTCTGCAGATGCCACGGTACATTGTGGGACGCACAGGGGGATTATGAGAAACGTTAAAGTACCAAATACATTTTTTCTGTAGGCCATGGTAAACTGAGGCTGATTCTGTGTTGTTTCATCACGTTAAGTGGTACTGAAAATGTGCTTGGCCCATGGACTAAAATCAGAAATCCAGAACAGTAGCCAAGTGCCCCTGTGAAAACTTTAAAGTTCACTATGGCATCGCTGAAAACATAGTGATGAAGGGCCAGATCAAATCTAAGACCATCAAAGAACTCTGGGAGGTTGCAGGAGTCCAAAGTGAAAGGTTTAACAGAATGCTCATAAACATGCTTGGCACACTAAAAGGTGAAGACAAAAGGCATTGGCGTGACTTGTAGATGTAGCTTTTTGTCGTAGATGGGCAGTTCTCTCCTCTACAAACAGAGAAGAGCTGGTTCTAGAAGAAACCACTCTATCCTCTGCGGGCAAAGGAGAACTGATCACAGAAAAGAAAAGCAGCTCATTTCTTTTGACCTCATACAGTGGCAATGTTAAAATTTATTTAAATTAACGTCACATCTGAAGTTTTATAAAGTGAAAATATCAGAAATATGTTTTAGTTTTAAAGTAATGCACTACTTTTGAAGGTTTTAGTGTGGACATGCTGTGTCCAGGTGCACTATGGGTTTTCACAACAGAAGAAATGCATTTGAGATGCACTGATCAGGCTCCATAAGGACAACAGCATTAAACTCTTTGTATATTGTGCGTAAAACTGGGTTCTCTGGGTTTATAGACATTGTTATTGTGTTTGTTTTATGTAAAAATGCCAGAAGCAGCGCAGGTTGCTTCTCAAAGCCAAAAAGTCTGTTAAATTGTGATTCAGGCCGTGTGATATAACCGGCGTCAAAATGCATAGAACACTGCCATCTACTGCTGACCGTTTATATCACAGTGTTGTTGACTGCAGGATTTTAAAATTATCTGTAGGTTTTCAAAACCTGAGACCACACACGTGGAGATAAAAAAAAAAAAAAATCATAGATCTGACAGGTTTAGTTGTACAGTGTGTGGTGTCAGCCACACGGTAAAACCAACACACACAAACAGATTTCACACACGAACATTCCCAGGTCAGACACTTCGCTTTCTGATTGGCTGCAGGTCACATTTAGCTCCTCATGTCCTTCTTAACAAACCACACATGGCAGCAATATCTGATAAGATTATATTTAGCGTCATCACGATTGTCTGGTCATCCTTAAGATTGTCAGAAGGGGAATATCGGATCTGATATCAGCCTAATTATCTTGCCATGTGAACCAGCTTGATGTTAAGACACCTCACGGAGCGACTGATTGATGCGTTATGACACCGCACTGAACATGTTTTCACTATTATTTGATTTCTTTGTGCAACTGACATAGTTATTCAAGCATTCAAACGGCGGTTCCTATCACCACACAACTCCACCAACCACACACAAGAAAATTTTTTCACAGTTTTTGTTCTTGAAAGAAACCTCGTCTCCCTAACCAGATAGAGTTGTGATGTCATCACGTGTGCACTTAGGTGCTATTTAGTGGGATCTTGAAAATTTATTTTTATATATACACAAATGAGAAAAATGACATATTTTACAAAAGCACATTTATTTGTAAACACCAACATGTTACATTGATTCACTTGTGTTGGTTTTTACATAGAATGAGTGAATCAACCAATCAATATGAGCGGAGGCTTAGTTTATCCATAATCCCTTTGGCGCGTTAATCTTCAAATCTTCAGAATTAGTGCATTATTTTAAAATTAAGATATGTGTTTTATATGACTTTGTACATTTTAAGAGTTTACATTAATGTAGTTATTCTATCTGGAATAATTTTATTTATAAAGCAAAACCATAATTCAAACTTGCTTTCCATTTCAAGACCTCTGCCTCATCGCTGGACCACTGTATCCTGTCAGGGTAAATGATGCTTTCCTACACCAGGGGGTAGAAAAGACAGTTGCTGGCTCATTGGCTGTTTGGGTTTATGATCGCTATTGGTTCTATTAGAAGCTTTGGTGATGTTTAAACTCAAAATCAGCTTCTTATTAGCTGAGAGAGTATAGGAGCCAAAATTGAAAGTTATCGGTTATCAGTAGACTCTGATAAGTTTTTAGACAGTTTATGGGTTTACTGTTAAAAAAGATAACTTTTCAGTTAGCTGATTACCAGTTATCGAGGCTAACTTTTTGGTTAACTTTTTGGTTAGCTGTACCCACCACTGCCTACAACTGTACAAAACAACCGAGTTTACGCTTTATGAGTTTGTTTCGATGGCATCCTCACTTGCCTTTAATGTTCCCTTAAATCAGATTTTTCTGTGTCGTGACAATCTTCAGTGTATCTTCAACATTCTTAGAAACTAACTGGTAACTCTCTTGTAGATGTGCTTTCAAATTTTGGACATACCGAAAGTGAGACTGTTAATAACTACAATTTAAGGCAGAGGTCTCAAACTGACTCCAGAAAGGGCAGAGAGGGTGCAGGTTTTCTTTGCAACCACACACTCCACCAGGTGATTTCACTGATCAACCTCACTTTGAGCAGATGGAATCAGTTAATCAGTAGTAGTACTACATATCCCTATGTACAGGTGGGTGTAGAGTTTAAGGGGGGGGGGGGGGGGGGGTTAACCCAGGTTAAACCCCTGATTGACAGGAGCCCACAGAGGGCCCCAATACAATTATAATACTGACAAAATAATGACACTATAAACTTAGAATCACCCATATATTTTATTTACAATGTATTGATAACACTAACTTTATTCTCAATGCTCAATGCTCCCCCACCCCCTGCTCAGTCCACCTGCTCCCTCAGACTGCTGCAGACACTTTTCACAGAAAACGAGTGCAGGAGAGGCAAGACAACTCAGAGAGCAAAAAAGAAAAAGGCTTAGACAGGAGAAAGAAGTGAAAGGTTGACAGTATATCACCCAGTGTTTTTATAGGCAAGGTGGGTCTGTGATGGAAAGTTCTGGAATGTTAGCCTGTTGTCTGTTCCTAACTTCGTCTATAAGGTAGCTCACCTTTATCCCCATGTTAGCTCATATTTCTGAAGAAAACTCTGGATTTAAAACCTGCACTGATTATTTAACTAAAACAATTGTTTTAGTTAAATAATCAATGCAGGCAAATGTTTAGCAAGTTGCCCAGCTCAAAAAATAACTAATACTCCCCACAGACACGTCAGAAGCAGCACCACGCCTGTCAGCCACCACCCACCCCCGAACAAGCCCAGGAACCCCTGTGTGTTGAATTAATCAATTATTATGGAGAAAAGCCATTAAGTATAAAAAATTATTCTGAAAAAAATCTTCAAAAATTCAGAATTTACCCCACCAATATGGACACACTGATACCTGTTGTATAAATTCACTATCCAGTCATATGCCAATTCTCTGGTACCATATTTCTGTAATTTACCCAACAGTAAAGTATGATCTATAGTGTGAAATGCTTTCTGTAAATCAAAGAAAACCCCTACAGTGTATTGCTTATTCTCAACTGCATTTGTAATTTGTTCGACAAAGTCAATTAAAGTCATTGAAATAGTATGATTCTTTGTACATCAATATTGCTGTTTGCTGAGTATATGATGCTTAGCTATAAAGTCATTTAACCTCTTAATGAACACCTTTTCCAAAATTTTTGAAAATTGTGGTAACAGTGAGATTGGCCTGTAGTTTTAAAAGATGTTTGTCACCACATTGGAACAGCAGTACCACTTTAACTATTTTCACTTTTGAAGGAAATTTCCCAGTCATTAATGACAAATTACAAATATAAATTAAAGGATTAACAATACAATCAATAATATTCTTAATCAAAAGCATATCAAAATCATAACCGTCAGTCGATTTTTTTTTCTTTTAGTTTATGAATATCAATAATTTTGTTCATCCATTTCTTTAATATACATTGAATCCAAAATTTTATTGTTTTATTATAAGCGCCTTGAGGCAACCTTGTGATTTTGCACTATATAAATGAAAATAAATAGTAATTGAAATATTGTCCATAGAACACATTTTAGAGTATACAATTGAATTTGCAAAGTTTTTACTCACATTAACAAAGTAATCATTAAAATGATCTGTAATAGCTTTATTTTCCTTAACGATTATGTCACTATTTGGGTAAAAAAAAAAAAAAAGATGGATAGTCTTTAACAACATTTTTCCTTTTGATAATTCCATTTAAAGCTTCCAAGTGCCTTTACTATTTATTTTTTTTCCAATAAATTGCTATAGTACTGCTTCTTACAAGACCTCATAATGTTAATTTGTTTTTGTATATCTTATATTTTCTTGTACAACTTTTTACATGCATTCTGAAGTTCCTTTGTGAGCCATGGTTTATCAACGTTTCACTTATTACCAATTTTTGACACAAAAGGGCAATGTTTATCATAAATTGGAAGAGTCGTATGAATTTTCTATATCCTCAATATAAATCACACCAATTTTGATGCATTAAATCCATTCTGAGAGTTTCAATAGTTACATCTGTTATTTTCCTTACAAAATTAGTAGTTTCATTATGATCGTATTTACCAACTGATGATTGGAAAGCAACAAAAACCAGCAAATGATCACAGACATCACTAATGAGTAGTCCACCCATTAAATTCCCTACATTAACATTTGTTAATATATTGTCGATGTACTCGTAGTTATCCTAGTTGGATGTGTAATCACTGGATACAATACCATACAAAAACACAGGATTTAAAAATTCCATTATTTGTAATTGACTATAAGAATTTAGGAAATCTATATTAAAATCTCCACAAACAAATAAAAGCTTATTTTAATTGTACATTTGTCAATTTATCCACAAAAATATTTATGTTTGATCCAGGAGCTCTATAAACACAGCTTATTTGTTTTGATTTTTCATATGTTGAATAATTTCACTTTGATAATTTGAATTAACATAAAGTGCCACATCACTGCCCTGTTTTGTTTTGTTTTTTTCTCAAATTTGGACAGTGACAGTTTTGGTTATTTTTACTCTGTAAACCACAATTGTTAAGTGGATCAGTCAGTGAGGTAACGAGTTCAGGTACCAACATGCAGGCCTGAGTACAAGTCCCAGTCACATTTCTTGTCTTTGTCCTTGGGTATCATCTTCACTGTTTCCATCCACCCAGATATAAATTGATACTTTCCTTTACTAGGGAAGTGCTGGTGTTGTACACAGGGAGGGCAGGCCTGATTACGAGCAATTTAATAGCTGCCCAGAGTAATAATCAATAATATTAAAGAAATTAGATTCATTAACAGATTAATTTATTAATTACAGGACAATATTGTAAGTTGGCTGCATTACAAAAGCAGGCTTAAAATGCTGGAAGAAAGAACATTCCCTGGAATATTTGAATTTTACAGAAACCTTTCCAGCAGACAGGGGTTTTTTTTGTGTCCGATTTCTACAGAAAACAAGGCATCCAGTGGTACATTTACAGAGCTAAGGTGCAAACATCAACACCAATAAAGCAAAGATATCTTACATCTAATATACAACACTTTTGTATGAGGCAAGAAAAGGAAATGGATGGGTGAAAATGACTTTTTATCATTAGCTATAAAATGACTATATCAAAGCTCCTTTTAATCCAGTCTTTATCTGAATAAAACCAGCAACTAGTCTGCTCTGAACTTGATGTTTTTGTTTACACTTTGTCTGGAGAATTAAAGACAAAAGTATATTATACAAAATAGAAAAGAATTTCACAATGTTACAGACAGGGAAAAAAAACTTTCTTTTTTTTTAGGCAGATCAATATTTCATCAACTCTCAGATCTGAGGACTCCATCTCAGCAAAATATTCTCAGTGTCCATCTGTTACAGTTCGAAACGCCACGTTGCAGAGACCGGGCTGACCACATAACCTCCATCCTCTGCTGGTGGTGGTACAGTTACAGTAGTGTTCAGAATAATAGTAGTGCTATGTGACTAAAAACAAATACGCAGGTGCAAAAAATTATAAGCTGTTCATCTACAATGATCTCCAATGCTTTAAAATGGAAAAGAAAAAAAAAAAAAAACAGACGTGTGAAAGAAAACGGAAAACCATCAAAATGGAAAGAAGAATAACCAGAATGGCAAAGGCTCACCCATTGATCAGCTCCAGGATGATCAAAGACAGTCTGGAGCTACCTGTAAGTGCTGTGACAGAAGACACATGCGTGAAGCTAATTTATTTGCAAGAATCCCCCGCAAAGTCCCTCTGTTAAATAAAAGACATTTGCAGAAGAGGGTACAATTTGCCAAAGAACACATCAACCTAAAGAGAAATGGAGGAATATTTTGTGGACTGATGAGAGTAAAATTGTTCTTTTTGAGTCCAAGGGCCACAGACAGTTTGTGAGACGACACCCAAACTCTGAATTCAAGCCACAGTTCACAGTGAAGACAGTGAAGCATGGTGGTGCAAGCATCATGATATGGGCATGTTTCTCCTACTATGGTGTTGGGCCTATATATTGCATACCAGGTATCATGGATCAGTTTGGATATGTCAAAATACTTGGAGGTCATGCTGCCTTATGCTGAAGAGGACATGCCCTTGAAATGGGTGTTTCAACAAGACAATGACCCCAAGCACACTAGTAAACCAGCAAAATCTTGGTTCCAAACCAACAAAATTAATGCCTCGCAGATGTGAAGAAATCATGAAAAACTGTGGTTATAGTACAACTAAATACTAGTTTAGTGATTCACAGGTTTGTTAAAAAGCAGTTTGAACATAATAGTCTTGAGTTTGTAGCGTCAACAGCAGATGCTACTATTATTGTGAAGACCCCCTTTCCTACTTTTTTTTTTTTTTACTAATACTTGTAGCCCAATTTCATAGCCTTAAGAGTGTGCATATCATGAATGCTTGGTCTTGTTGGATTTGTGAGAATCTAGTGGTACCTTGTTTCCCATGTAACAATAAGAAATATACTCAAAACCTGGATTAATCTTTAGTCACATAGCACTACTATTATTCTGAACACTATTGTATGTAACCATGGCAACATTTAGAATGTCCACAGCAATGGATAAAACTCAAAATACAGAGAGTATCAGTGATAAACTCAAACATCTTAGTATTACCTATTTTGCATATATCATAAACAAACTGTACAGAATAAAGATCCCACACAGACACAGATGACAGGAGGGCTCAGAATCATTATAAAGGGATGATAAACCTCAGAGGAAATCAAGACATGAGCTTCCTGGGTGCACCCAAAACCCTGTAGTCAGTTCACAAGCCTGAAATGTGAGTATAAAATACACAACCCTCTCAAATGGAGCTGAGGAACACATGACGACTGCAAACCTCTGAGATACAGCAAAGCAGCTTCAAGTCATCTAGAAAACACAAGTGTACTTCAGACAATCCAAAAACGGCTACACTGACGATGCTGGTGAGGAAAATGGAGCCACAGCCTTCTGCAGATTTAATCAAAGCTTGTTTGACAGGAACAAGTTTTCATTCAAATTTCACACATTTCAGTGAACTAGTGAAAACTGCACCAAGAATCAACTACACCATGACAAACTCAAAATTCAACTGGAGATTGGAAAAAAAGGGGTTAAAAAAAGCAAAAAAAACAAGCAACTGTTAGAGGATCATTGTTTTAGTGATGTCTATATTAATGCGGATGAAGATGGAACCTTATTTCAAGTTGGACTGTGTCCACTCTAGTTTACTAGCATGTTGATTTATGGATGGACCGTTTTGAAAAGCCTCACTGTCGCCATCTGTCTGTTCATATGAAATCCCTTACGTTTTCCAAAAGCCCTGTTTCCAGAGCTAAAATGTAGTGCAAGTGTGAATGTGGCCAAAACATGATGACAGCCGGCGTGTCCTCACAAGGAGCACAGTGGGTTTGGTCTCACCAAGAGCTCCACTCACAGCAGTGGGTGCAACTCTCCAACCTGTACCAGTTGACATTTCTGTACATAATAGTTCACCATATTTTGTTAGTAAAGGTTTGAGTGACAATTGTTTATCCTGTTAATTTCCTTTTTAGTGGGACAGCATAGCAAAAGAATTGTTCATTTTGTGATAAAAGCATAGAACTTGGCGCACATATTCTAAATTAAGCAATGTTTATTTTCAGATGTGGAGCCATCCTGGAGCTGACATGAGCTAATGAGCTGCAGGGGGTCAAAAAAGAATTACAGAGGTCAAAATTTTGAAGTACTCCAATCATATTGAAAACTATACCACATTATTTGTCTGATCATAATGATTCCAAAAAGGTATAGTTTTGACTATGACTGAATGTTCTGGTGTTATGGGGTAAAAACAGCAAAAATGGTGACAAAGGTCAGTTTCAGTTTGTACAAGGGTCAAAAGTTAAAATTCCTTCAATTTTGGTAAAATTGAAGGAATGCAGATTATTGGTTGAGCTGATTAATTAATTAATTAATTAATTTGTGGAATAGTTTGCACCCTCTGTCATGCTTAGTTATGATGTTATGGGGTAACATATGTCATAGAATCCAATGGAAGTTGAACCTGTTTGACCTTTACTTTGGACACCAAGCATTCAACACAGTCAAAACTATTCCATTTCTTAATCCTATTAGCTAGTTCTATGGTTTTATCACAAAATGAACAATTGTTATGGAAATTTTAGTGAAGCTGCGCCACTTTTTTCACAAAACTGCAGTAGTGAAGGTAAAGCATACAACAGAGTTTGAGAAAACTGCAAAGTGACTGCAGTGGAGTCTTAAGCCTCTTCAACCTGCAAGACAAAAGGCCTTCCAATAACTTAAAAACACTCAAAGCAGCAGAAGCGCAACAGCAGTAAAGTCATGCATTTAAATCTTAAAATGCGAATGTCTTCAGAATTAGACAATTTCTCTATGTGAACCCTGCATTGCTGCGTGTGCCCGGCCATTCTTCTGTGTTGGTTTGTGACTGCACGAGAGAACATCAGCAGCTTCTTCATGTCAGCCAGGAAAAAGAAATGTTCAGGATAAAGGCCCCTGCAGCTGCAGCTATGATTATCCCTACACACAGTAACAGAGGATATGAACACACTGTCCAGACTCAACTACACAAAAGACCTGGATTATGGACAAACCCCTATCATGTCATTTTATCCAGGTGTGGTCAGTTCGGTTTGCCAGGCACAATAATCACACACACAGTAATACAAATGAACACACCACAACAAAGTGAAACATTTAGGAGATGTATCTTTTGCGGTTGTTCACTTTTACAGAAGAGGCTGCTGATAATACGCTGGCTGCTGCTGAGGTGCCGACTGAGAGGGAGCAACCATCGGATATGACACAGGAGGCATGTTGGAGTTGTGATAGGTCGACATGTCCATGGCCACACCCGCCTGTGGGTAAGGGGCTCCAGCAGCTTGGTTGATATACTGAGCATTCATGCCACTGCTGTGAAGAAAACAGTATATATATTTTAGTTCCAACTACGGCAGGGTACAGAACTTTTTTTTTTTTTTTTTTTTGTGGCACCAACCAAAATGCTTCGGGAGTACAGAGTATCAAACATGCCTCATCTTTCGGTGCCAAGTTCGGTACCCAGAGGTTACTGTACAGGGCCCTGTCACCTGATTTAAAGGCGATGTTGCGGCTTTGTAATAGGGACTGGACTACGCTGTTCATCTAGGGTTTCTTTGATTCCTCAGACGGCACTGCATTAAAAACCGACATCACTGTGTAAAGGATCTTACCGCGTGGGCTCAGGAACACTTCAGAAAACCATTGTCAGTTTAAACAGTTCGTTGCTACATCTACAAGTGCAATTTAGCCATACATCAACAACATCCAAAAACGCCACCGACTTCTCTGGGCCCGAGCTCATTTGAAATGGACAGACGCAAAGTGGAAAAGTGTGCTGTGGTCTGATGAGTCCACATTTCAAATTGTTTTTGGAAATCATGGACGTCGTGTCCTCTGGACAAAAGAGGAAAAAGACCATCCAGATTGTTATCAGCTCAAAGTTCAAAATCCAGCATCTGTGATGGTATGGGGGTGTGTTAGTGCCCATGGCATGGTCAACTTACACATCTGTGATGGCACCATCAATGCTGAAAGGTACATCCAGGTTTTGGAACAACACATGCTGCCATCCAAGCAATGTCTTTTTCAGGGACGTCCCTGCTTATTTCAGCAAGACAATGCCAAGCCACATCCTGCACGTTACAACAGCGTGGCTTCGTACTAAAAGAGTGCAGGTACTAGATTGGCCTGCCTGCAGTCCAGACCTGTCGCCCATTGAAAATGTGTGGCACATTATGAAGCACAAAATACGAAATGGAGACCCCGGACTGTTGAACAACTGAAGTCATACATCAAGCAAGAATGGGAAAGAATTCCACCTACAAAGCTTCAACGATTACTGTCCTCAGTTCCCAAACAGTGAACTTCTGTGTAGCAATTCTGTGACTTGTTTCTGCACTGCTGTCTTCCATGTTTTGGCCTGATGCCTCATTTCTACTGGACAGCGCAAAGAGACGTCAGCACACAGCGGCAAAAGTTGGACTGGGTTGAACTTTGACCACGGCTGCCTGACAACAAGCAGCAATGTGTGTAATTTAATGTATTTAGAAACTGTTTAGGTTTTTGTCATCATATACACATTATTATTATGATGATCATTGTTATTATTACTTTTATTTTGTCATTTGTTTTTTAAAAATGGACCACAATGGAAATAAGTGCTTTCACTTTTTTGGGTCATCCATGTCATGTCATACATTTTTAATGTATTTCCAATTATATGCACATACATTGAACTTACTAAATAAAATCACACACTCACGAGTTTAATATAAAGAAAATTTACTGCCCCCTGCTGGAAAGGCATAGGAGTCCAAAATGTAATTAGCAACGTTAGCTAATATTCATAAGTTCACCAAAACTACAATGGTGCATTTACACATAATGATGACAAGGAGCCTTCCCATGGGATAAAAAAGGTTTTCAACCTACCATCCCTGGTTCTCAAGACCAGGCACCTAAGTGGCTCTAATCTACTCTTTTCTACTCTCCTATTTTACTCTTTATTTTTAGATATTTAGATATACCTTTATATTCTAGCATAGTTCCACCTTAGAATTGGAATATAATATATAAGATATACCTTACTCAATTTTCATGTCACGAATGACACGAAGTATACATTCTTGGCCGCTGATCACAAATGATGATGATTTGGGGCAGAGGCATCATGAGTCCTCAGGAACTGTTGCAACCTGTTACCATGCCTTACAATTAATGTCAATTAGTGTCGCTGGCGAATTATCACGAACCATTCTGCACAATCAATAATAATGTCCCCCGCTGTTGTGTGCTATTGCGCGTAACAGTGCATTGTTATGTTCTGTCACAACTCTGTCAGGAATGTTGTGAATCAGGCAAATTGTCTATACTGGTAGGATGAAGTGGGGGGAGGGGGCAATTCATCCTACCATCAGCTGTTGAACAGTTCACATCGCTCCAGACTGCTCAACATCCAGATGAATCCACAGCAGAAGAAGAACTTTGTGATTGCATGCTTAATTGGGCTCTATGCAATGGAGTTACGCAGAAAAGAGGAGAAGACGGAGAGAGCCAGATGTCTGGATGCACGCGGCTCTCCTCTCACTTGTTTTCCCGAACATCAGGCACAGCAGCAGGTGGAACACCTTACTTATGCAACCCATCATCTTGGCTTTTATATTTTTAATTAATTTCTATCAAGTTGTAGAGATTTACTTTCAGTTTGAGTCTAAGGAAGATCATTTGGAAATTTTATATTGAGAAGCCTGATTTACTTTTTGTATTTGAAATGCCATAAACAAATTAAAATGCATGAAATACCAAGGGGTATGAATACTTTTGCAATCCACTGTATGTTGCCATATTGCATCACAAATATGACAAACTGGGAGTAATTTTGAGCTTTCGTGTTTGTCAAGTTTAAGAGCTTTTAAATCAGTTCCAACGTGGAGAAAAAATTTGAACAATCGAAATTTTTTGTCCTCTGATGAAATTAGCGCAATTCTGATAAAAATTAGAAAAGTATTATGCCTATCTCTGAGTGATTATATCAGAAAACTATCATTTAACAACCTACTGTTCACCGTTTTAACTTTTTAGTCCTTTGACAGGTCACTGATTAAACAGAGACCTTCCTTCCTGTATCAGGTGACCCCAATAATTATCATCTTTGAAGGGCCTGAAGAATTTGAGGTAGACCGTGACACAGATTTAGTTAAAACCGAAGGATACTTTTGTTACCTGATATAGGTAGGCTGGGAAGCCTGGCTACTGGATGATGCAGAAATGTTGGGGGGTAGTGAATGCAAGGGTCCAGGCTGGTCACTGGGCAGACTGTAGGGCTGAACAGAAGGCAACTGTTGGATTGCTGGAGGGAGGTAGGTTGTGCCGGTCTGTCCGAGGTAGCTCTAAGCAGAAGACAAGATGCCACTCTCAAGTCACTTCACTCCAATAATAACGACAACAACATTCACACACTCCTTGTGGCACTGGATTTGAATATCGATACATTTTTGCTTTTGTCCATCTCTAATACAGTGGATGTGATTGGCAGGGCTCAAGATAAAGAATAAGAGTTTAGGCATAGTGTCCATATACAGTACTGTTCTTTTTGTGTCATATACTGATTTTCAGATTGAAGCGGTGGCCACATCTTTGCAGTAAAAACATATTTTCAGCCATCTTCTCCTTTATTTTCCACTGTATGTGATGCGCTGCAACAGCCTTGAGTGGAAATTTCAAGATTGTGCAACAAGAAATTAGTTACCTGCTGAGACCAATTAAAGTGTAGGTGACACAAGATTTAATGTTTTTTTTTTATATTTAAGACTAAAGTTAAACAACAGTTTCAAATTTATCCTTTCCTGGTGTGCAGTTACTGAAGAGATAAATTTTCGGATTTTGAACCGCGCGCCACTATTTTCAGGAACCTCCGGGCGAGTCCCAACACTGGAGAAGAAGGAGGAAGTGGCATCACCGGGAGAACCATTATCTTAATAGTCCCATTCATTTATGGATTTTTACAGGCTACTGACAGCCCTGTTTCCACCGAGTGGTTTGCGGTGCTGCACGGTGTCTTTGGTGTCAGAACGGTTCATTCTCACCAGCAGAATCCTTTTGGTTGGCAGATGGAACACTTATACTGACGAGTGTGCACGCATGGTGTCTGCGGCTTCCCTATTCCACACAGAGGCAAAATTTAGCATTTTCACATTTTATTTTATTGTTATGTGGATCATGGGATAATTTCATCACGTGCAGACTGAGACATTATGAGTAGATGAGGAGCTGCGAGTCTTTCAACTTGCGGCGCAAAGCGTCCCACGGTGGAACAAGAGGAGGCTCCGTTAACAGCAGAGGCTCGATCCATCAGCCACAATTAACCGATTACAGCCGGCGCTGTAACCTGGCACCAAACTGCTGTGTGAAAAATGGACTTTTCTTCAGCCAGGACATAAGGAATTAAATTATTTTCAGACATCATTTTATTAAGGTGGATAAGTTTTCAGCAGACTGAAGATGATCTCACTGAAACGGACAGGTAAGACCATATTATTTACTCCTTGCGTTTTTAATAATAACGTGTTATGCTACTAACGTACAGTACACTAACTATTCAAGAAGGATACAATATTTATTTTTAAAATAGCTGATATTTTCAGTCCCTCATAAATGGTAAATGGACTGCATTTATATAGCACTTCTCCATCTGCATCAGACGCTCAAAGCGCTTTACAAATAATGCCTCACATTCACCCCGATGTGAGGGTGCTGCCATACAAGGTGCTCACTACACACTGGGGGCAATAGAAGATTAAAGACCTTGCCCAAGGGCCCTTAGTGATTTTCCAGTCAGGCTGGGATTTGAACAGAGGATCTTCTGGTCTCAAGCCCAATGCCTTAACCACTAAACTATCACCTCCTCCTCATGTCATTTTTTCAGATTTGAAATGTATGTACCTGTTTTTAAGAAAAAAAAACAAAAAACAAAGAGAAATCCACACTTCCTCATCACTTTTTTTCTGATGTCACAGATAGTAAAACAAACTTTTTTTTTTTTTTTTTTAAATCAGCTGATTATGACCAAAGAGCTAGCAAAAAAGTTTATCACCTCCACCCGCATACCGAAATTATCTGCATTATTTATGTATTTATTTTTATAATCACCATTCTGTGTTCAGTGTCATCTAAAGAAGGCTCAAAACCATAAGGCTGTGTCCCCACGGCTTCTTCATTGTCCGAAAACAGCTCGACCTCCGCTGTTTACAATTTATTTGGGCTTGAATCTGTAGGTCCTGTTCTGGTGATGATGTAGCAACAATATTGCCTCGTCTGAGGGCTGAAATAGAGCACAGACTTCAGACAGCTGTTTTTTATCCTTCACCTGTGCACTTATCAACTTTATTGTTCAGGACTTTTTAAAATATTAACATTTCATAATTTTTAGTGATTATTTGTGCACGTTTTTGGTGTCACCTACACTTTAAAAGAAGAAGAAAAAAAACCTTACACTTCAGGCCTTTGTAGACTACATCATCAACACCCAAGCAAGCCTACGCATGATATGAATGCACTGGCAAGTCTAGTACTGTGCCACTTGAAGTTACTGTGGAATAATGAAGGCGCAATAGTATGGCTAGTGCTCAAATGCATCAAAATATAAAACTGTGTTTATGTGTTTTGGAGGGTTGCTTTTGTCAATGGACCTCATCAGACTTCAATAAGCTAAGTCAGTGTTATCCACACAGGTGCTGTGACCATGTCATACATTCCAGTCAAAGTTCACGGTTACCCACATTAATAAACAAAGTCGCATTACTGGAGTGTGTGATCTATTTATATCTAGCTCTTAAAGTTAAATTAGCAGCTTTAAACATTGTGAAAGAGGCATGCTAGGTCTGCGTTGTTCAATAGGTTGTCACAACAATATGCATAGGCTGCAAAAGTGGAAAAAGAAAATTTGCCCAGTACACAAATGCAAACAACATTGTATCTGGATCCGCCATATGGCCTACAGGCTTTTCCAATCGAAGTGCAAGTTCCTGAAGGATGTGCTGAATGGACTAAAATACTAAGTTATAATTATTACACTGGTCAACACAATTTTTCTTTTCAAAAGATTTTGGGTAAATTGGGAGAGCTTAAACTGAATCCGGTGTTAGTTTTTGCCAATCACATGATGTTTTTGAGATATGAAAAAATCTTTGAAAAAATTGTTATTTTATGCAGAAAGTTAATAATTCATGTTGCATTTAAGGACCCATATATGGAATAATGTTTGAAATGGAAGGCAGCTACTGTATTAAGAACACATTTCCAAAACTATTATAACTAATATAATTATTGACCACAGTATACAAGCACTAAATAAGTGAAATATTGAAAAAATACAATCTGGAGCATTATGCTCAACACAGGTACGGCACCACTGAAAAGTAAATTTTTCCTTAGTTTTGTGTATGATTAGTGGCATCAAACGGTGAGTGAATGAGCAACTTTTGCATAATCCATCAATATAGAGCATGCAGATTACAAAAAAAGAAAAAAAAAAAAGTGATAGTGATAAGATGTGATAGCGGAAATCTGAGCTCTGATTTGGCTTCAGCACCCCAAAATGACCCAAAATCAGTTCTGAAGGTCCATGCAAGAAATTTTTTTTGGACTAGTGTTATTTTTACTTTATCTGTTCCATATCCAACTAAACCAAACAAAATATTTGCTAATGTAATGTCAATATTAAGGGATGCTACTGCATAGATCTGATGACTACACTGTCATAGCGAATAGTGCCATAAAATATAGTGCACTGTTGACTGTTTATATATATATATATATATATATATATATATATATATAAATAAAACAGCTGGGCAACGATTAAAAATTTTAATCGCTATTAATTGCATGATTTCCATGATTAATTGCATTGTTATACACAAACTCCAAAAATGAATTCAAAATTAGTGTACAGCACAATTTTATTTTAAATGTTCTGCCATATGAACGAAAGTGCCATAATGTTTGTTCTGCAAACACTTAACAACAGCTTTTTGTTTATGTAGTTGCAGTAAAATAAAAATAAATTATGGTTGCCCAGTGATGTCAAGTAGTCCCCAGTGAGAGCAACAGCGGGTGCACGTAGTAACGTTGTGGCTTTTGCAGTCCTCTCCTTTATGGTGCGTCCTGAGGGAATCTCATACGTGCCATCATTTGTTGCGATTCTCAGAATGTCTCTCAGCCTGACGTCCTCCACAACACTAATCGGCCTGCAGTCTGTAGCAGTCCATTTCACTGTCACATTTGCGAGCCTCTCTTGCCTTTGTTTATCAATAGTTCTCTTACATGCTGCATCTAACGTAGTCTGTCGAAGCCTCGCGCCGCAGTTTGTATTGTTGAATGATTTGCTGGTATCAGCTGTGTGTGTGCTGCATTTAGGTGATATTTAAGACTTGAAGTACTCCGCTGATAAGAAAATTCAGCTTTGCAGTGGCTGCAAATAACTTTGGTTCTGTTGACTACACAGTCTGGAAGCACTTTAAAATGAAAATGGCCATGTAAAAGTTCCGTGCCCGTCTCCATGTTGGTTGGTTTATCCACCAATTCTTTTCTGGTGTTGGGGACTCGTCACACCGGTTCCTGTGAGTGCAGCAGCAGTCAGCGACAGACTTGCAAAACAAAAGCCTGTGAGCAACAGACTCTTACAGTAAGAAAAAAAAAAAAACCACCTGCGTTAACGTGCTATAAAAAAAATTGTTGCCGTTAATTAATGCATTAACGCAATAATAACGCGTTAACTTGCCCAGCCCTATCATTAATATCTATATACATGTGGGGGTGGTGGAGCATTTCCTTGTGACATCTGACAGTTGTTACGGATTAGGAATTATGAACTGATAACCATCAACTTCAAATGCCAGAAAAGACATTTCTTAATGGCCCCATTCTTCGTCTTCTTTAGTTCATACTCTGGGAGCATTTTGTAGTGTGAGTGCATAAGCTAGAGTTACAAGTTCTTTCTTCTGCTTTCCACATATTTTGCAGCACTGTTTTTAGGAAAGTTATTTTAAAAATGTCGACTACAGTGCTCAAAATTTTCAATGTTTATGTTGTCATTATTATGTGTTTTCGGTAGTCAAGAACTTTGACCCAGCCTAGCATGCATGTAGCACCATGTGTACAGAGTACTTATTATCATCATTATTAATTATTCTGCGATACAGTTTGTCAGTCAGCCCATTAATATGAAACATGTCTATCAATTGTTTATCAATGGCTGATGTGTCATCACAGACAGAGACATCTACCATTGAACTATGTAGCTAATGTGAAAGGCGTTACATACTTCTGGAATAATGGCCAGGAAAGGGTAATCTTGATATGACACTTGGTAGACATACGAGACCCGTAGAGGTTTAGTCCTCAAATGGCCACTGAAAATTTGGAACTTTACAGAACTTTTCCAAAGCAGTTAAAATGATGCTGGGCAGCCACTGACCCATCATGCACATCTCACAGTTGTACCAACAACTCTGAAGGATGGACAAGTTTAAGTGGCTGTGATTGCAGAGGTACTGCACAGAAACCATTGAGTCAGCCATAATTTAAAATTTGATATTTTACCAGTATATTCAGGGACCACTCAGGCTCGGTCACAGACCACCAGTAGTCTGAGGACAACTCTGAGAAACATCAATTCATTTTTCATGTGACAAATTGTTTTCATTTGAACATGCAGTTTCAGAGAATTGTCTGACCTGTATGGGTACAGCTGCACCAGATGCAGTATACTGCGTCTGCATCTTGGAGTAGGCAGAGTAGAAGGGAGCCTCATTCATCAGCTTGTTGTACAGTTCCAGAGCCTCCATAAGTTTTACATTCAACTCTGACACTTCTGAGTGCTTCCTGTCAGAAAGACATACTAATAAGAATATTTTTCAATTTTACAGCAGTCTAAACAACCTACAGCGTGTCATCTCAACAAAGTCAATGTTGTTTCACATGTTAAATCAGAGCAATATAAAATATATTAATTATCAAAGCATTCATATCTAACACACCTGTCTATCTCCTGTAACTTCTCGTCAATCATTGGGTTCATCTGCTCACATGCACCTGTTAAATCAAATGTTTAAATTTGGAAACAAAAACAGAATTAGCATGGAGAAGCATGTCTCAAGCCAGGTGGAGCAGACACTGGTAAGAGGAGCAGATGGATTTACACCAGCATAAAAGTTTATACCCTCCAGCTGGATCAGCTCTGAGGAGTCTGGAGTCGGATCTGCAGGGTCTGCATTCTGTAGTAATGCCAGAGTTCGATCCATTTTCCCCTGCAGAAAAAAAGGAAGTGCTACTGCTGTTTGAATGTACTGGATGTTTACGTGAACAGTGAATTGTAATGCAGGTTTGGTGCGTGTACCTGAGCCAGTCTGCTCTGAGTAAACCCGATCCTGTCAGATCTCAGAAGCTAAGCATGGTTAGTACTAGGATGGGGGACCGCTTTGGCACACCAGGGGCTGTGTGTGTTTTGCCATGTAAAAGTGGAGTTGTGTCAGGAAGGGCATCAAGTGTGACTCTTGTGCCAAATACCCATTCAGTGTGGCTGTATCTGCTGTGGTGACCCCGGACACTTTAAAAAAAAAAAAAAGCGGGGGCAGCCGAAAGGATGACAACAACGGTTGGTTCATGTGTGCTTTAACTCAGGCGTCTTTCTCTCTTGAGCAAGTAACAAACTAAAATAGCCTGGAAAAAAAATGTTTATTTTAAAATCACTTGATTTATTACAAACAATCAGAAAATTTGATTAAAAAATCTGTTCTCAATTTCTCATGAAATTACCCCTCTGGGGTCTACAGTAGAGGGCTGCATTGGGATTGGGTCCCACGGGCAGTCAGAACTTCGCTGTGGGCGGGAGCGGACGACTAAAAATAAACACTGCGGGAACAGAAACAAGATGACTCAGTCACCAAAGGAGAATAGTGTAAAGTATGCGTGTCGACACACTATTTTCATCTAAAATAATTGAACAGGAGCAGCGGACATTACAGGAGCCACACAGCGGAGTGCAGCGAGTCTGTCTCTCTCTGTGTCACAGCGCAGTGAGTTACACTGAACGGTCACATGAAACTGTCTTTAAACTGAAAACAACCAAATACTAACACTATTCGTGATCAGTGCGTCAAAAGACATACAGGCCAGTGATTCAACGAAACAAACAAGCCCATGAATTTCTTTATTAATAGCCTAAATAACATGTTTTCTCCTGCGGGACGGGAGAATACACAAAATCAATGCATCTCTATTATTGTGCGCTCAGCATTTCACAGGTGTGGGCGGGACTGGACACACCCATTGTGGGAGCGGGTGGGACTGTAACACACACTTTGCAGGTGCAAGCAGGAATGGTCAGAATTTCAGCTGGAGCGGGAAGAAGAATACTGTCCCGTGCAGGGCTCTAGTCCACAGACTCTCCGGTGTGTCCAGGTCATTTTTCAATACTTTCAGTAATTCACCTTTGAAAATACTGCATATACAGAGCATCTAGAAAGTATTCACAGTCCTTCACTTTTTCCATATTTTGTTATGTTACAGCCTTATTCCAAAATGGAGTCAATTCATTTTTCCCCTCAAAATTCTATTCACAACATCCCATAATGAGAACATGAAAAATGTGTTTTTGAAATTTTTGCAAATTCATTAGAAATAAAAAAAAACTAAGAACTCACATCTAGATAAGTATTCACAGCCTTTGCTCAATACTTTGTTGTTGCACCTTTGCTCCCACCCACCCTGGTGGGTTAGGGTTAGCTCACAGGTTTTGAGCAATTTAGAGGCATTTCAGGGCCACTACAGAGACCTAATTTCATGAATTTCCATTTTATATTTTTGTAGCACATATTTAAATTTTTGCTTTTATTATATTTCTTTTTCATAAATATGCAATTTTTGTGACCTAAAGACTATAGCGACTGATTGTCTCACAGGCAAACAGAAACTATCGCTAAGAGCTCTGTTACACCTTGATGATTTAGCCAGAGTATGCTGACGTATAAAAAATATGCAGAATATGCTGGATACGAAAATACATTATGCAGCTGTCGCACATTGATTTAGTCAGCGTATACTGACAGCCCCGTTTCCACTGAGTGGTTTGGGTCGGTACTGCATGGTGTGGGACAGGTCAGAACAGTTAAGTCTGGCTTGTTTTGCGTTTCCACCACTGGCAGAACCCTTTTGTTTGGCACGTAAATATTGACAAACGCGTCACCTAGCATGCATACGCTGTCGCGCAGCCTCTCCCCTCTACATGGAGGCCAAACAGAGTAATTTAATATTTTTTTATTTTATTTTATTTTAGTCTTGGTGGATCATGGGATTTATTTTCAATGTGTCCAGAATGCTGAAGAATCGACTGATGTCTGTGGTAACGCTGATGTGAAAAATGAGACACTGTGACTCTTTCAACTTTTAAAATAAGTCAACTGTCTTGTTGCGGCACAAGGCGCCGGCGTCCTCTGATTCGGGCTGAGAAACGCACCTGGAGCATAAAAACCACAGAGGGACTTGCTTTAAAACTCTACATTTCCTCAGCCACGACAAGGAATTAAAGTATTTTCAGATGTCATTTTCCAAAATCAGGACACTTTCTGTGGCTATATTTTTGTCAGGTTGTGATGATGAATCAGACTGAAGTGAACAGGTAAGGGTAAAATTAAGACTTTATATTTACTTCATGTGTGAATGGTTTTAATATTTGAAACAGTCTGTTTACATGAAGACAGCAGCTTTGAGCCAATCCATGGACAGCATCAATAGACTTATTCGACTAATGAGCAACTTACAAGAAATGTATGTCAACAATCGCATAACTTACCTACAAGTTATGTCCCACATATGTGGAAGATTGAGTCATACGTCAAAAATATTGTGCATACCAAAAAATTTGAGGTACTCGCCGTATTACGATGTACATCAGCGTGCGTCAATGTGCTCTTAACTTATACAAAACTTACCCAGAACTTATTAGACATACACCAGCATATGCCAGCGTGTTTAATATGCGTGGCATATGCTGGCTAAATCATGAAGGTATGACAGGTGTGTAAGAAGTGGTACTTTTGGGAAGTGGTCTAAAGAAGTCTTTGTGACATTCCGTCACTGATTTATTAATACAAATATGACAAAAAGTTGATCTGGACACACCAGCGCATCCACGGACAACAGAGGGTTAAGTATTTCTTCCAAAACAAGTTACACATGTTGAACTTTAAACATATGCACTCTTGTGTAGATGTGGATGATGGTGCAGATAAGACTTTATTGATCTCATAGTGGAGAAATTCACATTACGTCAGCTCTTAAAAACACACAAGATGGGTGCGAGTAGAGGAAAATGTGCATCAAACAGCATGTGCAAGGATAAGCAATAATAATAATAATAATGGATAATAATACTAATAATAATAGATCCTTCACAATAAATAAATGTGACTATTGGTAGTTTATAGATCTAGAAGTAGTGGGTTTGGGCAACATGGATGAAGGACCTGTTGCACTTCGGCAGAATTATATGCTCTACTAGGTGTTAATTGCAGTACCTCATCGATGAAAACAGGCTCTGGCTCCTCATTGGGTTCAAGGTTTCTCTCTTCAGGACTAACTACTTTTTCAACATAAGCCCCTGTAAAACAAAGATAATTTACATATCACAGTAATTTGTCCTCATTTAAAAAACAGTAGCAGCATTACTACAATCAATACTGACTGCACTGAAGCCAGAAATGGGGCACTTTATGTTAAATGAGTTGAGATTAAATACCTACCTATCTCTGGCTCAGCATTCAGATTGGTTGTAACAAAGTTTGAAGGAAACAGCCCAACACCTCTGTGGTTTTCTCCTTTCCACCAGTTTGGGTCACTGTACACAAAAAGAAAATGTATTAAGAAGAGAAGAAGTGTAAATACATGAATTTGAAGGTGCAAGCACTGCACCAGTCAGAGCTTCAGGTTTTTTCAGATCACAAATGTGTTTAACATTTTTGCAGTTGCTGATTAAACTGAAATAAAGTAATGACAGCTACCAACACCATTCAAAAAACCTGTGAGTTCAGCTTGCCTGTAGAGTAGAGCCAGCATGTGAATTTGCAAGACAGAGTATTTTCATGAGAATTCCCAGGCTCAAAACAGAAAATCAGGTGCAGTTTGATTTAATATGAGCACATTTATACAATGTCCCTATCATTAATAACTTATGTGTAACACAATTTCAGCATGACACACACACACCGCATTATATAGAATTTGGGGATAAACATTAAACAATATTATTTTGCCTTCATCTTTAGAATAAAACCCTACCGACATGCCCTCCTTGGAGGAAGCAGTGATGGAACACTCGGGTGGAAGTGGTACCATCACCCTAGCAAGACTCACTGAACTTCTGAGGTCAAAAACCTCCTCTGTGGTAACTTGCTGGAGGAGGACAAGATTTGCCCCGAGATGTTTAAGTCAATGGATGCTGTTGGGCTGTCATGACTGACATGCCTATATAATGCTACATGGAAGTTGGGGACAGTACCTCTGGATTGGCAAAATGGGGTCTATCTAACTACAAAACAAGAAACGTCTGTGTGTGGGTATGTGGCTTATCTCTCTGACTGTTTGCCAGACAGACCTCAGCTTTTGGATATGGCTTGTGCATGGCACGATGACTGATGTACATCCTTTATTATGAAAATTTTGGGGATAAATTTTCAAAAACTTTATTTTGACATTAAACTTTTATTTTTACCTTGTAACATTAGTACTTCCAAGATGACGTAATACATGACGTCTTGCGACTGTAAGCCAACTCTGACCAAGAGCCGCAACTTCAATGTCAGAGTAAAGTGAGAAAACAAACACAATGACTTTTGAGAACAGCAGTCAAACATGTTCTTTTCAAGTTTGTTTGCAAGTAATATCAAGTGTGGTTGTGGGATATTCCTGGTAGCAAAGTCAAACAACATCAGATAGTTCATGTTGCTTGCGCCATTTAACAATAAAATGTTTAATGCCAGCATCCCATCAAATACTTTTAATGTGAAAGGCATGCTGTCAGTGTTCCTTGCGACTGAGTTTAACTTGACAACACTGAGGAGATGTTAGCTAATATTATATAACTGCTGAGTGGATCCTTGTCATTTGATTGGCTCTTTGTATGTCACATGACATGGATTATTCATGCCATTTACCATGCAATTTGGTTCCATAAGTTTTGTACAATTGCACGCTGTGAACCCCGCCCACGCACACACTAGTCGGGGTAGCATTTAGCTAAATATGGCAGAGTTTGTTTTGCTGATGGACAATGATGTGAATGAGCTAACTGAGGGTGCTAATTCTTCTAACACACACACAAAACAAATCTATACGCCAAAAGCCATCTGGAGGCATGAAAAGCTGTTAAGATGATGAGGTTAGGATGAAAGCTGGACAAATTTCTGATGTGATTTTTCGCTGGAGTGAGGACGTACACAAAGTCTTTTCTTTTTTTGGAAGTACACAAAGTCAGTGCATGACATCACACTACATCGTCAGAATTATTTCCGGACTCCTATTTAAAGTTCGTGTTGAACGTTTAACCAACAGTGAGGAGACCACTGTGTTACATCACCTTTCCTTCTAACAACACTCAAGCATTTGGGAACTGAGGACAGTAATTGTTGAAGCTTTGTAGGTTGAATTCTTTCCCATTCTTGCTTGATGTACGACTTCAGCTGTTCAACAGTCCGGGGTCTCCATTGTCGTATTTTGCGCTTCATAATGCGCCACACATTTTCAATGGGTGACAGGTCTGCACTGCAGGCAGGGCAGTCTAGTACCCACACTCTTTTACTATGAAGCCACGCTGTTGTAACACGTGCAGAATGTGGCTTGGCATTGTCTTGCTGAAATAAGCAGGGACGTCCCTGAAAAAGACGTTGCTTGGATGGCAGCATGTGTTGCTCCAAAACCTGGATGTACAATTCAGCATTGATGGTGCACAGACAACTTACACAAATGTGCAAGTTGTCCATGCCATGGGAACTAACACACTCCCCATACCATCACAGATGCTGGCTTTTGAACGTTGCGCTCGTAACAATCTGGAACGTCTTTTTCCTCTTTTGTCCAGAGGACACGACGTCCATGATTTCCAAAAACAATTTCAAATGTGGACTCATCAGACCACAGCACACGTTTCCACTTTGCGTCTGTCCATTTCAAATGAGCTCGGGCCCAGAGAAGGTGGTGGCGTTTCTGCATGTTGTTGATATATGGCTTTCGCTTTGCATGGTAGAGTTTTAACGTGCAGTTGTAGATGTAGCGATGAACTGTGTTAACTGACAATGGTTTTCTGAAGTGTTCCTGATCCTTTACACAATGATGTTAGTTTTTAATGCTCTGAATCTTCTGATTATATTATGGACTGTAGATGATGGAATCCATAAATTCCTTGCAACTGAACATTGAGAAACATTGTTCTAAACTGTTGGACTATTTTTTTCATGCAGTTGTTCACAAAGTGGTGATCCTCACACTATCTTTGCTTGTGAACGGCTGAGACTTTTGGGGATGCTCTTTTTATACCCAATCATGACACTCACAATTAGTGTCCTCAGTTCCCAAACGAGTGTTAGAATGAAAAGTGATGTAACATCGTGGCAAACACACCACTGTCCCAGCTTTTTTGAAATGTGTTGCAGGCACCCATTTCAAAATGAGCAAATATTTGCACAAAAACAAAGTTTATCAGTTTAAACATTAAATATCTTGTCTTTGTGGTGTATTCAGTTGAATATAGGTTGAACAGGATTTGCAAATCATTGTATTCTGTTTTTATTTACATTTTACACAATGTCCGAAGTTCCCAATTTTCTACGGGCACTGCACTAGTCTTTAAAAAAAAAAAGGGGGGGGGGGGGAGAGTGTGTTCAAATTACAGAGAACTCATACTTTCATCGGTATCAGAACCCGATACCGATTCAGGATCAGATCGGTCCCATCCCTACTCTGAAATTCATATACAGCGCATCAAGAAAGTATTCACGGCACCTCACTTTTTCACATGTTGTGTTACAGCCTTATCCCAGAAAGGAGGAAATTCATGTTTTCCCTTCAAAATTTCACTTACAACACCCCGTAATGACAACATGAAAAAAAGGTTTTGTGGCTTTTTTTGCAAATTTATTAAAAATAAACTAATCAATCACATGTACATACGTATTGACACTCTTTGCTCAATACTTTCTTGATGCACCTTTGGCAGAAATTACGGCCTCAAGTCTTCTTGTATATGATGCCACAAGCTTGGCGCACCTATCTTTGGGCAGTTTTGCCCATTCCTCTTTGTAGCACCTCTCAAGATTCATCGGGTTGGATAAGAGCATCATTTTCAGATCTCTCCACAGATGTTCAATCGGATTCAGGTCTGGGTTCCGGCTGGGCCACTTATAGGCTGTAAGATGCAAGCTGTATTGTTTCATCCTGCTCTGACATATGGGGCACTACAATCAAATGCAAAGATATATTGGTCCTGAGCTATAAGGGAAGAAGTCCTCCTTGTGTAATCCTGTAGTTTTTATAAGATCAGTGTTTGAAGTCGGCACTACTTTTGTTACTACTTCTTACTTACTTTTGTTAACTGTACTGTTGTCATGCGTGCCACAGTTTGAGTCACGTGTAACCTGCTGGTCCAATAAGAGAGTGCAAAACATCCAAGATGGCAGCGACCAGGATGCATTCTTCTAACAGTTCAGGGCAGGAAAACACGGCGAAAACGTTTAAAAAAAAACATTAAAAAACATGCTCTATGCACCTGATAGCTGTTAAAAAAAAAAAAGAAACACTAAATTTTTCAGCAAAACAATAGGAAACGTTCAGAAAGTGCGTGGAACGATGGCATTGTTTGAGTGGTGAGAGCAGGACCACAGCTGAAACTTATAAACACTGTATCACTATTGACTTTGACAATTTTCCAGAACATGCTGGGCTTCATGCAACATGCTACAAGTGATTCATTGATAATGCTGGGGTGGTTTTTCCCGATTTTTCAAAAACTGATAGGAAACAGACTTCAATTTCAGATGTTGTATTGAAAGATGCCTTCACTAAACAGAAAGAGGCTACCTCAGCTTGGAAGCTGATCACACAGCACTCTGCCTCCTCTTCCACCTGCTCTCCAGCTCCGCACCCAGATGGGTGGGCCATTGCCCTCAGCGTGGATCAGTAAAGTTTTGTGATTGGTTGAAAGATGTTGCATTTATATGCAGCGACTGCTCGCATTGTATTATTTAAAGCAGTATGTGTAAAAGTAAAACTGTGTTTTGCCTGTGTAGCACGGTAAGCAAAAGAACAGTATGCATCATGGCATAACAGAAGGAGATATGAAGTTATTGTTATTATTATTATAATTATTATTTGTATAAGCAGACTAGTTAGCAAAGTAGCAAATTTCCCATGAGACGTACTGCCCCAACAATAAAAGCACATAGGCATCTGTCTCTCCCTCTTTCTTACTTATATATAGTGTTTATGTGTGACTGTAAGTTTATTCTACTGTGTTTACAGTTGTGATGATTTTGTAATTTGGTAGGCTAGGTTGTACTTGTTATCATATAGGGTACCTGTACAGTATATTGTGTTTTTATAGGATTGTAATTTTGCATGTTATTTTCATTTTAATGCCCAACTAGGGACAGGAGTTTAAAATTAGCTGTAGCTATAACTTCATATGCAGTGTGTGTGTGTGTGTGTCTCTCTCTCCATACTGTATATATACTAAGGCAAACAAGTACTTGATCCACTGTCAATTTTGCAAGTTTTCCCACCTACAAAGAATGGAGAGATCTGTAATTTTTAATCGTAGGTACATTTCAACTGTGAGAGACAGAATTCAGCATATTACATTCTGTGACTTTTAAAAAATTAATTTGCATTTTATTACATGAAATAAGTATTTGATACAATAGAAAAACAGACCTTAATATTTGGTACAGAAACCTTTGTTTGCAATTATGGAGGTCAGAGGTTTCCTGTAGTTAATCATAATCCACATTATAATAGGCCTATTAACAGAATTTAAAAACTGGTATAGAGCTTGAAGTGCGCACTTTCAAAACGCATTGAAACAGAGACCCAGAGTCAAGTCAATTTGATGCAAGCACCGCTTAAGCAGCTCCTCCTGCACCGTAATTTCTGTGCTGAAGAAGATACAATGACATCATCAAAAGTGTTGATTGTGATTGATCATGAATTTATATGACATCATAATTTGATGACGTGGAATAGAGGAGGGTTTTATTAAAAAGAAGACCTGAAAATTCAGCTACAATTTGCCAGAAGGTACATCTGAGATGTAAGCCTAGATTTAATGTTTTGGTGAAAGAAGACCCTTCTCTGTACCACTTCATTATGAAGCTGTATAACTGTATAACAATGGATACAAAACACAAAACATGCACTGTGCACAATTTCTTCAATCACAGCCACAGAAGCCTAAAACCTGGGTTGTCTGGGTGTCTTGGTGGCTTTCCTCACTCTTCTTCTTGCACAGTCACTCAGTTTTTGAGAACTGTCTACTCCACACAGATTTACCATAGAGTGCCGTACTGTTTGTATTTCTTCATAACTGATATAAATAAAGTTCAAGACATATTCAGTGACTTGAAAATGTTCATGTATCCATCCACTGACTTGTCTGAAGAAACCTGGCAATAAAACTGATTAATAACAGGTATTATACCAAAGGGGCTAATTACTTATGCAACCCATCATCTTGGCTTTTATATTTTTAATTAATTTATATCAAGTTGTAGAGATTTACTTTCAGTTTGAGTCTAAGGAAGATAATTTTAGAATTTTTTACATTGAGAAGCCTGATTTACTTTTTGTATTTGAAATGCCGTAAACAAATTAAATTGCCTGAAATACCAAGGGGCTGAATACTTTTGCAAGCCACTGTATATATATACACACACACACACACACACACACACACACACACACACGCACGCACACACACACACACAGACCATAACTTGGACTTGGTGTTATGGTGCATTACCTGTCATCCAGAACCAGAACAAGTTCTCCAGCTTTAAAGGTCAACTCATTATCCTCAGCTGCTTCAAAATCATAGATTGCTCGCACTTTCTTGGCTTCCTGCACCCCAACAGTGTTGGTGTAGTTTAGGGGCTCAGAGGACAAGGCCAGGGGTCGCATTTCTCCCTGCTGCTTCTGTTCCTGCAAAGACAGCTCGATGGCTGGAAAGGAGAGAAACTTGGTTAAGAAAATTAACAGCGCACTGGAGGAAGAGTGGAGAAAAGTGTTTATTAAATCTTCAGCAAATACCATATCTGTATTAACATTAAAAACAAGCTTTAATTCCACGCAACCCCCCCCCCCCCACCCCTCAAAAAAGTTCATTTTTCCCCATATGAATCAAACTCATCACAACACAATTTCACTTTTAGAAGTTGGACTCTGACTTTAGATTTTTACTGAACTGCTGCAGATTAATGCTGAGGTCAATGGGTGTCTAATTTGTTATTTTAAAACTTTCCTTTCCATTTAGTGAGGTAAATGTGCACACGTGTACCTCTGTAAGGAAACCCTCCATGGTTCCAGACACGTGTAATGATATTTTAGCACATACAGCAACCAGGCGAAACATTTTACTGAGGTATTTTCATTTATCCCCGTACACTTCCTGTATCTGTTTAATGCATGACGGTTTTAATGATCAAACTAAAGTCTGGACCCAGTAAAAGCTTTGTAGTCCCTAGTGAAAAGTTAAACCAAAAACCATCTAAAAATAGGTGACAGGTTAAAAAATGTTGATCTTCACCTTTCTTTAATTGACAAATAGACTAGCCTATCGATTTCTATTTAATCCCTAGATCAGGGGTGGGCAACCTGTTCCAGAAAAAGCCAAGAGGGTGCAGGTTTTCTTTGCAGCCACTGACTCCACCAGGTGATTTTACTGATTAATATCACTTTGAGCAGATGGAATCAGTTAATCAGTGAAATCACCTGGTGGAGTCAGTGGCTGCAAAGAAAACCTGCACCCTCTTGGCTCTTTCTGGAACAGGTTGCCCACCCCTGCCCTAGATGGAGGACCAGGCCGATCCACTCATTTGCTGGCTGTTGCCAGAGAGCTGCCATCTTGGTTAGCATCTGACAATCAGACATAAACAGAAATCAATGGGGACATGATCAATGTTTTTAAGACAGTTTCAGGATAAATTTGCATTTTCCGTGCTATTACTGTGCCGTTACATTTATTCAAACTCAGTCCCACATTTGAACAGCCACTATTTGTCAAAACAAATGCAGAAGAGAAAGAATCAGACTATTTAAATAGACTTGAATGAATGTTTGGCCCACTCCATATAGAAAATAATACCATCAGTTTGTCAAACACATTATAGTTACTGAATTTTCATGTCTGCCACGACACGAGATAGTCTGATCCTTAATTAATTTCATTATGAAGTTAAGTTAAAGATGGAAAATAATCAGGGGTGAAAGTAAGATTTTCACACTCTCGCATCATATTAAAGATATTAATATTAAAGACTGCTCTCCCACCCAAACCACTTTTTTGTTCAATAATTATTCAATAATTTCTAGACCAAGCTGAAAGAAATCTGAAAATACTACAATGAAATATATGGACTATATCAGAGAAATTAATCTCATTTGTGTATATTCTTATATTAGTAGAATATACAATGTCAAAGCGACTGTCGTGACCCACCAAGTTGAAAGAAAAAGCATTTCCTTTCTATACATTTGCTCTTACAGAATATCTCAGGATGAAAAACTTGATGTGAAGAAAAAACCCGAGGCTAAAGGGATAAATTGAGACTTATGAAAGTGAGACTTCCAATTGAATCACTAAACGAATGGTGAGATATTTGTCACGACAAAGTGTTCAGGCAGTAAAACTGAAGTCACTAATTTACAGAATACAGATAGACACAAAAAAATAAGTCATTTTCTAACCTTTATTCAGAAATTTTAGTCATTTCCTCACATCACTTATGAAAGCTCACTCTACAATTTATTATTATTTAACCAGCTGACAATACTATGTTAGCTTGTTGCTGCACCCGAACGCTGCACGAAATAGCATTTTCAAATCACTTTAACCCAAGTTTAAGTCTGCGCATCACAGATTTCTATTTAATCTAATGTCTGACGACGCGGAATAACGCTAAGCAAGATGGTGGCTGCTGGCAACACCTCACAGGCTGCATCCGCCATCTAGTGGATTAAATAGAAATCAATGTTCCAGCCCTACCGGGCTGGACTGGGAACAGCTTTGCTTTGCAACTGCTGTCCCCAGCCCCTCGCCGGGCTTGGACCCCTAACTACCCGAGAAAAGACAGAGTGCGCACCCTGATTATAAATGTTCTAAAACAACATAGAAAACCTAATAAATGTCACGTAAAAACTGACAGTTCTTAAAACAAAATTTGACTTTTCTTAAACTACTTGAGGAGGGTTTGACATTTCCTTCGCACAGGTCAGCGGTTTATATTTCGTCTCTGAGAACTGATCCTAGAGGTGCAAGCAGCTCGTTCAAAAGCATAACGTGATTAAAATGATGCACTATGACTGGCTATCACTTAGTCGTTTCTGCTCCACTACATGTGGAATCACACCAGCAGCAGCATTTATCGCTTATACATTACATCTTAATGTCACCTTCTAAAATGTCTTCCACGTCACCACACAACACTGGAACCTGATGAGCCTATTCAGTAAATGATGCTTTCTAGCTGCCTCCACACACACAGGAATATTGTGCTTAGAATGACGAGCTGAGCAGACGCTAAGAGAGTAGACAATTCAAGTAACTAAACAAACGCTTTCATGGCCTCGACACTGAAATGAGACCAATCTAACACTGCTCTGCGACTTTTATCTTTAGATGCCTTGACACTTGCACAAATTTGATCCGTGCACTGGCACGCAATCTGGTTGTGCCAGTGAGTAAACTCGTAAACTGTGTCCGAGCTGTGCGCAGCTGCGTGCCAGCGCGCAAAGAAAATTTTGCAATAGGTATACATGGCGTGAAGATGCAACGCATGTTAATCTCAGGAAAATTCTAAATTTTTATGAAGTTGTTCTCTTTATGACAGATATAAATTGCACTTTGTACAAAATTGTTTTTTTTAAAGCTAAATAAAGAGCCTTCTGTCTTGAATAAAACACATCTGTAAACAAAAATGTAGCACAGCACATTGCATGCAAATAAAAAAAATAAACTTCACCACTGAGATTGATAAAGTGCAAACTTAAAACTTTTATTAAACTTTGTTTTAAAATATAAATGGTGCCACTTGTATCCCTGAATAATTTAGGTGCAGGACATAAGGTCTGTGCTTGTTACCTGCAACTTTGGTTCATTTTTGACAAAGAAAACCAGCCTATCCACTGTCTCTGGCTCGAGGCCTGCCCTGATGCATGTAACATGTGCACTTTGTGTCCAAAGCACTGGAGGTTGGTCCACCCCTTTTTGAACATATTGGTGCTGCTGTCAGTTGTAATGCAGATTTGATGATGCTTGGACAGGTTCCAGGAACAGAGCATCCTTCAGTCCCTGGGCAATAAGCTCACCTTTGTGATCCTCTGGAAAGTACGCTGTTTGGAAGCAAATACTCCACAGAGCCCAGCTGTTGCTGATAAAGTGCACCGTCAAACTCATGTATGGCTGCATGGTTCGAATGGACCTGTTTATATTTTGCTGTTTGAAAAATCAAACAGCACCCCCTCCAACTCTCTGCTGATTTTCTCACGAGTACTGTTGTACAGATGGGGCAAAGCAACTTCAGCAAAATACTTGTGGCTAAGTAGCACATACGTGTGGTCTATAATTTTCAGCAAGAGGATAAACCCAGTCTTTCCACTGTATATATGGGTACCACATCTTTAGCGATGTGCAAAGCGGCTGCTTCAGTCATTGCTTTCCATTGTGACCCCCCTTTTTTTTTTTAAACTGTTTATTTGTGCTTTTCATTTTAATCAACAATTCAAAGGAATCAAACAAAGAAAAAGAAAAACCAATAACAATTGTGTGGGGTGCTGATCCATTACAATTCTACAGAAAATTACATTATTTGACAGGTCATCTTTCAAGCTTTGCTTTGCTTATATTTATGCCATTTTGACCAATGTTTGACAAAGATATGACCTCTAAGTTGAAGACTAAAAGTTAATCGCTCCATCAAATACATGTCCTCTATTATGTTTAGGCATTGTTCGATCTGGAGGAGGCCCTCCTTTTTTTTCCTTTTTTTTTTTTTTTTTTAGCCAGTTCCTTGTTATTGCTTTCTTTGATGCAATTATGAGGATTTTCAGGATGTACCTGACTTCTCCCTCTGGGGTCCGAGGGCATTTTTTGGACAGTTCACTCGCCTGGCATAAATGTTTTATGATTGCTGTTAACAGTTCTCCCTGCATCCCACAATCAAGTTTTATGTCTCTTTTTTTCAGGACAACCTGTGCTTTCATAATATATATGCTTTTGTTGTGTTTTATAAGTGTAATAAAGGTTTACAATCAGAAATAGGCAAGGAAAAAGTAAAGCGGAAAATAATTTTCCACACACATTTATTCAAAACACACAGTAAACTATAATAAACAACTTTTTTGACACTTTATAAATGTAATTTGAGGTCTTGTGTGAAAGACTGTACAACAAAAAGGTTCAAACAATAAACACAAATGCACATTTTGAACAATATATACAAAATGGTTTAAGTGTTTTTTTGTCTTCATGGTAAAAGCAACAGAGTTATCCAGTAACATTTACATGCAAACTAGTGGAGCAATCCTGATAGTTACACACTCTTTGTTTGAGCATGTGAGATTGTCATCAGAGGCTCTCCGTCTGCTTTCAGTGATTGCCGTGCGTAATGGCACAGGGCGCATTTGGAGCCCAATAGTATGTACTCATTGGAGCACCAAGGGGGCTATTCAAACGGGCCAACTAGTAACATATCACTCCTGAAAATGATCTTTGGCTTTTCACGTGAGGTGAATCTGCCCTACAATTGGATTTTGGAAAACCATGTGACGGTGAACCAGTTCCGATTGGACACTCACATTGCGCACGTCATCACACAGCTTCTATGAGGAGTACAAAGATGGCCGATGGCTGGCTCAAACGTCCGCGGAGTTAACTTTTCAACAAAAAAAGTAAGTTTCTATCTCATATCATTAAAACGTTATTGATAATTTAGTAAAGCTTGGTCTTAGCCATCGTATATGACAGCGTCAGCCCCAGAGGGTTAAGAACCAGTAAGAAGATCTCTGGGACCTTAGGGATAACATAGGCCATAATGCAGTCTGTCATTTCAAACACACTTTCCCAGAATAGTTTTAGTTCTGTACATGTCCAAAAGATATGAGAGTTAGCACCATACTGTCTCCAACATTGGTGAGGCCCCTGGAATTTGTTTATAATATGAGGAGCAAAAAAGAACCATATCAGACTTTTCCACCCAAATTTCCTCCATCTTTTAGAGCTAGTTGATGTTTGTTGAGTGTTGCACATTGTAAGCCAATCACTCTCTGACAATGCAGCTCCTTTTTCAGCTCCATTTCCCATTAAATTTCACATATGACGTGTTGTTTCCGTTTCGGGCTTGTAACCCTCTATAAAGCTCAGACACCGTTTTGGTGGGTAGACATTTATAACCTTCTGAAAACATTCTGACAAAATGCACCTTTACTCATTTCTTTGTCATAAAAATGACGCACTTGTAAATATCTAAACAAGTCCTTATTCTCCAAATTAAATCCAGTTTTAAATTTTTGAAATGACTTGAAGGTGCCTCCCTCCACAAACAAACACAAGGCTGTTTAAACCCTTCAATGCAGCCCAAAAAGTGTGGTTCCAACCTACCAGGTGGGAACCGTTGCGAGAAAAGAGGAGATGTCAAAATTTTATTTCCTTTGCCAAATTGTATTTTTGGACAACGTCATGCCAAATCGAAAATGGGTTTTTTTAATAATACAATTTCCTTGAATACTAATCTTTATTTTTTCTCCTAGCTGTGATTGGGGTGGAGACTCTCCTATCCCTGACTCAATTTGTTTCAACTGAGCATCAACTTCTCAAGAGCACCAACCAAGTATGTATCTCAAATGGGCCCCCATGATTCTTATCGATTTGGAGCGTTTTAAATTTAATCCTATTGTAACCTCTTTTTTAAATCATGCGTGGTGCCTTGGGTAAATGACTCCACCCTAATAAGCTGCTTTTTAGCGGGAGTTTGTTTGTTGTAGCGGTCTTGCTCCTCTCAAAAAGCATGGCATTTTTTTATTTTATTGAACCTGGACAATTAGAAAGTCTCGAACGCTTCCAATTCACCTAACCTGCATGTCTTTAAACGTGGAAGGAAACCAGAGCACCCTGAGGAGACCTGTGCAAACATAGAAAAGCCACAGGTGGGAGTCAAACCCATGACCCATGACCTTCTTGCTGTGAGCCAACAGTGCTAACCACTAAACCACTGTGCTGCCCATTTCTCCCAGTCGGATGGATGTCTCTGTTTTAAATGCTGGAATAAGTTTGCAATGGGCTTTAGACAAATTTGCAGCATGCAGTCACTTGTTCCACATCTGTCGCCACAAAAAACTAAAAGCTACGAGGTCTATTAGAAAAGAAACCGACAGTTTTATAAAAAAAAACAAAAAAAAAAACTATATGGATTTGAATCACGTGCGATTACACCAGACATGCTTGAACCCTCGTGCGCATGCGTGAGTTTTTTCACGCGTGTCGGTGACGTCATTCACCTGTGGGCAGGCTTTGAGTGAGCACTGGTCCAGCCCTCTCGGCTGAAATCCTCTGTCTGCGACGCTGCTGGAGACGGCGCGCGTTGCTTTATCAAAGTTTTTCAGGACCTGTGAGGGATATCCAAGTGGACACTATATGAGAAATTCTGCTGGTTTTCGGTGAAAAGTTTAACGGCTGATGAGAGGTTGTGGAGTTTCTTTCGCTTTAAGGACAGCTCACAAAGCGGATCGGCGCAGCGCGGTCGGAGGTGGCGTCCGTCTGGCTGTTTCGAGCTGAAAACATCCTAATTTAAGGCTCTGTTCACCCAGGACGTCGTCAGAGAACAGAGAAGTTTCAGAAGAAGTCGGCATGAGGAGTTTATGCGGACATTCCACTGTTAAAGGAGATTTTGTAATGAAAGAACGTGCGGGCAGATTCGCCGAGTCGGTTCCGTGACGACGACGCAAATCTGTCTGCGCCGCAACAGGAAAAACACCTCCGTGTTGAAAACCATTTGTAAAATTCAGGCGGCTTTTGATGGCTTTCAACAAGTGAGTATCTGAGAAATTGTTTAACAGCTGGGCATGTTCCAACTTGTCCGTTAAGGTTTCCAATGAAGGTGTCTTTCCTGTAGCGACCCCCCGCGGTCGGGTCCGGCCCGACATGCGAATCTGCCTGCACGTTCTTTCATTACAAAATCTCTTTTAACAGTGGAATGTCCGCATAAACTCCTCATGCCGACCTCTTCTGAAACTTCTGTTCTCTGACGATGACCTGGGTGAACACAGCCTGAAATATGGAAGTTTTCAGCTTGAAACAGCAAGACGCCGCCGCCTCGGAGCGCAGATCGCCGTCAGGCGCCGTGGGCCGTCCTTAAAGTGACACTTACAGACCAAAATTTCTCATCAGCCATTAAAATTTTTACCGAAAACCAGCTGAATTTATCGAATGGTGTCCACTCAGTTGTGCCTTACAGTTTTTCAAAAAATTTTGATCAAACAAAGCAGCAGTCTCTGAGCCATTCCTAAACAATGAAAAAAACAACGAGAGGGTGGGCCACTCCTCACTCAAAGACTGCCCACAGGCGAATGACGTAACCGACAGGCGTGAAAAAACTCTCGCATGCCCACGAGGGTTCAAGTATGTCTGATGTAATCACACGCGATTCAAATCCATATGGTTTTTGAAAAAAATAATAAGGTCGGATACTTTTCTAACAGACCTCGTACATTTGGTTGTTGTTGTTGTCATCGTTGTCCATTCGGCTGTTGCCATTTTGTTCGGGGTTGCCACAGTGGATACACATGCCTGCCACGTGCTCTGTGCTGGATGCTGGGTATATAAAATAATTATTTCCTATCGGATTAGTCATTCTCTCTGCAATTTGTCTGTTGAAAATGGCTCTAATCCCTTCCTGAATCACAGAGGACCACTCCAGCAGCGCCATGCGTGCAAGCTGAATAACCTGGAGAAAGCATTTGGAGCTGTAAAAAATTTAATTATTTGTCATGTTTACATTGTCATGGCTTGGTAAAACAGCTGTGTTCTTTCCTTCTTGTCTGCAGCTGTTAAAGTATGTTTATGATAGATTTAACATCTTGTTATAATCCTTCAGATAAGCTGCGCTCTGATGTGATCCGCTGATGCAACCACTCGCTCTGTTCACTTCTTTACTCCACTAGATGAGCTGCACGTCGTGTTGGTGAGCAGATCACGCCACATAGCATGACATTTATACGTGGAGGATTTTTTGAACATTTCAAAATTCTCTTTGCGCAATTGCACGCACCGGCGCCCCCTCACATTCAGTCTGCACCCGTTAAAGACGAGTTTACTCTCCTGCACAACACATGTCGTGCAAGTGCGTGAATCAGTGTCAATGCAACTTTACACAGGGCAGACCAGCTGCATAAAAGTTACATTTGGTCACTTCAACTATTTTGTACATTCTTCACATTTTTTTTTAGTAATGAAGAATGCACTGGTGAACTCATGAACAACAAAAGGCCCCAAATCCAATGGATAATATTTGGTATGCATGGAAGAATGTGCTCCTCAACTGGAAACGAGGGGAAAACCCACAACATTTTATCTGATCAAAAACACCTTTATGGAGAGGGGTGTTATGTAGGTAGGCGTGTCCATGCCAAAGTCAGCAATCATACCTTCACCAGAATAAAAACTACTGAACCAGGACAGCCAATTATAATAATAATAATAATAATAAAACAGCTGCAGTTCTCCATGTGGCTATATGTGATGATGAGTGACACTCGTACCTTTGGCTAGGTCTTCATCATCACAGACTTTGCTTGCAGCAGGAGAGCTGACCTTTGCACTGGATCCCTGGAATCAACACAGATAAGGTATATTTGTGTGTGGAGCCTAAAGAGGAACTATGTAACATTTTTACCATAATTTTACAGTTTGGGAGTAATTGTGATTGCTTTCATGTTTAATTTTTTTGTGAAATATACAAACTCACCAAATGGGCATAATATGAACATATGCACAAGACGCATGATACGCGGAAAAACATACGTTTTATTTTTATTACTTTCATTGTGTGTTTGATGAAAGTGGGCAGAGTGGTGGCCAAGCAGTTTGTGCACTTGTTTCCAGTGTAGAAGGCTGTCAGTTCAAGACCACATCTGCTCACTCTCCATGTAATGTGGAGTTGCAGGAAGGACATCTGGCATAAAACTTGTTTCAAATAACATGCAGATCCATCTCAGACCTGCTGTGGCAACCCAGGGTGAAAAAATGAAGAAGCCAAAGGTTGGTTTTCAGGTTTCATCCACATCTTTCTGGTTTTGGTTACCATTTTAAAGCATCTGAGATCATTTTAGCTGAGCAGCCTTTCATTTTCTGCACTTCTTTATAGGTTTTCCCTTCTCCAATCAACTTTTAAATCAAACTACCCTGTTCTTCTGAACAATTCTGGACTGACCCATTTTATTCAGGTGTTCAGAGAGAAATGTACTGTAACTAGCATGCACAACATTTACTGCCTTCATCCTTAAATAAGGGCCATCTGTAAGGGTGTAATAAGGGTCACAGAAAGAAAAATGTAGACATGGCTATTTTTTGGAACAGCCCAATATTCCTTTTCTTCACTTTCTCCAAAGTAATAATAAATTTGATAGATTTTTCTTCATGTTTTGATTTGGAACAGAATGCGCAGTGTTCCCAATACATTTGTGTGTATAGAAATAAAAACTATTATAAGGATTTTGAGTTTTATTCAGTTTTTTAAACAGTTATTTTGAACACAACTGTATCAACAGGTGACTGTAAATCACAAGTTGGTACAAAAGCAATATTCATGAAATGCTTTAAGGAGCAAAGATGGGCAGAGGATCACCAGTTTGTCAATAAATGTTTGAGAAAATTGAAATGTGTCAAAACAATCTTCCAAAAGAACAAGAGTCACCAGGAGATGACATATCCCCCTGGTCCCCACAAATCAGGAATACAAAGTATCTGGGGATCACCTAAGTATACCCTTATGTTAAATATGAATGAAACTGTCAACTGGATCTTGAGATATCACGCTAACAACTGGGGCAATGACATCATCTTGGTTATCTCACCCAAGTACATCCTTACACTAAATACACTGAACAAAAATAGAAACGCAACACTTTGTTTTTGCTCCCATTTTAGGAGCTGAACTCAGATCTAAAACATTTTCTATCCAGACAAAACACCTGTTTCTCTCAAATATTGTTCACAAATATGTCTAAATCTGTGTTAGCAAGCACTTCTCCTTTGCCGAGATAATCCATCCCACCTCACAGGTGTGGCATATCAAGATGCTGGTTAGACAGCATGATTATTGCACAGGTGTGCCTTATGGCCCAGTCACACGGCATACAACAATTCCTGAATGAAGGGAAAAAAGTAAAAATCACAATTCGTTTGATAAAAGGTGGACAAACGAGCTTTATCACTGAACAGCCTGTGAATCAAGAGTGAAAAAGGGATGAAAGAGGAACGAAACAAAACCGAAGCTAACGTTGCTCTCAATGCTTTAAATGATACATGCCTGGAGCCACTGCTGGAGCAGTGCATGTCTGCATCTGTGCGTCCCAGGACTCAGCGCTGGGACGAAGCTCAGCTGCAAACAGAAGCGCGTGATTCGATCCACTGTGGAGTTCTGTGCGCATGTCGGTGGATCCACCACCTGCTCTGATTCCTCGTCCAGAACAAAAGAGGGATCAACTCCTTCATCGTCAGAATCCTCACTGTCTGGCTGAGACTCTGATGAAACGCTGTGCGCGTCGTCTTACTCCAATTAAAAAATAAAAAATCTTAAGCACTTGTTCAACATTCATAAGATGTCTAATTTTTACATAAAACACACACCACCACACCACACACGCCAAATATGCCAACAAAATTATACACACTGCAAACATGCCAAATATTTCTCAAATCTCTCAAATACCAAAACTCTAATCGCTGTCTGTACACCCGAAATGCGCATGTACGAGAAAGAGAGAGAAAGACAGACGCTGTCTGACGTGATGCTGATAACGAGCCGCTCTATGCAAAGATAAATGCAAATGTGCAGCCTGCCTGGTTGAATAATTATGAATTTGATGGTAATGCACAAAATAATATTTGATGAAGGAAGACCACTTGATATCAGAGAGCTCTGAAAACAAAAGCACAGGTCAGGAAAATATATGGAAGCTATTTAAGAGCTGCAATTTAAAAAACAGAAGTGCACTTGGAGCACAAGGTTTCAAACGAGTAGCTATTCGAACAAATTTTTTCTGTAGAAGAAATATTTTGTTTATATAAGCTGCAAAGGTACTTCCCCATACAATACTGCAATAACTTAAATATGGATAAACTAAACTATAATATAATGTTAAAAGACATTTATGATGTACTAAATGTCTTATTTTGCTTATGATTCCTATTGACTTGGTTATTTATTTTTTTACAAACAAGATCAATGTGTTCTTTCCAACACAGTTTCTCATCTATCCACACACCCAAGAAACATGTAGATGAGACCCTTGATATTACTTCGTTATCAATGCAAATTTTAATTAGACCATGATTACATTTTTTTTATTGCCAGCAAATAACATAAAATTTGACTTTTTTATATTCAATGATAATCTACTGGCTTTGAACTAGATTGAACAATTCAAAAGATCGTTATTTAAGATACTAACCAAACCATCTATATCTTTGCTGGAAATAAAAGATTAGTATCATCAGCAAACAACAATAGGAATGCAGTAGTAGAAACAGATGCAAAATCATTAATATATATTGTAAACAATAACGGTCCCAAAATTGAACCTTGGGGTACTCCACACTCTACAGAATTGCTATCCGAGTCCAGATTTAGAAAAACATACTGTTTTCTCTCAGATAAATAATTACTAAGCCATGTATGTACAGTTACCTGAAATCCATATTTATTTAACGTTGAGTGCAAAATTTCATGATTTACTGTATCAAACACTTTTGAAAGGTCTAAGAACACACCGATACCAAATTCATTATTATCCAAAGCTAAATGAATTATATCCAATAGTTCGATCAAAGCCATATAAGTTGAATGATTCTTTCCAAATCTATATTGATAATTATATAAAATTGAGTTCTTAAGCAAATGATTATTTAATCTTTTATAAACAAGTTTCTCCGAGATCTTTGAAAAGCATGGCAAGACTTCCTAGGCAGCACGCGTTCAGACTTGTTTTTTGTCCTACGAGACCGAGTTCAGACTGGGGTTTGCAATTCAGCTCGATCCACATGCTACACCAGACTGGAAAGTTTGGGTTGTGTGCTATTTTGCACAGAAAGTAAACACCTAACAATAAACTGATGGATTTTATCCCAGAGAGTTCTTTGACTCGAGCCTAATTCCTTGACAATGCAACAAAATTCTGACTTACTGGTTTTCCACCGCTTCTCACTAGTGGCCATAAAGTGTTGTTTCTCTGTGGTTGTATGTTGTGGTGAAATATGCACCAAAATGCAGGAAATGGCACCTAAGTATTTGGGACATGTCTATCTCGGCTTTCAGTGCTTACCAGTCGAGTGAGTATAAAAGAACTTGTGGAGAGCTGGACATGTCCCAACTTGTCCTCTAACACGCCGAAACGGAGGTGTTCCTTTGTCTTGCTTCATCAGCAAATCGGTCATGACGCGTGAAGCCTCCGCGCGGCTTTCCATGACAAAATCTCTTGTTAAAAGTGAAATCTGCTGGAAAATGGCTGATGTCCAGGTCTTGTGATAACCAGAGAAAGAGCACACGACGGTCTCGTATCCACAGAGCCATCAGCTCAGAAATGATCCAGTGGTTTGTGCCGCGTCGTCGCAGCTCGCAGCGCGGCGCACCGACCGTCCTTTAAAGGGGTCCTTAAACCTGTAGTTAAAGTCCTTATTCTCTGTGAAGCCCGTAAAATTTTCACTGAAAGCCAGATAAATTTTTTTAATGGTTTCCAGGTGCCAGTCTCTAACAGCTTCTGAAAAAATTCTGATGGAAAAAAAGTCCTTTTCATTCCGCCATTTCCAGACAATGAAAATCCGACGAGGGGGCGGGACCACTCCTTTCACAAGGCGTGCTCACAGGCGAATGACGTCACCGACAGGCGTGGAAAAACTCACGCATGCGCACGAGGGTTCAAGCATGTCTGACGTAAAAACATATGAATGAAATCCATATAGTTTTTGAAAAAAATAAAAAGGTACGATACTTTACGGACAGACCTCGTATGTGCATGTTAATTGTATACATTTGGCTACAATTTCAAAATGGTAGGTAATTTAAATGTTTAAATATTTGAGACTTTCCAGTATCACCAGAACTAAACCTCTTCTTCAACAACATTTCACTGGATAACTTTAACAGAAAACTGACATTTTACATCTGGGTGAATGTTTTATATAGGCATACAGATTGGGGAATCCAGAGGCCTTTACGCACCTATTTTATGTTAGTTATGTTCTGTGAAACACATATTCTCTGTGTTCAATGTACCTGTGAGGGTGCAGCTGGGAAGCTGGTGCCTTCCTCTTTCAGTGACTTGATTGTGGCACTAATGAGGCTGAGTTGTGGATCCTTCTGGAAATCTTCTGCCCACTCCACCATCAGAACCTTCAGCTTTTCACACACCTTTGGGTGAGCCTACAGAAGACATGCAAATGTGACAGAGGCCACCAAGAGTTGCTGTGCATGTGGTAAATAGGCCTCACTAGGCTATGGGCATGCATTGAAGAGATGCCTAGAAAATAACTTTTATTTGACACATCTGGCAACTATGTAACTTTTTAAGGTATTTTGAGGATGCTTTTTTCAAAAATGCAATGTTCCACATCGTAAAGCTGCATATTAACACTATGTGCCGACTGATGAAATCCCCTATTTTCAACTATTTTTTCGCTGTTGGCAAAATGTGACAGTTTTTATGTAGTTTGTGCGCACAATTTTGTGAAGGAAGTCAATGCCAGTGATCACATTTCCTTTTTCCTTATTTAGCTCATAGTCTATTAACCCACTCCTCACAGAACACGGAAAAGGTGGTTCACCCTGAAAAAAAGTTCACTTGGTTAATGGCTAAACTGTGCTACTACCATGCAAGCTGCAAGACATGTTAAACATGCCATTCCGTTACTTTAGTCTTCATCATCATCCAATGTTGCTGACATTTCAGCTGTTTCGACCTGACAGTTTTCACACTCTTTGCAGCTGCACAGTTCTGAACATTTTAGTCCATTAGCATGACATACACAACTCCTTTGGGTGCAATTGGAAGTTCATTCCAGAGTATCCTTAAATGGTTCTCTTTCATTTCCCAGCCATGCCCAACAGAGCTTGGAGCATATATCAGTTTCTCAGTGCACTTGTGATGAATGCCAGCTTGGTAGTTAGTCTTCGTTAGTCTTGACAGGAACTTTGAGAGAATCCTCATTCGGTGGCAAATCATCTCTCACGTTCGCAGTCCTTGATGCTGTTTTCAAGATAGTTGCCTGTGACAAAGTCAACACATGTGCACCATGCTTCTTGGGAGCACAGACTACGTCAGACAGAACTTCGTGGGCATGTTTCTCAAATGTTGGAAGAATGGGCTTGAGCTTCTGTAAAGCAGTCATCCCATCGAAGATCCAGACACTTGACATGCCTGGCTGAGGTGGTCTCTCGTCTGCAGTTGGCTGTATCTTAAGGGCTCCTTGAGATCAATCTCCTTCACCTGGCTGATCATCAGAATATGGGCTAGCAGATCTGAGCTGGCTCTGAGAGAAAGAGCTTCGGCTTTTTCTGTTGATGGACATTTCCTGGTAAAATTGGTGAATGACTGCAGTTTGAGTTGCTTGATTCGAGAAAAAAAAAAATGCATTTTTCTTCCTCCTTTCTGTACAACCTTGTCTCAGTGAAGTCTGTGTAAGACAACTGGCACTGTTCCTGTGCACCAAGTAAGTCCTTTTCAATTGAAGTATCTGCGATAACCCCACTTGAGATAACAAACCTTCGATTTCCCCAGAGAAAGGATTCACCATGGACTGAATGGTGGGCATCAGATTCTCAATGGTCTGGTCATCAGTGGCTATCCAAGTTTTGTCTAGGTCTTTCCATGTGCAAGTTTGGATTCCTTTTCCAGCCATTTCCTCACATCTTTTGGTGGTTTCTCCACAAGCAAGATGTGACATGATCCACCGGTAGACGGCACCCCTCTCCGAAGATATACCAATCTGGCCTCCCTTTGTCTTCAAGTCTCTGTTAACGTTTTGCTCAATGGTCTGATCACAAGCCATTTGGGAAAACCCATGTGATGTCTTTCTCTGAACCGCAAATTCCCCAGCTTGAAGATGTGCATGGACCTGTGGATGAGTTGTGGCGATGTTCATCATTTCCAACCAGTAGGATGGGCAGTATCTGGCATAGTTGGGCAATCATAGGCAAAGAACCATGGCATTATCTCCCGTAATGCAGCTAGGTGGGGAACCCAGTCTCCTTCTCTCGTCGCCCTGATGAACAGAAGCAAGTTTTGGACCATTTCCAAGTATGAGTACCAGAATTTAAAGGTAGGATTGCCATCCTGGCTTCTCAGGATGAAGTTATCAAACCCTTCTATAATCTTGGAGAACCTCAATGACTGGATAAGGTCACTGAAAGCCTCTTCTGGGTAATGGTTGTGGAGGTGTTGTGCCATGAGTTCCAGGTCTTCAACATCATTAACAGAGAGTGTGTCAATGCATGCAGTCCACAGCAGTCATTGCAAGGCTTCAAACATCAGTTTATGTGCCCTGACAGCCTTGTTGTAATGGTGTTCATTCAAGAAACCATTCACTGATCCTTCAACAACAGTTCTGGAATCGAGCAAGATGTGGCTGGGGGTCCTTCCACCTTATCTGCTGTGCCTTGCTATAGATTGCCTGGTCGAAAACTAAGACAATAGCTGGTAGCCCCAGTTTGTCAGCAATGGCAACACTACGCTGGACAACTGTATAGACAGTTGACATGTCAGTAGGGCTCGCATCAATAACTAGTAGGTATGCAATGTTACTGAGACTGCATGGCCTATTAAGTTCAGAGTTCCATCTTGTCCACCCAGACAAACGTTTCCCTTTCACACTTGGCAATCTGACCATGACATATGCAAGGTCCTTACGTCTACCTTCTAGAGCCCTATTTGCCTTCTCCTCATCAGCCTGTTCACCCTCTACCTACAGCTGTGGACCAACCTTTCTCCGGTTTGAACTGTAATATGGTTGAACGTTCCTCTCTGGTGGTCATACAGTCCTTTTTCTGCTTCTCTTCAGGGACTCAATGGCAGACGTTTCTATTCTATCTTCAACAAGGTCCTCTCGTTTCTGAATCATGATTCCATTTGTGGTATGGGTTGTTCCCTGGAAACTCAGAGTTTCCTATCCAAAATCATTGTTATCCCATACTAATGTGGTGAATATAGCCTTATCCATTCCCTCAGGAATGCCATCTTCCTTCAGTTGCTGAAGCTCTGTCAGAGCCGTATCATGCTCTAGCATCACCGTATGGGATAAACAGTGGCCAAATCCGTTGAGAATGCCTATTATCTGAGATGACCCAGTCAAATGTCTGACTGTCATTCCTAATGCCATGTTTTGGTATTTGTGTTTTCTCTTCAGACACATGGTACACTATATCCTGCCCAAGTGAACATAGCTTGTGGTGAACAGCTGGAAATGTTTCCACAAACCTGTCCTTTGTCACTTCATCAGCACGGTGGCTTAGTGGTTAGCACTGTTGCCTCACAGCAAGAAGGTCATGGGATTGATTCCCACCTGTGGCCTTTCTGTGTGGAGTTTGCATGTTCTCCCCATGATTGTGTGGGCTTCCTCCGGGTGCTCCGGTTTCCTCCCACATTTAAAGACGATGCAGGTTAGGTGAATTGGAAGCATTGGAGACTTTATAATTGTCCAGGTCTCCCTTGCAAAAGAGGTCTCAATCTCAATGGGACTAACCTGGTTAAATAAAAGTCAAATTAAACTTAAAATCAGTTTAAGTTTCTAGCACCAAGCTAGAAAATTGAACAATTCACAGGGTATTACAGGGAGGGGGGTCAAATAATACATGAGCAGGGAAGAAATTATAGATGTGAATTGAGAGAATTTACACAAAAAGGGGTGCACATTCTTGGAATTCTCATACTCAGCCAACTTTGCTACACGTTTTTTACCTTTGTGTATCCTTGTCTGTGCATGTGAATGTCCAGCCTCAGCCTGTATTTTCTCTGAATTTTTAATCAGTTCTTTTGCTAAAGCTTGTCCTACTTCATCCAAGCTTACCCATTGATTAGCATATTCACATATTTTGTTGAAACTAGCCATATGGTAAAACACGAAGACAGCAATTCATGGAGGCTGCCATCTTGGATGTCAGTGCAATAAGAGGCGGGAATAGGCGAATACTGCCACCTAGCGACAGAAATTGGAACATAAACTAATAATTAAAAAAAAACATGATTACACTCAAATTTCTAATAAATGCGCAAGTTCATTTTGTGGAACATTGTATTTTGATAATACTTAGACCATTCGCTGCCACATATGTTGAAATTAGGTAGATTTGTGATGTATCAAATAAAACTACAAGATAATCAGGCATGTCCCATGGCCTACACTCCCCCGACAGCCAAAGCCTGGGTTTTAGCCGACTAGTCAAAGCATCTCCCTCCCATGCTGGAGATCGTGAGTTCGCATCCTGAGTGGAGCGAGTGGGAGGAGTCAATCACAACATGGCGCAGAGAAGCCGCTACACAAACAGCCATAATGTATTATTGCGCATTGGCAGCCAAGTCTGCCTAAAACGGACCATTCGATGAGCAATAATAGACTGGAATATGAGGTCTGTTAGAAAAGTATCCGACCTTTTTATTTTTTGCAAAAACCTGATGAATTTGAATCACGTGTGCTTGCATGAGCCAACCTTGAACCTTCGTGCGCATGCGTGATTTTTTTCACGCCTGTCAGTTGCGTCATTTGCTTGTAAGCAACCTTTGTGTGAGGATGGGTGGAGTCTCTCGTTTTTTCTTTGCAAGGAAATGGCGGAACGACTGGAGCAGCGCGACTGCATCAAATTTTGTCAGAAACTGGGCGACAGCCAGGTGGAAACCATTCGGATTATTCAGACGGCGTTCAGTGACGATCCTATGGGCATCACACAGATTAAGGAGGGGTACAACCGGTTTAAAGACGGCTGCACAATGGTGGAGAGCGAGCCACGCTCCGGGCGGCCATCAACACGCTGAAATGACCAGATCATTTCCAAAGTGAACGCTGTGGTGATGTGGGACTGTCGTGTGACTATCCGAGAAATTGTGGAAGAGGTGGACATCAGCACTTTTTCGGCACATTTTGATTTTGCCATGAAAAGAGTTGCAGCGAAATTCATCGGCACGAAGCTGATGGCGGAACAAAAGCGCCTTAGTGTTGAAGCCTCACAGGACATGTTGTGACATGCCCAGCTCTTCCACCATTCGGAAGATTCAGACGGCTTTCAGTGGCTTTTCAGTCGTGTGACTAGCCGAGAAATTGTGGACGAGGTGAGCATGTCACAACATGTCCTGTGAGGCTTCAACACGGTGGCGCTTTTGCTGCGGCATCAGCTTCGTGCCAAAGCCATCGGCATGAATTTCGCTGCAATTCTTTTCATGGCAAAATCTTCTGTCACAGTGGAATGTGCCGAAAAAGTGCTGATGTCCACCTCTTCCACAATTTCTCGGACAGTCACACAACAGTCCCGCATCATCACAGCGTTCACTTTGGAAATGATCTGGTCATTTCAGCGTGTTGATGGCCGACCGGAGCGTGGCTCGCTCTCCACCGTTGTGCGGACGTCTTTAAACCGGTTGTACCGCTCCTTAATCTGTGTGACGCCCATAGGATCGTCACCGAAACCCGTCTGAATAATCCGAATGGTTTCCACCTGGCTGACGCCCAGTTTCTGACAAAATTTGATGCAGTCGCGCTGCTTCAGTCGTTCCGCCATTTCCTTGCAAAGAAAAAACGACGAGAGACTCCACCCATCCTCACACAAAGGCTGCTTACAAGCAAATGACGCAACCAACAGGCGTGAAAAAAAAAAATCAAGCATGCGCACAAAGGTTCAAGGTTGGCTCATGCAAGCACACGTGATTCAAATCCATCAGGTTTTTGCAAAAAATAAAAAGGTCGGATACTTTTCTAACAGACCTCGTATGGTTCAAATCAAGTTACTTACGCATGCAGCCTTTAGGTGAAATACAGTTGGAATGTAAGATTTACATTTGTGGAAAAGAAAGTAGTGAAGTGTGCACAGAGTTGACAAAAGATAAAAATAAATTAAATAATTAAGAAATAAAGTGTTAGGGTTACATACCCTATTCAACACATTCACCAGTTCACTGACAAACTCCCGGGAACAGATTTCCAGGTGAAATATTTTCCCACAATTTGACACACAGGCACCAAGCAACTGTAAAAGAAATTAGAGAGAATGGAGTTCAACCAGGGATTTTTTTTTTTCCTGAACAATAAATGCACAACAGCAAGTGAAACTTTTGTAAATATGAATAGTTTTATGACTATGAGGCTTCAACTATGTGAACCAGGAGGAATATACAAACACAACAGACACTGTGTAAACATTTGCTCATGATCACACGTACACACATGGTTTTCATTCTACTCCCAGTTACACTTTGTTAGTATTAAGAATCGGCTCCGAGCCCTTTCTGCATTGCAGTAGGGATGGGCGATATAGCCCGATCTCTTGTGAGTAGGTTGAGGCATAGATATGCTCTGGAGAGAAGAGGAATGAAAGTCAGTAGGAGCAAGATGGAGTATGTATGAATAAGGTCTGTCAACTCCCTCAACAAATTTTCTATGGGGTTGAGGTCTGGAGACTGGCTTGGCCACTCCAGGACCTTGAAATGCTTTTTACGGAGCCACTCCTTTGTTGCCTGAGCGGTGTGTTTGGGATCATTGTCATGCTGGAAGACCCAACCACATTGCATCTTCAATGCTCTCACTGAAGGAAGGAGATTTTGGCTTAAAATCTCACAATACATGGCCCCATTCATTCTTCCCATAACAAACATTAGTCGCCCTGTCCCCTTTGCAGAAAAACAGCCCCAAAGCATGAGGCACACCCCCATGCTTCACAGCAGGTATGGTGTTCTTGGGATGCAACTCGGCATTCGTCTTCCTCCAAACATGAAAATTCAGTAAGGTATATCTTATATATTATATTTCAATTCTAAGGTGGAACTATGCCAGTGTACAAAGGTATATCTAAATATCTAAAAAGGAAGAGTAAAATAGGAGCGTAGAAAAGAGTAGAGTAGAGCCACTTAGGTGCCTGGTCTTGAGAACATGACTAGTTGAGTTTTCACTAAAATGTTCTATTTTGGTTTCATCTGACCACATGATATTCTCCTATGGATATGGATGATCCTCTTCTGGATCATCCATATGCTCTCTGGCAAACTTCAGATGGGCCTGGACATGTACTGGCTTAAACAGGGGGACACGTCTGGCACTGCAGGATTTGAGTCCCTCTCTGCGTAGTGTGTAGCCTTTGTTACTTTGGTCCCAACTCTCTGCAGGTCATTCATCAGGTCCCACCATGTAGTTCTGGGATTTTTGTTCACCATTCTCATGATCATTTTGACCCCACGGGATGAGTTCTTGTGTGGAGCCCCAGATCAAAGGAGATTATCAATGGACTTGTATGTCTTCCATTTTCTTACAATTGCTCCTACAGTTGATTTATTCACACCAACCTGCTTGACTATTGTCAATTTACTCTTCCTAGCCTGGTGCACATCTACAATTTTCTTCTTGGTGTCCTTTGACAGCTCTTTGGTCTTGGCCATGGTTGAGTTTGGAGTCTGACTGTTTGAGGCTGTGGACAGGTGTCTTTTATACAGATAACAAGTTCCAACAGATGCCATTAATACAGGTAACAGGTGGAGGACAGAAGAGCTTCTTAAAGGAGAAGTTACAGGTCTGCCAGAAATCTTGCTTGTTTGTGGGTGACCAAATATTTATTTTCCACCATAATTTACAAATAAATTCTTTAAAAATCCTACAATGTGATTTCCTGGAATTTTTTTTCTCATTTTGTCTCTCATAGTTGAAGTGTACCTATGATGAAAATTACAGACCTCTCTCATCTTTCTAAGTAGGAGAACTTGCACAATCAGGGACTGACTGAATAGTTTTTTGCCCCACTGTAACAGGCTGGGTCATTCTTTTTGTCTTTGCTCTGGAGCAGAAGTTATCCATTTGTTCCCAAAAAATGATCAGGAATACACATTTCTGCTGTGTAATATCCAACCCACATACCTTTGAGCCCAGAGAAGTTTGTGCTACTTCTGGATAAGGTTGACAATGACACAAGGCTTCTTTCTTGCAGCTAAGGATTCACTTGAGCGCATGTAGTGCTTGACAAAGTACAAAGCAATCTCTTTGACACAGGGCTGTATCAGCCATTAATGAATGATGGTTCTTGATACAGTACGGTCTGAGTGATTGGAGACCATGGGTCACATCTGTGGTTACACCCAGCCTCCTGCAGGTTCAAGGCAAAATGTTGCAGGTGTGCACACCACATTTTCACCACTGTCACAGGAAAAAAAAGGGGGGTGTCAAACACACACACACACACACACACACACACACACACACACACACACACACACACACACACACACACACACACACACACACTTTACACTGGGATACCAATTAAACAACTGCAAATTATAAAGAAGAAATACTCAAACTGCCAAAAGTATTTTAGCATTGTGTTATATTTTAATGATATCATGCAGTGAGGAGGGAGAAATATTTTAATTATTTCCCATCTTTATTTCAGTAACACTAGTTTGAAACTGCCCTGGTCCCAACTATTTTAGAACATACTAGAAGCCTGAAATGCAGGAATAGATGGATATTATTAAATGAAATGAAGTTGACCCCACAAAACATGAAATATCTTTGTCTCAAAGGAAATGTAAAATTCTATCATGTCTATTTTTCACAGGATAGTTATTGTTTTCAGACATAACAGAATTTGTACCTCCCCTGCGATACTATTCTCAGTGGCAAGATTACAACTTCCACGGATACAGATTACATAACGATTTTGTTACGTCCATAGACCACCATTTCCTGATGATCTTGATGTTTTTGGTTTTAAGCTTGTTGTTGAGATGTCAATATCAATTCATGGGGAATGCTACTGCCTGTGCTGTCAGCAATAAACAATTATATCATAAGATGTGCAATCCTAGAAAAACTTACTGGAGGTGTTAGTTTTTAGTATACACGATGATGTAAAAAAAAAAAAATACAAATAAATAAAATTGTGTTATGGTGTTCCTCCTCTAACCAGGCCTACTTGAATATATTCTTGATGAAACTGTCACACTTATCCACACATATCCTTCCATGATTTGCTTTGTAGTTTCAACACAATGCAGGTGTTTTCAGAACACCACGACTTCACGGTAAATTCTGGAATGACATCTCTCACTGGCTGCTGCTTGTACGATCAGCAGCTATTGATAAATGGGATCATGTGTTACATATATTTTCCTGTTAGATGTTTGGGATGAAGATGTGAAAAGGTGAGACTTCATATCCACTATGAGGTCTCATGTGACACATTTGTAATCGATTTTACAAACAACACATTTTTACAAACATTGTTCTGTCAAATAACTACCTGAAATCTGACCCAGATGCCTCCTGATAACAAGCGGGAGGGGAAAAAAAAAAGAAAACTTTGCCACAACTGGAAAAAAAAAATTTAAAAAAAAAATGGACTTCTGAAATTTTCCAGAAGACTCATATCACTTGAATGGGACAAATAATCAATGTCATGTAACATATACTCAACAAAAATATAAACGCAACACTTTTGGTTTTGCTCCCATTTTGTATGAGATTAACTCAACGATCTAAAACTTTTTCCACATACACAATATCACCATTTCCCTCAAATACTGTGCACAAACCAGTCTAAATCTGTGATAGTGAGCACTTCTCCTTTGCTGAGATAATCCATCCCACCTCACAGGTGTGCCATATCAAGATGCTGATTAGACACCATGATTAGTGCACAGGTGTGCCTTAGACTGCCCACAATAAAAGGCCACTCTGAAAGGTGCAGTTTTGTTTTATTGGGGGGGGATACCAGTCAGTATCTGGTGTGACCACCATTTGCCTCATGCAGTGCAACACATCTCCTTCGCATCATCCGTGAAGAGAACACCTCTCCAAAGTGCCAAACAGCAGCGAATGTGAGCATTTGCCCACTCAAATCGGTTACGACGACGAACTGGAGTCAGGTCGAGACCCCGATGAGGACGACGAGCATGCAGATGAGCTTCCCTGAGACAGTTTCTGACAGTTTGTGCAGAAATTCTTTGGTTATGCAAACCGATTGTTCCGGCAGCTGTCCGAGTGGCTGGTCTCAGACGATCTTGGAGGTGAACATGCTGGATGTGGAGGTCCTGGGCTGGTGTGGTTACACGTGGTCTGCGGTTGTGAGGCTGGTTGGATGTACTGCCAAATTCTCTGAAACGCCTTTGGAGACGGCTTATGGTAGAGAAATGAACATTCAATACACGAGCAACAGTTCTGGTTGACATTCCTGCTGTCAGCATGCCAATTGCACGCTCCCTCAAATCTTGCGACATCTGTGGCATTGTGCTGTGTGATAAAACTGCACCTTTCAGAGTGGCCTTTTACTGTGGACAGTCTAAGGCACACCTGTGCACTAATCATGGTGTCTAATCAGCATCTTGATATGGCACACCTGTGAGGTGGGATGGATTATCTCAGCAAAGGAGAAGTGCTCACTATCACAGATTTAGACTGGTTTGTGCACAGTATTTGAGGGAAATGGTGATATTGTGTATGTGGAAAAAGTTTTAGATCGTTGAGTTAATCTCATACAAAATGGGAGCAAAACCAATAACAAAGATCTATTTAGGCATCATATCAAAGGTATTACAAGCACCAGGCACTCAGAGGGGCGTACAGACAGTCAACACACACGTGCACAGAGACAGTCACCTCTCTGCCAGTTTCTAGATCCACCAGATTTCCATAATGAATGTGTGAGGTATATACACAGAGCTCCAGTGTTTATAGAGTAAAAAAACTATCTAGTGCTTTTGCCTGGATACAGCATATAAAGTCTTCTCATGGTCTGATTAAACTGAGCGCATGAGATAAATAATTTTGTCAGCACATACAGCCAAGTTATTGGAAAAGCCTGATATGCACGTTTCTGTCTGAGCAAATAAAATCTATTATGTGCTCAATTAATGTATTTCTATATTGTGTTTTTTGTTTTTGTTTTTCAATTTTCCACAGAAACACTCAATAATAATGTCTATCACAAAAGGTGTAATTTTCCATCTAAATCCCAGTGCACACTTAGCAGTTTGGCACAACAGTTGCTTATGTGCATACAAACCATGGGAAGCAATTTCAACTTTTGTGTACAGTCTGAATTTTTCCCCTCTCTCTCACTCTGACAATGGCGTCCTCATCAGCCACAGAAGGGAGAACCTGTGCTACACTGTGCACCATGCACAGCCCCTGCTCATCCTCCTCTGGGCAGACAGACGTGCTCACCGTAATGAGTGTGCTGTGTTCTGTGGTTCTTCTGAAATGTGCTCTGAGGTACTTTGAAAAGGCATGAAGGTATCACATCATGCAGTCAGTGCACAGTTTTACATGTTAATATAGTTGATTGTGAAACAATCTTATTGATGTACATTTATACATTTCCTCACACCCATTAATGTTGGAATCAGACAAAACTAATAACCAGCAGAAATGATAGATGTCCGTTAACATAAACAATATGAAGTGTGATCAAAGTTTGTTTAAGTTGTTCAGGTTTTTGAGAGAGAAAGTGTCTCTTTAAAATAACAGAGGGTACATGAATACGTAAATATACATTGGAGCACCCTGGCAAACTCACATTGAGGGCCTGCAAGGCAACATGAGGCACCTTGTGGTTGACTCGCTTCATGATGGCTCTCAGACTGTCCTTCGGTCTGAAATAGAATCAAACAGATTATAAGGTACTTGCGGAGCCTCTTTAAAAACACAGCAGGCTTTGTTTGTGATTACGAGCATTTGGGGATGGGATTGACCACAGGCTGACCACACACAAAGGGTCATATATCATATAAACTGGGCCAAAGTGTGGATTCTTTCTTATGTTCATGAAAAGTGTTAGTTATGAACTAGCAAATTACCCATCCTTTGGAGGGTGAAGAGTGTACTAATCGTGAGTCACAAAGCATTTTGAAGTAGCAGCTATAACAGAAATACTGAGCCCTTATTTAAGAAGGTTAAACCAATCAAAATAATTATGAAATGACTGACTCTGTAGCGTATAGAAAATGGATGTAACTTAATTTTTTTCTGATTATTATGAAGTTGTCAATAAAATGTATCTATCTAGCACAACACCATGTGGCAGTAAAAGACATTTGCAGCAGTAACAGCAGCACCTAATGTATACTGAAGTATGACGGGAATGACAGATTATAATAAATTATGAGAATGCACAAAATTCAAGGCAAGATTGGAAAGAAAGTGCAATAAAAACATGCTGACATTTGTTTGCAATAATTAAGAAGTAATGCTTTCACAAAACTATCCTGTTTTTATGCCTGTTTATTTTGGGGGCTGCCAGAGTGCAAACGAGGCATGTAGCGCCCGAACCATAATAGCTGGCGCAAATGTGATGGCAGATTTGGAATCTGTGGATGTTTTTGCCCTGGAAAACATCTTCAATGACCTACCTTGATGAAATATAAACAACAACAAAAAAAAGCAGTGCTCAGTGACAACGCATTGAATGTCCTACATGGAAGCTGGATGGATTCATATCATTAATCATAATGTTCTTCTTGCCAAATTAACTTATTTCAAAATCTCAAAACGTACTCTGTGTTGGATAAAGTCATGTCTTACGGACAGAACACAGGCTGTACAAATAAAAAGTTGTCAATCATCATATCTAACCTTATCAGCAGGAGTACCCCAAGGCTCAATATTGGGACCACTCCTATTCAGTCTATATGTCAACAATTTGCCAAAAGTATGCAAGAATGTAAACATGCAGCTATATGCAGATGACACGGTTATATATGTTGATGCGAAAACAAAAGATGAAGTTGTTGCAATGCTTTCTGGGGTTATGGTGCCAGTCTCCCACTGGCTCCAAAACTCATGCCTTCACCTTAACACCAAAAAAAACCGTTTGCATGTTTTTCTCACGTCAGACATCAACTAGTAACCAGCTATCTGTTTTAGTCAATGGAGAACAATTGCAAGTGGTAGAACAATTTAAGTATCTTGGTGTTACTTATGATTCAAAATTAAACTTCAAAGATCATATAAAGAGTGTCCAATATCATTAAATTCAACCTATCAAACTTTAAAAATATAAGACCTTATTTGACCACGGAGGCAGCAAAGGTGTACATGCACGCTATGGTCTTTAGTCATTTAACTTATTGTCTCATAACATGGTCCCAAACAGATGCAACTACCCTGAAACCACTGAAGTCATTGTTTAAAAAAACCCTGAAAATTATGGATAAAAAGCCTCTGCATTATCATTATTGTAACATTCTAAATAAGTACAACATATCAGACTTTGAAAGTTACCAGATGCTACTGGATGCATGTCTTATTTTCAAGGTTTTAAATGGGCTTGCCCCTCCACCCTTAATGTATTTTATACAAAAAAAAAGTAATGTTGGAATTCGTACCAGAGCATTAACAAGAAGAGACTGTGAAGTACAGAGGCGTAGAACTAAATTCAGTCAGATGGTGGTGTCCGTCAGAGGAACAAAATTGTGGAATACTCTACCAGACCGTATTAGAAACTGTGAAAACTACCTAACATTCAAAACAGATCTAAAGAAAAGGTTGAAAGCAAACCAGTCATGTACTCACACTTAAACTCATCATCCTCTTGGGTCACTAAACTTCAGAGTGTCTTTAACGGTAAATAGTCTGTCCCTGTTGTGTTCTTATAGTGTATTGTCTGTCTGAAACTGTAGTCTGTTCAGTCAATGCATTTGTCACATGTTGTATTGTGTTGTAACTGTTTCTGTTTTAACCTGCCTTAGGACAACAGATGAAATTTAGCTACTGTGCTAATTCTGGCATATTTATGTTTAAGCTGTGCGAAAACATTGATTAATATGCACTGTCCTAATTCAAATAAAATAAAGAAAGAAAGAAAGAAATACTCGCTCAGCAAAAATGCCATCTGGCGGAAAATGTGGGCAATTAAGGGGATTTGTGAAAGAGACTTGATGTGCATCCATAACTACAGAGGATATGGGAAGATCGAGAGCGTAGAGATGATGTGTGAGGTGAGCACATCCAGAGAACATTGAGGATGAAAAAATGGGACCTCCGCACTTAGTATATAGATATTTTGTGTGCATCCAAAACATAAATTTCAGCATGAGGAGGGAAGAAAGAAGTGACATGCTGCCTGAATAAAACAGCATGTCTGAATGAGCATTCATCACACTTCTCCAAAATATTTGATTAAACCTAATCTGGACTATTTTCAATACAAGTTAAATTTGCTAAAACATTTAGCATCTGTGAACCAGAATCCTGTTCAAATGACAAATACCTGTGCCTATTCCAAGGAAAGAAAACATAAATTCAACACTTTACCCATTGGCCATCGTTCCAATCCTATCACAGATATCCATAATGAGACCCCAGTCATCTGATGTGTTGTTTTCATTGGTTGCTTTCTCTGAAAATATATCAAACAGGGAAAGAGTGAGGATGTATTTTCTCATTGCCACTTTAACGGTTTCTCTTCTATATTTCACGGCAGGCATGCTGGTCACACTTGTGATATTCAATAGCAACAAAAAACAACGACATCCGACATGGTTTTAGAATTTGTTAACATGTCCCAAACAACATAGTTTTTGTAAATGTAAAAGTGTGGAACAGCGTCTAATTAAAGCTGCAACAATGAATCAATTAACTGATTATTAATCAACTATTAAATTAATGAACAACTCTTTTGGTAATCGAGTAATCGTTTTGCTTTGTGATTAGTACTGTTTGCTTCATAGCAAGAAAGTCCCAGTTCCATGTCCAACCTGGTCCGATGACATGAAGTTACATGACAAATATCTTGGGTTCAGAATGTCTGCAAGTACCATGGCAGGGGTGGTGGTTAGTACACTTGTTTCCAGAGAGGAAGGTTCCTGGTTCAAAACTACCCCTGTCCATTTTCCTTGAAATGTGGAGTTGCGTCAGAAAGGCCATCCGGCATAAAACTTGTGCCAAATCAAGACAAAGATCCATCTTGTATCTGCCGTGGCGACACAAAGTAAAATAAGGGAGAAATAAATGGACTAAATGGTAAATGGACCTTTTCCATCTGCATCAGAAGCGCAAAGCGCTTTACAAATAATGCCACACATTCACTCCGATGTGAGGGTGCTACCATACAAGGTGCTCACTACACACAGGGAGCAATAGGGGATTAAAGACCTTGTCCAAGGGCACTTAGTGATTTTCCAGTCAGGCTGGGATTTGAACCGAGGATCTTCTGGTGTCAAGCCCAACGCCTTAACCACTAGACCATCACCTCCCCAAGAAAGAAGCCAAAAGGACTTGGTTATCTACTGTCTCAATGAAATAAAAGTCAATGTAAATGAAAGAATCACTACATTTTCTTCTTCTTTTGCATATTACACACAGTCGCAACTTTTTCTGATTTGGGGATGTATAAACTAAAATGTTTCAAGCATTTTTATTTTAATTCTGATAATTACAGCTTACAACTTAAAAATAGGGTGAAAAAGTATATCAAAATAATACTGGGCTCGACAATAGCACTGGTCCGATGGCCCGGCGGCCTTTTTTTTTCATTTTCCGGGCCACCACGGGCCAGTGAAGTTCACATTTCACTGGTCCGTATGGGCCAGTAAGAATTAAAATCGCTTTGGGCAGATTTATTAGTCTAATGCCGCGTTCACACCGGGCGCGATCAGATGCTACAAATTCGCGGGGGTCCCGTGGCAACGGACGCGCCTCCTTCACCCGGTGTGTCGCTCTGCTTTTGCTGCGAAAATTCGCCCCGGTGCGTCATCAAATAGGAGGAGCTTCCATTCAGCTCGCCGGCTCCGGTTGTCAGTCAAGTTAACATGACGGACCTTGATCACACGGAGCGAGTTGTTGTGGAAAGCTGACAAACGTCATGAGACGTTCCCAATTCAGGCAGTATCATTATTTGCTGCAGGAGCTGCGTCTGGATGATGGCTGCTTTCAGCGGTCCTTCTGCCTCTGCAGGACCCAACTTGAGGACCAACTGTCCCGTTCACGCGCGCACATGTAAACAATTAAAAAAAAAAAAGAAAAAAAAAAAGAAACAGAAACTCCGCTCCCGCTGCTGTGGGGCTGCTGCTCCTCCAAAAACTCTTGTCATAGTTGTGAAATAAAGGACAAAAGAGACATACGTCCTGCTCACAGGCTGCTACCAGAGACAGGACATGTTGCACCACTTCGCAATGTTGGGAACATTGCCGAAGTGCAGACAAACTTCGTCTGCAGGCGCATCTTCTGATGTGGCGCAAATTTCGCTTCAACATCGACGCGTCATTTTCGCTTAAGCAAGATCGAGCGCAGTGAATATTATGAATTTCTTGAAACCTCCTGCCCCTGGGCAGAAACCAGGAAAGCAAAGGAAAGAACAGCTATCACCCTCAAAACAAGCACAGAAGAGGAAGGCTGCTGATGCTGAATATGAGAAGAAAAGGGTGAGGAAAACTTGGCAAACTTCCTGGAAGAAAAGACGGCCATAGCTGGAGCGTGATGAGGAGAGTGAGGTTGTCTTCTGTGGAACTTGTAGGGCCATGCCAGAATATGCTAACAAGTATGATTTCATATGCCAGTTTAAAAGTCTAATCAGTATGCCCTTGTGGAAACCCCACGGTGACATTAGCAAGTGAACTTGGTTTATGAAATTTAACATATTAATTTTGTAAATGATCAAGAAATAAATTTATTTTTGTATTAATGTCTGAGTGTTGAAAAAATTCCTATCAGTTACCTACCGACATTTTTTTCAAAGTTTACTCACTTTAAGGTTTTTATCATGTAGTATTAGAATTTTGTGTTTGTTTTCAAGTGTTTTTACATTAAGGAAACCCAATTCTAATGTCTGAGTGTTGATTTAAAAAATTCTTATCAGTTACCCCCCGGTTCGGCACAGGCGTGAAAGTATGGGCCAGTGATATTTTCATCCGGGCCAATAACTTTCAGATTCTACTGGCCCTGTGGGCCAGTGCATAAATTGCCTTATTGTCAAGCCCTGTAATAGTATACAAATAATGAATGTTTATGAATTCAATGATATGAATATTTCATGAGGTGAAAGCTGCTAAAGTCCAAATTGTGACATGTAGTCCAGTGATGCTGTGAACTGACTTTGGACTTCCAAAAAAAAAAAAAAAAAGACTGTGTAGTTCCTCAGTCTAGCCAAAACCTGCGCCAGCTTTTCACCTTTTTATCTGAACAGTTCTTCATGTATTCAGACGGCTTACAGCTGAGTGGATTTTGTGTATGTGGGTGTGTGTGTTACGTCAGTTAGCTCAATCAAACCGTCTTGCTTGTGTCGCTGTCCTGCACATGTGCGAGTGTGTACTACAAAAAAAAAAAAGACTGTACATCCTCAGTACAGCGAAGAAAAAAATTATGTCATAAATTAGTCCCGCTTTTCATTCTAACTTCCTGCCAACAGCGGAGTGGATTTTGTGTGTGTGTGTGTGTGTGTGTAGCACTGCACTCTGCGTGCGCAGAGTGCAATGCTACCAAACATATGGACCAAATTTGCACTCTAAATGAAACCAAATTGCACTCTAAATGCAATGCAACACAAATGGGATGAATATTCCATGTCACGTGACACCAATCAAATGACAAGGATCCACTGAGCTGTTGCATAAAATATATAAAAGATCCATCCAAAAAAGAATTTATAATACAGAAATGTTAAACCTCTGAAAAGTATGTCCATTTATCAGTGGTGGGAACACTTCCGATAATCCGATAACCGATAATTATTGAAGATAAAGTTTTCATTATCAGATTATCTTTTCAGATAACTTTGAAAACCATTATTGGACTAATTATCTTCCGATGAATTTTTGTCCAATAACTTTTAGACCATTAACATGGTAAACAAAGGTGAACAGATGTGTAGTTCTACCCTATAGAAACGAAGAAGAGCTGGTTCTAGAAGAAACTGCTCTATCCTTTGCAGTAAAGGAGAAATGGTCACAAAAAAAACATTTCTTTTAACCCCATACTGATACGTGGCCAATATCATCCAAGTCATCTAGAGGCATACATTTTTAACTTATGGTTCAAATTTTAACCAAACTTATTTCGGACAAGTTATTTAAACTAACGTCACTTCTGAAGTTTTATAAAGTGAAAATATCATATATATGTTTTAGTTTTAAAGTAATGTGCTAATTTTTAAGGTTTTAGTGTGGGCATGCTGTGCCCAGTAGTGCATTATGGGTAGGATAGGGTAATGTCAGTGCGGTAATCTCAGTACGTTCACAGGAGAATGCATTTGAGACACTCTGATCAGGACAACAGCATTAAACTCTAGTGCATAAAACTCTCGTGAATATATTCTCTGGGTTTATAGATGTTTTTGTGTTTGCTTTTATTAAATTCCATGCATTTTAAATGTAGCAAGTAGCAACACAGATTATCTGGAATTTTGTTTTGGCAAGTTTTTGAGGTCTCTACTGCCATCTACTGGCCAGTAGTGTTCATGGCAGCGCTCAGACTGAAGCTGGGCAGACACTGTACCACAGAACCGCACGGTGTAAAAGTTCAGAGCGCCCGATTTATGTTCTCACACATATTGTACGTTCAAAAACCACACGTCGGACTCATGTTTCCAGAAGCAAAACATAAACAGATGCTTTTTTTCCTCCAAACTTAATTTACAAAAACTCTCGATGGGAGACATCAAAGTTTAAAAAAAAATTTACAAGACAGGTCTGCTGTGTTTGCACAGGCACAAGAACATCAAACAGGTTTGATTTTCATCTGCCCATACTATCGGCAATCAGGAGGTGGTCGTGAGATGTTAAACGCAGCTCGTTACTCCATGTATATTAAACGATGCAGGACACGCGATTAACCTGAAACTCAGTGCGATCCAAAAAATTCTCACAAATGAAAAATCAGCTGAAAAAGGGCCAAAACTCGCACTGGCACCAGTAGTTGGCAGTGTTCTATTTAACACCGGTTATATCAGACGGTTATCTAATTACAACTTGGCTTTTTTTTTTTACAAATAAAAAATGCCATATTTTACAAAAGCCCATTTATCTGTAAACACCAACACATGACACACCTCACATTAACGTGTTGGTTTACATAGAATTAATCAACCAATTAGTGTAGCAGAGGCACATTTTACCCAGAATGCCATCTCTCTGTGTTTGTTATAAAACTTCAGAATTAGTGCATTATTCAACATTAAAAGATATATGTTATATCTTAACTTTGCACAAATGACAGAACTGACATTAATGGAGTTATTCTATCAGTATTCATTTTATTTATACACCAAACCATAACTCAGCAGGGCTTTATTTTCCAAGACCTCGGCCTGATGGCAGCACTGTGATTGGGCAGAGTTGAGCTTTCTGGCTTCTCTCAGTGGCATCTGTACTGGAAGCCATGCAGTTAACTGGAGCTTCCAGCAGGGGGGCAGGATGCTCAAAGACAGAAGTGCTGACTCATTGTTTGGGTCTGTTGTGGCTTTTGATGCTTCCAAAAACGATCGCAGTGTTAAAACTCAAAATCAGTTTGTTAGTAGTTGCAATTATACCGGAGACAAGGCTGGAATTTATTGGTTATCGGTTATCTGTAACTTCTGATACATTTTTGGGTGGTTTATCATTTTATCTTTATCGAAGATAACTTTTCAGTTATCTGATTATCTGTTATTAAAGTTAATTTTTTGGTTATCTGTGCCCACCACTGCCATTTATGCACTCAGTACTTGGTTGGGCCTCCTTTTGAATGGACTGCTGTATCTAAGCAGCGTGGCATTGAGGCAGTGAGTCTGTGGCGGTGCTGAGGTGTTATGGAAGCCAGGTTGCTCTGATAGCAGCCTTCAGCTCATCTGCATTACTGGGTCTGATGACTCATCTTCCTCTTGACAATACCTGATAAAATAGTCTCTCTAGAGGGCCAATCAAGTACAATAACGCCACAGTCAACAAACCAGTTACTAGTGGATATGGCAATGTGGGTAGATACTAAGTACTGCTGGAAAGGGAAATCAGCGTCTCCATAAAACTAGTGATGAGCCCTCATCACTTAACAGATGTTTAGATATTACTGGATTGGGTTATGGGCACCTACTAACAATCACCTTGCAGATGCAGGGGATCACTGTCTGGTCTCCACCTTTCAACATATTCTACAAGAGTAACCCTACCATGAGTACATGATTCCAGCCAGGTCACTAAGACACACAAACTGCCCTACCATAAAAAGGCAGTGGCCCCTTACACTGATGGACAGATGTAATTGCATATATTGAAAATACTGAAGGTAAAAAAAAAAAAAACACTATTCACTGTTATTGGGAATTTTCCCGCTGGCTAATCCCCTCCTAGTAATTTAATGTGGAGAGCAAACTCAGAAGACTCAAAAGCTAAACAGGAAACGGACTTCAAATTCAGATGTTGTATGCAAAGACAATGCCTGCACTCAACAGAGTTGCTACCACAGCTTGCAAGCTGTTCTCATTCACACCACTCTCTATGTCTTCTGCCTGTTCTCAACAGGTGGGTGGGCCGTTGGCCTACGCGTGGATCAGTAAAGCTATGTGATTGGTTGAAAATGCTGCATTTGACACTATATGCTGTGACTGCTCGTGGTGTATAACTGAAACGGTATATGTCTTATCAAAGCTGTGTTTTGTCTGTGTAGCGTGGTAAGCAAAGAACAGTAGGCATCATGGCGTCCCAGAGGAGATATCAAGTTAACAAACAGACCAAGGACATGGCCATGAGATACACTGCCCAACACCGTTTTGCAGCTGTGAATCTCCCAACTCCCACTAGAGGTCAGTTTCAGCAGAGGCACAATGTAAATAAACCTCGTAAAGTATGGACAAGACAACATTGGGGCACGCCAGAAGTCCATCACAGGTGCAACACCTCCTCTAGATTACCCTCTCAACTTGAGAGAATGTGTCATCATCATAATCGCACGTGAACTCGCTGGATCAACACCATCTACATCCTCGCTAGCCATTGTTTACATGCGCTGTGAGATGCCGGTGTCAGAGGCTCTCCTAGACTCACCACTGCCCCCTGCCTTCTCTGCACATGTATTATAGCGAAATGTTAGCAGTGTCATGGTGGAGCGCTAGCTGCAATTAACAGATTATCACCTCATTTCTCCTTAAAAGTGGCCCGTTTCTGCTTAAAACTGACTTTAGAATGATTTAAGAGGTTTGACGTTGTCATCTAATGGTTAATAATCACATTATTCCATTTGATCGCTTTGGGTGTAGAAAGTCAGACTCAAAGAGAGAGTTTCAGATGTGCTGTTGTCACTCTGTGACTGCTCTCCTGTCCTTTATGTGGAAATGATTGTTGTACAAAAGCTTCAGATATCTGTCGCTGAGATAGATGGTGACTGGAGTGCAGTTTTAAGCAAAAACAAGGCAATAATCTGTGAATTGCTGTTGACGCTCCAAAATGACGCATGTGCAGTGAAGGCGCGGGAGTGCTGAGCTCCTGACACCACAGCCTGACAACCGGCCCTGAATTGGACCAGATACTGGCCTCTCTCTCCTAGCCTGTGATTAGTTGGTGGCTGAGACACTGACGTTAGCCTCCAAAACAGAGCCCAGCATGACCCAATTCATAACCAGGGTGATTGTCGGGCAACTGACACCAGAACTCTGCTGGCGACGCAGTGCATTCTGGGAAGCGCAGGGGAGGATTATGGGAAACATTAAAGTACTGAATGGAGGATGAATCTAAGCATTTTAGGGCGCACAGTAAGCTGTCACAAAAGAGCTTTTTCTCCCCTTTTCATTTCTTTCCCAAGTGAGCATGAATGCAGATGCATGCTGATACTAAAAAGTATTATGTCGACAGAACAAACATTTAAATGCAAGGCCCTGCAGAGTTGTAAAAGCTGTGATCCACTCACTGCCTTGTATTATTCTACTTTATGTACTACAGAAAAACAGTTAAACATAATCCAAAATCCTAGTTTGCCATCGAGAACATCCAGCTTAGACAAATTATTGGAAGATTAAACCGCTAACATTCCTGACAGAACTGACAACTAACCCTGGCCAGAATGTGTGGTGTGACAAACCAAACCAACAGCACTTTGTGTGGTGATCTCACCTTCATGTGACGAGCTGCTCCACTGACTGACGTTATCGTTCAACACCTACATAGTTTGTATTAAAACGCTGACATTTATGGGGTCAACTTAATGTCATTTTGAACCAATCAGGCACCGCAATAAATCGGATATATGTTATTATTGTTATAGTTATTAAACAGCAGGTCGTGCTGTGAGACAGTCGGAGATGTTTGTTTATCACAACTAACTTCAGCTATGCTAATATTAGCTTTAAGTCTTAGATAACAGAAAACCACGACACACAAAACTTACCAACATCTTGCTCAAATGGATTTGGGGCAAATAACGGCATCCTTGCGGTTTTTGAAGTTATCTAGAGTACTAAAGGAAAGAAAAGTGTGTCGAAAACGTTATCCAATATAAACAGTTCCTCGTCCATTAATGTCGCACCAGTTGCTCTTCCGGACACTTAGGTGTCTTCAACAATGCCAGAATTTTGGTAATTATTATTATTATTATTTAGCGTTTCAGTGCGTGTATAAAAACAAAGTCAACAACAGTTTAAAGTGTGTTTTTAATTTGATGAAGAGCACATTTAGATTGTTTCATTAAAAACAAAACTGTTATAGCCACTGACACTGGAAAACACTGACATCTGGCGGTGATAAAGAGGAAAGTACAACGCTGATGTTCCAAAATGACATGTGCGGTGCAGACCAGTGGCGTCTTCATTTTTGTAGTGTGGGATACTGTGTTTTTGCCCGACATCGACACCCCCCCCCAACCCCTAACCAGTCATTTTAATTAAAACAATTGCCCAACATTTGTTTTTGTAATGCTGATGTCTGATGAAGGGAGGTAACAGTAAATGTAAATATCAATGAATCAAAATTGAGGTAGTGGCACAGGCACAATTTGGTCCCCCAGACCCCCGGCGTATGGGCTTCGGCCCTGTGGGCCTCGCACTTTGTCTCCCCCCCCAATTTCTAGTTCTAAATTGCGCCCTTGGGTAGTGGTGTATTTCACTGTTTTTACATTGCAATTTTACAAACATAAAATCAATGTATTTAGACAGGAAGTCAAATTGGGTTGTACAGGACAGTCAGGTGCTTAACAGTTGAGAACATAAAGTAGCTGAAGAAAGGGATTAAATAAACAAAGATGGCCAACACATATACAGGACTGGAAATTTGAATCTGCCTGGTCATACCCACAGCCTCAGCCTAAGCATGTTGTTTTGCTGAGTGTGCTGTGGCTGTGCTGAGTGTGCTGTAGAAAGGGATTAAATGAACAGAGATGGCCAACACATATACAGGGCTGGAAATTTGAATCTGCCTGGTCATACCCACAGCCGACTATTTTGGGGGCAATTTTCAGTTCAACTTTTTAAAAAATGGTACCAGTTTGTTCCCCATGTCATAAGGATTCAGAATATATATAGTTTTTAGGGCTACATATCATAGTTTGGGAGCTTATCCCGGACAGACAGACGTAGCCCTTTATATATATATATATATGTATATATATGTGTGTGTGTGTGTGTTTACAGAGATTCTACAGCATTGTATTTATTACAATTTATAGCTAACAGACATTTACTCCCAAGTAAATGCTTAACATTGATATGTAGACGATTATAGTCTACTTAAAAGGCAGCACACATTTATTCAAGTAAGTAAGGGGGAAAATATTTGGTGGTTTTAAATACTTCTCACTCTGTATATTATAAAGACAACATGTTCCAATTCAAGTTTTTTACACCAAAAAAGTATAAATGTGCAAGGCACAAAATTAAAGAAATTTTACACTATAGGCTATAAAACTAGCACAAAAGTACATGTTTAGAGACTTAGTCAAGTTTAAAGCAAGAGTCTATACCAGGGCTGAACCATAAATATATCAATATTTAAACCATTTCAACAGTTACAGGACTAAACCAGGATTTCAGGATTTGCTCTCACCCTATGTATGTAGTAATTAAATTAATCTCAAAAGTAGACAAAAGTAATATTGATCTCGCTGAATAACAAAATGCAACCCATTCACACAAAATGTGCTTTTGCATTTCAAGTTGCTACGCCATGAAAGTGTACAAAATGTTCAAAATATTTTGTAGTCAGTTTTGTGTATGTGTGTCTTTGGTCTCCTTGTTTGGGTAGCAGAGTGATGATCACTCAACCAGGTTGAGTGACATACTTCCTTGTCTTAAAAAAGCTGCCAGCATGTCAGGATTTCCCTCAGAGCCTGGTTTTAACTCTTTGTTTTACCAGTGTCATGTGTTAGTTTCTCCACTAGATGGTGCCCTCAGTTTTGTTTCACACCTGGATCAGATGAATGACTGATTACTGATAGACTATTTAAACCCTGACTTTCTGTTCAAGTATTGCCAGATACTTGTGTGCTGTGTTTGTCTGTTGCCTTGCTTGCCTCGCCAGCTTCCAGAGCTACCTTCGATGATCCAGGCACTCTCCAAGAGGATCAGTCCTGAATGCAGTCCTGTGACCTTAACTGTGTCTCCCAGCTGTGCGCATAAGACGCCGAAGCGTCTCGCAACAAAAGCTCAGGTATCCTGGCCTCCCCTCAAATTCCCATATTAGAGCAAACTGTCTTTTCCTGATGTTCCAGACAATTCCAGTATGGCTCCCAAGCGGACCTAGATCCTGGCTCTGACTACCTGCATAGCAACATCACTTTGGAAGTCCTCGGCTCTTGACGCAGAGCACATCTTGACTACTCGCCAGTTAAGTTCCTCATCATCTCAGTGAGATCCCGTTCTCACTCGTCCCTGTTTGTGACTGTGCTATGTTAAAGAACTGTTCCAAGAACTTTTCCTAAGAACTGCATGAATTCTGATATCAAACAATTGAGAACCCAGCTGTATCAAGTCCTGCTTAATTGGAACTGTGTTACAACACAAAGCATTTGACCTCTGACCTTTGGATACAACTTATGAACTATGAATAATTCCTGAACAGTGACCTTTATTTCTTAAGAAGAGAACTTTATTTCCTGATCTCTGAAACAACCTGTGTTAAACCTTTTATGCACTGTGACTGTTTTGAGGCTCCAGTGTTACAAGTGCATTCACTCACAACTGTGTCCTTATTCCCCATAGTTTCTGGTCTTGGAGCCAAACGTTCTACCTGGTCCTAAACTCTGAGACCTTAGTTGATATTATCCTTCAAGATTGGCTTGGGATCCTGCAGCTCCCTCATTTCACCGCCTGGAGGCGGGCCACACTGCAGACACCCCAGTGCAGCACCTTTACTTTATTTATTATAAATAAATATATTTTCCTTTGTACTCTTCTCCGTGTCCAGCTCCCTGCATTTGGGTCCATTGCTTGCAACGGCTCAGTCCCACCCGAACCGCTAACCATAACAGAGGAGTCCCATTGATGTTAATCATCACACATTGGATAACAAAAGTGGAGCTCTGTTGTCCGTGTACACGTTATTCATATCAGTAAACCGTCTTTCACATTCAGCTGTACTAGAGGGGACTGTCTCCATGCATTTTATGAGCAGTTTCAGTTCTTCAGGCTCCCTTTTAGGGTTCTCATTTATTTATGATCCTCACAAATGTTGAACCTCTGGCAAAGGTGCTTCACTTGTGACTCACCATAGCCATACGGGTTTAGGTGCCAGTTATTTGTGTCCAGAATGCTGACATTGTGCAGCATTTCATCTTGAAATGAGAGGTGCTTCTCCATGTTCTTAATCAGACTTTGCAGGAACTATTTATCAAGAATGGGTATGAGCTTACCATTTGAGAGTCGGAACAGGTCCAAAATGGCTAGCAGCTTGTGCCCTTATTGCTTCCACTGACATATCTCTTGGGGTTTCTTTGAATGAAGCCAACACTCTGATGGTTCACTTGGTGTTCTGCCCTCATAAGTGTAAAGGCACCTTGACACTTGCATGAATTTGATCCCCGCACTGCTGCACACTTTGTCGTGCCAATGTGACCTGCTGTGTGCCGCTGGACACTGCATTATATAAAATAATTATTTCATAGTGGATTAATCATTTGCTCTGAGTTTGGCTGATGAAAACACATCTAATCACTCCAGAATCAGAGGAATTTTCTACAGCTGCAGCTGTTCTTGTGCACTTCAGGACGGGGAGAACACATTTGGAATCATCTCAAAAGTAATTATTTGTAATATTTATATTGTAATGGCTTGGTAAAACAGTTGCATGTTCATTCCTTATGAGTATCTGTAAAATTATGCTTATTATATATTTAATATCTCTTCAAAATCGTTCAGATGAGCTGCGCTGTGATGCGGTGCGCTGACGGATTGGCTTGCACTGACAGTGTTTTTGAATTGTTTGCGCAATGTTCACATGTAGTTCACAAAATGAATACATGCCAGAGAGTGTCAAAGTATCTTAACTGAATGAGCCTGGAGTTGATCAGATAGATTGGAAAGTTTGCATAGTCCATGATACATCAGTCCAAGGTCACTGAGAAACTCCATACTTCGTAAACATATTCCAAAACCTCTGTAGGTCTGCCTCTCTTTAGAACTCCTGGTTTGGTCTCCAGCAGCACTTTCAAAATGTCTGAGGGCCTCATAGGATCTCCACACTGCCGTTACAGCACAAAAACTACTTGCCACCCATCTGGTATTTAAAACTCTGCCTATTTTCTGCACCTGTGATCCAACTTCCTGAACCGCTTCCAAATGTCCGTGTGCATTTTTTGTTGACGAACTGTATAAATTGTGAATCTTCTCCGTGAATGATTTAAAATGATTAACTGACACAACCTTATCAACAGCGTCAGATATGGCCAGCTCTAAACGATGATTCATGCAATGCCATGTAAAAAGCTTTGGGTATTTGCATGGCTGTGAGATGCTACACCTGCGTTCTTTCCAAGCACAAGCTCCATCAGAAACAAATGCAATCCAGTTCTTTTGAACCCAATTGTCCTTGGATCCTGCATTGTTTAAACAGGTCAACAAAGCTTTCTCTAAAGCTGTCCGGTCCTTGACTCCAAATCAACCAGCTCCAAAAACATGAATTCAGGAACAGCTCCATTTACAGAGACTTTTATCTTTAAAATCATTGCAGATTTGTGACTTACGGAAGTTGCCACATCAGTGAGAACAGCCAGTTTCTTTGAGTTGGCTAATAACACTTTGGACAATTTTTGCCTGCATTTCTTTGGCCACATGTTCCACAATTTTTGTGCAACTGTACCTTGAGTGTAGATTTGTGCCCATTAGTGCAGTTAGTGTTTTTTTTCTTGTAATGCCGTGTTCTTTTCAGCCATGCATACGGCCCCTTGTTAGGTCCAAATAACTCAATTTTAGTTCATCAGTCCACAGCACCTTATTCCAAAATGAAGCTGGCTTGTCCAAATGTGCTTTAACATACCTCAAGCGACTGTTTGTGGCGTGTACACAGAAAAGGCTTCCTCTGCATTACAGCATCTCTTTGTGCAAAGTGCGCTGTATATACGTAGTTGAACAATGCACAGACACTATCTGCAGCAAGAGGTCTTTGGAGCAGGTCTGTGGGTTGTCTATGACTGTTCTCACCATCCTTAGCTTCAGCTTATCTGAGATTTTCTTGGCCTGCTGCTTCAGTACTGTGCCTGTGGTCTTCATTTCCTCACTATGTTCCTCACAGTGGAAACTGACAGCTGAAATCTCTGAGATAGTTTTTTGCATCCTTCCCCTAAACCATGATGACCATTTGAGAGTTGTTTAGAGATTCCCATGTTGCCACTCATTAGATAGAAGAGATGCAAAGAGAAACATTTGTAAATGGCCACCTTAAATACCCTTTCTAATGATTAGATTCATCTGTGTAAGGAGATCAAGAGTCAGTGAGCTTACCAAACCAATTTTGTGTTCCAATAAGTGCTAAATGTATTCAAATCAATAAAATAACAAGGGTGCCCAAATTTATGCACCTGCCTAATTTTGTTTAAATAATTATTGCACTTTCTGTAAATACTAGAAACATCATTTTACTTCTCAAGTATCAGTGTGTTTGTCTGCAATATGATATATTTACCTGAAATTTCTGATCTAGACAACCAATAATTTATAAAGGAAAATCATGAAAATTATCAGGGGTGCCCAAACCTTTGCATACAACTGTACATATATATATATATATATATATATACTCAACAAAAATATAAATGCAACACTTTTGGTTTTGCTCCCATTTTGTATGAGATGAACTCAAAGATCTAAAACTTTTTCCACATACACAATATCACCATTTTCCTCAAATATTGTTCACAAACCAGTCTAAATCTGTGATAGTGAGCACTTCTCCTTTGCTGAGATAATCCATCCCACCTCACAGGTGTGCCATATCAAGATGCTGATTAGACACCATGATTAGTACACAGGTGTGCCTTAGACTGCCCACAATAAAAGGCCACTCTGAAAGGTGCAGTTTTATCACACAGCACAATGCCACAGATGTCGCAAGATTTGAGGGAGTGTGCAATTGGCATGCTGACAGCAGGAATGTCAACCAGAGCTGTTGCTCGTGTATTGAATGTTCATTTCTCTACCATAAGCCGTCTCCAAAGGCGTTTCAGAGAACTTGGCAGTACATCCAACCAGCCTCACAACCGCAGACCACGTGTAACCACACCAGCCCAGGACCTCCACATCCAGCATGTTCACCTCCAAGATCATCTGAGACCAGCCACTCGGACAGCAGCTGAAACAATCGGTTTGCATAACCAAAGAATTTCTGCACAAACTGTCAGAAACCGTCTCAGGGAAGCTCATCTGCATGCTCGTCGTCCTCATCAGGGTCTCGACCTGACTCCTGTCCAGGGCAGATGGCAGACAGCGTGTGTGGCGTTGTGTGGGTGAGCGGTTTTCTGATGTCAATGTTGTGGATCGAGTGGCCCATGGTGGCGGTGGGGTTATGGTATGGGCAGGCGTCTGTTATGGACGAAGAACACAGGTGCATTTTACTGATGGCATTTTGAATACACAGAGATACCGTGACGAGATCCTGAGGCCCATTGTTGTGCCATACATCCAAGAACATCACCTCATGTTGCAGCAGGATAATGCACGGCCCCATGTTGCAAGGATCTGTACACAATTCTTGGAAGCTGAAAATGTCCCAGTTCTTGCATGGCCGGCATACTCACTGGACATGTCACCCATTGAGCATGTTTGGGATGCTCTGGGCCGGCGTATACGACAGCATGTACCAGTTCCTGCCAATATCCAGCAACTTCGCACAGCCATTAAAGAGGAGTGGACCAACATTGCACAGGCCACAATTGACAACCTGATCAACTCTATGCGAAGGAGATGTGTTGCACTGCATGAGGCAAATGGTGGTCACACCAGATACTGACTGGTATCCCCCCCCCCCAATAAAACAAAACTGCACCTTTCAGAGTGGCCTTTTATTGTGGACAGTCTAAGGCACACCTGTGCACTAATCATGGTGTCTAATCAGCATCTTGATATGGCACACCCGTGAGGTGGGATGAATTATCTCAGCAAAGGAGAAGTGCTATCACAGATTTAGACTGGTTTGTGAACAATATTTGAGGGAAATGGTGATATTGTGTATGTGGAAAAAGAGTTCATCTTATACAAAATGGGAGCAAAACCAAAAGTGTTGCATTTATATTTTTGTTGTGTATATATGTATATATATATGGTGGGATGCCTAACACCATTGCACACTAGACCCTAATTTTTAGTCCGTTGTTTCGATAACACCTTAAGCCTCAGTCCTGCACCGAATAAGCCATGAATGAGCCACGCACAGGTGTGTCAGTGATTACTTGAAGAATAACCCACGTTATAAGCAATCACGTATCCGCTACTAAGGCGCCTCTACGTGCCTCTCTGTACCTCACGTGCGCCAGGTATCAGCCTCTAGTGAGCCACAATCGACCTGTCATTTGAGCCCCGTCCAGCCTTGAATGGCTTGTGTTGCCGCATATGAGCCATGCAGCACCATGTAAAGCGACGGTGGTGCACATGTAGGCATGGGTTTGGTCCAAACCTCCAGCCCTCCCACACTTGGTCCCTTTAAAAGTGTGGGTTTTCAATTCACAACATCCATTCAAGATGTCATATTTTTTTTAAATGCAGTCCAAAAAAAAAAAAAAAAAAAAAAAAAAATACACTGCACTGAGTGCGCACTCCCACACCAGAGGATATGAATTCTGACAGGGAAAACTACTTTGGCACGACACCGGCCGGTGTGCGCATCTGTGCACCAGGCTGCTGTACACCTGTGTTCCAGAGTCATTTTTGTGTGACCACAAAAGACACAATGAGGTAGCCACTTTAATTATATACACCTGCAACTGTGTGGATCACTACCCACCCCCCCCCCCAAAAAACACATCCACAAACAGATCAGCTAGAACCAAACCATGTGTTCCTGGACAGTCACCTCTGCACTTCTTCTCGCTGGCTTGATTTCTTCCACAGCTTACGGTCATTTTGACACCGGTGATCCAACATTTAACTTTGTGTTAATCCGTTATTGACTACAAAAATCGCTTTCGCGAGCTGGCGTTTTGCATAAATGCTCGCCTTGAGTGCAAGTCACTGCGTTTGTGCAAACTCACAGCGGAGCTCCTCTGATCCATTAACAAGATGTTAAATCTTGTTAATGATGTTAATCTTGTTAAAACATACATTTACAGCTGCTTACAAAGAAGGAATAAATATGCAACGGTTTTCCCAAGCTATTAAAACATTAAGCTGTTCCAAATGATCTCCACCTCAGTGCACAAGAGAGACAGGAAAAAAGCTCCAAATGAAACGGTCCTCTGTGATTCCAGAAGCGATTAGAGGTGTTTTCAACATCCAAGCTCTGACAGAAAACGATTAATTCACTACAGTGTCCGCAGGTGGGACTGTAGTGCGAAAGAGGGCTGAGCCTGTCCAAAATAGCCAGTCCGGTCCTCGTAGCTGCCAGGTGCTTGCATAATGGCCTTCTAATAGCCTCGTCCTCACTACTAATATGCCTCTAAAATCCATGTTTGCCCTCGTAGTACCTCGTACACAAACTGCCCCACACTGTTGCTAAATTTTGAACTTCTTGAAATTAGCGTTACGCTCAGATATGAGCCTCGTTAGCCGAATATTAGGGCTCTAAGAGCCACTATTCGCCCATGATTATCAAATAACTGGACTCGTACAAAAAAACAAAACATGCTACGTGACTCATTATGCCACGTTCACACCGCACACCACGTAACGCCACAAATTCTCTTCCCTCGCCTGGCGATGGATATGCCACCATTGCCCGGAGTGTCGTTCTGCTTTCGCTGCAAAAATTCGCCCCAATGCGTCATCAAATAGGAGGAGCTTCCATTCCGCTTGCCGTCAACATGGCGAACCTTGATCACATGGAGCAAGCTGCTGTGCTCTATTTATTGTGGAAAGCTGACAAACATCGCCTGCGCCGCCGTCCCTGGGTTCACAACTTCCTCATGAGACGTTACCAATTCGGGGAGTTTCATTATTTGCTGCATGAGCTGCAGCAAATAACTGGAGCTGCAGGAGCTCCAGTTTGAGGACCTCCTATCCCGTTCCAGCGCGCACAAGTAAAAGAAAAAACTCGCTCTCTCCCCTCAAACTCTGTCATCATTGTGTTATAAACCAGTCACCATTTGTTTTATTATACATCTGTGTAGTTAACAAAATAATCTTCACGGACGATTTGTTCACGTGCGCAAATGAAAAAAAAAACCAACTGGCTGCTGTCGCTGCTGCTCGCTCTCCCCTCAAAATCTGTCATAATTGTGAAATAAAGGACAAAAGGGACATAAGTCCTGCTCACAGGCTGGCTGCCAGAGACAGGACATGTCCACATCAAGTATAAACTCCAGACATCTTCACGTCACTACATATCCAGTCCCTGATTGGTCATCGCGGCGCGAAAAGATGACAAAGTTCAGATTTTTCAACTTGGGGAGGAGGGCAATGCAACATCGTGCCAGAAACACCAATCGCTCAAAATCGCTTCATTCACATCCATCGCGTCACATTGTGTGGCTTGGACTTTTGTGGTGCCACAACACGTCCTTCCATAGGGATTACATGGCAACGTGTCGCCGCCGTCACTCGCGTGGCGTGCGGTGAGAACGCGGCATTATTCATCCTTAATTATTCAGTCGGACCAGGGCTTTACCTTCAATCACATTTTACGAACATGAAAAATGTAACGAAGCGTAAGAGCTGCCGGGAAGACTCAGATTTCTTAGCTTTAATCAACATTCACCAAATAATTATCTCCAATAGGAAGCAATTGGTCCTCCTTTCAAGTCATCAACTCACCACCAAACCAGTCGCTGACCTGGACACTACTTCCTCCACACCAACACCACCAGTTAGTCCCTGATTCAGGTCTGGGGGTAAGCCCAGGTTACACAGACGGTTTTGTCGGTGGGCAGTACGTAGACTGAAGTTCGCGGTAGTTCCGGCTGTTTTCGCGGTGGAAAGGGGCGGAGCATTTCGCCGGCGTTTTGAGCGCCGTACTAGCCGCAAATACGCGGATAAAACGCCGCTAAATCCACTGAATAAAGCGGCATTTTGACGCCGTAGCATCCGGCACACGTCAGGCAACGGGGGTTAATACCCAGTTCTATCCTTTACAATCGCAGGTTAAGACGCGCGTGAGAACGGCGGTGTTCTGCTGCTGCTTAAAATGCCCTGTGTACCGCTGGATTTATCCAGGCAAATCCTGCGTTACTCCAGGAACTTTTGCATATAGGCACCGCCCCCAGAGTATAATAGGCTGAAGCAGCTGTCACTGCAGGGGGAGGGAGCTCATCTCTCAGCCATTTCTTTTCCTTTTTCCCCTCCTCAACGTGTTGCTTGTCTCCACCACAGGGCTACCCTCTGCTTCTGAACCAGACCTCTTGGTAAGTCCTTGCCGCTGCCAATTTTCTTTTAGGAGGCATACTGGAGCTTCTCTGCAAAAATATCTGGAGCTGGCTGCAAGTGAGAGGCCTGCATGCAGCGCGGTAGCATTTTTAAACTGACCGCCGCCTATCGGCCGTTTGGAACACCATTAACCGAGAGGTGGCGTTTAGAACGGAGTACTGTCCGTTAGCGCCGCCATTTTGTCTGCCTCTGTCGCCGGTTAAAACGCCTTTGAGGACGCTGATGTGGGCTCCATCGCCGTTTTACATGCCGTTGATTAGGGATACAACGCCGGCCGCCAATTACGGCGGTGTAAACTGCAGCACTACAGGGAGGGGCAGGATGAAATGGCGATTAAAAAGTATCAAACGCTGTTGTTCGCATTGTCTCCGTCGTCACGCGAATTCTCCGGGAGCGCTCTCGGAATTATTCGTCATGTTGAATAATTTTTTCTACGATTCCCGGTAAAGCCGGAATTAAGCCATGCCCCCTAGTGCCGGCGTTGACAACGGCGTTTGATCCTTAAGACGGCCAAAAATTCTTCCGGGACGCTTCCAGGAGCTCTTACCGTCTATGTATAAACGGGGCTGTAGGCTCTGCCCAGCCTTCTTGCCACAACAGGATGTGAGTTTTATGTACCCTTATACCATTGTGACTGGGACCTCCACAAATGACTGGTGTGTACATAGTCACTATGGATTAAAATCATTAACTTTTTTGTTTCATGAGTGCTTACGGGACAACTGGGTGACCAAAAACCAAATAAAGGGGAAAAAAAATGTCAGAAAGACTAATACAAAAAACGGTGCAAAATCACAAAGCTTTATTGAACTAAAGATGGAATGTAATCAAACAGTTTGAATACAAAGAGAGTAAGGACAGAAAGAAAAAAACCTTGAAAGATCTGAAGCGGTTTGCTAAGAGCAGCATCCTGCAGATGCAAACGGCACACACAAAGCAGGTATCGACATTACAGCATCATTCTTCCCGCACCTAAATAAAGACATAGAAAAAGAGGCTCCATGAACAAGCGGCACAAAGAGTACAGTGCCATTTGAAAGGTTCAATTCTTTCAGTGCATGAGTGATTTGTGTGTGTCAGAGCACTGTGGCAATCAGGTTCTGTTCAACATTCAAGTCGAAGTCACGTTCAAACCCGTTTCTTCTGAGCTAAAAGCAACAAAACGAAAGCTACTGAACTGTGTTCATAAATTAAATTAAACAAAACACCAGCTTGTTCCGATGTTCTTCATCTAAATAACCCAAACAATGTCTGGAAAAAAGGTTGCTTGGTAATTAGTTCCTCTGCCAGGTCAGTTCTGGTAGCTTGAAAACTGGTCAGGCTTATTTTTTTGATAAGCAGATGTTTTGGTCGCAGTGGCTTCATCTCTTGGTCATTGTAACGCCTTTGATCGATTTCATCTGGCTGCTGTGCAGATCACTCCACCTTGCTGTAGTCGTCTACGTGGCCTAGCACTTTCTTCCTCTGCCGTATCATGTGGAAGTAAAGCTGGGGGAAGACTAAGGGATAAACAGATTTTGGCTATTCACACAGATATCCAATCACAAAAAAAAAAAAAAAAATCACAAACGAAAAACATTTAATTAAAAAAAAAAAAAAAAATCTGTGTCAAGCTCAACAAAGTGACACCCTTGCTGCAACCACTAATGTAATAACGGTCATTATTGTAATAATTATTGCAACAGTGGTTGCGACACCCTGCCCTGCTCTGCCATGTCAGTTTCTTGCAAAGTTGCACCTATTACATATCAGCAGTAATAAATCTTTTATGATGCAAGATCTGAATAAACAAACTGGTAAACATACTAAAAAAAACAAACAAACAAACAAACACAAAAAAAAAAACAGAGACAACAGAACTCCAATTATCTCTCCTTAACAAAATATGACCTAAATGACTTTCCTTCATGCACATCTTCATAGAGAGTGCCAACATTGAAGTTTCAATGAAACTCACTAAACAGTTCTGGAGGAGTATTACAAGATTCGTGAATAGACTGACAAGGAGATACCTATATGCCCCCCATTCAACAGGATAAACAAAATAGGAAATTCAAAGAGAGGCACACAGTACAGAACAAGCCTGACAGAGGTAGGAAGGAAAAGATTTCAAAGACTCTGGAAAGAAAACTCTAAAGACTCCAGAACTGCTAGTGAATGACTTAGCCAAGTCGGAAATGTAGTTTCAAAAAAGACAATCTCTGGAGACTCACAAAGGAATGGACTGAGACGTTGCAGAAAAAGAAACTCAGTAGAAGAGACACCTTCAAGCCAGACTGAAGTATGCTGAGGACAAACTGGAGAAAAATTATGCATACTGGAAGCATGTCCTTTGGTAAGAGGAGATGGCCATAGAGATGTGGCTTCTGTATGATGAAAGGAGAGGCATCAAACCCAAAGAAGACCATCCCCACAGTGAATCACAGTGGTGGAAGTATTGTGCTGTGGGGATGTGTCAGTGTCTCTAGAACTGGGAGACTCCTCAAGGTGGAAGGAAGGATATGTGAAGATTTTGAAAGAAAACCTCAAGCAGTTTGCAGTAAAACTGGGTCTGGGTCATTGCTTTTTCTTCCAACATGACAATGACCCAAAACATACATCACTCCTGGTGAAGAACTACATCCAGAAGAAGTGGACATTACTGACTGGCCTGCACAAAGCCCTGACTTGAATCCCATTGAAAATCTGTGGGTTGAACTGAAGAACAAGGTTGTTCAGGTTCAAATGTGGAGGAGTTTGAGAGATTTGACAAAGAAGAATGGACTGGGATTCCTCAGGAGACATGTCTGAGACTTGCTGAAAACTACAACAAATGTCTGCAGACTGTTATCCAGCAAAAAGGACACACAACTGACTGTTAGCATGGGGGTAATAATTTTGTCCTTGGACGTTTTTGGTTTTTGTGAAATCATTTTGTTTCTGTAGACAAAGTAGCATTATGTAAGCATCCAAAATAGAACTAGGATGTTAAGAAATGTGTTAAATTCCTTGGTCTGCTGAGAGAGAGAGAGAGAGACAGAAGAAAAAAAAAAAAAAACAACCTCTTGGGAAAATTTGTCAGAAAATGTTAAATTTTCTAATAATTTTGTCCACGGGACGACTTCTTTATACAGTTCCTCCATTTTCAGGGCTCATAAGTAGTAATTGGATACATTAATTATTTAATTATTTTTAAAGAAATCAGATGATGGATACACGAACATTTCAAAATGGTGTTCTTTGTCTGGCAGGTGAGAAAAATATGATCACTATGCTGTAATTCAGAATGTCATCATTAGAGTGTCACAATTCAGGACATTCTGCCAAATTTCAATATCAAATTGTCAAGTGAAATTTTCACTGACCTTAGGAACCCCACACTGGGACTGTGATGTTTGTGTCAAACTGAACAGACATTAGGCACTTTCAGATGTGTCAAAATAAAATTAAAACTGTAAACCAATCTAGAGACATCTAAAGCCTAACTGACATCTAAAGTGTCAATGTGGTGCCAGTTGCTCACTTACGGGGGATGTACGAGATCATGACGAGGATGAGGAAGGTGTAGTAGTCAAAAGAGAAGTTGTACTTGTTTGGGAGAGTGACAGAGTACAGTCCTGTCTTCTGCACGTATGGCAGTGCTGCATAGATAGTCAGCAGTTCTCCAGTCACTCCCATGGGATACAGCACCATGAAAAAGGTGTACCTGCAGACAGGTTTAGCAAAGCTGATTAAAGATGCAGAAATGATCGCCATTTTGTCACATTCATTTTTTTTTTTTTTTTTTTTAATGGTTCATGTCCACTAAAAGATTCCCCCTCAAACTTCACTGTGTAACCAAGAAAGGCAATGTGCAGATTTCCATATTAAATCTTTGATGAGGGCTCATCTTCTAATCACCCGTTCCAAATGACGCACCAAGTATGAACACAACTGTACAAGTCCCAGCACGGATCCTTCACTAAATTTTCTATCCATTACAAGCTGCCTCTTAAGACACAAACACTAATGGCCCCCTGACACAAGCATGACTTTTGATTCGCGCACTTGCACGCCCGTCGTCATGATGAGCCACGTGCTGTGATCCCAGCTGGACGCCATTCTTTGTTCCACCGCCTGCCACACACACTGCGCTGGACGCTGTATATAAAATAATTACTTCATGTCAGATTAATCATTTTCTCTGCAAATTGGCTGTTGAAAACGGCTCTAATCACTTCCTGAATCACAGAGGACCACTTCAGCTTCAGCCGTTCACACACGCACGCCTGACAAGCTGCAGAAAGCATTTTGAGACGTCTAAAAAGGTAATTGTCATGTTTACAATGTCATGGCTTAGTAAAACAGTTGTGTTCTTTCCTTCTTATGTGCAGCTGTTAAACTGTGTATTTGATAGATTTAACATCTTGTTATAATCCTTCAGACAAGCTGCGCTCTGATGCCATCCACTGACGTCACCACTCGCTCTGTTCACTTCTATACTCGACTTGATGAGCTGCATGTCGTGCTGGTGAGCAGATCACACCGCGTAGCACAACATTTATGTGTTAAGGATTTCTTGAACACTCCAAAATTCTCTGTGCGCAATAGCACGCGCCGGCGTCCCTCTCGTGTTTAGTCTACACACGTTAAAGACGAGTTTACTCTCCAGCACGACACTGGTTGTGCAAGTGCGTGAATCAAAGTCACGCTCGTGTCAGGAGGCCTTTAGACTGTTATCTTGGTTGTAAATGCAAATGACTTACATTAAACAGACAGATTTTTAGGGGAGGTGATGGTCTAGTGCTTAAGCACTGGGCTTGAGACCAGAGGGCCCTTGGTTCAAATCCCAGCCTGACTGGAAAAAAAAAAAACAAACAAACAAAAGAAATCGCTAAAGGCCCTTGGGCAAGGTCCTTAATCCCCTAGTTGCTCCGGATGTGTAGTGAGTGCCTTGTATGCAGATGGAAAAGTGCCATATAAATGCAGTCCATTTTATATTTTAAGATTAGGCTTAAAACTTTCCTTTTTGCTAAAGCTTATAGTTAGGGTTGGATCAGGTGACCCTGAACCATCCCTTAGTTATGCTGCTATAGACTTAGACTGCTGGGGGGTTCCCATGATGCACTGTTTCTTTTTATTCACCTCTTTTTGCTCTGTATACACCACTCTGCATTTAATCATTAGTTATTGATCTCTGCTCCCCTCCACAGCATGTCTTTTTCCTGGTTCTCTCCCTCAGCCCCAACCAGTCCCAGCAGAAGACTGCCCCTCCCTGAGCCTGGTTCTGCTGGAGGTTTCTTCCTGTTAAAAGGGGGTTTTTCCTTCCCACTGTCGCCAAGTGCTTGCTCATAGGGGGTCGTTTTGACCGTTGGGGTTTTTCTGTGATTATTGTATGGCTTTTGCCTTGCAATATGAAGCGCCCTGGGGCAACTGTTTGTTGTGATTTGGCGCTATATAAATTAAATTGATTTGATTTGATAGGAGCAAAGGAACTTTTTTTTTTTTTTAATTTTCAGTGGATCATAATTATTTTTTATACAACTACACAGACTTCTGAATTGAGAGTAAATTAAATTTTGTTTTTGTGCCTATCTCATAAAAATCTTCATCATAGTATGGCTCCTCAAAGATTTGGTGTAGGTTTGGAGTAATGTCTTCATAGAGTAGCAGATGCAGCGTGAACATGATAAAACCTCTGAATAGTATCCACTGCATGCGCGCACACACACACACACACACACACACAAACCCTGGACTTTAAAATTCATTTCAAACCTCAACAGCAGTTTAGCAACACACTGTGATGAAGCAACTACAGTAATTTGCTGGAGCAGCATTTTACCACAGCTGGAGTACCCACAGGAAAAGAACTGTCACACAAGTTACATGTTCTTTTAGGACAATGACACACTAGGCTGCACTAATGTTCCACCTTGTAAATTAGAGTTCACAAAATTGCAAAAGTAAGTTTGAATTTGTTCAGTTATCCGTGGCCATGAAATGAAGCAATTTTGACATTTTTCAAATGTCACTACACACCACAAAATTAACTCCTCTGCACAATTACACTGTACACTAGGATGTTCCATTGTTCCTTCTGGCGATTATGATGTTAATGAGCTGTCTCAGACAAAAACATGCAGAAAAAGAGAAGTTGGCTGGATGATCATCACCGATTTCCACAAAACTTTCCAGAAGTGAAAAATTTGACCCATAACATTTTTTCACTCCATAAAACATTCTGAACAACTTTAGACAATTTTTAAAATGATCCACTTTTGGCCATGCTTGCCGTCTCTACACTGAAATATAAGTAAAAAAGCCGATTTTGAAAGTGAATGTTCTCAATTCTTGATACCTGTATTGCTATTCCCTGTGTACCAGAATTTGGGAAATATATTTTTCTAAATGTTTTTAGTGTCTGTAGAGTGGCATACTGCAGTATAAATTAGCAAAGTGACCTTTTCTGTGGAATGTCAAATTCCCTAGTTACTGTCTGAGCTGTCTCAGAGAAAATCATGTGGGGGTGGCTGGAAGACGAGGCAATCACCAAAATAACCATACAAATTGATTCTGCATACTGGTAAACATAGGAAAGCACATCTTATTTGCTGAAATAAGCAGAAAATGGACTGATTTATAATTAATATCGGCATAATAATCGAGGGCCACTTTTTCATGTCATCTTCCCACTCCTTTATGACCCGTGGGTGAACCAGAGTCATTCCCTTTGAGCTTTTCAAAACGGTTTTGTTTCTACCCATGTAATATCTTCCATTTTTCTATATTGAAACACGGCTCACCAGAAGTCCTAAACCAAAACGGAAATGCCGCTGTTGTAAAAGTGGGTGGGGCTGAATAAGGTGAATAGGATTCAAAAAGTGTCAATAACAGAAATATAAGGAAATATGCTGCAGAACGAACCGTGGTTTTTGAAGGTCACTGAGCCCCCGTATGAGGAATCACACTCACTTTTTCTATCTGTCAAGAATTGAGAACAGATATGTCAAAGTTGGCCATTTTTATTATATTTTTAATGTAACAATCTGAGGCCATTTTGGACATAAAATTTTGAACTGACCAAAATTGAAGTAAAATTTTGCCTGATGGAAAAACTAACTTTGCCATTCCTAATCAATCTACTTGAAGGGGATATGATGAAAATTTCATCAAAATCGGAGTCGGTCATCCAGCCACGACCGTATGATTTTCTCTGAGACAGCTCATTAACAAACTGGCACCAGTCAAGGTGAAGATGTTGATATTTAACAGCCTTGTCCATTGGGGATCGGTATCGATAAGATTTTATCGATAGATACCAATATCAATTCCCTTATCGATACCTCTTGTGAATTTTCTGTGTACTAAAAGTAGGCTTTACAAGTTTTCTATGTCAAATCATTTTATTGAGTCTTAAAGTAAATACATATGAAATTGTTAACTGGATCCTAGATCTCTGGACATAAATAAACAAAATCTGTAGTTTTTGTCAAAAACATTTCCTTTCAGGCATGAATGTCACTCCATACCTCTGAGCTGAGCTCAGCTGCGCTGCACATCAACATCAATGTAATTCATAAAGAACGCAGGACGTCTCATTTTGGGAAGAAAAAAACATTTTGGTCGATTGTAGTTTATTGTTTGTGTTACAACAATTGGAAAGAGGTGTCATTTGATTTAAAACAGCGATTCGCTTTGAAGTTATCAATTCCGACTGGACTCTAACTTGCAGACCCGCTGCAGGGTCTGTAATCAACGTAGAAAAATTATAATTTTCCCGACAAACATCCTCAAAAACAACTGCCGCTCTGAAGGACCAATAAGGGAACCGTTAAGCAAAAAGGTTATTCACGTCGGTGGATCGAATCAATTCTTAACAATCCCTGAAAAGAAGTGGTTCTCGATGCTCATCCCTAGTGTCCATAAACATTGACAGTGATGCAATTGTAATTTTGTCTCTGTGCTTCATCACAGTGATGCTGAAATGAAACAGTAGTATAGACCGGAAGCTTCAATTTCAGGGGCTGAACAAAAACATCACATTTATCATTTAGAAATTGCATCCACTTTCATACGCAGTACCTCCATTTCAGACCAAATACCGGAAGCAGTGACACAAACTAAATACCCGGATTGTGAGCATGACTGCACTTACAGCCAGTTTTCTTCATGGGAAGATACTTAAACAACAGATGCCATTTAATCCAACAAACAGGATGAGATTATTACTGAAATAGGGCAGTGCAGTCTCGTTTGTACCCTGCGTGATATTGCGGGATGTGACCATTTATAGGGACAGCCACTCCTGTTGTGCAATACGGGAAAATGGTGTACCGTTTTTGGCTGCAATCACCGAAGCAGTCGCGAAAAGTGCAGTTTTTCGGTTCCCGGTGGAGAAGGGAAGACGAGGCAAATGGGAGACGTTGTGTCGGTAAGTGTTAGCCTACACAGCTAACCAGAGTAGCTCCGTTCTCTTGCCTGCAAAATTGCCTTGACATGCTTGAGCTCTGGGTAGGAAACAAATCGCAACACGTCCACTTTCCACCACATTTCTTTGCATTTTCACTTTGTTTGTGGGTAACGAGCACAAAAACTCAGAGAAAATTCTGTGTTTTTGGCCCCAGAAGTAGGGAAATTACGTCATATTTTACCCCTTTAGCGCACACCCTCAAACAAGACTGCACTGCCCAATTCAAGCAGGATTTGAAACTAAGAACTAGCTATAATCAATTTTGTGTGTTTTTTTGCCGTTAACCCTGATTTTAACAGAATATTTCACAAAATTTCATCTTTAATAAAACCATAAACAATGTTTATGAACATCAGAATTGCCGGTCTTCGGCTCGGTGATTCAATACCTTGCCCATTTGATAAGGTAGGGCAGATGGTTGAGAAGACTGAAGGTGTAGAAAGAGTAGCGGATGATCTCCGTGACAGTCCAGGCTGTTACAAACAGCAGCACACTATCCTCACTCTGCACCTGGAGAAACAAAAAGCATTATGGCAGAAGGGCCAAGAAAAGGAAGACCCTGCTCTGGAGCTTTGATTCTTCTAAGTTAACATAAGCGTTTCATAGCACAACCATGTAATTTGTTTTACATACTAATCAATTAACCCACACTCCAGACCACCGACTGCTGGCCTCAGATACCCAGCTAAACCCGTGGTTTTCAAATGAAAAGAAAATAATGCAGTACAGAACTCGAGCTGAAAAGACTCTGACTCATGTACTAACAATAATCACAAAAAGGCATTTTGGACTTCGACTGACCAATGACCACCACCACAGACAATCAAAGTCTCAGAAATTTTTCAGCAAACCTTTACATTCCAAATTATGTTGCATTTCACATATAACAAAAATAATTTCATATTTAAAATTTAAATTAGCCAAAAAGAATACTAACATAAAATAATTGACAATTGAATAAGTTGTACTGAAGTACATGCCGTGCATCGAGAAAGTATTTACAGTGCTTCACCTTTTCCCACATTTATGTTAGCCTTTTTCCAAAATCACCCTCAAAGTTAAACTCACAACACCCCATAACGACAACATGATTTTTGTATTTTATTTTCACATTTATAAAAATAAACAACTAGAAATCACATTTACATAAGTATTGTTCAAAACTTTGTTGATACACCTTTGGCAGCAATAAGCGAAGTGCGCATCTCAGGCCGTGCCGTGCATTATGGGCAGGCTAAAGTTTCAGTTCAGTTTCAGCTACCAACCAAGCTATGCCGGCGGAAAGCAGAGAAGAGTGCTGTGATTTGGATCGTTTCAACCGCTGGAAAGTTGACGATTTAAAGCGTTTTTGTAAGCTCCGCGGATTGCCTGTTACAACCAGGACTACGTACGGCAGTGGACAGAAATGGAAAGAAGAGCTGGCTGTGCTTGCGTGTGCTGCATCTGTACAGAAAGTACCGTTAGTGCCGACAAAGGAGGAAGAGCGCGCTGCTGTCGAAAATGACCCATGCTTGTTGATAGTTGGAGAAAAACAAATTTCTGACCCCTTGAAGGCAACTGATGGATGGTTAGACGAAGTCCAGAGACTGAAACTGTGGATATTGCAGAATATTTGCTAAGCAGGGATGAGAAATTGCGACTCCGCCAGCTTCATAATGACGACAATGACGGTGAGTCTCACATATAACCTCTCTGGTGTCACGTTTGTTTTGATAAATTGACAGACATACAATGATATGTGCATGCATGCAGTTTGTTTATAGAACATGTCAATTTTACAATATTACGCGCCACGGCATTCATGGCGCGACATTACAGTCATACGCCGATGCACGAAAACGGCGGCACGGTTTCAGGATATTGACAAAATAAATGTGCAAGAAACTTACAATAGTCCGTCTTTTATGTCCGTCTGGAACTTTCTTTTCTGTGGTGAAATTGTGTAGAATGAACGGAGGTTTACGACCACATTTCTTCTTCTTTCCGTCTTTGTTTGGACTCAGCGGAGGTTTGCAATCGTGTGTTTTCAGCCAACTTTCAAGCCTATAAATTCTGTTTGAACATTTGAAAACAGCACAATGCGCCCCTGTCATTATTGTATGTGTCGCTTAAGGCTTAAAGCCTTTTAAACAGTCCCTGTAAAAGCCTTAACTTTTACACTCCGCTAATGCTACTGTATACAAAATTCAATGGGAGCAGTGTGAGTGTGGTAGCTGGGATTTTTGCCCCCGTTTGACCCACGCATGCGCAGATGCAATGCGCACTTCGCTTATTACAGTCTCAAGTCTTCTTGAATACGATGCCACAAGCTTGACGCGCCCATCTTTAGGCAGTTTTTCCTGTTCCTCTTTGCAACATCAAGCGTCATCAGGTTAGATGGGGAGCATTGGTGCACAGCCATTTGAATATCTCTGGAGAGATCGGAAATCAGATTCAGGTCTGAGCTCTGGATGGGCACATCAAGGACATTCACAGAGTTGTCCTGAAGCCACTCTTTCATAGTTCCTGCAAGCATTATAACAGAGTAATGGCCTGTTACGATGCTGCCTGAAAAAATAATTACGCTGCAATTGGGCCGTTTTGTTGTTTGAGGGTGTATAGCGGGAAAATAATCATTTTTCTACGCTGATTGTGGACTCGCTGCTTCTCAACAATTTATTCATCAACCTTCATCAAAACCATTTAAAGACATCAAACATGACTCATCTTTCTGCAGATTAAAGCCGCTAACCGGGACACTTGCCTATTGTTGATTAAACATTGTTTCTCCAAATGCTGTGGCTCTGTAAAGTAAATATGGAAAGATATTTACAGATTCATCCTTCTGGAATCAATAACGTCAAAGTGAATTGCCTTTTTAAATCAAATGACACCTAATTCCAAACACTGTAATACAGACAACTACAACCAACCAAAACTGTTTTTTTTTGTGTTTTTTTCCACAATGCGAGACATCCTCCATTCTTCTTGACGTGCAGCTGGCTGCGAGACCACAGCTCAGGGACTGTCAACAAATTACCATGGCAAAAGGCAATGCTTTGATAAAAACTTAACGTCACATTTATGGTTTGTAGTGCCACAGCACTTATACTGGAAAATGTACTATTACATAATTTCAAGGATTTTTTATTCCAATAAATCTGAATAAAATCTCTAACTTTTTATTTATAGCTTGTAGTGGAACCAAACTCATATGACATATCAATGAACTCCCTCGGGTTGTACTTGGGGGGGGGGGGCTAACTTAAGCGGCCCCTCAACCCCAGCTTTCTAAGGTGATTTTTCCATCCCATTACTCTGCTAAAAAATCCCTGTCCTTTGATATCTTGGCTGTGTCCTTAGGGTCATTGTCCTACTGAAAGATGAATTGCTGCCCCAGTCTGAAGTCAAGAGTGCTCTGGAGCAGGTTTTCATCCTGGACGTCATCGTACTTTGCTGCATTCATCTCTCCCTCGATCCTGACTAGTCTCCCAGTTCCTGCCGCTGAAAAACATTCTCACAGCATGATGCTGCCACCACCATGCTTCACTTTAGGGATGGCACCTGGTTTTTTCCAAACATGACGCCTGGCATTCACACCAAAGTGTTCAATCTTTGTCTCATCAGACCAGAGAATTTTGTTTCTCATGGTCTGAGAGTCCTTCAGGTGCCTTGTGGAAAACGCCAGGTGGGCTGCCATGTGGCTTTTACTAAGGAGTGGCTTCCATCTGGTCACCACAGAGGCCTGATTGGTGGACTGCTGCAGAGATGGTTGTCCTTCTGGAACATTCTCCTCTCTCTGCAGAGAAATGCTGGAGGTCTGACAGTAATTGGAGTAGGTAGGTACAGAAAATGAATGAATGCCTTGTCCAAGGACATAGATGGGTACCATTTTTTTTTTTTTTTTTGCAAGAAGAAATCTCAAGCAGACAAGAGCCAGGAGGGTGACTATCTGTTCAGGCCACAGTACCAGTAGCAACAACAGCAAAAAAAAAAAAAGGCCAAATAAACAAAAAATATCAAACATGCTAGACAGAGATGACTGAACTAAACATCCAGGCACTCGTACAGTCCTGTGATCAATGTGACTGACCACTTATTCCCAATAATAACGTGGAAAAATACAGGCCCACAAGTAGGCCCAATAGTCAAGTGACAACTTTTAAAGTCCTGCAGATTCTAAATCCATGCTTAATGGGCACCACCCCTCAACAGTCGTCCTATTCAGTTGCAGTTCAGTTCAGTTCATGTAAATCCAAACAGTCATCCTCCCAAGATCCTCCTTTGTGGAGCTGCTCTTCAATAGCCAGATTTTTATTTTTTAAACTAAATGTAATGCAAACATGCATCTGTGCATGTACACCATAAGCCTCATTACATGATGTGATTGAGGAAATCTCAGCTCAGATTTGGAATCAGCACCTCAAAATTACCCCAAATCAGTTATCAAAGTCCATGCAAGAATTTTTTTATTTTTTTAAACCAGTGTTGTTATTACTACTTGAACAGTACAGCCGTCAATTCATTCAACATCTTTTGGGCTAAAAACAGCCCTGGTTTCTAACCTTACTGATAAACAAGAATCATGATCAGTGAGCAAATACTCTATATACACTGTCACATGTTGCTTCCATAAAAATCTTGTTATGCATGCAACACAACTAACAAATGCTGCAGCACATTTATTCGGATGGGGTGTTTAATACAGGGAGGTGGGGTAATTATTACCAGAATTCCTCAATTTTGGACTAATCTGAATGCGCAGCGTCAGTTATTTTTACCCGAGGCCAAAATATGGCCATCGGGTATTGTGAAGACTTTACATCCTTCTGTCCGTGCTCAGCGTAACTTCACTCCTATTACTCTCTCAATTTCAACCATGCCAGAGCTACAAAAACATATAAACTTGTTGATGTTAGTGCCTGAAATCCATGCATTCCTTCACTGTACATCTTTGGACCACTTGCTTTGGGACATGCATAACATGCAACAGGTAAAGCACACTGAAGAGGTCCGCATGGACATAAAAAAGAAAGTGGCATAATAAAAAACACCCACAAATAATGTGAAGCTAGACAAGAAGTAACTGTTGAAGCTAATCCATTCTGAAACAGAGCTGATTACAAAGGAGAATTAAAAAAAAAAAAAATGCAGAAGCCTGGTAATTTTCCTTTTTTCTGTTCTTTTTTCTCGAGAGGTGACGGTGGTGCAACAGACCAGTTTATTGAGTATCCGCACCCATCTCTGTCATTTATACCAAGATTTCATATCCTGTGCAAACTAGCAATAAATATTACATTACTCCACTTACCCATGTAAAACTAATGTCACCCTAATAGCCTTGAACTCTGTAATCTTTCAACGGTTCACTCCATTGTTGGTACAGCATTCATTCTCAAAACAAACATTACATTGTGATGATGTAAATGTGCTCAGGCCTAGAGCGCAGGCCAATGGGTGAGTGGGGAACAGGGACAATCTTGCTCTTGTATGAGCCAAAGCAACCGAACCATGTGTGAGCACATCTTCAAAAGCTACACAGGGAATAGTGCAACTCCACTAAAGGACACCAGAAGGAAACAAAGAAAGAACAGTAAGACAGTAAAAGAACCCAAGAAGACAAGCAGATGATAGACTGACAAGTGGCATGCTGAGTGATTGATTTTATTCCCAAAACATGTACATGAATAATAAAGAAGATAAATCCAAAACCTTTGGACCCTGTGCCCAGCCTCAAGATATCAAAACTCTTGTGGGCATGCCCCAAATCCCCAAATGTCCCAAATGTACTAGGAGCACAGCATCAAAATAGGCCCTCAAAACTCTCTTGGTGCTTCATAGCACAGGGTTGGACTCCACTGTTCTAGATGAGAGAAAGGTATCCTACCTCTCTTACACTGTGTGTGACAGCCCACGTGAGGAAAACCCGGGACATGACCTGAAAGCCTGTTAGGACCACAGAGGATGGAACAATTCCTGGGAACAAGATAAGAGAAATGCATTTACTGGGAGTGACAATGCTACTAGCAGTATGTATATAATGTTTGGTGTGAGGATATATGATCCAACATTCAATCAAAGAGGGGTCTTTTTCCAGGGATGTTAATCCAGCATTAGTTTCACTTCTTAAAAAAGGAAAGGAGCCGGTGGAGTGCTCCAGCTATAGTCCTCTTTCACTTTTAAATGCAGATCTAAAGATATATGCAGTCATTGGCTCGTCAACTTCAAGGCCACATGACAGAGTTGGTTCACAGTAACTAGACAGGGTTTATAAAGTCTAGATTGGCTACAGATAATGTTAGGAGATTATTACACGATAGATGGCGCTCAAACCTTAAGTTCCCCTGCTGCTGTCCTCTCATTAGATGTGATGAAGGCCTTTGACCGCCTGGAGTGGCCCTTTTTGTGGTCTGTGTTTGAGTCTATGGGGTTTGTCATGCTGTTCATTAGCATGATTCAAGTGTTGTATAAAAACCCAACAGCTGTAGTGCTCACAGGCAAAACTAGCTCTCCTCCTTTTATGGTTTCCAGGGGATCAAGACAAGGCTGTCCTCTCAGCCCTCTGTTATTTGCCCTCTCTCTTGAAGCACTAGCACAAGCCATCCTCTCAGCCCTCTGTTATTTGTCCTCTCTCTTGAAGCACTAGCACAAGCCATCCGCAGCTCAAGTGCAATCTCTCCAATTTCTATTAATGGAACACACCATCACATTTCACAATATGCTGATGACATCTTATTGTATATAAAAGATCCAGTACAATGTATCCCACATGTCCTGTCAACCTTCGAACACTATGGCAAGTTTTCTGGCTTTAGAATAAACTGGCAGAAAATCAGCTTTGCTACTGTTAAATCAGGCTATGTGTAATGTTCCCATCCTTGTTACTATCCCAGTTACTAAAAGCTTTACTTATGTGGGGATAGACATTTATTCCTCTATACAAACGATAGCTAAAAACAATTTTTGTAATACACTGAACAAAGTTGTGGCGGATCTCGAGAGGTGGTTTAGCCTGCCAAATTCACTTTGCGGCAAGTTGGCTATAATAAAAAGGAATGTCCTGCCCAGAATCAATTTTGTCAATTCAATGCTTCCTCTTCCTCTGCCCCCTCAATATTGGAGTAAATTGCAATTAGCAATAACAAAATTTCTATAGTGTGGTAAACGACCTCATATTAAGCTCACCACAATGCAGTGAGAAAGGTCCCTCCCAAATTTCAAATTATAAATGGGCCTTCACACTGAGGCCCTTATTAACTCTGTTTAAACCTGATGCACAGGTGTTGTGGCGAGCTTTGGAAGAGTGGAGGTTACTTCCATATTCTGTTGCTAATATAATGTACTCTATTTCAGCCCACCAATGCCGTTTGAGATTTGGTGCTATAATTTCAAATTTGCTTTTTGTATGGAGGAGAGTGGAGAAACTAGTTGGTTGCTCTTCCGGGTGGGGCCCACATTCTCCAATATTTAATAATGATAAACCGTTAATTGGCGGTCAGCCAATTTGATTTCCTGACTGGGAAAGAAAAAATATTTGTACCCTTGGCGATATTTATGGAAGGGGGGTTACTTACTTTTCAGAGCATACGCATTAAGTATGATATCCAATATACTAGGGCTGAAACGATTAATCGAGTAACTCGAATAATTCGATTACAAAAAATGTTCGAGGTAAATTCTGTGCCTCGAAGCTTCGTTTAACACTGTAGTACATATGCCAGGCCTGTGTGTGGCACTGCAACGTCTGCAGAAAAAAACAAGACTGGAGCATAACAGCTAATCAAATTAGCAACAATAGCTACCGCTTTCTAACGTGACACAGAGTAAAATAATGCCTTTTAAAAGAAAGATGGTCCACTCTGATCATCTGAAATAGACTTACTGTGCATTTAAAGCAAAGCAGTGTGTTTGTCTATTTTTAAAAAACACACGGTCTGCTCTACGTGGGGAAGGACTATTGACCTGGCGGCCGGCTGCTTGCTGTCTCTGTGCCCGGTGTGAGGGGCTGTCAGACCGGGCGAGTCACAGCTCTGTCCCCGGCTACACTGACAAACAGCAGAAGTCCACTCTTTCTTCTGTTTCCCTCAGACTCACACTGAGTGTTTGACTTTTTAATTTTTGCTTTTTGGGCAACACACAACACTTCACAAACACGGTAACTTAAATAAAATAATAATTTAAAAAAAAACTGACTGAGGCTGCATGTTCAACCTCCATCTGAAATGCATCTGCTGAATTGCAGAGAAAGAGGGATTAAAAAATACATCACGCAGGGTCCCAGTCCATCAACCTTTATTAAAAACAAACAAAACAAAAATTAAAAATGGTTAAATTTTACAAGTTGGAGAAAACAAAACAGAAAGCCACATCCCATCGCCATTTCAGCAAAATGCCAACACTTTGGCGCAGTGACATTGTGCCATTGCTTAGGAAGAGCCCTGGACAATTGATGTTGTTTAAAAACGCAGAAGTACTTTTTATCCGATTACTCGATTAATCGCCAGAATAATCGATAGAATACTCGATTACTAAAATAATCGATAGCTGCAGCCCTACAATATACCTTGTTTTTCTTTTATTTGCAGTTGAGAGCATCTTTAAAAGACAGTGGTGTTTCTTTACAGGACCCTCACACCACATTCCCTTCATAAATTGTTCCACTCTGCTGGAAGCACGCGTGGTTTTGTTTCGAGACTATCGCTTTTTGCTGCAGCATTATTACAGACCCCTGGCATTACACACGATATGGAGGAGTGATGTTCCAGACCTGAAACCTACATTTGATTGGGATAGAGTCTGGGTTAATGTGAGATTAGCATCCAGAAACCCTGACCATGAGCAAATATGTCACAATTATATACATAGAGCATATTTAAATCAGAGGAAGCTTCACTTGATGAAGATTATTAATGATCCAACATGTACTCTCTGTACTTCTAAAGTGACAGGCAGTTTTTTTCATATGTTCTGGGAGAGTGCCCCTGTGGCCGAATTTTGGAAGATGGTCGCCATTAACCTTTCTAAGCTGTTCAAGATCAGGTTGACCTGTTCGCCTGCTACACTCATTCTGAATTACTTACTGGGGCTGGGCTTGACACTGGACAAGAGAAGAGCACTGTTGGCTGGATTTATGACTGCAAAAAAGCCTCCACACTCACTTTCTTTCTGAGAGTGGGTGATGACATACTTGGACATTGCTTATTTGGAGTTGTCAATAGCCAGAGTCCACGGAGCCAAAGAGTCAGCAATAAAGGCATGGAATTCACTTCTAGCTACCCTCCATGAACTTCAGGTGTAACATATGACAGGGGTTTGGAGTTCTGGATCCAGGGAGTGGGTTATTTTTGGGGGTTGTGATTTTTGTTTTCTTTTTATAATGCTTGTACCATGGGTTAAAGCAATAAATTTTCATCTGACTGAAATTTTTTCCTGGCAAAAATCAATGCCAGCAATTCCATAAAATGTGGCGCAGTGGGTGCTCACACTCTTTTTTCCTCAATAAATACAATAAACACATTATACAGTATACAAATCTCCTCTAAATAGCCTCTAAGGAGAGGGGGAGAGAGAGAGAGAGAGAGAGAGAGAGAGAGACAAAGCATAAAAAGAATGCAAAACTTGAACATAAAGGTACATAAAAGGGTGTTGGGGAGCGGGGTGTAGTCTTGATTCTGGGGGGTCTGGGGAATCTCCCGCAGAACATTTTTAAAAGAGCAAGTCAAATTTTGTGTATTCTGCTGAATTTTAATGGGTATGAAGTCCTCTGAAACAAAGAAAACTCAGTTCAAACTGTCAAGTAAAAACACATTATTGATTATGGGGGGTCTGGGGGTGCTCCCCCAGAAATTTTTTAAAAGAGCAAGTCAAATTTTGCATATTCTAGTGAATTTTAATGGGTTTGAAGCCCTCTGAAACAAAGAGAACTCACTTAAACTGGTCAAGTAAAAATTCTTTGTCTTTTGTGGTATTTTGATCGGTTCCATTCCAGTAAATGCGCCAAAAGGGTGTTGTGTCGCTGGCTGTACAGTCAATAAAGTACAAAATTAGGGCCTAAAGCAACTAACATTGTTCTGCTGTGCACAAAGTAACAACGTCACCCGTTTTGAAAACACATGCGTACTGAGAAACTCAAAACTGGCTTATTGACATTTAATCGGTAAAATGCTCTCACTCGTAAAACAAAATAGGGCAGTAAATAACGATTATTTTAGTAATCGATTAATCGGTCGATTATTTTTTTCAATTAATCATTTTTTTATTTTTTACTTGCATGTGAGTTTTGCCATTATTTCTTTAAGTGAGTTATTAAAAAGGCCTTTATCACGCAACAATAACATTTGACCTTGTAACAAAGTTATGATGTTATATTCTCATCAAAAACATACCTGGAGTAGTGTTTTGTTTTGTTTTATTTTGCACATACATACATCACTGACACACCACAAAGAGATTTCCATCAGGTTTAACCCGCTTATGAGCATTTTTAGATGCCTACAGCAACTATCCCAACCACTGACAAGATATTACAGCACGAGTCCACGAAAGTATTTTAAAGGCCTGACTAAAGTGTAATATGTGATCTTTAATAAGATATTTTCATGAAAAAAGATATAAATGTGCAATTTACTGCATTTTATTTTTTTCTTGTGTAAAAACACAGCTTAGATGTGGTTTGACCAAAACAAATTGTCATTAAACTTTGAAAACAGGAAACATGAAACATGAAGTGGAGGTGTAAGAGTCACTAGGTATTCACAGGAAAACAGTTATTTCTATATTTATTATTTACTTATGTTCATTGTTAGTTGGTTTTATCTTTTCTGTTTTGTTTTATCAGGTTCTTTTTGTCCGTTTCTCTAAAATTGTATTGTAGCATCATTAGTTATTATTACTGTTGCTATTATTAATATAGTATAAATAAAAATGAATAAAAATTACAATTTGAAATACATTTGACTCTTTTACGACAACAAACACGGAGCCATTAATTATTATACAGAAAACAAATGCACACAACGTGCTGAGATGCGACAGCTTAATGCTAACTTTAACATTGAAAACGCCATAGACATGCTAACGCGTTAGCATTGGTCCCGTTTTTAAGTTGTAAAATACACCTATCAACTGTTTCAGAAGACCATAACAGGTCGGTTTAACATAAAAAGGTAAATATTACTCACAGACATATGCTCTTTAGGGTTTTAGCGGGGAAAAATTAAGATAAAGCGAAATAAAACAAAGAACTGAAGCAGCAGATAGAAGCACTGCTTCATTGATTCAAGGGTCAAAGCAAAGCCACACCCTGCTCTACTTGGGGAAGGTCTGCCAGTGTTCCCACGAAGACAGGGAGGAGAAGGACCATGCCTCATGACAAGCAGTAAACAGAGCGGAGAGGAGTGAAAATTCACACAGTCCCTTTCTCTGCGGTGCGGCGCCATCCACGCTGAAATTGCTGCTGCTTTGATTAGCAAAGAATGGGATGTTGCTTTGACAATGAGAGTATCATATTTCGTCCCCAAAACACACATGACACCACGTGCGCGCACTTATGTGTGGATACATTTTTCCAAATGACGGAAATCCGTCGTGGTGACGGAGAACTTTAACCCACGGCTTATACTTAAATACATATGTAATTATGATTTTCTTTCATTCACTCATATTTATCATGGCTATTTCACTAATTAGATTTTTTTTAAATTTTTAAATCCATTTTGCAATTAGCTGTTTATGTATATTTGTAGATGGGCATATGTATAGATTGGGATATATATATATATATATATATATATATATATATATATATATACACATACACATATACACACACATACACACGAGTAGGTAGGTAGGTAGCTAGATAGCTAGGTAGATAGATAGAGAATCATTTATGTAATGGGTATATGCCTATTTACATTTTTTTTCTCTTTTAATAAAATAAAATAAAAATTTGATTAGAAAAAACTTGGTGTAAGGATTAAATAAGAGGACTGGCAGGAGAACCAGTGCCATAAGAAATTACATCGTGGAAGAATAGCACAAAGAAGGCCGAGGTTAAAAATAAAATGTGAAATTCCAGCTGCAGTTTCCCTAATAGCACAGGGGAGATTCAAGCCAAGATTTCATCCATTTTTATAGAAGACATTGTGAATAATTACATTTGCAATTAGTTAAAAAAAAAACCTCAATTACAATTTATTTGTCCTGCATAATCTCAAATGACAAACACTTTTGATGTCAACAGCTGTGTTATCTAGTAGTATAAGCAACAGGTTGGTCATCGTCATATACCAAGGTTCTCGAAAGAGAGCAACACCTCCACCCTAACTATTAATGCGGGTACATTATAATTTTGCTAAGCGTGTTTGTAATACTATACTGTACTTGAGTTATTAATACATATTTGATTAGCCTGAACATTAATGGAGCTACATGCTCTTAAGTCAAAAATTACTACAACATACCCCATTTGAAAGAAAGAAAGACCAATAAACCTCTTTGAAGCAGATAATACCTACAATGAGGTTCTACTGATAATGTATATGATGGAGGCTGAATAAACACTCACCGACAGCACAATGCAGTATCTGTGGGGAAAAAAGGTGTGAAATTTAATTCATCAATAAAAAACAAAGAATTTCATTGTATTACATTTCAGTTTGTGATTTACTGGGGAAAAAATGCCAAATTTCGCTGAGTTTCTTAAATATAAAATCTGCTGCCAACATTTACATTAAAGGAGTGGAGGCCTTGGTGGCCACCGGACCAAGGGTTTGGAAATTAATAAATGGAATCTTTATTTTGAGCATGTAAACAGATTGAAAAAAAAAAAACACAAAAAAAACAATAACACAGTAAAGCAAGTACGTGCAGGTTTCAGAATTGAGTTCACATGTCGAAAAGGAGTGGGCTGAAGTAATAAACTTATATAGCCCCACCTCTATAACTTAACCAGATTTAACTAAAGATCCAATTAAAGAGCGGGGTGGGGGGAGACAAAACAAACCCAACCAAAACTGACAGTCTTATTCCAACGTACATGCAACATTAGCCACACCCTGCACCTAATTTCCATCATGCATGTGACAATATTAATCCATGTAACAAGACCAAACAACTATACAGTAAGTAATATACAGCAAATAATTTCTGATGCATAAAACGTAACTGAATTTTAATTTGAAGAAATGAGATGACAGCATGTTTTGTAGTTTTCCTTATGTCATATCCCATGGGCCTGTCTGCCACTTGCTGAATACTGCCATCTGGTAGACTTGTCTGGGCTTGTTACATGGAATAATCTTATCACAGTTGATCAGGTCTGGGTGGTAATGCTGGTTTCACATTTCTCTGCACCCAATAGTACAATATGGAAGCACCTTGCTTCCTGGATGGCAACAGACATGGCCTCCTTGATGGATGCTTTACCTCTAGCATAAATATTCAAGATTAATATTAAATGGAAGGATTAGTGTTGAGATTCTGACAACTTTTCTATCACTTAAATATCCAAAAGTTCTACTCAAAGCACATTTACCTCCAATATTTGGATATTTTACAATAAACATTCAAACATAGACAACCCATAAAACAACTTTTTTTTTTTTGTCTAGATTAGATCATTCTAACTTTAAATCTTATAGTCCAGGGTTCTCTCCAGCTCAGTTGAGCATAGAGGACCCCTATGCTGTGATTTAATCAGCATAGGGGGCTTTATTGTTTGTGTTTTTTTCTTTTTTTAAATGACATGTCACACATTATTTAACGTCCCAGTTGGCAACACAAAGTGGCCCTCAAGATACAGAAAACAATGTTTCAAAGGGTTATAAATTTCAAAATTTTCTTGCAAGGATGCCCCTAGATCCTCATACAATACACACGCCTGCAACAATCATGGCGTGGCTATGCCCCACTGGTGAGAACCCTGTAACCTAAGACTTGGTTGAGTCAAACTTACTGCAATAGTTCAGGTATTGTAGTGACCATATTGTTTAAGATACAAATAAGAGAATTACAACATTCTCATAATCAGTACAGCCCAATTCAGCTCACCTCAAGAATTGCTCCCGTCTGAAAGAACTTCAGCGGTTTCTCTATGGAGTAATACAGGCCATGGTAGCTGCCTCGGGCTAGATAAGCTCTAACCAGGCCCACCGCTATCACCAACCACCTGCAATACAAGAAAGTCAATCAGTCAAATCGCAAATTTCTCACCACTAGTGGTTTTGAGCAATTTGCAGCTCAGTGACACTCCAAAACATAAAAGCTTTCTACTCCTGAACATATGCTAAGAGCCTGCATGTCACTGGGAAATTTTAAAGTAAGTAAATGCTTAGAAGTGACGGAACAAAGCAATTGAGGTGGGGCGAGAAAAATTTGAAGTGTAATATTTGGTGAACTTTCATACACAAAACCAGTTGACGTGTAAACTTGGAATATAGTGAGTTTTCACAGTAACGTTAATAAATTAATCCAAATATATAACCAAGACAAATTATTAGTGCTGGGTTGAAAAGATCGATTTACCGATTATTGATTTAAGATATAGATACATATATATATGCACTTCTCAGCAGCATTATAACAGCGTGCATGAAAATTACACTGCAGTTGGGCTGTTGCGCTGTTTCCAATGGTGTGTAACAGGAAAAATTAAATGATAAGTTCTCTACACTCGATTGTGGATCCACTGGTTCTGATTTAGAAGCAGCACGTCCACAATTTATTCATTAACTTCTGTCAAAGCCCTTTAAACATGTCAATCATGACTACCAGGACTGTTGTTGCGGACAAGAAAAGAGAATCGTCCATTGTTTAATTCACACAGTAGTTTCTTTTTTTTCTTTTTTTTTGCGTTCCTCATAACGTGCCATTTACATGGGACAGCACATGAAGGTTCTCTATTTTAGATTGTGGGAGCCGTGTTCTCCTGCTGCAGGAGAACTTCCCCCCACTGCAGGGGGAAGTTCCAATAGCCATGTTCTCCTGCTGCAGAATGCTGTGCAGCGAGTGCTGCAGGCGTGAGTTTTGTAAGGGAGACCGGCACCATTATCCCCCAGAAAATTTTCAAATTTATAACTCTTTGAGACACTATTGCCTGCACTTTTAGGGCCAAATTTTGTCAAGTAGTATTAATATGTTGCATAACTAGTTAATCATGTAACAGCTCAGAAACAGTTTTAATAACAAGAACCCAAAAATTGATATTGGATCAAAGTGAAATAATCTATTCTGAATCTTAAGAATCGGAATTGAATTGATTCTTGAAATTTGAATCAATACCCGCCCTACAAATTATATACTGAAAGCAGCATTCTATTTCACACAAAATTCTGCAGTAATAGTACACTGTCTGTTCTTTTACAGCCCTGATATATGGAGGCTAGATTACTGTCTCAACAATCCAGTTCTACACCGTCTTTTCAAAATGGCCATTTTGTGTTTTGATGACCAGTCTGAGAGCAATGTGTGGACTTCCAGCACTGGGATTAGGCTGGTTTCATGTACTGGAAGGGCACTAGATTAATAGCAGAGTGGCCATGTTTATCAGCCAATCAGTCTATTCATCGATTACACATCATAAATAAAAGCACTATTAAAACAAATATCCACTGCCCCCCAATAATCCTGAGCCTCACCAAATCCTTTCATAGTGATATGAAGGAGACTATCCAGTTCAACGGCTCTACTTCAGTACCTTTTAACACTGTCAGCGATATGAAACAGGGATGTATCTTGGCCCCAACACTCTTCGGTATATTCTTCTCCCTGATGCTGAAGTAAGCCTTTGAACATGCCTTGGAGGGCATTCAACATACAACTTCTCCCTGGATGCGAAATTTGACATCAGGTTGGGGAAAACAGACAACGTCTGGCCATCTCACTTCTAGAGCATGTAATAACTCAAAGCTAACCAGTAAAACAAAGATGGCCATCTATAATAGGGATAGGTATTGATCGATTCTGCTTATCGATCTGATTCCTTATCAATTCCCTTATCGATACCTCTTGTGAATTTTCTGTGTGCTAAAAATAGGCTTTACAGGTTTTCTATGTGAACAACATTTTAAATTGGTCACTGGATCCTTGATCTCTAGACATATAAAATTTGCAGTTTTTGTCAAAAGCATTTCCTTTCAGACATTTTGGCATGAATGTCTCTCCATACCTTTGAGCTGAGCTCAGCCGGCTTCAGCACGTCAGCGCAGGACGTCTCATTTAGGGAGGAGAAAAAAAAAAAATCTAAAAAATTGATCGATTGCAGTTTGTTTGTATTACAAACAAACTCGGTGCTTGGAGCTGTGTGAACAGAATGGAGGACAATTCTCGTTTCTTTCTCACAAGACAAGAGTCCCAGTTAGTGACTTTAATCCGCACAAAAGTGACTCACATTTGACATATTCAGGGAGGAAAGTGGTGGGGGAAAAAAAAAAAAAAAAAAAAAAAAGCTGAAACCCAAAATTACCTCCCAACACCCGCACGAAAATTTTTGAATTCTAGAAGCTCTGAAATGCAATCTGGGACTATTCCAGACAATAAACTGTAGTGAGTGTAGCATCCATTTTTGTGAGAAAAAAAACCCAACTTTCCTTATTCAAATTCATTCTAGCAGTTTTCTGCTCTTACTAGGATGCAGCAGTTTTCTAGCTTGGCAGATAGTTCTGGAGGAAATCACTGAAGAAATTAACAAGTTGAAAATATGGTCTGACCAAAACAAACTGTCATTAAACTTAAATTAAACAGGGATGGAGGTGTAAGAGTCACTAGGTGTTCACAGGAAACAGTATTTCTATATGTATTTATTTAGGTTTTATCTTTTCTGTTGTGTTTTGTTTCATTAGGTTATTTTTGTCTCTTTCTCTAAAATTGTATTGTAGCATTATCAGTTATTATTACTATTATTATTGTTGTTGCTATTATTATATAAATAAAATAAATGAAAAAATATTCCAATTTGTAATACATTTGACTCTTTTACAACAACAAACGCTGAGCCATTAATTATTATACAGAAAACAAATGCACACAAATGTGCTGAGATGCGAACAGCTTAATGCTAACTTTAACACTGAAAACACCATAGACATGCTAACACTTTAGCATCGGCCCCGTTTTTAAGTTATAAAATACATCAACTGTTTTAGAAGACCATAACAGGTTGGTTTACCATAAAAAAGGTAAATATTACTCACAGTCATATGCTCTTTAGGGTTTTAGCAGGGAAAAATTAATATAAAGCGAAATAAAACAAAGAACCAACGAAGCAGCAGATCAAAGCACTGGTTCACTGATTCAAGTTTCAAAGCAAAGCCACGCTGCTGAAACGGTTGATTGCAGACCCACTGCAGGGTCTGTAATCAATGTAGAGAAATGACCATTTTCCTGACAAACACCCCCAAAAACAACAGCCACTCTGAAGGACCGATAAGGGAATCGTTAAGCAAAAAGGCTATTGATGTCGACGGATTGAATCATTTCTTAACTATACCCGAAAAGAACCGGTTCTTGATACACATCCCTAATCTATAACACCTGTGTGATCAGCACTCTCCTGTGTGGGAGCAAGTCCTGGCCTACCTACTTGCAGGCAAGAGATGAGGCTTGACGTATTCCACCTGAGAAGCCTCCACAAGATTCTAGGTATCGCCTGCCAAAATCATATCAAAAACACTGATGTGCTATCTTGTTCTGGTCTCCCAAGCATGTACTCTTTCCCAAGACCACGCACACCGCGATGGTTAGGCCACGTTCGTAGAATGGGTGTTGGTCGCATCCTGAAAGACATTCGGTACAGGGAGCTCACTCAGGGCAAGCACCCAATCGGCCATCCTCATCTGCATGCCAAAGACGTGGTCAAAAGAACTTTAGTAGGTATGAAGATCAACATTGACTCCTGAGAGTAGCTGGCTGATGATCAGGCCAAATGGAGAGCCACCGTGCACCAACACATCATGGCCTTTGAGGCTAGACAGCATGAGCGCTAGGGATGTGAATCGTACAACAACTCACGATTCAATTCGATTCCAATTCTTGGCGTGACGATTCGATTCAGAATTGATTTTTGATTCAAAGAGCTCTGAGAAATAGTTATATTACTTAAAAAATGTTTATGTTTAAGAAAATGCAGCTTTACAAGGTTAATCAAGTGATTCTAGATGTAAATTTACTTATCTGCTTTGCTCGTTTGGAGCTGCTGGCAGAGCAGAGACCGCTGCTCCTCTCTTTTAGCTCCGGGCCGTGGCGTAGCATGTGGGCTTGCGGATTTGAAGTGTTTCCGAAGTACTTGACTTTCATTCTGAAGATTTTCCACACTGCATAAGTCATGTCAAGCTCCTTCTTACGCAGCAAATAATAAAATCCCAAATGCGCTCAAACATTTGCCTTCAGCAAAGACGGTGCTGGCTGAATTAGCTCTTCGCCACTGAACTCTGCAGCTCACGAGAAGCACACCGGACCCCCCCCCACCCCACCCCCCCACAGAGACACTGTAGTATGGAAGCCGTTGCCTGACATACAGTACACGCAGCAAGTAAGCAAGAAAGTGTTTAAAAAAAATGCTTTTTAAAAATCGATTCTTGGACATTTTGGATCGATTCAGAATCGTAATAAATAAGAATCGTGATTCAGACGTGAATCGATTTTTTCCGACACCCCTAATGAGCGCTCTGAATGCTCTGTCGCCCAGTAAGAGGGCACAACCACCACAAACACTTAGCAGTGTATCCTGTGTGGCAGAAAATGCCTTTCCTGGATAGGGCTCTACAGCCACATAAGACTATGCTCCAGCAGCACCACTACCTAGCATTTTTTCAGCTTTCTACTTTTTATGTTATAATATACTTTAAGGGTGCTAAAACCCATGGTCAATTGACCAAAGGAGGTCAGAGAAAACCGATAACACCAAAAAAATTACATCATGTGATACAGCTAGATGCAGGCCAACGACATCCACATAATTCTAGTCATGTCTGTTGCAGCATTTAACCTGAAACTCAGTCGCAAACGTAAGGTAGACTGTAAAAAAAGCCTGTGTAATGAATGGGGAAATCCTGTAAAATCATGACATAAAAAACTGTAACAAGAAAAACAATGGAGTACTGTTTAATTGACAGCAATAAATTGTAAAATGTGGAAGAAATCTGAACTATGAATTTAACACTACAAATATGTTAAAATAATCATGTACCATTGTAGAATTTACAAATGACTATCATTTAAACACAGAAAAGCCGTAATACCAAAAACTGTACAATGCGGTTAAAATTTCAATATGACACTGTTAAAATTTTTTTTTTTTCTTTTAATTTGAACATTACTATTGTTTTCAACTTTACAGATTAGAATTTTCAAATATACAGGAACATACTATAAAAAAGGGTTTGGGGAAAAAAAAGAGGTGATGTGTCTGTTTAAACTACATTCTGAGGATATTTAAACATAAGGTGAATGGTTTGCAGAGATTTCATCTTCCAGATCTGGTGTGCCCAACCAGACTGATGAATAAATATGGACGTGCGGTCTGAAGACCAACGGAAGGCAGTCTGTGAGCATCTACGTATTTGGTCCCATTCGCTCGGCTGTCCTGAATGTGTTGCACATGTTCAAAACACTCTTGGCGCCATCGAAATGGAACGCACATGTGATGGCAGTCTATATGCAGTTTTTGCGTCATCTAATTGCAGTCTACATATTCTGAAGGCATCAAAACAGCATCTGAAATGATCTGATTGCGGTTGATTGAGCTCTGAGATCGATCAGACACAGCAAAGCCTGTCAACATGTATGTGGGATGTCCACCTCCACTGGACCCCAGCCAGGGAAGGCAAAGGAAATGTTGATGTGTAATGTATGTGGGATGCATTCATCATGTACAGTGAATTTGAACAGCGCACAATCAACCTGAAACTACTGTGTGCCGCTGCGCCTTTCCGTGGTCTCATGCGCAGTAATGCGTCATAGTGCACATCAGGCACAGAGCTGAACGGATCTCATTGCTGTAATATGCCTATTATTACCTGATCACCATCTAAACTCTGTAGGATGTGTGACGTGGAACTGTACTGCCAGGCCGTGACGTTATTATTCAACATGAAACTCACCACCGGCATGGAACCACGATCGCTTCACAGCACAGAGAAAACAACAACCAAACCACAGCCTGTGGTGAAAAACCTCTCACCCGGCTGCTGTGTGCAGAAATAACCATGCAAAAATTAAATCCCATATGATAATCCAACCGACATCACGGTGTACAGAGTTGTGCTGTGCTCCTTAAGTGAGTAAAAAAAGACATTCAAGTTCGCTGGAAAGGCTGCGTTGGACGTTACACTGTTACCGTCCACTAGGGATGGGTATCGGTAAGATTTTATCTATATCAATACCATTATCGATTCCGCTTATCGATCCGATTCCTTATCGATACCTCTTGTGAATTTTTTGTGTACTAAAAGTAGGCTTTACAGGTTTTCTTTGTCAGCAGGTCAAATCGTGCACCCACTCTGTGAACGGTCTTTCTGCGACCGTGAGGCAGTCGGAGTCCGTGGACATTTTTAAGTCAAGACTTCAAGCCTATTTTTATTCTCTTTCAGGTGAATAGTTTTTATTTTTTTTTATCTGTTTTATTCTTTTACTTCTGTTTTTAAATATGTATTGGAATTTTTTTTTATTTTAATTTATTTATTTTAATTTTTTATGTTGAACTGTTCTATGTGAGGCGCCTTGAGATGGCTTTTGTTGTGATTTGGCACTTTATAAGCCTATTAAATTGAATTGAAACTGAACAACATTGTATTGAGTCTTAAGGAAAATAAATATGAAATTGGTCACTGGATCCATAAACTTTGGACATAATAAACTCTACATGGTGGATCCTTGATCTCTGGACATAAATAGAATCAATCAATCAATCCATCAATTTTTTTATATAGCGCCAAATCACAACAAACAGTTGCCCCAAGGCGCTTTATATTGTAAGGCAAGGCCATACAATAATTATGTAAAACCCCAACGGTCAAAACGACCCCCTGTGAGCAAGCACTTGGCTACAGTGGGAAGGAAAAACTCCCTTTTAACAGGAAGAAACCTCCAGCAGAACCAGGCTCAGGGAGGGGCAGTCTTCTGCTGGGACTGGTTGGGGCTGAGGGAGAGAACCAGGAAAAAGACATGCTGTGGAGGGGAGCAGAGATCGATCACTAATGATTAAATGCAGAGTGGTGCATACAGAGCAAAAAGAGAAAGAAACAGTGCATCATGGGAACCCCCCAGCAGTCTACGTCTATAGCAGCATAACTAAGGGATGGTTCAGGGTCACCTGATCCAGCCCTAACTATAAGCTTTAGCAAAAAGGAAAGTTTTAAGCCTAATCTTAAAAGTAGAGAGGGTGACTGTCTCCCTGATCTGAATTGGGAGCTGGTTCCACAGGAGAGGAGCCTGAAAGCTGAAGGCTCTGCCTCCCATTCTACTCTTACAAACCCTAGGAACTACAAGTAAGCCTGCAGTCTGAGAGCGAAGCGCTCTATTGGGGTGATATGGTACTACGAGGTCCCTAAGATAAGATGGGACCTGATTATTCAAAACCTTATAAGTAAGAAGAAGAATTTTAAATTCTATTCTAGAATTAACAGGAAGCCAATGAAGAGAGGCCAATATGGGTGAGATATGCTCTCTCCTTCTAGTCCCCGTCAGTACTCTAGCTGCAGCATTTTGAATTAACTGAAGGCTTTTTAGGGAACTTTTAGGACAACCTGATAATAATGAATTACAATAGTCCAGCCTAGAGGAAATAAATGCATGAATTAGTTTTTCAGCATCACTCTGAGACAAGACCTTTCTGATTTTAGAGATATTGCGTAAATGCAAAAAAGCAGTCCTACATATTTGTTTAATATGCGCTTTGAATGACATATCCTGATCAAAAATGACTCCAAGATTTCTCACAGTATTACTAGAGGTCAGGGTAATGCCATCCAGAGTAAGGATCTGGTTAGACACCATGTTTCTAAGATTTGTGAGGCCAAGTACAATAACTTCAGTTTTATCTGAGTTTAAAAGCAGGAAATTAGAGGTCATCCATGTCTTTATGTCTGTAAGACAATCCTGCAGTTTAGCTAATTGGTGTGTGTCCTCTGGCTTCATGGATAGATAAAGCTGGGTATCATCTGCGTAACAATGAAAATTTAAGCAATACCGTCTAATAATACTGCCTAAGGGAAGCATGTATAAAGTGAATAAAATTGGTCCTAGCACAGAACCTTGTGGAACTCCATAATTAACTTTAGTCTGTGAAGAAGATTCCCCATTTACATGAACAAATTGTAATCTATTAGACAAATATGATTCAAACCACCGCAGCGCAGTGCCTTTAATACCTATGGCATGCTCTAATCTCTGTAATAAAATTTTATTGTCAACAGTATCAAAAGCAGCACTGAGGTCTAACAGAACAAGCACAGAGATGAGTCCACTGTCCGAGGCCATAAGAAGATCATTTGTAACCTTCACTAATGCTGTTTATGTACTATGATGAATTCTAAAACCTGACTGAAACTCTTCAAATAGACCATTCCTCTGCAGATGATCAGTTAGCTGTTTTACAACTACCCTTTCAAGAATTTTTGAGAGAAAAGGAAGGTTGGAGATTGGCCTATAATTAGCTAAGATAGCTGGGTCAAGTGATGGCTTTTTAAGTAATGGTTTAATTACTGCCACCTTAAAAGCCTGTGGTACATAGCCAACTAACAAAGATAGATTGATCATATTTAAGATTGAAGCATTAAATAATGGTAGGGCTTCCTTGAGCAGCCTGGTAGGAATGGAGTCTAATAAACATGTTGATGGTTTGGATGAAGTAACTAATGAAAATAACTCAGACAGAACAATCGGAGAGAAAGAGTCTAACCAAATACCGGCATCACTGAAAGCAGCCAAAGATAACGATACGTCTTTGGGATGGTTATGAGTAATTTTTTCTCTAATAGTTAAAATTTTGTTAGCAAAGAAAGTCATGAAGTCATTACTAGTTAAAGTTAATGGAATACTCAGCTCAATAGAGCTCTGACTCTTTGTCAGCCTGGCTACAGTGCTGAAAAGAAACCTGGGGTTGTTCTTATTTTCTTCAATTAGTGATGAGTAGAAAGATGTCCTAGCTTTACGGAGGGCTTTTTTATAGAGCAACAGACTCTTTTTCCAGGCTAAGTGAAGATCTTCTAAATTAGTGAGACGCCATTTCCTCTCCAACTTACGGGTTATCTGCTTTAAGCTACGAGTTTGTGAGTTATACCACGGAGTCAGACACTTCTGATTTAAAGCTCTCTTTTTCAGAGGAGCTACAGCATCCAAAGTTGTCTTCAATGAGGATGTAAAACTATTGACGAGATACTCTATCTCCCTTACAGAGTTTAGGTAGCTACTCTGCACTGTGTTGGTATATGGCATTAGAGAACATAAAGAAGGAATCATATCCTTAAACCTAGTTACAGCGCTTTCTGAAAGACTTCTAGTGTAATGAAACTTATTCCCCACTGCTGGGTAGTCCATCAGAGTAAATGTAAATGTTATTAAGAAATGATCAGACAGAAGGGAGTTTTCAGGGAATACTGTTAAGTCTTCTATTTCCATACCATAAGTCAGAACAAGATCTAAGATATGATTAAAGTGGTGGGTGGACTCATTTACTTTTTGAGCAAAGCCAATAGAGTCTAATAATAGATTAAATGCAGTGTTGAGGCTGTCATTCTCAGCATCTGTGTGGATGTTAAAATCGCCCACTATAATTATCTTATGTGAGCTAAGCACTAAGTCAGACAAAAGGTCTGAAAATTCACAGAGAAACTCACAGTAACGACCAGGTGGACGATAGATAATAACAAATAAAACTGGTTTTTGGGACTTCCAATTTGGATGGACAAGACTAAGAGACAAGCTTTCAAATGAATTAAAGCTCTGTCTGGGTTTTGGATTAATTAATAAGCTGGAATGGAAGATTGCTGCTAATCCTCCGCCCCGGCCCGTGCTACGAGCATTCTGGCAGTTAGTGTGACTCGGGGGTGTTGACTCATTTAAACTAACATATTCATCCTGCTGTAACCAGGTTTCTGTTAGGCAGAATAAATCAATATGTTGATCAATTATTATATCATTTACCAACAGGGACTTAGAAGAGAGAGACCTAATGTTTAATAAACCACATTTAACTGTTTTAGTCTGTGGTGCAGTTGAAGGTGCTATATTATTTTTTCTTTTTGAATTTTTATGCTTAAATAGATTTTTGCTGGTTATTGGTAGTCTGGGAGCAGGCACCGTCTCTACGGGGATGGGGTAATGAGGGGATGGCAGGGGGAGAGAAGCTGCAGAGAGGTGTGTAAGACTACAACTCTGCTTCCTGGTCCCAACCCTGGATAGTCACGGTTTGGAGGATTTAAGAAAATTGGCCAGATTTCTAGAAATGAGAGCTGCTCCATCCAAAGTGGGATGGATGCCGTCTCTCCTAACAAGACCAGGTTTTCCCCAGAAGCTTTGCCAATTATCTATGAAGCCCACCTCATTTTTTGGACACCACTCAGACAGCCAGCAATTCAAGGAGAACATGCGGCTAAACATGTCACTCCTGGTCCGATTGGGGAGGGGCCCAGAGAAAACTACAGAGTCCGACATTGTTTTTGCAAAGTTACACACCGATTTAATGTTAATTTTAGTGACCTCCGATTGGCGTAACCGGGTGTCATTACTGCCGACGTGAATTACAATCTTACCAAATTTACGCTTAGCCTTAGCCAGCAGTTTCATATTTCCTTCAATGTCGCCTGCTCTGGCCCCCGGAAGACAATTGACTATGGTTGCTGGTGTCGCTAACTTCACATTTCTCAAAACAAAGTCGCCAATAACCAGAGTTTGATCCTCGGCGGGTGTGTCGTCGAGTGGGGAAAAACGGTTAGAGATGTGAACGGGTTGGCGGTGTACACGGGGCTTCTGTTTAGGGCTACGCTTCCTCCTCACAGTCACCCAGTCGGCCTGCTTTCCCGGCTGCTCGGGATCTGCCAGGGGGTAACTAACGGCAGCTAAGCTACCTTGGTCCGCACCGACTACAGGGGCCTGGCTAGCTGTAGAATTTTCCACGGTGCGGAGCCGAGTCTCCAATTCGCCCAGCCTGGCCTCCAAAGCTACGAATAAGCTACACTTATTACAAGTACCATTACTGCTAAAGGAGGCCGAGGAATAACTAAACATTTCACACCCAGAGCAGAAAAGTGCGGGAGAGACAGGAGAAGCCGCCATGCTAAATCGGCTAAGAGCTAGTAGCTATGCTAAGCTAGCGGATTCCTAAAAACACGCAAAGTGAATAATGTGTAAATAATTTAGAGGTGATTCAGCAGAAGGACTGCTTTAGTTAAGGCACGTAAAGATTACACTGGGAAACATCGTAATCTAGATAACTAGATCAATCTAACTGCGCAGATTAAACAGCTAACAGATACAGAAAAACACCGCTGTGCTCCGGAACAGGAAGTGATACAATACCGCAGTGAGAGCCAACCACCAGTAGAGGCAAGCAAGAGAGGTTTAGCAAAATCTGTAGTTTTGTCAAAAGCATTTCCTTTCAGACATTATTGGCATGAATGTCTTTCCATACATCTGAGCTGAGCTCTTGCAGCTGCTGTGCTGCACGTCAGGATGTAATTTATAAAGAATGCAGGATGTCTCTTTTTGGGAAGAAAAAAAACATTTTAGTCATTTGTAGTTTCTTATCTGTATTGCAACGTTTGTTAAGAGGTGTCATTTTATTTAAAGCGGCAATTCATTTTGAAGCTATTACTTCCAACCGGACTCTGTCTCAGCACAGAGCCGCGCCAACAGAACGGAGGACAAGTGTCCCAGTTAGTGACTTTAATACACACAAAAGTGACTCATGATATTTTAATGGAAATTCATTTTGAAGCTATTACTTCCAACCGGACTCTGTCTCAGCACAGAGCCGCGCCAACAGAACAGAGGACAAGTGTCCCAGTTAGTGACTTTAATACACACAAAAGTGACTCATGATATTTTAATAGCAATTCATTTTGAAGCTATTACTTCCAACCGGACTCTGTCTCAGCACAGAGCCGCGCCAACAGAACAGAGGACAAGTGTCCCAGTTAGTGACTTTAATACACACAAAAGTGACTCATGATATTTTAATGGCTTTGAGAGGGGTTAAGAAGCAGACTTGGCGTTTCAGAAGAGCAGCAAATCAAAGAACCAACGAGCTAGTGGATCGAAGCATTGCTTCAAGGATTCACGCTTCAAAGTGGAGTTGCGCTGCAGAAACGGTTGATTACAGAGCCGCTGCAGGGTCTGTAATCAACGTAGAGGAATGATCATTTTCCCGACAAACACCCGCAAAATACTGAGATAAACTGTGACTTCTAATACTGTTTTGCTGCTTTTGAAAGATGATGACAGTATTTGGGGGTTTTATTTTTTTATTCATTCATTTTTCATGCATTCTTATGTGGTTGTGATCCTTGAATTTAACCAACAGTGAAAAGTGAAACTGGTTCATCAGAAGCAGACAGAGTAATCTGCCATGGCCGCGTCCAAATCAATACTAAAAGTTATCAGTTATCTGTAATAAAGATTAATCTGTTAGCAGTTTATCGGTTTAGTGTTATAAAAGATAACTTTTCAGTTTTCGAATTAATGGTTATCGAAGCCAACTTTTTGATTAAGCTGGGTTGACACAGCAAGGTAATTAGGCCGATATTGGACCCTATCTTCCCCTTCCAACAATCTTAAGGACGTCCCGACAATCGTGACGATGATAAAGATAATCTTATCAGATATTCCTGCTGTGTGTGGTATGTTAAGAGCATTCTGATCTGCTCAAAAGGACGTCAGTGTTGTGGGTCCGTGTTCCTACACTTTCCCAACAGGATATCTCGGCCAGCGTCATGGATCCCGAGGGGCGTCAACCGGCTGTTGAACGGCCAATGGAAGAACAAGGCGCACAGGCGTCCGCAGGAGGGGTAATCGGTGAGTTGCAGCGGATCCTCACCGCTTTCACGACTCGGTTAGAATCGATGGCCGAGCAGAACGCCCTCCTGAACCGCAGGGTGGAGGCTCTCGCCGCGTAGGTGGAAGCGCGCCCTCCGGGCGCCGCTGCGGCTCTCCCTCCCGTAGACCCTGTGCGTGACAGCGACGTTCCACTGGTTGTCCAACGACCCCCCCCACCATCCTCTGAAGCATACATAAGCCCCCCAGAGCCGTACGGAGGCTGTGTGGAGACGTGCGCGGATTTCCTTATGCAGTGTTCGCTCGTCTTCGCACAGCGTCCCGTCATGTACGCGACCGACGCTAGCAAGGTAGCTTATGTGATAAATCTGCTTCGTGGTGAGGCACGCGCTTGGGCTACAGCGCTCTGGGAGCAAAAGTCACGGCTCCTTCAGACATATGATGGGTTTGTGAGGGAGCTCAGAACAGTGTTCGATCACCCTAATAGAGGAGAGACCGCTTCAGCTGTGCTGCTGTCAATGAGACAGGGGCGCCGGAGCGCAGCTGCCTATGCAGTCGACTTCCGCATCGCAGCTGCGAGGTCCGGCTGGAATAACACTGCCCTCCGCGCCGCCTTCGTAAACGGACTGTCATTGGTCCTCAAGGAGCACCTGGTGGCTAAGGACGAACCGCGGGATTTGGATGGGCTTATCGATCTTGTCATACGATTAGACAATCGGTTAAATGAGCGCCGTCGGGAACGAGACGAAGGGCGTGGCCAGGCACGCGTCGTCCCTCTCCCTTCCGGTTCCGACAGCGTTCCGCCCTCCCCACGCTCCACGGCCCCTGCGCTCCGTGCGATCACAGCTCCCCCTGCTGACGAAGCTATGGACACGAGTAGGGCAACATTTAGGGCACCGGTCACACAAAGGAGGCTGGCCCGCGGAGCGTGTTTTGTTTGTGGCTCGATTGAGCATCAGGTACGAGACTGCCCCGAACGGTTAAACACCAACGCCCGCCCCTAGACACTGGGCTAGGGGGGGGCCGAGACGTTCACGTGGGACACACCCACATCGCCACACGACTCCCAGTTACAATCCTTTATGAGGATTTAACCCTGAAGGCCCCAGCACTGGTGGACACGGGCTCAGAAGGGAATTTGCTTGATAGCAAATGGGCCAGGGAGATAGGGTTCCCTCTGGTGGCGCTTACCTCGCCTGTGCAGGTACGGGCACTAGATGGCTCCCTACTCCCTCCAATCACCCACAAGACACCACCAGTAACTCTGGTGGTGTCGGGGAATCACCGGGAGGAGATCGAGTTTTTTGTAACTCCGGCCACCTCCCGTGTGATTTTAGGTTTTCCCTGGATGTTGAAGCACAATCCCCGGATCGATTGGCCGTCCGGGGTAGTGGTCCAGTGGAGCGAGACCTGCCATCGGGTATGTTTAGGTTCCTCGGTTCCTCCCGGTTCCCAGGCCAGGGAGGAGGTCAGAGCCCCGCCCAATCTAGGGACGGTGCCGGTGCAGTACCATGACCTTGCGGAGGTGTTCAGCAAGGATCTGGCACTCACCCTTCCCCCGCACCGCCCGTATGATTGTGCCATTGATTTGGTTCCAGGCGTTGAGTTCCCGTCCAGCAGGCTGTACAACCTCTCACGACCTGAACGCGAATCAATGGAGACCTACATCCGGGACTCTTTGGCTGCCGGGTTGATCCGGAATTCCACCTCCCCGATGGGTGCGGGTTTCTTTTTTGTGGGGAAAAAAGATGGCGGATTACGTCCATGCATTGATTACAGGGGGCTGAACGAAATCACGGTTCGTAACCGATACCCCTTACCCTTGTTGGATTCGGTGTTCACGCCCCTGCATGGAGCCAAGATATTCACCAAGCTTGATCTTAGGAATGCGTATCACCTGGTTCGGATCCGGAAGGGAGACGAGTGGAAGACGGCATTTAACACCCCGTTAGGTCATTTTGAGTACCTGGTCATGCCGTTCGGTCTTACAAATGCTCCCGCGACGTTCCAAGCATTGGTTAATGATGTCTTGCGGGACTTCCTGCACCGATTCGTCTTCGTATATTTAGACGACATACTCATCTTTTCTCCGGATCCTGAGACCCATGTCCGACATGTACGTCAGGTCCTGCAGCGGTTATTGGAGAACCGGCTGTTTGTTAAGGGCGAGAAGTGTGAGTTTCACCGCACCTCTTTGTCCTTCCTGGGGTTCATCATCTCCCCCGACTCCGTCGCTCCTGATCCGGCCAAGGTTGCAGCGGTGAGAGACTGGCCCCAACCTACAAGCCGTAGGAAGCTGCAACAGTTCCTCGGCTTTGCGAATTTCTACAGGAGGTTCATTAAGGGCTACAGCCAGGTTGCTAGCCCCCTGACAGCCCTGACCTCACCAAAAGTCCCCATCACCTGGTCGGATTGTTGCGATGCCGCGTTCAAGGAGTTGAAACGGCGCTTCTCGTCTGCACCCGTTCTGGTGCAGCCCGATCCTAGCCGCCAGTTAGTGGTTGAAGTGGACGCCTCGGACTCAGGGATAGGAGCTGTGCTGTCCCAGAGTGGGAAGACCGATAAGGTCCTTCATCCGTGTGCCTATTTTTCCCGCAGGTTGACCCCGGCTGAACGGAACTATGACGTCGGCAACCGAGAACTCCTAGCGGTGAAAGAGGCTCTTGAAGAGTGGAGACACCTGTTGGAGGGAACGTCCGTGCCGTTCACGGTTTTCACTGACCACCGGAACCTGGAATATATCAGGACCGCCAAGCGGCTGAATCCCAGGCAAGCCCGCTGGTCACTGTTCTTCGGCCGTTTTGACTTCCGCATCACCTACCGGCCCGGGACCAAGAACCAGAAGTCGGATGCCTTGTCCCGGGTACACGAAGACAAGGTCAAAGCGGAGTTGTCGGATCCACCGGAACCCATCATCCCGGAGTCCACTATCGTGGCCACCCTCACCTGGGACGTAGAGAGAACCGTCCGGGAGGCCCTGGCACGGAGCCCGGACCCCGGGACTGGACCAAAGAACAGACTGTACGTCCCACCAGAGGCTAGGGCTGCAGTCCTGGACTTCTGTCACGGCTCCAAGCTCTCCTGTCATCCAGGGGTGCGAAGAACCGTGGCAGTTGTCCGGCAGCGCTTCTGGTGGGCGTCCCTGGAGGCCGACGTCCGGGACTACATCCAGGCCTGTACCACCTGTGCCAGGGGCAAGGCCGACCATCGCAAGGCTCCGGGACTGCTACAGCCGCTGCCCGTGCCTCATCGCCCCTGGTCCCACATCGGCCTGGATTTTGTCACGGGTCTCCCGCCGTCCCAGGGCAACACCGTGATCCTCACGATAGTGGACCGATTCTCCAAGGCGGCCCACTTCGTGGCCCTCCCGAAGCTCCCAACGGCCCAGGAGACAGCGGACCTCCTGGTCCACCACGTCGTCCGCCTGCATGGGATACCATCAGACATCGTCTCCGATCGCGGTCCCCAGTTCTCCTCGCATGTCTGGAGGAGCTTTTGCCGGGAGCTGGGGGCCACGGTCAGTCTCTCGTCCGGGTATCACCCCCAGACCAACGGGCAAGCAGAGCGGGCCAATCAAGAAATGGAGCAAACACTGCGTTGTGTGACAGCTGCGCACCCGGCGGCCTGGAGTACTCATCTGGCCTGGATCGAGTACGCCCACAACAGTCAAGTGTCATCAGCCACCGGCCTCTCCCCCTTTGAGGTGTGTTTGGGGTATCAGCCCCCGTTGTTCCCGGTGGTTGAGGGAGAGGTCGGTGTGCCCTCGGTCCAGGCCCACCTGCGGAGGTGCCGTCGGGTGTGGCGTGCCGCCCGTTCTGCTTTGTTGAGGGCCCGGATGAGGGCAAAGACCCATGCAGACCGGCGGCGGACCCCGGCCCCTACGTATCGCCCCGGGCAGGAAGTGTGGTTGTCCACAAAGGACATCCCACTACAAGTGGCCTCCCCCAAACTACAGGACAGGTACATAGGACCGTTTAAAATCCTCAAGGTCATCAATCCCGCCGCAGTGAGGCTTCAGCTTCCAGCCTCACTGCGGATCCATCCAGTGTTCCATGTGTCGAAAATCAAGCCCCATCACACCTCGCCCCTCTGTACACCCGGTCCGGCGCCACCTCCTGCCCGGATCATCGATGGCGAGCCGGCTTGGACAGTGCGCCGGTTGTTGGACGTCCGACGGATGGGCCGGGGCTTTCAATATCTGGTGGACTGGGAGGGGTACGGCCCTGAAGACCGCTCCTGGGTGAAGAGGAGCTTCATCCTGGACCCGGCCCTCCTGGCCGACTTCTACCGTCGCCACCCGGACAAGCCCGGTCGGGCGCCAGGAGGCGCCCGTTGAGGGGGGGGGTCCTGTTGTGTGGGCCGCTGAAGAGGAGGTACTGCTGGCCCACCACCACCAGAGGGCGCCCTGCCTGGAGTGCGGGCTCCAGGCACCAGAGGGCGCCGCCGCCTCACGGGAGCAGCCTCGGTGACAGCTGTCACCCATCACCTGAGACAGCTGACGGCAATCATCAGTGGGGTATATCAGCAGGACGGCATCTCCACCTCATTGCCGAGATATCGTTCTACCTGGAAGGTAATATTCTCAGCTGACTGCTTGACAGTAACCTTTTGTGACTTTTGTGAGTGATAACAGACCTTTTTTCCAACGAGAGGTGGAGGTAGCTTTCCTGCCGTGTGGATTACTGGGTGCAAACGCGCCCACCTTTAATTGTGTTTTTGTTCCTCGCCAGCAGTACCAGGTCCGACACGCGGAGGCAGTGGCCACCTGGGAGTTCGGGACTTGGCGGCTCCAGTATACCCGGGGTCCTGTGGCGGAGGAAGCTGTGTGGTACCGGTCTTACCTTGGAGAGGCGTCTCCTATCTTCGAGCCTGCCCACACGACACTTGTGTAAATTGACTGTTGTCCATTTCTGTGATTGGTTGTATTCGTTGTGCACATTCACAACAGTAAAGCGTTGTTATTTGACTTACTCCATTGTCCGTTCATTTGCGCCCCCTGTTGTGGGTCCGTGTTCCTACACTTTCCCAACAGTCAGGAGCGCTCCGATTGCAAATCAGGGATATTCAACATGTTGGATTGTCTTGGCCCGATATAGCAGTGTGTGGTGTGTCCCCCGACCACAAACAAGCACACAACCTGCTGAATGTGAAGTTGTGAAGTGTAGCCAATCAGAAAGCGAGGTGAATGACGTGTGGAGTGGAAAATAAAATCAAAACAGCTGTTCTGACTTACTAGAAAGTCCAGGTGGTCGCGCTGTCTCCACTCCTTTATTAAACAATCCCTTTTCTTTTTGTATCATTTTTTTTCTCTCTATTTTAAATAGTCCACAAATATCTCCATCTGTTTACTCTGAAGTCACATTTAATCTTGAGAGATTCTGTGAGATTTCCTGTCTGACCTGGGAATGTTTGTGTGTGAAATCTGTTCGTTTGTGGTGTGTTGACTTCACCGTGTGGCTGAACACCACACACTGTACGACCAAACCTGTTAGATCTATGATTTTTTTATCTCCACATGTGTGGTCTCTAAGGTTTTGGAAACCTACAGATAATTTTAAAATCCTGCCGTGTGAACCAGGCATTAGCTGTGCCCACCACTGGTCTCAGATCTGCCCTGTCTCAGCAAAAGAGACCTGAGGATAAGAAAGAGAGAGGAAAAAGATCATTTCTCTTCACACCATACAGACCTGCCGGTCATTTCACTGGAGTCTTACACAGGCAGACAGTTTTGACTTCTGGTTATAATTTTAAAGAAACTAATTCCAGACAAGTTATTGAAATTAGCATGACTTCTGTCATTTTACAAAGTGAAAATATCAGCTATATGTTTTAAAGTAATGCACTAATTTTGAAGGTTTTAGTGTTTAGACACACATGGCGCATTGCATTATGGGTACATTAGTTTTCTGACGTCAGTGTGTGGCTGGTCGGTATAACTCATAGTTACTGAAACGCGTGGTAAGTTTTACAAATGTATTTGAAAATGTCATTTTTTACTACTACTGCCAGTAGATGGCAGTGTGAATAGCCACAAATTCACTAAAAGTGATGAAGGACTTAAACAGAATTTTCAGTTTTCAAATTGCCTTTTTTAACAAATGAACAAAATATCCTGTCTTGTTGCAAGAAAGAAACAAGAATCGTCCGTTCTGCTGCGCCGCTCTCTGCTGGGAATTTATAACTTCTTCAAAGCGAATCGCCGTTTAAATCAAATGACACCTCTTTCCAAATGTTGTAATACAAACAATAAACTGCGTAAGTCCCTTTGGCTGCTCCTTTGCTTGCACTTGGGGTCGCCATAGCAAATCCAAGGTGGATCTGCATGTTGAACCGGATGCCCTTCCTGAAGCAACTCCACATTACATGGAGAAATGTGGCACGGGTGGGATTTGAACATGGAACCTTCTGCACTGAAACCAAGCGCATTAACCACTTGGCCACCACCCCTGCCCACAAACAATAAACTGCAATTGATCAAAATGTTTTTTTCCTCCCAAAATGAGACGTCCTGCGCTGATGTGCAGCAGCTCAAGACTGTATGGCGGCAGTCCTGCAGACTACAGCAGCCAGCTGAGCGCAGCTCAGATGTATGGAGAGACAATGATGCCATTAATGTCTGAAAGGAAATGCTTTTGACAAAACTACAGATTTTGTTTATTTCTATTTATGTCCAGAGATAGAGGATCCAGTGACCAATTTCATATTTATTATTACTTTAAGAAAATGACATAGCAAACCTGTAAAGCCTAGTTGTAGTACACAGAAAATTCACAGGAGGTATCGATAAGGAATCGGATCGATAATAGTATTGATAGATAAAATCTTATCAATACCCATAAGTCAAAACTGTCTGCCTGCCTGCGTGAAGAGAAATTATCTTTTTTTCTTCCCTCCCTCTTCCTTTCTCTCTGTTAGTCAGCTCTCTTCTGCCTGCAGAAGATAGAGTTCTACCATTCATGGCTGTCTGTTTGCAACAAAACATGAATTGGAATATAATATATAAGATATACCTTACTGAATTTTCATGTAACAGGCAGGCACTAAAATCTTTGATTTCAGACTTTACAAATGTTGTAACTGTTAAGCTTTATTCACTATACCCGCAAAAATATGTTAGCGGTCTAAAAGTTATCGGAACTAAATTTATCGGAAGCTAATTGGTCCGCTGATGGTTTTCAAAGTTATCTGGAAAGCTAATCTGCTAATGAAAATGTTAGCTTCAATAATTAGCGGATCTGCCCACCACTGGTCTAAGATTATGCAGCTTTATATGTGAAAAAGGCAATAGTAAAAAAGTAAAACTATGAATGAAGATTAATTTAGTACAACACCGTAGGGGCGCAGGTCTTTTGAAATGAAACAGGTGTGGGATCTAGGTATTCTTTCTGCACGTTCAGAATTGATCCTGCAAAAAGAATTGCTATATATATATATATATATATATATATATATATATAGCATATGTATGTATATATATATATATATATATATATATATATATATATATATATATATATATATATATATATATATATATACACACACACACATACATACATACATACATATATATACACACACATACACACACACGCCAAAAAACACATTTATATAAAAACACTGCATCGACGTAAGTGTGTTGAATTGCACAACCCTAAATTGTATATGATCTCCAATTACAACACCAGAGTGCAAACTTGATGTGGAATAATCAGACGTCTGCAGAAGAATCGCAGCCTTTGCTTTGTGTGGCGGTAATCTGTGTAAGCTGTTGGACGTGGTTCAACATCAAAGTTATTTCACTAGACATTAGACGAGACATATTTCCAGTAACACCTGCATAAAACTCAACAGGCGCACAATGTAGCATTAGAAGAGAGAAATATTTGCTTTGGTGATGAGAGTGTAGCACACACTCAAGCGTTAGCACGAGGAGGCACGCGACTCACCCGGCAGTCATAACCACGTTGTAAATAACCAAATAGGCCGTAGCCAGCGCGCCAGGGCCCTTCTTTTTCTTCGGGCCCGCGTCGCTCAGAGCCACTTTGCTAGTCCCCGGAACCGCTGCCGACATGACTGCAACCCTCGGCGATCGTTGGTCCTGAAGACTGTGAGGTTCAGAAAACGAAAACCACCAAACCGGAAATATGTTGTCTAAACAAGAGGAGTCGGTGCTGCTGACATCCGCCTTCGTTTATATCAAGTAGGATCGCCTGACAGGAGCGACCATAGACAGCTTTGTAACCATTTTCATACTTGAAATCTACGGAGAAGTGTGCAGTGAAGCTTTGTAATTCAGATGAAGAACGAAACGAAATCTAGCTCTTCTTGTTTTCGTTATTTTGTGTGTGTGTTTTGTTATTGGCAGCAAGGTGGCTTAGTGGTTAGCACTGTTGTCTCACAGCGAGAAGGGTGTGGGTTCAATCCCTGTGGCCTTTCTGTGTGGAGTTTGCATGTTCTCCCCGTGTTTGCGTGGGTTTTCTCCGGGTGCTCCAGTTTCCTCCCACATCCAAAGACATGCGGGTTAGGTGGATTGGTATCTTTAAATTGTCCGTAGGTCTGTGTGTGTGGGTGTGTCTGTGTTTGTTTGTCTGTTTGTGGCCCTGCGACAGACTGGCATCCTGTCCTGGGTGTACCCCGCCTCGCGCCCCATGACTGCTGGGATAGGCTCCAGCCCCCCGCGACCCTCAATTGGACTAAGCTGTAGGAGGTTTCTTTTCATCCTGATTTCTGTCTTTTCCACTGATTTTTGCGTTTGTGTACAGTTCGGTATGTTGCTGTGAATTTGTTAGTAATATTAATTAAAAAAACTTGATAAAAAGAAAAGAATGGTGACAATGGTGACTGGCCAGTAATTTGAAACAAACATGTTTGTCACCAGATTTGAACAATGGTATCACTTTAGTTATTTTCATTTTGACAGGAAATTTCCCAATTATTAATGACAAATGGCGCAACAATACAATCAATATTTTTAACCAAAAACATATCAAAGTTGTCACTATCAGTTGATTTTTTCCCCTTCCGTTTATGAACTATGTCAATAATCTCTTTTACATCCGTTCCTTTAATGAACATTGAATCCAGAACTGTTCTAATTGTTTTCCTGTAATCCAAAGACCACATTTTAGAAGATACATTTGAATTTGCTAAATTTTTACCCATGTTAAAATAACCATAAAATGATCTGCTACAGCTTCTTTTTCTTTAGCAATTGTGTCAGTATTTGTATAAAAAGCAGGGTATTCTTTAACAACTTTTTTCTTATTTATAATTTAATTTATAACATCCAAGTACCTTTATATTACTTTTATTTTTTTCCAATAAATCACTATAGTGCTACCTTTTACATGATCGCATAATGTTAATTAGTTTGTTTTTATATGTCTTATATCTTCTCTCAGCTTCATTTGTTCTAAATTTTAAAAACTGCTTGTACAATTTTTTTCCTTTTTACATACATTCTGAAGTCCCTTAGTGATCCAAGGTTTATCAATATTTTGCTTATTTCCAACTTTTTCCACAAAAGGGCAATATTTATCATATAACTTGGAAATAATAGAAATGAATGATTTGATGTAATAAATCCATTCTAAGATTTTCCAGATTCCTTTGTTATTTTCCATATTACTAATGGTCAATGTTTCTATGGTCAATTTTACAAAGCAACAAAAACAGGCAAATTGTTATGATTAGGGGTTCGGGTGGAGCTGAATCGTTTCAGACTATGAACCCAAATGCAGGGAGCTGGACACAGAGAGGACTACAAAAGGAAAAAAAATTTTACAATAAATAAAACAATAAAAAATAAAGTGGTGAAATTGGGGAGCTGCAGTATCCCGAGCCAGTCTTGAAGGAATGCATCAAAGGATTCTATAGTCTGGGCCAGGTGGGGCGTTCACCTCTGCAACCAGGAACTAAGGAAGAAGACACACACAGGGTGAGTGAAATGCACTCATAATGCTGGAGCCACAGTTCACAGAGTCACAGTTCATAAAAGGGTTAACACAGGTTGTTTCAGAGTTATGAAATAAAGTTATCTTCTTAAGAAAAAGAGTTCACTGTTCAGCAATTGTTCGTAGTTCATAAGTTGTATCCAAAAGTCAGAGGTCAAGTGCTGGGTGTTGAAGTGCAGCACCAGTTAAGCAGGACTTGATACAGCTGGGCTCTTCAATTGTTTGATATCAGAGTTTATGCAGTTGTTAAACAGAGTTCTTGGAATAGTTCTTTATCATAGCACAGTTACAAACAGGGCAAGTGAGAACGGGATACCATTGAAATGAAGGAGAACTTAACTGGTGTTTAGTCAAGACGCGCGCCACGCTGGGAGCCAAGGAGTTCCCAAAGTGATGTTGCAGTGCAGGTAGTTAGTGCCAGGGTCCGCTTTGTTTGGGAGCCATACTGGAATCGCCTGGAACATTTGGAAAAGACAGTTTGCTCTAATGTGGGAATTAGAGGGGGAGGCCAGTGTTATCTGAGCTTAAGCTGTGGAAAGCTTCAACGTCTTGAGCGCACAGCATCTCGCGGTTAAAGGAGGAAAGATAAACTATAACAGAACTCAGAGCGCAGACCTGCAGTTCAGCACAAGAACACAAACTAGAAGAGAAATCAGAGTGCACAGTCTGGAGAACCTGCAGGCTGCATCCTCAACTCCTCTCTGCCCCCTGCTGCGCACACCTGACGCAGATATTCCTGCGTCGTCATGACGCAACTGGGTGCAAAAGGCAACTGATGGACTCTCGGACCATGAGAAACAAAAATCTGTGGTCTGATGAGACAAAGATTCAACTCTTTGGCATGAATGCCAGGATTCATGTTTGAAGGAAACCAGCACCATCCCTACACTGAAGCATGGTGGGGGCAGCATCATGCTGTGGGGATGTTTTTAAGCAGCAGAGACTGGGAGACTAGTCAGGATTGAGGGAGAGATGAATGCAGCAATGTACAGAGACATCCTGGATGAAAACCTGCTCTAGAGTGCTCTTGACCTCAGACTGGAGTGACGGTTCTGTCAGCAGGGCAACCACCTTAAGCACACAGCCAAGATATCAAAGGAGTGGCTTCAGGACAACTCTGAATGTTCTTGAGTGGCCCAGCCAGAGCCCCAACCAGAATCCGATTGTATATTTCTGAGAGATCTGAAAATGGCTGTGCACTGATGCTACACATCCAACCTGACGGAGCTTGAGAGGTGCTGTAAAGAGGAATGGACAAAACTGCTCAAAGATAGGTGTGCCAAGCTTGTGGCATCATATTCCAGAAGACTTGAGGCTGCAATTGCTGCCAAAGGTGCATCAACAAAGTACTGAGCAAACGGTGTGAATATGTATGTACATGTGATTTCTTAGTTATTTATTTTTAATACGAGGTCTGTCCATAAAGTATTGTACTCACAAGGCGTGCTCACAGGCGAATGACGTCACCGACAGGCGTGGAAAAACTCACGCATGCGCACGAGGGTTCAAGCATGTCTGACGTAAAAACATATGAATGAAATCCATATAGTTTTTAAAAAAAATAAAAAGGACCGTTAATTTATGGACAGACCACGTAAATTTGCAAAAATTTCAAGAAACTTTTTTCTGTGTCATTATGGGGTGTTGTGTGTGGAATTTTGAGGGGAAAAATGAATTTACTTCATTTTAGAATAAGGCTGTAACATAAAATGTGAAAAAACAATTGAAGTGCTGTGAATACTTCCTGGATGCACTGTAAACCAAAGGACGCTGAGAGAATACTAGGGAGCAATGTAACAAAAATGCGGAACATGCAGCAAAATCTCCAGCATATGGGCCAGGACTACAAACCAGGGTATCTGAGTGACGAACTGCATGGGTAGTGTTGTGTTATATATCCACTATATCCACTTTGTACATTTTAAGAGTTTACATTAATGTAGTTATTCTAGCCAGAATAATTTGATTTATAAATCAAAACCATAAGTCAAACCTGCTTCCCATTTCAGGACCTCTGCCTCATCGCTGGACCATTACATGGGGTTAATAAGGAGTAACGATTTTTTTTTTTTTTTTTTGTGGCAGTCTGACAGCCAGGCCTTTTCTGCTGGGGGCAGAGTTGAGTTCAGCTCCTCTTAGCTACCTCACTGCTGCAAAATACATAGCAGACAGGAGCAAAAGGGACTATAAATGTTTTTCATGTGTTAAAAAAAAAGACATGTTAGCAGTCTAGAAATCATCGGAACTAAATTTATCGGAAGATTATTTGCCCGATGATGGTTTTAAAACTTATCTGAAAAACTAATCTGCTCACAAAAACATTAGCTTCGATAATTATCGGTTATCAGATTAGCTGAACAGTGCCCATCAAATCAAATCAATTTTATTTATATAGCGCCAAATCACAACAAACAGTTGCCCCAAGGCGGTTTATATTGTAAGGCAAAGCCATACAATAATTACGGAAAAACCCCAACGGTCAAAACGACCCCCTGTGAGCAAGCACTTGGTGACAGTGGGAAGGAAAAACTCCCTTTTAACAGGAAGAAACCTCCAGCAGAACCAGGCTCAGGGAGGGGCAGTCTTCTGCTGGGACTGGTTGGGGCTGAGGGAGAGAGCCAGGAAAAAGACATGCTGTGGAAGAGAGCAGAGATCAATCACTAATGATTAAATGCAGAGTGGTGCATACAGAGCAAAAAGAGAAAGAAACACTCAGTGCATCATGGGAACCCCCCAGCAGTCTAAGTCTATAGCAGCATAACTAAGGGATGGTTCAGGGTCACCTGATCCAGCCCTAACTATAAGCTTTAGCAAAAAGGAAAGTTTTAAGCCTAATCTTAAAAGTAGAGAGGGTGTCTGTCTCCCTGATCTGAATTGGGAGCTGGTTCCACAGGAGAGGAGCCTGAAAGCTGAAGGCTCTGCCTCCCATTCTACTCTTACAAACCCTAGGAACTACAAGTAAGCCTGCAGTCTGAGAGCGAAGCGCTCTATTGGGGTGATATGGTACTATGAGGTCCCTAAGATAAGATGGGACCTGATTATTCAAAACCTTATAAGTAAGAAGAATAATTTTAAATTCTATTCTGGAATTAACAGGAAGCCAATGAAGAGAGGCCAATATGGCCTGTCAGTACTCTAGCTGCAGCATTTTGAATTAACTGTAGGCTTTTCAGGGAACTTTTAGGACAACCTGATAATAATGAATTGCAATAGTCCAGCCTAGAGGAAATAAATGCATGAATTAGTTTTTCAGCATCACTCTGAGACAAGACCTTTCTAATTTTAGAGATATTGCGCAAATGCAAAAAAGCATACATATTTAATATGAGCATTGAATGACATATCCTGATCAAAAATGACTCCAAGATTGCACCACTGCAGGTTACCTTTGAGAGGAGCGGCAGAAAGCTCAGATGTTGCACAGAGGCATCTCAGGGAATTTCTCAGAAGACAGAACACATGAAAGCATCAGCGTCAAAGTAACAGTATCTCAAAGTAGTATCTGGCAAAGACTGAGCTCAAAGCCGGGGTTTAAGTAATCCATTCCTGATCAGGAGCTCATGAGCCTCAGGTGCGAGGAGATGATGAGATGCAGGTGCTCCTCAGCTCTGCAGCTCGCCACCTGGAGGGAAAACAGACAAACACACAAGAGGAGAGAGAAGGGAGGGGAGAGAGGCAGACAAAGGCAGCCCATGACAGGCAGCCTGTGAAGCAGGTGTCGAACGTGCTGAACGTATTGAGGTGAAGGAGCACTACTACTAAGCTGTACAGTTAATGTTGTCAAATGATTGCACAACTTAGCTACTTGATTGGCAAGGCGTTGGTTATTTTCACAGAGTGTCTGAATCAACTGATCATATTTACAAAGAAGATTCCCTTGAGTTGCGAGGGCCTGCTGAAGCTGGTCTGTTCCTACTGAGCCCATGGCTGGCCAGAATCTTCTGTTATGGTTGACCAAGGAACTAACTGATTGGAACCAGGGCCACAGTTGTTCAATAACAAAATGAAAAAGTAAAAAATCTACAAAAGAGCAATAACTATAATCCACTGCAGGTAGTGTCCAGAGGAGGAGAATACATGTAATCCAACCTGGGGTCGAGAGAACCAAACAAAAGGTACACTTAAAAAAACAGAATTCAAAGACAACAGCTAAACGAAGAAATACAGAGTTCAAAATGACACAAGGAGATCAGAGTGTCACAAGAAAACATTGAGTATGAGGAGACCAAAACATTAACACTTGATGTGATGGAAGACTGTGGCGGTGAATGTCTGCCCAACTCAGTTTTAAGGCACCTTCACACTTGGTCGAATTTGATCTCCGTACTGTCACACAACATTGTGTGCCAATGAGTAAACTTATCGTAAACTGTGCATGGCTGTGTGCCAGCGCGCAAGAAGAAAATTTTAAAATGTTCAAAATCTCTGGCACGCATAAATTTTGTGCCACTTGCGTGCACTAGTCATAAACATTGCGCAGCCTATTCGAAAACAAATCATTTCAGAAACGGAAATATCGTTGAACCTTAACCAGCGTTTCACTGCAAAAAGTCTGCTAATTGTCACATATAACCCCCACATTTATATCAGTGACAGCTATTCATGCAAGTAAGAAAAGTATTTAACAGGTATTTGGCTGACCTCAATTTCATTGTACTTGTGCAATGACAATTAAAGATATTCTGTTCCTGATTCTGACACACACACACACACACACACACACATATATATATACTCAACAAAAATATAAACGCAACACTTTTGGTTTTGCTCCCATTTTGTATGAGATGAACTCAAAGATCTAAAACTTTTTCCACATACACAATATCACCATTTCCCTCAAATATTGTTCACAAACCAGTCTAAATCTGTGATAGTGAGCACTTCTCCTTTGCTGAGATAATCCATCCCACCTCACAGGTGTGCCATATCAAGATGCTGATTAGACACCATGATTAGTGCACAGGTGTGCCTTAGACTGCCCACAATAAAAGGCCACTCTGAAAGGTGCAGTTTTGTTTTATTGTGGGGGGGGATACCAGTCAGTATCTGGTGTGACCACCATTTGCCTCATGCAGTGCAACACATCTCCTTCGCATAGAGTTGATCAGGTTGTCAATTGTGGCCTGTGGAATGTTGGTCCACTCCTCTTCAATGGCTGTGCGAAGTTGCGACGACGAACTGGAGTCAGGTCGAGACCCCGATGAGGATGAAGAGCATGCAGATGAGCTTCCCTGAGACGTTTTCTGACAGTTTGTGCAGAAATTCTTTGGTTATGCAAACCGATTGTTCCAGCAGCTGTACGAGTAGCTGGTCTCAGACGATCTTGGAGGTGAACATGCTAGATGTGGAGGTCCTGGGCTGGTGTGGTTACACGTGGTCTGCAGTTGTGAGGCTGGTTGGATGTACTGCCAAATTCTCTGAAATGCCTTTGGAGACGACTTATGGTAGAGAAATGAAGATTCAATACACGAGCAACAGCTCTGGTTGACATTCCTGCTGTCAGCATGCCAATTGCACGCTCCCTCAAATCTTGCAACATCTGTGGCATTGTGCTGTGTGATAAAACTGCACCTTTCAGAGTGGCCTTTTATTGTGGGCAGTCTAAGGCACACCTGTGCACTAATCATGGTGTCTAATCAGCATCTTGATATGGCACACCTGTGAGGTGGGATGGATTATCTCAGCAAAGGAGAAGTGCTCACTATCACAGATTTAGACTGGTTTGTGAACAATATTTGAGGGAAATGGTGATATTGTGTATGTGGAAAAAATGTTAGATCTTTGAGTTCATCTCATACAAAATGGGAGCAAAAACAAAAGTGTTGCATTTATATTTTTGTTGTGTGTGTGTGTGTGTGTATATATATATATATATATATATATATGAGGTCTATTAGGAAAGTATCCTACCTTATTATTTTTTTTCAAAAACCATATGGATTTGAATCACGTGTGATTGTGTCAGCCAAGCTTGAACCTTTGTGCGCATGCGTGAGTTTTTTCACGCCTGTCGGTTGCGTCATTCGCCTGTGAGCAGGCTTTGAGTGAGGAGTGGTCCACCCCTCTCGTCGTTTTTTTCATTGTTTAGGAATGGCTCAGAGACTGCTGCTTTGCTTGATCAACATTTTCAGAAACTGTGAGGGACATCAAAGTGGACACCATTCGAGAAATTCAGATGGTTTTTGGTGAAAATTTTATGGGCTTCAAAGAGATTACGGAGTGTTACTGTCGCTTTAAGGATGTCCCAGAGCGACTGGTGGTGCGCCGCGCTCCGAAGCCACCATCGACAGGCTGAGCGACCATTTAATTTCTAAACGGATGGCTGTATGGATCCGTGACCATCGTGTGCAATTTCTCTGGTTATCACAAGGGCTGGACATCAACAATTTTCCGGCAGATTTCACTTTTAACAAGAGATTTTGTCATGGAAAGCCAAGCGGAGCCTTCGCGCATTACGATGGATTCGCTACTGGAACGAGACAAAACCACCTCCGTTTTGGTCTCACAGGACAGCTTTGAGATGGCGTTCAGACAGCTGTCGGTGGTTTTCCATCAAGTGATTATCAGAGAAATTATGGATGTGCCTGGACATGCCAGAACATGTCCTGTGAGGCTTCATCACGGCGTTGCTTTGCACCATGCGGCACCGCCACGACGCGCGGAATTCCTCCGCACGTCTGTCTCAATGTGCTGAAAAAGTGCTGATGTCCACGTCTTTTCACAATTCCTGTGCTAGCCAGATGACATCCCTGTTAATACAATAAATAAAAACATGTGAACTAAAATATCAGTAAGACATGTGATGACAAAAATGTTATGAAAAGTATATTCATCCATCAGAGCAGACACCAAACATTTTATTTACACAGTTTTTCAACAGCTCATGGTCGCTGTATCAGAGTGATTTTGCATCCCTTTCAGAACTTCCTCCAAGTCTGTCCTTTCAGTGATCAATATGTCACCTAGATAACATATTATTACTCCATCTAAACCCTGTAGAACTTAATCCATCAATGTTTGGAAGATTGCAGACCACCCCATAAGGACGTCTGTTCACTTTATCCAGGTCCTTATCAGTGTTGATTGTTAAGTACTGTTTTGAACCCTCATCCAATTCCACTTGTTGATATGCCTGTGACAAATCTAGTTTTATGAATCTGTCACCTCCTGACAACTTTGTGAACAAGTGTTGTGGTTTTGGAATGGGGTACTGATCTACCACCAACCAAGGGTTTATGGCCACTTTGTACTCACCATATTATCAGGCATGGCACAAACTGGATGGACACAACTGCAAACTCACACGACTGATACAGTTCAAAAAAGGTTTAATAAGTACAACAAGCAGAGGGGGTTGGTACCAGCCCAGTCTCACGTTTTTTGTTTTTTTTACGTGCGACTGTTACGAAATGAGTCAAATTTTCGTGACGGGGTTTTTTTTTTTTACTATTCCTAACCCTACTCCTACCCCCAACCCTAAACTTAACCATAACCTAATACTACTCCTTCCCCCCACCCTAACCATAACCCCCCGACCCCACCCTGCCTCACCTTTAATTTGGTGCAGCCATCACAGAATGAATTAGAATGAATTTTTGCTGTTGTGACGAAAATGAGGCAGTTTTCGTCACAATATCACAAACCAATGTACTAACCAGGTTGGTCAATACATGGGTGGTCCAGCAGCGAGGCAAAGGTAGCAGACAGACATGATGCTGAGGCGTGGTTCAATAAACAGGCACAGGTCAAAATACATGGTATATAGACTATCAGAGGCCTTAAATAAGGGGCAGGCTAATCACAGTGAAAATGAGGTGTGAGGAAGGTTCTGTAAGGGGCATGACCGAGAAAGACAAGGGAAAGTGCAAGAGAGTGCAGTGAGACGAAAAGCAAAGTGGACTGGGGCAAGATAAATAAGTGACAGAAAAACCAGCCGTGAAAAATGTAATGTGCTCACGACATAATAATAATTAACGTGAACAAAACCAAAGGGGGAAAGCTAGGCAATAATGTGACTAGTCTAAAAAGTGGAAAGCAAGGAGATCAATGATAATAATAAAAATCTAGAATGGAACTGATACTGATTAAAGTATAAAAGTAAATGCAATAACCGGTAAAGATATGACAACATAAACTATGACAACACCAAAAATAAATTAACAGAAAGACTAAACTAGAGACTACCGAATAATGCAATAAATAATAAACAGAACATAATCAGATACGAAACACTGAAGATAAATAATAACCAAACCAGTGACTAAAGCATAAAACAATAAATGTGATCAACAGAACTAAACTAAGACTAAAGTAACTTAAGGGACCATGAGTGAAAGAATACAAAGGCAATACAATAAGTAATAAGACAAAAGTAAATACATGGCAACCAAGTGATACACAGAAAATAAATGAAACAAAACCAATCATAAATGGAGCATGACCATGACGACAAGACATGACCTGACTATAAACACAGAAGGCTCAGAATCAGGAGGCCAACAAGAACCCACAACAAAACAGGAGCCCATCATGGGCAGGAGCATGATACACATATCCTGACAGAGTTATCCTCTTTTGTTATGTTTACAGTGGGTGCAGCTTACTCACTATAACTAACAGCTGTGACAACACCTTTTGTTTCCATTTTGGTTAACTGTTGTAGCAATAATGGCCTCACTTCACTGTAATTAAATAAGTGCATTAATTTGCTTGTCCAAAGGGCTGAGGTTTCAACTAAAAAAAACAAAAGACTGTTGTTTCATTTTTTGACTCTGGAGATAGCTCCTGAAACACTCCCTGAGTTCTTCAAAGGTGTCCCTGAACTACAGTGAGGAAAATAAGTATTTGAACACCCTGCGATTTTGCAAGTTCTCCCACTTAGATATCATGGAGGGGTCTGAAATTTTCATCTTAGGTGCATGTCAATTTCAGCTTGGGACCCCGACGAGGGCAGTCGCGTCTCCTCCACTCTCCCTTATCTCTCTGCCTTTAACCTTCAAGTCCCTACTTCACCAGACTGTGAAGTCCTCAAAACTATATTGGATTCTACATCTATTGGACTACTATTGGATTAACCATGGAATTGATCAGCTGGTCTCTGAATGCTATTGACACCATTTTTTCTACAAGAAGGTCAGGACCGGGGGATCCTACCTGCCCAGATGGAACGTATCCTGCGGGCTATGTCCTCGACTCCTGGGGGTCTTGGAGTATTGCATGCTTGGCGCCTTTCTCCGTTGAGGATGTCGAGGATTTATTCATTTTTGGTCTCATAGCAGCAGGGCTGGTACTTTTTGTGCTGCCCTGATCTACCAGAAAATTGGCAAGACGGTGGCATCAAGAACCACGGCCCCTCGCTCATCCGTCATGATTAACAAGGTTGGCAAGGCAGTGCATTCTCAGACTGTGTTGACTCTCGAACTCAGATGCAAATTGGATGACACCTTGGAGCTGATGCGTGCCTTGCAGTTGAAGCTGAATGTTTCGGAGGCCGGTGAATATTCTTAATTCATAATTGGGAATATTCTTAATTCATAATTGGGATTTGGTTGTTCAAGTGGAACTGTTAAAAAGTGTTTTTCACTGCTCAGCTGCAACACTCCAGGCTATCTAGCCTCAAGGTCAATTGCCCACTGTTTACCTCCAGAGTAATTTATTCAGGCCTTGGTGAGATTATTCGGCTCCATTGTTATCTCAACCCACAAAGACAATAACTGACTTACACATGGACTGAAGCATGCTCTAGTTTCTCCTTTTACCTCTCTTCCTACATGTTACTACATGCCAACATTTCCTTTGCCCTCCCTGGACTGACTCCAGTGGAGATGGACAAATGTGGTACAACATGTCGGCAGGCTTTGCTGTGACCGATCCATCTCAGAGCTCAATGAACCGCGATCAAATTGTTTCAGATGCTGTTTTGATGCCGTCAGAATATGTAGATTGTGATCAGATGACGCAAAAACTGCATATAGAACACCATCAAATGTGCATTGCATCTCGATGGCGCCAAGAGTGTGTTGAACATGTGCAACACACTCAGGACAGCTGAGCGAATGGGACCAAATATGTAGATGCTCACAGATTGCCGTCTGTAGGTCTTCGGACCGCACCTCAATATTTCCTGAATGTGGCCAAATGTGTCATTCTGATGCAATTCGGCCACAGTCAGCGTATGTGTGATGGGGGTATAAACTTTATTTCGCTGCTTTCTTTCAACGTCTCATGAATAACAAATGTGTCCATAAAAAACTTATTTAATCACTATTCATATACTCAAAATGCCAGTAAACTGTTCATTTTTCTTGTATATGTGTGAATAAAATGTAAATATTCATGTTGTGGTTTTTATTGTGTTCAGGTACAGACAGTGTTGGTTAATCGTATTGTAGAACTTAAGACTTTCACATTTGAGACTGATTAATGTTTGAGACTGATTAATTAATAATGTTTAATTAAAGTTCCTACAAATAATAATTATTAATGATCAATTGATTAAATTATTTCAAATTTGTGCTTCCACTGCATCTTTTAGCACATAAGGCACAGGGCAAGGTTTACAAATTTGGGAATGGCCCCCGGTGCCATTTTTCCTTTCCCAGACTAGTTTGGAACACATCTGGCTATCTCCCACAAAGCTCTGGTGCCACTCAATTTACAAAAGACCAGTCCAGTTTTAACCTTTCAATCCAGTCTCTTCCCATTAAGGTTGGACCATTTCCTTTTACCACAAACAAGGTTAGTGTATGACTGTTTCCCTTACATTTTACTACCATTGTGAGGCACCCTTTTACCACCAGTGTTTGTTTCCTGTAGGTTCTCGGCTCACAGCTGTAAACCTGTATTTGTACAGTGACTCAGATTTAACAGATACAGCTGCCCCAGTATCAACGTCCATTTTCATCCATTTACCATTAACCTGTACATAGACATAGTAACGTTTAATCACACCACTAGTCGGTGGCACGGTGGCTTAGTGGTTAGCACTGGTGCCTCACAGCAAGAAGGTTGTGGGATCGCTTCCCACCCTTTCTATGTGGAGTTTGCATGTTCTCCCTGTGTATGCGTGGGTTTCCTCCAGGCACTCCGGTTTCCTCCCACAATCAAACAAACATGCTTATTTACAGTCTTCTCCTTTCTCTGCCCTTGACTAAGGCAGAGTCTCTCCATCTGGAGTTGGTCCCCAGGCGCCGGACTGTGGCTGCTCACTGCTCCTAGTGCTTGGATTGTGTCTAACTAATTAGGATGGGTTAAATGCAAAGGACAAATTTCATTGTATGTATGTATATGTAATTACACTAAAGGTTCTATTCTATTCTATTCTTCAAACAGTACCAGATCGCTGTTTTTACCTTCCCTGTTTTTTATTTTAGGGTCTGGTTTGGATATGACCACTGGCATTTCAGATGAATGAAGCTGAAGATCTCTCACCTTCTCTCGTGAAGCTGTCGAGGTGTCGACCTCGGCATGTGGCATCTCACGTGCTTCATTCCGATCTGTCAGAGTATAGCACATGCACGCGGTGTCTCGCATACTGCATCTCAATCACTATCATCACTCTGCTTCACTGTCATCAGATGATTGTTCCACTTGGGCTGTCTGACGCTTTTCTTTTCTTGTCGGGAACGATCTCCCTCTTCTGGTCGTGCACGGCCTGCCTCTTCTGGTCATGAGTGGCACGCCCTGGCAATGTGCCCTTTCTTGTTGCAGCTCCGGCACTGTGCCTCCTTAAAATGGCAGTCGTCTGGCCGATGTCCCTTCCCTTTGCACTGTAGCACGGTTTTCCACTTTCCTCTTTCTTGGGAACAGCTCTCTTGAAAATGGTATTGGTTTTCAGGGATGTATGTGACCACTGCTGTGCATTTTACTTTGTGTGCCAGGCCCATTTCATAATCTCCTGTGAACATTTTAAGTCTTTTGTTTGGGCAATACTTAACATTCAGTCCCGCAGCTCATGGCTGTGAACACCACAAACAAACCTGTCTCTTAATGCATCAACTAAAAATGTTTCAGATTTGCACATTGAAGCCAGCTTTCTGAGGCTAGCCATAAATTCAGTTATAGACTCATCTTCTCTTTGCTTTCAAGTGTTAACTTATATCTTTCAGCAATAAAGCTCCCTTTTTGCACAAAATCGGTGAGCAGGAGACTTATCAAGTCGGTCAGCTTAGATGCGGATGGCTTTAATGGCAAACACGAGTCCATTAGCAGGGAGTCGTTCCATTTTCCAATGACTGTCTGTGACCGGAGGACCTTTGTGACCGGGACAGCGGTGGGATCGACCCCAGACTGCTCAAACTAAATTCCCCGTTAGCCAAGCTAGCGTGAACATCTTTTCAATCCAGACTTCACCTTGCTACATATCTCCCCACCATTTTTGACTTCATCCCGAAGTCACAAGTGCATTTGTGGCCGGGACGGGGGTGAGATCGAACCCCGGACTGCTCGAGTGAAAAACCAGAATTCTACCAGATCAGCTAAAGGGGAATTCCCCGCTAGCCAAGCTTTGTATGTAGCACCTTGCTACATATCTCCCCACCATTTTTGACTTTGTCCCGAAGTCACAAGTGCATTTAAGCATGTTTTCAAATCAAATCAAATCAATTTTATTTATATAGTGCCAAATCACAACAAACAGTTGCCCCAAGGCGCTTTATATTGTAAGGCAAGGCCATACAATAATTACAGAAAAACCCCAACGGTCAAAACGACCCCCTGTGAGCAAGCACTTGGCAACAGTGGGAAGGAAAAACTCCCTTTTAACAGGAAGAAACCTCCAGCAGAACCAGGCTCAGGGAGGGGCAGTCTTCTGCTGGGACTGGTTGGGGCTGAGGGAGAGAACCAGGAAAAAGACATGCTGTGGAGGGGAGCAGAGATCAATCACTAATGATTAAATGCAGAGTGGTGCATACAGAGCAAAAAGAGAAAGAAACACTCATGGGAACCCCCCAGCAGTCTAAGTCTATAGCAGCATAACTAAGGGATGGTTCAGGGTCACCTGATCCAGCCCTAACTATAAGCTTTAGCAAAAAGGAAAGTTTTAAGCCTAATCTTAAAAGTAGAGAGGGTGTCTGTCTCCCTGATCTGAATTGGGAGATGGTTCCACAGGAGAGGAGCCTGAAAGCTGAAGGCTCTGCCTCCCATTCTACTCTTACAAACCCTAGGAACTACAAGTAAGCCTGCAGTCTAAGAGCGAAGCGCTCTATTGGGGTGATATGGTACTATGAGGTCCCTAAGATAAGATGGGACCTGATTATTCAAAACCTTATAAGTAAGAAGAAGAATTTTAAATTCTATTCTAGAATTAACAGGAAGCCAATGAAGAGAGGCCAATATGGGTGAGAGATGCTCTTTCCTTCTAGTCCCTGTCAGTACTCTAGCTGCAGCATTTTGAATTAACTGAAGGCTTTTCAGGCAACTTTTAGGACAACCTGATAATAATGAATTACAATAGTCCAGCCTAGAGGAAATAAATGCATGAATTAGTTTTTCAGCATCACTCTGAGACAAGACCTTTCTAATTTTAGAGATATTGCGCAAATGCAAAAAAGCAGTCCTACATATTTGTTTAATATGCACATTGAATGACATATCCTGATCAAAAATGACTCCAAGATTTCTCACAGTATTACTAGAGGTCAGGGTAATGCCATCCAGAGTAAGGATCTGGTTAGACACCATGTTTCTAAGATTTGTGGGGCCAAGTACAATAACTTCAGTTTTATCTGAGTTTAAAAGCAGGAAATTAGAGGTCATCCATGTCTTTATGTCTGTAAGACAATCCTGCAGTTTAGCTAATTGGTGTGTGTCCTCTGGCTTCATGGATAGATAAAGTTGGGTATCATCTGCGTAACAATGAAAATTTAAGCAATGCTGTCTAATAATACTGCCTAAGGGAAACATGTATAAAGTGAATAAAATTGGTCCTAGCACAGAACCTTGTGGAACTCCATAATTAACCTTAGTCTGTGAAGAAGATTCCCCATTTACATGAACAAATTGTAATCTATTAGATAAATATGATTCAAACCACCGCAGCGCAGTGCCTTTAATACCTATGGCATGCTCTAATCTCTGTAATAAAATTTTATGGTCAACAGTATCAAAAGCAGCACTGAGGTCTAACAGAACAAGCACAGAAATGAGTCCACTGTCTGAGGCCATAAGAAGATCATTTGTAACCTTCACTAATGCTGTTTCTGTACTATGATGAATTCTAAAACCTGACTGAAACTCTTCAAATAGACCATTCCTCTGCAGATGATCAGTTAGCTGTTTTACAACTACCCTTTCAAGAATTTTTGAGAGAAAAGGAAGGTTGGAGATTGGCCTATAATTAGCTAAGATAGCTGGGTCAAGTGATGGCTTTTTAAGTAATGGTTTAATTACTGCCACCTTAAAAGCCTGTGGTACATAGCCAACTAATAAAGATAGATTGATCATATTTAAGATCGAAGCATTAATTAATGGTAGGGCTTCCCTGAGCAGCTTGGTATGAATGGGGTCTAATAGACATGTTGATGGTTTGGAGGAAGTAACTAATGAAAATAACTCAGACAGAACAATCAGAGAGAAAGAGTCTAACCAAATACCGGCATCACTGAAAGCAGCCAAAGATAACGATACGTCTTTGGGATGGTTATGAGTAATTTTTTCTCTAATAGTTAAAATTTTATTAGCAAAGAAAGTCATGAAGTCATTACTAGTTAAAGTTAAAGGAATACTCGGCTCAATAGAGCTCTGACTCTTTGTCAGCCTGGCTACAGTGCTGAAAAGAAACATGGGGTTGTTTCTTCAATTAGTGATTAGTAGTAAGATGTCCTAGCTTTACGGAGGGCTTTTTTTATAGAGCAACAGACTCTTTTTCCAGGCTAAGTGAAGATCTTCTAAATTAGTGAGACGCCATTTCCTCTCCAACTTACGGGTTATCTGCTTTAAGCTGCGAGTTTGTGAGTTATACCAGTCAGGCACTTCCGATTTAAGGCTCTCTTTTTCAGAGGAGCTACAGCATCCAAAGCTGTCTTCAATGAGGATGTAAAACTATTGACGAGATACTCTATCTCACTTACAGAGTTTAGGTAGCTACTCTGCCCTGTGTTGGTATATGGCATTAGAGAACATAAAGAAGGAATCATATCCTTAAACCTAGTTACAGCGCTTTCTGAAAGACTTCTAGTGTAATGGAACTTATTCCCCACTGCTGGGTAGTCCATCAGAGTAAATGTAAATGTTATTAAGAAATGATCAGACAGAAGGGAGTTTTCAGGGAATACTGTTAAGTCTTCAATTTCCATACCATAAGTCCAACATGTCACTCCCGGTCCGATTGGGGAGGGGCCCAGAGAAAACTATAGAGTCCGACATTGTTTTTGCAAAGTTACACACCGATTCAATGTTAATTTTAGTGACCTCCGATTGGCGTAACCGGGTGTCATTACTGCCGACGTGAATTACAATCTTACCAAATTTACGCTTAGCCTTAGCCAGCAGTTTCAAATTTCCTTCAATGTCGCCTGCTCTGGCCACCGGAAGACAATTGACTATGGTTGCTGGTGTCGCTAACTTCACATTTCTCAAAACAGAGTCGCCAATAACCAGAGTTTGATCCTCGGCGGGTGTGTCGTCGAGTGGGGAAAAACGGTTAGAAATGTGAACGGGTTGGCGGTGTACATGGGGCTTCTGTTTAGGGCTACGCTTCCTCCTCACAGTCACCCAGTCGGCCTGCTTTCCCGGCTGCTCGGGATCTGCCGGAGGGGAACTAACGGCGGCTAAGCTACCTTGGTCCGCACCGACTACAGGGGCCTGGCTAGCTGTAGGATTTTCCATTATCTAGTAATCGTTATCTAGATCAATCTAACTGCGCAGATTAAACAGCTAACAGATACAGAAAAACACCGCTGTGCTCCGGAACAGGAAGTGATACAATACCGCAGTGAGAGCCAACCACCAGTAGAGGCAAGCAAGTTAGCACAAACCAGAATGTTTGGCCAACAGTTTTGTGACTACCCACATCCTGCTGACAATGCCAATTGTGACCGGAGGACCATTGTGGCCGGGACGGCGGTGGGATCGAATCCCGGACTGCTCGAGCAAAAAACTAGAATTCTACCAGATCAGCTAAAGGGGAATTCCTTGCTAGCCAAGCTAGCGGGAACATCTTTTCAATTCAGACTTCACCTTGCTACATGTCAAAAATACTGCTTTCAACTTTTCATCACCATACTTCAGTCCGTTTGCCAAAAAGAATTGTTCTTGCGTTCCAGGTAGGCTTCAAATTCTTCCTCCGTTTCATGATAGTGGAGGTCTTCTCCATTCCCGAATGTTGCCATTACACATGTACTCACTCATTTCAACAGACTTCAGTCTTCAGCTCAAAACTCATCTCCACCCAACTTCTGCAATGGGCTGTCCACAGTTACCTGCAGACGGCACTTGGTGTCCTCTGCAGGTAACATCAGTTACTGCACCCTCAGAACTTTATAGATACTACACACACTCACACACCGATGTCAGGGTGCTGCCATGCAAGGTGCTCACTACAACACCAGGAGCAACTATGGGTTTAAGGACCTTGCCTGAGGGCCCTTAGCGATTTTCAGTCTGGCTGGGTTTTGAACTGAGGATCCTTTGGTCTGAAGCCCAAGGCTTAACGACTAGACTATCATCTCCCCAATGTATTCAATTTTTGATTTTAACTATACAGTGAGAGTGCCAAACCATGCTGCCATGCCATATCTTATGATATTTTCCAGCACAACAGAGTAGAACATGAGTAACATGATGGGACTACTCACACCAAACAGTCTAATCTCCCACACAGAAAGTCCACATAGGCTCTCCATTTTAAACTACTGTCCATCTGAGTGCCCACGTATTTCTGGGTTGTGGGCCATCACCTCTCTAGGATCAAATATCATCTCTTAAATGAGATAGAGACTGTCGCACCAAGCTTTAAAAGTTCAGCAGAGTTCAGCGGGATGAATAAAATCTACGAGGTCTGTCCAAAAAGTAACGGACCTTTTTATTTTTTTTCAAAAACTATATGGATTTGAATCACGTGTGATTGCATCAGCCAAGCTTGAACCTTCGTGAGCATGCGTGAGTTTTTTCACGCCTGTAGGTTGCGTCATTCGCCTGTGGGCAGGCTTTGAGTGAGCACTGGTCCATCCCCCACGTCGGATTTTCATTGTCAGGGAAATGTCTGAACGATTTGGAGTTTTGCTGCATCAAATTTTTCCAGAAACTGTGAGAGACAGCCAGGTGGACACCATTCGCTAAATTCAGATGGCTTTCAGGGATGATTTTATGGGGATCACACAGATTGAGGAGTGTTACAGCCGGTTTAAAGACCGCCCACAGCGGCTGAGAACGTGTCGTGTTCCGACCGGCGATTGACAGGCTGAAACGGCCAGATCATTTCCAAACTAAACGCTGTGTTGATCCGGGATGTCGTCCGACTACCACAGAAATGGCAGAAGACGTGGACATCAAGACTTTTTCGGCACATTCCACTGTTACAGGAGTTTTTGTCATGGAAAGAGGAGTGGAGGAATGCGCCACCGTGCCGTGTTGGTCTCACAGGCCGGCTTTCAGATGGCTTTCAGACGGCTTTCGGTGGCTTTTCAGTCGTGTGACTATCCGAGAAATTGTGGATTAGCTGGACATGCCAGAACATGTCCTGTGAGGCTTCATCACGGTGTTGCTTTGCGCCATGCGGCTCCGTCCCGATGCGCAAATTCCTGTTGTTTTGTCCTGCGCCATTCACGGCACGGTCGCCGTTCGGAACGCGACGCGCTCTCAGCAGCTGTGGGCAGTCTTTAAACCGGCTGTAACACTCCTCAATCTGTGTGATCCCCATAAAATCGTCCCTGAAAGCCATCTGAATTTAGCGAATGGTGTCCACCTGGCTGTCTCTCACAGTTTCTGGAAAAATTTGATGCAGCAAAGCTCCAAATCATTCAGACATTTCCCTGACAATGAAAATCCGATGAGGGGGGTGGACAAGTGCTCACTCAAAGCCTGCCCACAGGCGAATGACGCAACCGACAGGCGTGAAAAAACTCACCCATGCGCACGAAGGTTCAAGCTTGGCTGATGCAATCACACGTGATTCAAATCCATATAGTTTTTGAAAAAAATAAAAAGGTCCGTTACTTTTTGGACAGACCTCGTATTAAAAAATCGAACGGTCTGCCCCTAAAAATTGGTCCGCCCTACTTCCCCTGTACATGTGTCATTTCGGAGCTCAGCCGCTCGCTTCATCCACAGCGATCAAATTGATTAATGGGATTATTAACCAACAGATGACAAGGTGAGGCCGTTTTAAGTAAAAATGAGGTGATACTCCATGACACTTTGAAATAACTGACGCGCAGTGAATGCATCAGCTAGCAGCTCATGTAGCCGTGGTTCTCTGATCACTTCCTCCGTCTTTTATGATGAAATAATGCTGAATTTATGTGGAAATGATTCTTGTACAAACGCTTCAGATATATGTGTCGCTGAGATAGATGATGACTGGAGTGCAGATTTAAGCAGAAACGAGGTGATATTTTGTGAACCACAGCTAATGACGCATGCGCAGTGAAGGCAGGGTGGACCGACTTTTAGGGGGGACCGTTTGGTTGGCGACACCAGACTGGCATAGGGTAGCGTACAATTGCGGAGGCTTGGTGTACAGTAGCACAGGGTTACTTCCATATATATAAATATAACAGCAGAGTGTTGCATAGACATGCATAGAGCAATGGATGCAGTGTTCTATGCCAAATGTCCATGAAAAAATTAAACATTTTTTGCATCCATTTCGCAGACCACTTTGCGTCTCTCAGTCTATTGCCAGGTAGGGCTGCATAAGCTTGACGTAGTCGGTACACTGCATTACGCAACTCTACGTTGGCAAGGCGTGAAAGGGTCTTGAAGAGCTACTGGTCTTAGATTGTTATTAACCTCAGGACAGGAGACTTTTGGCACAGGAATAATAATAGATTTTTTCCCAAAAAGCTGGAATAGTCTGTCTGTTTAAAGATTGTTGAAAAATTGGGCACCAAGCAGCAGCAAACTCTGATGCACAGTTCTTAAGAACAGTGACAGGCAAATAATCATCAGATACAGTGGGGTAAAAAGTATTTAGTCAGTCCCTCATTGTGCAAGTTCTCCTGCTTAGAAAGATGAGAGAGGTCTGTAATTTTCATCATAGGTACACTTCAACTATGAGAGACAAAATTAGAAAAAAAATTCCAGGAAATCACATTGTACGATTTTTAAAGAATTTATTTGTAAATTATGGTGGAAAATAAGTATTTGGTCACCTACAAACAAGCAAGATTTCTGGCTCTCACAGGCCTCTAACTTCTTCTTTAAGAAGCTCTTCTGTCCTCCACCTGTTACCTGTATTAATGGCATCTGTTGGAACTCGTTATCTGTATAAAAGACACCTATTCACAGCCTCAAACAGTCAGTCTCAGGCTGTCTTTTCTCATCTTTTATTCACTCTATCAACAAATATAACATTCGATTACAGGAGGACCGATTGTCATTGTTCATGAAATGATAACCTTATGTTACATTTTGGCCCTGATCGGGGCTTTGATCCTATTTTTGTTGTGGAGGCGCACACGTCAGGCGCGGCTGCAGCCACTCCTGCGGACCTGTCGCTAAATATTGAAAATCCAGTGGTCGTTCAAAGGTCTCCCCCCCGTCGCCCGAAGCTTACATTAGCCCCCCGGAACCGTACGGGGCTTGTGTCGAAACGTGCGCGGACTTCATGATGCAGTGCGCAATCGTTTTTTCAGAACGCCCCGTGATGTACGCGTCAGACCTCAGCCAGGTGGCTTATGTGGTTAATTTGCTTTGTGGCAAGGCACGCGCCTGGGCTACGGCGCTCTGGGAGCAGAACTCACGGCTCCTGTCGACTTACACTGGGTTTATCAGGGAGTTTCAACAGGTGTTTGGTCATCCTAACAGAGGTGAATCTGCTTCAAATGTGCTACTGTCAATACGACAGGGGCGCCGTAGTGCAGCCGAATACGCAGTCGACTTCCGCATTGTGGCAGCGAGAGCCGGCTGGAATTTGGTAGCGCTCCGCGCCGCCTTTGTAAATGGGCGGTCTCCGGCCCTAAAGGAGCACCTGGTGGCGAAAGATCAACCGCGGGATTTAGATGGGTTGATAGATCTGGTTATCCGATTAGACAATCGATTAGCGGAACACCGACGGGAGTGAGACGAAGGACGTGGCCGGGCGTGCGTCGTCCCTCTCTTTTCCGGGTCTGAAGCAGCCCTGCCCTCTCCCCGCTCCAAGGCCAGGGCTCTCCACGTGACACCTGCTCCCCCTGCTGATGTTGCTATGGAAACGAGCAGGGCCAAAACGACAAAGGAGAAAAAAGGAGACTGGCACGTGGAGAATGTGTTTACTGCGGCTCGAATGAGCATGCGCAGAACAAAGGGCCCCAGGCGGTCAAACAACAAGACTCAACCTTAGAGACTGGGTTAAGAGTGAATCATACAAACCACACGGGTGCTCCACGCAAATGCGCATGACTCCCAGTTACAATCCTCTGTGGGGATTTAACCCTTAATGCCCCAGCACTATTGACACGGGGTCAGAAGGGAATCTACTGGACAGTAGATGGGCTAAGGAGGTAGGGCTCCCTCTGGTGGCCGTTCCTTCACCATTAAAGGTGCGGGCACTAGATGCACCCTCCTCCCAGTAATCACACACCAGACACAGCCTTTAACCTTGGTTGTCTCTGGTAACCACAGGGAGGAGATTGTGTTCTTTGTGACACCCTCTACCTCCAGAATTATTTTGGGTTTTCCCTGGATGGTGAAGCACAATCCCCGGATCGATTGGCCGTCTGGGGTAGTGGCTCAATGGAGCGAAACCTGCCACCGGGAGTGTTTAAGATCCTCGGTGTAACCCAGTGATGCTGTTAAAGAGGAGGTCCGAGTCCCCCCCAATCTCACGACGGTGCCGGCTGAGTATCATGATCTTGCTGACGTTTTCAGCAAAGATCTGGCACTCACGCTTCCCCCGCACCGACCGCATGATTGTGCCATTGATTTGGTTCCAGGCGCTGAGTATCCGTCCAGCAGGCTGTACAACCTCTCACGTCCTGAGCGCGAATCAATGGAGACCTACATCCAGGACTCTTTAGCTGCCGGGCTAATCCGGAATTCTTCCTCCCCGTTGGGTGCGGGTTTCTTTTTTGTGGGCAAGGACGGCGGACTCCGTCCATGCATTGATTATAGAGGGCTGAACGAGATCACGGTTCGCAACTGATACCCGTTGCCTCTATTAGATTTGGTGTTCACGCCCCTGCATGGAGCCAAAATGTTCACTAAATTGGATCTTAGTAATGCTTATCACCTGGTTTGGATCCGAAAGGAGACGAATGGAAGACAACATTTAACACCCCCTTAGGTCACTTTGAGTACCTGGTCATGCCGTTCGGCCTCACTAACGCCCTCGCGATGTTCCAAGCTTTGGTTAACGACGTCTTGCGGGACTTCCTGCACTGATTCGTCTTCGTATATCTAGACAATATCCTCATCTTCTCCCCGGATCCTGAGACCCATGTTAAGCATGTATGTCAGGTCCTGCAGCGGTTGTTGGAGAACCAGCTGTTCGTGAAGGGCGAGAAGTGCGAGTTCCACCGCGCTTCTTTGTCCTTCCTGGGGTTCATTATCTCCTCCAACTCCGTCGCACCCAATCCGGCCAAGGTAGCGGCGGTGAGAGATTGGCCCCAACCGGTAAGCCGTAGGAAGCTGCAACAGTTCCTCGGTTTCGCCAGTTTTTACAGGAGGTTCATTAAGGGCTATAGTCAGGTTGTTGGTCCTCTTACAGGCCTGACCTCCACAAAAGTCCCCTTCACCTGGTCGGATCGGTGCGAAGCCGCGTTTAGGGAGTTGAAACACCGGTTTTCGACTGCACCAGTTCTGGTGCAGCCAATCCTAACCGCCAGTTCATTGTTGAAGTGGATGCCTCTGACTCAGGAATAGGAGCCGTGCTGTCCCAGAGCAGGGAGTCCGATAATGTTCTCCACCCATGTGCCTACTTTTCCCGCAGGTTAACCCCCGCACAGCGGAACTATGACGTTGGCAATCGGGAAATCCTGGCGGTGAAAGAGGCCCTCGAGGAGTGGAGACATCTGTTGGAGGGAGCTGTGGTCCCATTTATTATTCTCACTGACTACGGGAACCTGGAATACATCCAGACCGCTAGGCGTCTGAACCCCAGGCAAGCCCGTTGGTCACTGTTTTTTGGACGTTTTAACTTCAGGATCACCTACCGCCCCGGGGCCAAAAACCAGAGGTCTGACGCACTGTCCCGGGTGCACGAAGACAAAGTTAAAACGAAGCTGTTGGATCCACCCGATACCATCCTGCCTGAGTCCACTGTCCTCGCCACCCTCACGTGGAACGTGGAGGAAGTAGTCAGGGAGGCCCTGACACGACATTCGGATCCTGGCGGTGGACTACCAAACCGGTTGTACATCCCACCAGATGCTAGGACTGCGGTATTGGACTTCTGTCACGGTTCCAAGCTCTCCTACCATCCGGGGGTGCGAAGAACCGTGGCAGTGGTCCGGCAGCGGTTCTGGTGGGCATCAGTCGAAGCCGACACCCGGGATTACGTCCGGTACCACCTGTGCCAGGGGCAAGGCTGTCCATCAACCCGAGAAAGGACTCCTCCAGCCATTACCAGTGCCTCATCAACCCTGGTGCCACATCGGCCTGGACTTTGTCACGGGCCTCCCTGCGTCCCAGGGAATGACCACCATCCTGACGATAGTGGACCGGTTTTCCAAGGCGGCCCATTTCGTGGCCCTCCCAAAGCTCCCGACAGCCCAGGAGACTGCAGACTTCCTGGTTCACCACGGTGTGCGTCTGCATGGTATCCCGACAGATATCGTCTCTGATTGTGGTCCTCAGTTTTCCTCGCAAGTCTGGAGGACTTTCTGTAGGGAACTGGGGGCCACAGCGAGCCTGTCGTCCGTGTACCACCCCCAGACCAATGGCCAACCAGAGCGGGCTAATCAAGATCTGGAACAGGCCTTGAGGTGTGTTACCTCCGTGCACCCGACAGCCTGGAGTCAACATCTGGCCTGGATCGAGTACGCCCACAATAGCCAGATCTCGTCTGCGACCGGCCTCTCCCCGTTTGAAGTGTGTTTGGGGTACCAGCCCCCATTGTTTCCAGCCATGGAGGGGGAGGTCGAGGTCCCCTCGTTCCAGGCCCACCTCAGGAGATGCCGTCGGGTGTGGAAGACAGCCCGCTCTGCTCTCTTGAGAGCCCGGACGCGGACGAAGGACCATGCAGATCACCGACGAGCCCCGGCCCCAGCTTACCAGCCCGGGCAGGAGGTTTGGCTTTCAACAAAAAACATTCCTCTGCACACGGACTCACCCAAACTCACCGACCATTTCATTGGACCATTCCCCATCCTGAGGGTCATCAGCCCTGCCGCAGTGAAGCTCAAACTCCCCGCTTCACTGCGGATCCATCCAGTGTTTCACGTGTCGAAGATAAAACCATACCACACCTCGGACCTCTGCACCCCCGGACCGGCGCCGCCTCCTGCCCGCATCATCGACGGCAGAAAGCTCCTCGATGTTCGTCGGAGAGGTCGGGGTTTCCAGTATCTGGTGGACTGGGAGGGTTATGGACCAGAAGAGCACTCCTGGGTGAAGAGGAGCTTCATCTTGGATCCCGCCCTCCTGGCTGAATTCTACCAGCGTCACCCCGACAAGGCAGGTCTGGCGCCCGTTGAGGGGGGGATCCTGTTGTGTGGGCCACCCGAAGAGGAGGTACTGCTGGCTCACCACCAGAGGGCGCCCAGCCTGTTGTCAGGTTTCAGGCACCAGAGGGCGCAGTGGTCCGGTGTGATCACCAGGTGCACCGGAGCTTCAGCTGTCACTCATTAGTCATCATCACGTCACCTCCATAAAAGCCTGGGAAGGACACCATAACTCTGCCGAGTTATCAGCTTACCTGACAGGTAAACAACTCAGCCGTTTTGTGCCGTACGCACACGTTTTTGCTTCTGAACTTTTTGCAGTCGTTAACCTTCTGTATATTTGCAGCTTGTAGCCGAGTTTGTGGAAGTTGGAGGAGTTGGCGTCTCCACTCCTCACTTCTGATTTTCCTAAGTATTACATAAGGCACTGCACGAACTCTGTTCCTGTTTTCTGGAAGTGGAGGTTTTCCCCCCAGGAAGGAACTGTATTTTGCTGACTGTTTGCTGGGTGTACACACACCCACCATTAACCTGTGTTTGTTCCTGCCAGCAGTACCGGATCTGACAGCTGGAGCGGTGGCCACCTGGGGATTCAGGACTTGGCGGCTCTGGTGTGTTGCAGGTCTCCGTTGGTGGTGGAACATCGTGGGTCCCAGCTCTTCTCTGGATTGGCATCTCCTACCCTCGGGCCTGCCCACGCATCACTGTGTTTTGGGATTGACAGACTAAAAGCATATTTGGTTGTGTGTGCACTTTTTTGCAGAATAAATTATTTATTCGGACATCCTATTGGCTGTTCATTCACACCCCCTGGCATGGGTCCGTGTACTTCACTTTCCCAACAATTTTCCCCCCTTTTTTTTTCCACCACCTGCTCCCGCTTTGAGTTATTAGTTGTTTACTTTTATAATGTATTTATTCTATGTTCTATTTCTCTTTGCCACCTTGTTTCTTTGTTACTTCTATACTTTGGTCATAAGTTCAGTTCCATTCTAGTTTGTTCTGCCCGGTTGTATTTTTCATTGTTTATCATTTAGTTATCATCTGTTTATTTTTGCTGTTCTCATTTCTGTTATTTTCTGCTGTACTTTTATATAGGGTTTTGCTTTCTGTTAATCTGTTAGTCTTTGCTTGCTTGTTTTGTCCTCTGGTTATCTTATATTTTATACTTCAGTTATGAGTCAGTTCCAGTCTAGTTTTGTCGTTGTGTTTATTTTCCTCTTATTATTCTCTGATTTATACTCATGTTCATGCGCTGTCCTGAAGCACTTCATGGTAATATTTAATTCTGTCCTCAGTCTCTGTTTTAGCTCTGTTCATAGTTTCCTGTTTCCCTCACACCCATCTGATTATGTTCACTCCACGCCCTGCACCTGCCATAATGCCTTCATCCCTCACTTATATCTGATTATGTTTTCACAATACTTTAGTGCACCTGCCTCGTGTCTTTGTCTTGCACTTCGATTCTGTCTGCTTTGCATTTTCATTCACTCACACTCTTTGCACCTGCTCATGCATCTTTGTCTCTTACATCACTCCACTTTGTGCACTCCCTTCCTCACTATCTTGCACAGTGCTTAATCTTTCTCCACCAGCCACATCCCCTTTCTAGATTGTTCTCACGTGCACCTATACTTAACACCTGCCTTACTTAACACCTCCATGCCATCATTCCCCTGACAGTTTATTGCCTTTAGTACAGATTCCAGCCTTTCGTTCACAGTCCTGTTTTTGCCAAGCTGTGTACCGATTATTGCTCTGTTCTCCTTGACCATGCCTCTTGCCTCATCTCGGAATTCTGTGGTTGCTCGTGCCTCTGACCCCTGCTTGTCCATGACTGCGTATCTGCCTAATCCTGATTGTACCTCTGCTCCGCTGCTTGATTACCTGTGCACCGAACTTAGGCCTGGAATAAAGACCATGTTTTCTCTTATACCTAAGCCAAGTCTGGTAGTCTGCTTTGTGGGTCCAGCCATTCCTGGTGCTGGGCAGCTGCCCATCCTGACACCTTGGTAACTGCTCGATAACTAAACTACAGTGAAACTTGCCTAAACTGTCAGTGTATAAACCGGATATTCGCACTCACCAGAGTAATGCAAAAGTCCCTATGCTTTGTATGGTTTCCGATGTAATAAACACTGTATATAACAAATTTTGTACAACAGATTTTTGATTACATCGGACAAACCTGTGCAATTGCAATGCATTCCCATTAAGAACCCCCCACATATACTGGACAGAGCAGTCAAGATGTGCCCAGTAACAGAGGTGCGAAATGAAGTTCAGCACTGGCACTCGCCAATTCGAGGAAAGTGGGCAGCATAGTTCCTTGACTGAAAGCCCGGCTGCTTATTTTTTTCAAACCATTCTCAGACATGGGACCTATGTTTCACACATAAGCGCCTTGGGGCAACTGTTTGTTGTGATTTGGCGCTATATAAAAAAAAAGTTGATTGATTGATTGACATATCCCTGAGTGTGACGAACCAAACTGTTTTAGATCACAGCCCTCTGTATGGCTGCGAACCCTCCCTGTCACGTGCACCTGCTAAATGACTGAGACCACAAGGGCTGTGATTAGTCACTTTTACATTTTCACTTCTCCTCTCTTGTCATATTTTAAAAGTTTTTGCAGTGCGCCTGCCGATTATATTTTGATCACGGAACAAATGTGTTTGGTGGAAAAGTCCTCAAATATAACCAACAAGGAGTCAAAAAAAGATGCTCAAATGACCTGAAATTCATGGAGGAAAATTGTACGTACCATATCATTGGGCTGGAGATTGATGATTATATACAGAAGTGAAGCTTGTTCACGGACAAATTAATCCAGAAAAAAAGATGCTGTTCCTGCTGCAAGCATCATAAAAATGCAACAGAGAACTTTAAAGGATCATGCGCCCGTCAATGTCATTGCATGGCCACATGGAGTTACAGAGTAGCAGAAGCATGAATCAGCTTTTGGATTTTAAGGTACCACACTGCAGCGGATTTAGAAAAACAGCTTTTGTCTGCTTAATACATATAACGGATTTTGTCCATTTTATACATATAGCAGATTTAGTCCGTTTTACACATATAACGGATTGTGATTATAACGGACAAAATTCGCTGGTCCACCTGAATCCATTATATGCGTGTTTTACTGTATTTCCTGATACAGGGATTCAGCCAGTAACAAACTGGCACCTTGGTGTTGAGCACAATAGGCGCAGCAATTACAGCCTCAGGTTTTCTTGAATATGATGCCACAAGCTTGGCGCACCTATCTTTGGCCAGTTTTGCCCATTCCTCTATACAGTACATCTCAAGCTCTACCAGGTTGGATAGGGAGCGTCGGTGCACAGGCATTTTATGATCTCTCCAGAGATGTTCAATCAGATTCAGGTCTGGGCTCTGGCTGAGCCACTCAAGGACATGCACAGAGTTGTCTGAAGCCACTTCTTTGATATCTTGGCTGTGTCCTTAGGGTCATTGTCCTGCTGAAAAATGAAATGTCACCCAGTCCGATGTCAAGAGCACACTGGAGTAGGCTTTCATCCAGGATGTCTCTGTACATTTCTGCATTCATCTTTCCCTCAATCCTGACTAGTCTCCCAGTTCCTGCTGCTGAAAAAAATCCTCACAACATGATGCTGCCCCCACTGTGCTTTACTGTAGGGATGGTACCTGGTTTCTTTCAACACCTGATATTCACGCCAAAGAGTTCAATCTTTGTCTCATCAGACCAGAGAATTTTGTTTCTCATGGTCTGAGAGTCTTTCAGGTGCCTTTTGGCAAACTCCAGGTGGGCCGCCATGTGCCTTTCACTAAGGAGTGGCTTTTGTCTGGCTACTCCACCATACAGGCCTGATTGGTGGATTGCAGCAGAGATGTTTGTTCTTCTGGAAGATTCTCCTTTCTAAACAAAGGAATTCTGGAGCTCTGACAAACTATTGGGTTCTTGTTCACCTCCCTGACTAAGGTCCTTCACCCCCGATTGCTCCGTTTAGATTGGTGTCCAGCTTTAGGAAGAGTCTTGGTGGATCCAAACGTCTTCCCTTTATGGATGATTCCATGGATGAGGCCACTGTGCTCATTGGGACCTTCAAAGCAGCAGTTTCTGTACCCTTCCCCAGATTTGTGCCTTGAGACAATCCTGTCTCGGAGGTCTACAGACAGTTCCTTTGACTTCATGCTTGGTTTGTGCTATGCCATGCACTGTCAACTGTGGGACCTTATATGGAGACAGGTGTGTGCCTTTCCAAAACGTGTCCAATCAACTGAATTTACTTTGCTTATTTACTTAATTATGTACATGTGATTTCTTTCTTTTTTTAAAAAAAATAAATTAGCAAAAATCTCAAACAAACATTTTTCACATATTGGGGTTTTGTGTGTGTAGACATTTTGACAACAACAAAAAAACAATTTACTTTCTAGATGTCTCTGCCACAGTTGGGTGAAATGTGGGCATTGCAGTTAATTTACTCAGTCTTTGCAGACTCCTGAAGAATTTTCTGCACAGACTGGGTACCATTTTAAAGACACCAGACCAGCTGGCCTCAGCTCTATGGATGGCACTGAACACATCCTTGCTCTCTTGGCATCTGTCTGATATTTCTGTGGAATTTGAATGTTTATATCTTGAAATGAGTGATGCAATGAATGTTTGTGACTGAACTGCTGAGGGCCCTCTCACACCTTGATGATTTAGCCAGCGTATGCCAACCATATTAAAAATGCTGGCATACGCTGGCATATATCTAATAAATTATGCAGCTGTCACACCTTGACGATTTAGCATATGCTGACAGTCCCGTTTCCACCGATCGGTTCAGGTTGGCACTGCATGGTGTGGCGCAGGTCAGAACAGTTAGTCTGGCTGCTGCCTCACTGCATGTCTCTTCTCAGTATTTGAACGGCAAATGTGAAAATTCAGTGATTTCAAAGAAAAAAATAATCTAAAACTGGTGAGGTTAAAAGGAAAATAACTTTATAGTACCAATTACTGGATAAATATAACCATTTAATTTATTTTTTCATTGGACATTTTTTTCTTTCCATGATGGCAGGTGAGACACAGCCTCACCTGTCCCTGACCGCACGTCACTGGGTAAGAAAGGCGAGGATGGGTGTGTGTGTGTGTGTGTGTGTGTGTGTGTGTGTGTGTGTGTGTGTGTGTGTGTGTGTGTGTGTGTGTGTGTGTGTGTGTGTGTGTGTGTGTGTGTGTGTGTGTGATGAGAACAGCTGTGACTGGCTGGGCAACTCAGCCACCCGCGACCCTGCGAGTAAAATGACAGCCGCACTTTGCACCAGACTTTCCAGACTTCCTCATGTCCAAGGTAGAAGAGGTGCAGAGATCACCACTTTGTGAAGAATAAAAGTTAAACAGGCATACTGGAAAACGTGTTTACTCCAAATCACACTGACAGATCAAGTCAGGATTAAAAAAAAAAAAAAAAACAGCATCTGCTGCTTCTGTTTCATTCACGGGAGAGAATGGAGACAGGTGCGCGTTTTTATCCACTTCTCTGATTATGCCGATCCAGGAGCTTGACTTTTTAAGTGCCTCCACAGCCACTTTGTTGCCCTACATGCAGTGCGTGATGAGCGTGTGCAGAACAATGGCACTGGGCTCGATTTGCTGTCGTGCAGCATCTCCTCTCCACACGGATACAAAACAGAGTAATTTAACATTATTTTATTTTATTTTTGTCTTGGTAGATCATGGGATTTTTTTATTTTTATTGCATGCAGAATGCTGATGAGTCTGCTGGTGGCTGTGGTAAACGCTGCCATAAATGAATGAGGCACTGTGACTCTTACAGAGTGCCGTATCATGGTCTGATGGGTTCCCCCTGTCTGACCATGACACTGGCATCCTCAGGCTGAGAAATGCACGTGGAGCAGAAAAATCAGCGAGGGACTTACTTTAAAACGTTACGTTTTCAGCTACAACAAGGAATTACAGTATTTTCAGATGTTGTTTTCCAAAATCAGGACACTTTATATGGACGTTTTCGTCAGTATGTGATGATGAATCTGACTGAAATAAACAGATAAGATTAAGTCTTTATATTTACTCTGTGATTGACAGGGGCCCAGAGAGGCCCCTAATTGGGCACTGCAGTCTCGTTTGAGGGTGGGCACTAGAGGGGTAAAATATGATGCAATACTTCTACTTCCTTCTACTACAGTCCTCATCTGTCACCATCAGAAACATGGCACTTTCTCCGAGTTTTTGGGCAAATTACATGGCAAACAAAGTGAAAATGCCAAGAAAAAGTAATGATGCGGTGGAAAGTGGACATGTGTTGTGGTTAGTTTATGAGTCGGAGGTCAAACATGTCGAGGTGGTTGCGCAGGCAAGACACCACAGCTACCATGCCAAGCATGGGCGGCACCAAGGGGGCGCTAGGGAGTGCTAGAGCTCCCCTGGATTTGTCATAGCACCCCAGAGCACCCCCAAGAAAATAACTCATTTATTATTTTAATTTCAAGGCCTTGTCTACATTGAAACTGAACTTCTGCTATACAGTCTTTTTCTTTGTCATTTTCAAAAAATGTTCCATTCAATAAATATTTCCGATGTGACAGATCCAGTGAAACCGCGTGAATATGCTGTAGTACACATGCCAAGCCTGTATGTAGCGCTGTCACGCTTCCACAAAAAGAACGCCAGCACTTTGTCCCACCACCACCAAAAAAATATGCTAAATTAGACTGTTAAATTACACTGTTAACAACATCTTACAGAGGCGGGGCGATGACATCATCCTTTCACTTTTGCACAGTAAGACACTTCTGGCATTTCCAGATTTATGTGATGAGATAAATATTTACTCATAAAAGAAAATAAACATTCATCAACAGAACTGATTGTTTTACACTAAATGAGTGTCATGTGATGTTCAATGACATCACGTTCAACAGTGTCATGATAATAATAATAATAATAAGGCACCTTTCAGTAATAAAAATCTCAAAGTGCTACAGGAAAAAAATAAATAAAACCAAGGTTTAAATAGAGAGAGAATAAAAACATAAACTCTTAAAATAAAAATAGTCACCAGTATGTAATAAAACCAAAATAAAATAATAAAATGGAATAAAAAGACTAAGATGCAACATATACAAATTATTTAGACCTGTGATAGGCCTGTCTAAACAGGTATGTCTTGAGGTTTTTTTTAAAAAGCTTCCACAGTCTGTGAAGCCCTCAGATGGTCATGGAGGAACTTCCAAATATGAGGGACAGCTGAACAGAAGGCCCCGTCTCCCATCGTGTGAAGTTTGGTGCGAGGGAGATGGAGAAGATTAGTGTTGTATGATCGGAGGGAACGGGAGGATGTGTGAGGAGTGAGGACGTCTTTGAGGTGAGCGGGGAGCATTGCCATGGATGAATTGGTGGGTGATGAGAGCAATCTTAAAATGGATTCTGTAGGTGATGGGGAGCCAGTGAAGGTTATAGAGAATAGGTGATGTGTGATGTGATCCTGTTTACATACTCTCATCAGAATTCTAGCAGCACTGTTTTAAATGTATTGGAGCCTTTGAAGGTTTTTTCCAGAGATCCCAAAGAGCGGGGAATTACAGTGGTCAAGCCTAGAGGAGAGAAAGGCATGGACGAGTTTTTTTTTTTAGCATCAATGATGACGTCGTATTGTAGTGGGTGTAATTTCAAATTGTTGAAATGGCTCAGTCTTTGCTGCCCAAATATCCATGAGTGAAATTGAAAAGGAGTGAAGTCTGTGTGACCTAAAGAACTACCCAAGGAACAGCAGAAGGCACAGACAAATCAGTGACCCGGTGTCACTACTGGCAATTATCCTTCAGAGAACACAGACTCTGGACAGCAACCAAATTATTGATACTTTTGCTCTTAACCACAAAAACAGGCAAATTGTGCTGTTATGAAGACATTAATGGTAGGTGAAAGATTTTCTCTCTGCCCGCTGTTGGCATTTTTTCCCTGAGGCTATAGACTACATGTGGAGGTCTGTGAATATTTGTATTGAACAGTAGCCTAGGTTTGTGGGTGTGATTTTGGTCATTCTGTATGTCATTAGCAGTGATGCCGGCGTTACTCTAATCTGACCACTTTTTTTTTAGTAACGAGTAATCTAACGCGTTAATCTTTCCAAGTCAGTAATCAGATTAAAGTTACTTCTCCATGTCACTGTGCGTTACTATTATTTTTCATTGTGGGTCGATAGCAGCATTAAACTTGGTCTGTGGGCAGGAGGTCGGGGTTCGACTGAACTGCCCACTTTCAGTGAGCTGTGAGCTTTTCATCTGCGGTTTTTTGCAGCTGCTCGACTCGTCCTCACCTCTTAAAGGGCGGTGATCAGCACACCTGCACTGAGCTTTCCGAAGACATTTTTATACTTTTTTCCTCCTTTATTTAGAATTCTGAGCTGAGCTGCTCCGTATCGTCTCAAAAACAGCTGATCCTCCGCGACGCGTCAACAACTAACAGTTTTCCACTCAAATGCACCTAAACTCTCTTTCTGAGGACCACATGATGTGAAAACGCAATAAAACTTTCTTACCTGTAAATCTGGTCATGTTTTCTGCATAAATAAATGTTATCCATTCTTTGTGTTCAAACGCCAAAGCAGGGGCGAATCCAGATGGAATGGGGGCGTGGGGGAGGGATGTGCCCCCCCCCCCACAACAGCCCTAGATTAAAGATCCAGTTTTGAAGCCGTTTTTTACTACAACTACTAATATTGCTTAAAATAATAATAATTTCGACAAGTAAAATGTTTAGAGAGAATTTAAATGTTAGAAAAATGTTAGAATTTAATAGTTACATTTATAAACAATGTAGGTTTGAAATTGCAAGTTTTACTGTTACAGTGCTGTCAACAGTTAAATATGAGGTCAAGAAAGAGGTCTTTATTTTACTTTTTATAAAACAAGTATTTATTTTCATTGAAGTCAAGAAAGGGTGACTATAAAGTGAGTTTTGGCAAAACAGGTATCATTGTCATGTTGACGTGGGTTGTTGTCGACAGCTGGGAAAGTAACTAAAAAAGTAACTAGTAATCTAACTTAGTTACTTTTACAATTGAGTAATCAGTAAAGTAACTAAGTTACTTTTTCAAGGAGTAATCAGTAATTGGATTACTTTTTCAAAGTAACTGTGGCAACACTGGTCATTAGTGACTGTCACAGATGGGAATGTGACTATGTGTATGCATGTCCACGAGGTTTAACAGAGAGCTGTCACAACACATGACCCCATAGCACACTCATAAAAATGCCAAGCTCCCCCATAGCACCTGCAGAAAAAATATCTCTGGAGCTGCCACTGCTGCCAAGGTGTGTAGACTAACACTTACTGACACAACCTCTCCCTTTCCTTGTGTTCTCTTCTCCACTGGGAACCGAAAAAAACTGTAGTTTTTGCGGCCGCTTCTGTGTTTGCAGCCAAAAACAAAACAGTACACTATTTTTCCGTTAGAAGTGATACTGTTTGTGCAGGCTGTCCCCAGAACTGGACAAATCCCACAATATCATGCAGGGGGTCAAACGAGACTGTGGTTCCCTATACAATTATAATGCTGACAAAATAATATGACACTTAGTTATACAGTTACAATCACACATATATCTTATGTACAGTGTACTGGTAACACTTACTTTACTTGTTTTGGAAATGTTTGTCAACGCTCACCCATCCCCCAGGGGTACTGGGTGCCAATAGGCAGGGCAGACAATTACTTGGGGCCTTCAGCCCCCAGAGGGAAACAGGTTTCCAAAGCAGTTGAGGATGGCCATCAAGGAGGTTACCCTGGCAGCTGAAGCCAGCTCAAGATGGTTATGGTTTGAACTTTGCACAGTTCTGTTGTAATTTACATTTTTATTGTTCTGGTTTTGATTGTTGTATTACATTGCACATTTGTTTACATTGAAAAAAATTTTGATCACCACACCGACAGATTACAGCAACATTTTAAAAGTTTAGAGAGACAGCACTTCATTCAGCTCTGATCACACCTGATCAATCAGGTCGTCTGATGATCACACCGACAGCAACGGCGCTTTAAAAGTTGAAAGAGTTACAGTGCGTTATATGATCACACCTGATCGTGGTCGACTGGTGCTTTAAAAGTTTAAATCATCACAGTGCTTCTGTATGATCAGAGCGCGACACTGGCATCCTCTGAGATATGCACCTGCAGAAGAAAAACCACAGAGGGACTTGGTTTAAAATGTTACATTTCCAGCCATGACAAGGAACTAAAGTATTTTCAGACGTAGTGCTCCAAAATCAGGACGCTTTACGTGGATACATGTCCGTCAGTGACTGATGACCAATTGGACTGAAGCGAACAGGTAATATTTACTCCATGTGTGAATGAAACAGTCTGTCCGCATGAGGACTCCAGCTTTCAGCCACTCAGTGGCCACCATTAATGGATGTATTTAGACTTATGAGTAAACTACAATAAATGTGTGCATAACTTACCTACAACTTGTGTCCTGCATGTGCGGCTGGCATTCGTTGAAAGTTTTTAGCATGCCCCAAATTTTTCAATTTTTCAGCGTATTAGGACGTATATCACTGAGCTTCAACATGCTCTTAACTTATTAAAAAAAAAAAAAAAAAAAACTTACCCTTAACTTATTAGACTTATGCCAGCATTTTTAAATACTGTTAGCATATGCTGGCTAAATCATCAAGGTGTGACAGGGCCTTTAATATCAAGACAACACCTTTACAATTGAAAAAAAAAGGTAACTTCTCTGTAACTACATTGTGTAGTTTTTATTTAACAGAAAGGCGGCATAAAAGTGTAAAAAATGAAGATGTTGAACAGAGCTTTCAGAAAAGCAGTTAAAATTTGCTAAACTGACAAAAATGCGAAACATCAGACAGTACATAAATTGTTAAAATGCTTACATTTTGAGAACAGAAATTGCTCATAATTTTGAATGTGTGTGTGTCAATGAATGAATGAATTTATTTGGCACACACAGACACAAAATAAAATAAACTCACAAAGAAAACAATCCAACAACGTGCCCATGTGTCCGAAAGGACCCCCAACCAAAAAAGTAAAAATGTATACATATGTATATAAAAATATACATATACCCATGATAACTAATACAAAATATAAATTAATCACTGAACTAACATTTCAAAATGCAAACAGCAGTGCACCATGCACAAACCCAAAAACAAAACAAAATCGATAAACCTAATTCACACCATAACAAGTAATTAAATGGTTGTTGTAGAGCCTTTTAAAGCCACCCAATTTACCGAGTGATTTTATGTCCCCCGGGCACAAATTCCAAATATTAACACCTTTAATGGAAACATAATGACTTTTTACAGTAGTTCGAATCTTTGATTTCTGAAATAATAATGTTCCTCACAAATTTGAACTGGAGTCCCTCATTTTGAACAGGTCCTGGACACGTTGTGGCAAAAGTTGATTTTTTATTTTAAACATAATTTGTATTATGCTGTAATCAATCAGGCCCCAAAATTTCAAAATGTGTAAACAGACAAAAATGGATTTGCAGGCTCACGGTATGGTTTGTTACTAATAATTCTTATGGCTTTCTTTTGTAGTAAAAATACTGGATTTGTATTAGTTTTGTAGGTGGTCCCCCAAACTTCAATACAATAGGTAATATATGGAAAAAGTAATGAATAAGGTAACTAATGAGTGTTGGGGGAGGTCTTGTGCTTTATACAAAACGGCAATGGCTTTTGACATTTTCGATTTAACATAATTTATGTTTTCCCAACTCATTTATTGTCAATGAAAACCCCAAGAAATTTAGTTTCATTTACAAGTTCAATTTCAATATCGTGTACTAGTAAATTTATACATAAATTCCTGGCTTTATTTCCAAATATGATACACTTCGTTTTACCAAAATGAAGTGACAATTTAATTGAATCAAACCATTCTTTGAACTTCTGTAATTCCCTCTCCATCATGTCTAGAACCTGTCCCAAATGATCCCCACTACAAAACAGTTGTCCTCAGTAAATAAACTCACAAACTTAAGTTCCTGTGACACATAGCAAGAATGTGCAGGAACCAGCCTGACACGGCAAATATTGCTATAATCAAATGCAGTCGGGAGGAAAAGAAGCGTGGTCAGCAGTGTCGGAAAGCATTCAAATGACCTTGTCCACACCTGCACGATGGCATCCAAAGTACATGTAGACAACAGGTAGATGACACAGACTGCTGTCAGAAAGCCATAAAAGGCACTGAAGACTGCCCAATGTCCAAACATCTGGCAGTCTGGGCAAACACAGGACCGGAGTGGGAGGGCATGCTGTGTTCGTCCCTTTGCACAGGCCCTACCGGTACTGGACACTGAAGTACAACCAAAGTCTGGACCGGACTCACACCATGTTAAAACCAACATGGTGCCGGCTTTGACACTCAGTCATGCAATCACATCTGCCCTCCCCTTCACAGCGCTACTGACCTCAATATACGTGTGCGCGTATACAGAGTTGGACTGATGATGTGATTGCTGTGTGTGTTTACAATGGCTGAATGTGCAGCTATGTGTCCGCTGTGCACACAGCTGCATAGCCAGCTGCTGGCAGTGAGCCATGCTGTCCCATGTGTCAGATGCCAGATATGTCAGAGATGCCAGATGTCAGATATTATCATGATCATTATCATGACGAAGCATGCCACATACATTTCAACAGTTTCTTTGCATTCTGGGTTGGGGGGGGATTTATACTTGGCACATGCAGGTCACACCGGCAGGCTTTGCTGTACCAGATCCATTTCGAGGTTCCCTTGTATGTGCTCAAATTGTTTCGGATCCTGTTTTGCTGCCATCAGAATATGTAAACTGCGGTCAAATGGTCCTCAGATTGCACATGGACTGCCGTCGGATAGGTGTCCTATCTCGACAGCGCCCGGAGGGTTTTGAACATGTGCATCACACTCGGGGCAGCCGGATGATTTTGACCAACTGTTTGGACTCCTGCAGATGGCTGTCAGAACGTTTTCGAACTGCAACTTGTCACTTTTCAGATTTGCACTAATTCATCATTCTGACGCCCTTCTGCGTGATTGTGGCTGTGTGTGACAGGGGTACAAGTGCACTTCAAAAATTCAGAATTTATCCCACTAATATGAAGACGTTTTGATACCTATTGTGCAAATAACTTGCTAACCAATCATGAGCTAAACCTCTGATACCATACAGTAGTGTTCAGAATAATAGTAGTGCTATGTGACTAAAAAGATTAATCCAGGTTTTGAGTATATTTCTTATTGTTACATGGGAAACAAGGTACCAGTAGATTCAGTAGATTCTCACAAATCCAACAAGACCAAGCATTCATGATATGCACACTCTTAAGGCTATGAAATTGGGCTATTAGTAAAAAAAAGTAGAAAAGGGGGTGTTCACAATAATAGTAGCATCTGCTGTTGACGCTACAAACTCAAAACTATTATGTTCAAACTGCTTTTTTAGTAATCCTGTGAATCACTAAACTAGTATTTAGTTGTATAACCACAGTTTTTCATGATTTCTTCACATCTGCGAGGCATTAATTTTGGTGGTTTGGAACCAAGATTTTGCTTGTTTACCAGTGTGCTTGGGGTCATTGTCTTGTTGAAACACCCATTTCAAGGGCATGTCCTCTTCAGCATAAGGCAACATGATCTCTTCAAGTATTCTGACTTATCCAAACTGATCCATGATACCTGGTATGCGATATATAGGCCCAACACCATAGTAGGAGAAATATGCCCATATCATGATGCTTGCACCACCATGCTTCACTGTGAACTGTGGCTCGAATTCAGAGTTTGGGGGTTGTCTCACAAACTGCCCTTGGACCCAAAAAGAACAATTTTACTCTCATCAGTCCACAAAATATTCCTCCATTTCTCTTTAGGCCAGTTGATGTGTTCTTTGGCAAATTGTAACCTCTTCTGCACGTCTTTTATTTAACAGAGGGACTTTGCGGGGGATTCTTGCAAATAAATTAGCTTCACACAGGCGTCTTCTGTCACAGCACTTACAGGTAACTCCAGACTGTCTTTGATCATCCTGGAGCTGATCAATGGGTGAGCCTTTGCCATTCTGGTTATTCTTCTATCCATTTTGATGGCTGTTTTCCGTTTTCTTCCACGCATGTTTTTTTTTGTGTCCATTTTAAAGCATTGGAGATCATTATAGATGAACAGCCTACAATTTTTTGCACCTGAGTATAAGTTTTTCCCTCTCCAATCAACTTTTTAATCAAACTACGCTGTTCTTCTGAACAATGTCTTGAATGTCCCATTTTCCTCAGGCTTTTAAAGAGAAAAGCATGTTCAACAGGTGCTGGCTTCATCCTTAAATAGGGGACACCTGATTCACACCTGTTTGCTCCACAAAACTGACGAACTCACTGACTGAATGCCACACTACTATTATTGTGAACACCCACTTTTCTACTTTTTTTTTTTTTTTACTAATAGCCAATTTCATAGCCTTAAGAGTGTGCATATCATGAATGCTTGGTCTTGTTGGATTTGTGAGAATCTACTGGTACCTTGTTTCCCATGTAACAATAAGAAACATACTCAAAACCTGGATTAACCTTTTTAGTCACATAGCCCTACTATTCTTCTGAACACTACTGTACTTCTATAATTTATCCAATAATGAGGTGTGATCTATGGTATCAAATGCTTTCTGTAAACTGGAAAAAAAACCTATAATATATTGCTTGTTTTCAACTGCATTCATAATATGTTTAACAAAATCAATTACTGCCAATGAAGTAGTATGATTTTTTTCTAAATCCATATTGCTACTCATTTAGAATGTGATGTTCCGATATAAAATCATTTAACCTCTTAATGAAAATAACAAAATGTGTAAATTATATGAGTCTTGGAAATCAAAGTCTTGATTAAAATCAGAGAAACTAATTCAAATTTTTAAATCTGTTACAAAAAAACAGCATGATTAGAATCAAGGATCTGGTTAAAAATGTAATTCTGACAAAATGTAATATGCAAAAACAGCTATCGAACACAGCTCCAAAATGCAGTGATGGCGCTCCCTCAGAAAGCATTGTATCTGAGAGCTCTCTTCAAGATGGTGACTTGGGTGTTGCCTCTGGGTGTTTTGAGGTTTTTCTTCATAAGCCCTGTCGCCCCCACCACCACTGGTATTATACCTCTTCTCTTTATTTCAATGACGATGTTGTTCGTAGATAATTTTTGAGGTCTTTGGATTTTGTGAATTTTTTTTCGCCCCTTTTCAGCATGATTTAGGTTGTTGTGACTAGGGAGTTACATCAATAATTTAGGGTGTTTTTTTTCTGTCCTGTATGAATTCTCATGTGTCTCGTCAAATGGCCCTTTTGTCCAAATCTTTTATCACATTCAGAACACCTAAACGGTTTCTGTCCTGTATGAATTCTTATGTGGATTTTCAGATGGACCTTCTGTCCAAATCTTTCACCACACTCAGCACAGACAAATGGTTTCTGTCCTGTATGAATTATCATGTGCATATTCAGATTGTCCTTTTGTCCAAATCTTTTACCACACTCAGAACAGACAAATGGTTTCTCTCCTGTATGAATTCTCGTGTGTCTGGTCAGGCTGCCCTTTTGTCTAAATCTTTTACCACATTCAGAACAGCCAAATGGTTTCCCTCCTATATGAATTTTCATGTGTATGTCCAGACTGCCCTTAAGACCAAACCTTTTACCACACTCAGAACAGACAAATGGTTTCACTCCAGTATGAATTCTCATGTGCATGTTGAGATGGACTTTTTGTCCAAATCTTTTACCACACTGAGAACAGACAAATGGTTTGCCTCCTGTATGAATTCTCATGTGTTTTGTCAGATTTCCCTTGAGGTGAAATCTTTTACTACACTTAGTACAGCCAAATAGTTTCTCGGCAGTATGAATTCTCATGTGTTTGGTCAGATTTCCCTTTAGTCCAAATTTTTTACCACATTCAGGACAGCCAAATGGTTTCTCTCCTGCATGTCTTCCTTTGTGTTGCATAAAATACTTCATGTGACCACACACCTTTCCACATTCAGAGCAATTAAGTTGATTCTTAGGAATGTTGGAACTGCTTGGACTAACACAGACATTCCTGTTTTTTAGACAATTAAAACCTGAACTCAGGTCTCTGGTCTGATTCCATTCAACGCTGTCATCAGTCTCAGTTTCTGAGCTGTCTGAATTCCCACCATTAGTATCTGATTGTAAAGGACTATTTGGACCTGAGTTGCTGGCTGGTTGTGGTCCTCCATAGTCCTCTCGATAAGCTTGTTCTGTCAGTGTTCTGTGTGTAGATGAACTGCTGGCTGCAGGTTCAGGCTCTGTGCTCTCATCACTCTGGCAGGGGTTGTCCTGTGATGACTGTGGTTTTTCATAATTTTCACTCTTCACAGGAACAGCAGTGAAAGGGATCTTAGCGATGTCAATCTCCAGCTGCTGACTGATGTAGAGTTTTTCTTGTACCTCTTTAATGTCCTCCTGGTCAGCACTCAGGTTACATGCCTGCTGTTCAGGAAGAATTTCTTCTTTGATCACCAACAACTTCTGCATGTCTGCCAAAATTCAATGAAATTGATACAGTTCAGAACAACATACATTAAAAGAAGGACAAAGCTGCAGAGTGAGCTGAGTGCAGTATGTTTTTGCACTGATGGAACTGTTAGAATGGAAATGTACACCAGGGCACGGTTTCATAAAGCAGTCTAATCTTTGAGTCTATTAAACTTATTTTGTCAACTACGGGTAGTTGCCCAACATTATCAATCTAATCTCCATATCACATTGATGGCTAAACTTGTAAATTAGCTGTTACGTTAGTCAGCGATTTTCATGGGAATAGCAGGCTTGCGAGTGCTGTTACCAAGAAACACCTCCAATGTGCGACAGTTTTGTTTACTTCAGAGTTGTGCATTGTCATGAACTATCTAGCCTTTGTTTCGTTAACTGGATTTTTTTAAACATTTACAGACAAATACAAACTGCAGAACAACATGCTTAGCCGTAGGGCTGGGCAATATGACTTACAATTCATATCACGATAAAACTGAATCCCTTTACGGTAACAGTATATATCACGATATAAACTTAAGTGTAAAAGTTATAATGGAAGTGTTTCTGAATGGGTCATATAGTCCCTTTGCAAAGCTAAATCGATTAAAATAAATAAATAAAAAACAACAAGAAAATCAATAACAGATATAATTAATTTTGACTTGTTAGACATGTATTTTTGTGCACTGGAATAATCTCATTTCACCAATCCTGCTTCTGTCCAGCAGGAGGCAGTGTTAGTTTGTCTTCTTTTGGTGGCGTGTTGTCCAGAAAACCTGAGAGACACCACCACGTAGGTTGATTATCCTGATTGGCTCAAGTCGTGGGGTTCCACCAATGATAGAATGGAAACCGTGGTTTTGTTTTTTTTCTGCTCTCCAGCCCTGAGACAGAGCTCTCAGCACAGTTGAATGAGGAAATGTGACTGTTTACTGTGGCTTTCTGCAAATACACGCACAAAATATGACCATAAAATTCACAAAAAAAAAAAAAAACATTGCGGAAATTATTACTCATAATTAAGGATATAGTAGGCCTATTATCATGATTTAAAAACTCCTATAAAGCTTGAAGCGTGCACTTTTAAAACACATTGAAACAGAGAATGAGTCTGCTTAATTGCTTAACTCCAGAAGGTTAAATAACTTATAATTTTACACTCTTACAAGGAGAAGTTTAAATCTGCTGAGGTGGAGATGGAGCCTGTGACAAAAGCACTGACTGCAGCCTTTTCCAGTTGTTCAGAGTCACTAAGGAAGACATGATGTCATCAACAAGCATTACTGCGATTGTTCGGTGGAGTCGAAATCTCTACAGTCGGCAAATTTATACCATGAAACGGTTATATCGTATATATCACCCACTCCCACTTAGCTGTTACCCCAGCAGTTCTTCTTCTACACTTCTGTCAAGACTTTTTGTGTACACAACAATGCTAAGCGTAACAGCGACACCCAGTGGCTAATGTGAGAACTGTCACAAACACATCATGACAGTAGCTGTCTGCTGCAACCATGGCCAAAAACGGGGGGAGGTCTCCTTTTGGAGGAATACGAGCGACACAGGGGTGCTCTTGAGTGTTCCATCAAGTGCTGGTACATGATATCCACCATTTTTTGAGGTAGGACACTTAAGATTTGTCAACTAAAATAAATAACATAAAACTAAAATAGACTACGCGCTTTGTGCAACGGCTAACGTCAAAAAATTAGTCAAACAAGATTAGACTGCTTCATGAAATAGGACCCAGGAATGTTTGTTTCACTCATTCTTGAACTGCAGCGAAACCTTTTCACAACTTTAGTGAATAGCCCAACTGAATCCAGCTCAGGCAAGATTTTTCCCAACAGGACATGACTGTACACAAGTGACATGAACAATCACAGCTGAGTGCAGTGTGAGTTCCTGATAAACAAGCTGGCTGCTCCTCAATTGTTAAGGCACATCATGTTTTTTTCCTTCAGTCCATCCAGCTGTAAACAGGTACAGGCCTCACTGGTATGAAGATACTCATTGCGTGAGGGATGCTGGGAAGGACATCATGACTGCCAATCAGCATAAAGACAGGCAGCGTGATGCCAGTTGGCTGTTCACTTGAACAAAATAAAAATGCTCTGAAACAGCTTATTTCTGTACAAATCTAATATGTTTCTCATATATTTTGTAAATATTAGCAAAGGGTAAAGACAAAGGGTAAACACTCTCCCCCTCTAGCTGCCACCTTATTGTGGTGGGGGAGTTTGCGTACCCGGATGATCCTAGGAGCTATGTTGTCGGGGGCTTTGTGCTCCCTGTAGGGTCTCCCAAGGCAAACAGGTCCTAGGTGACGGGTCAGACTAAGGGCAGTTCAGAACCTCCATGACCAGTAAAAAATCAAGGACCGAGACGTCGCCTGGTATGGCGGAGCCAGGGCCCCACCCTGGAGCCAGGCCTGGGGTTGGTGGCGCCTGGTGGTCGGGCCTTAACCCATGGAGCCCGGCCGGGCTCAGCCCGAAAGAGCGACGTGGGCCTGCCCTCCTGTGGGTTCACCACCTGCAGAGGGGGCCATGGGGGTCGGGTGAAGAGAGGATTGGGTGGCGGTCGAGGGCAGGTGGCCCGGCGGCCCGGTCCATGCTCACAGCCCCTTGCTGTTGGGACATGGAATGTCACCTCGCTAGGGGGGAAGGAGCCTGAGCTTGTGCGGGAGGTTGAGAGATACCGACTAGAGATAGTCGGGTCACCTCCACGCACAGCTTGGGCTCTGGTACCCAACTCCTGGAGAGGGGCTGGATGCTTCATTTTTCTGGCGTTGCCACGGGGAGAGGCGGAGAGCTGGGATCGCATTGCTTATTGCTCCCCAGCTCAGTCGCCATGTGTTGGAGTTCACTCCGGTGAACGAGAGGGTCGCGTCCCTACGCCTTCGGGTCGGGGACAGGTCTCTCACCGTTGTCTCGGCCTACAGGCCGAGCGGCAGTGCAGAGTACCTGACCTTCCTGGAGTCCCTGGGAGGGGTACTAGATAGCGCTCCGACTGGGGACTCCATTGTTATCCTGGGGGATTTCAACGCCCACGTGGGCGGCGACAGTGAGACCTGGAGGGGGGTGATCGGGAAGCACGGCCTCCCCGATCTGAACCCGAGTGGTGTTCAGTTGTTGGACTTCTGTGCTAGTCACAGTTTGTCCATCACGAACACCATGTTCGAGCACAAGGGTGTCCATAAGTGCACATGGCACCAGGACACCCTGAGCCGGAGGTCGATGATCGACTCTGTAGTCGTATCATCTGACCTTCGGCCACGTGTCTCGGACACTCGAGTGAAGAGAGGGGCAGAGCTGTCGACCGATCACCACCTGGTGGTGAGTTGGATCCGCTGGGAGGGGAGAAAGCCGGTCAGACCTGGCAGGCCCAAACGTATCATGAGGGTCTGCTGGGAACGACTGGCGGAACCCTCTGTCAGCAAGGTCTTCAACTCCCACCTCCAGGAGAGCTTCTCACAGATCCAGGGGGAGGTTGGAGACATGGAGTCCGAGTGGACCATGTTCTCCACCTCCATTGTCAATGCGGCCGCTCGTAGCTGTGGTCGCAAGGTCTCTGGTACCTGTCCTGGCGGCAATACCCGAACCTGGTGGTGGACACCGGAAAGTAAGGGATGCTGTCAAGCTGAAGAAGGAGTCCTACTTATCTTTGTTGGTAGGTGGGACCCCAGAGGCAGCTGACAGGTACCGGCAGGCCAAGCGTGCCACAGCCGTGCGGTCGCAGAGGACACACTGGACCAGCTCTACACGCTCCATCGGGTGCTTGAGGGTTCATGGGAGTTCGCCCAACCAGTCCACATGTGTTTTGTGGATCTGGAGAAGGCGTTCGACCGTGTCCCTCGGGGCACCCTGTGGGGAGTGCTCCGGGAGTACGGGGTCTGGGGTCCTTTGCTAAGGGCTATCGGTCCCTGTACGACCGCAGCAGGAGCTGTTTCTAGTGCACGTTGGCCTCTGCCAGGGCTGCCCTTTGTCACCGGTTCTGTTCATTATTTTTATGGACAGAATTTCTAGGCGCGGCCAGGGTGTAGAGGGGGTCTGGTTTGGGAACCACAGAATCTCGTCTCTGCTGTTTGCGGACGATGTGGTTCTGTTGGCTTCGTCAAATCAGGACCTTCAGCGTGCACTGGGGCGGTTTGCAGCCGAGTGTGAAGCGTCTGGGATGAAAATCAGCACATCCAAATCCGAGGCCATGGTTCTCGACCGGAAAAAGGTGCTTTGCCCTCTTCAGGTCGGTGGAGTGTCCTTGCCTCAAGTGGAGGAGTTTAAGTATCTCGGGGTCTTGTTCACGAGTGAGGGACGGAGCGTGAGATCGATAGACGGATCGGTGCAGCATCTGCAGTGATGCGGTCGCTGTATCGGACCGTCGTGGGGAAGAGAGAGCTGAGTAGGGGGGCAAAGCTCTCGATTTACCGATCGATCTACGTTCTGATCCTCACCTATAGTCATGAGAGTTGGCTCATGACTGAAAGAACGAGATCGCGAGTACAAGCGGCCGAGATGAGTTTCCTCCGCAGGGTGGCTGGGCGCTCCCTTAGAGATAGGTTGAGGAGCTTGGTCACTTGGAAGGAGCTCAGAGTCGAGCTGCTGCTCCTCCACGTCGAAAGGAGTCAGTTGAAGTGGCTTGGACATCTTTTCCGGATGCCCCCTGGATGCCTCGCTGGAGAGATGCTCCAGGCACGTCCCACTGGGAGGAGGCTCCGGGGAAGACTCAGGACAAGCTGGAGGGACTACATCTCTCGGCTGGCTTGGGAATGCCTTGGGGTTCCCCCAGGGGAGCTGGGGGAGGTGTGTGTGGATCGAGAGGTCTGGGCGGCTTTGCTTGAGCTGCTGCCCCAGCGACCCAACTCCGGATAAAGCGGAAGAAAATGGATGGATGGGTAAACACTTCTAAATCTAAAAAAGCTATTTCTGAAACCAGATAAAACCTCTGAAATGATTCACAAGATATCTTATGGATGTTTGCGTGCACACCCCGAGAACACGCATTAAGCAAGTGGGTCAAGTCACAGATAGTCTCAAAACCTCAAGCATGCGCACACACACTTCCTCCTACAGTTACTCTGCATGAGGGCATTAGAAGGAAAAGAAAATATTTGCTGTAGAATTCATCCCTGGTAAAAACATTCATGGCCGGATATTTAAATACATTCATCATGGGCATGAATGTCATGCTAATTTGGGGCTCAATTCAATTTTTCAATTTATTTTCATTTATATAGCACCAAATCACAACAGAGTTGCCTCAAGGTGCTTCACACAAGTAAGGTCTAACCTTACTAACCCCCAGCGCAGCAGGGGTAAGGAAAAACTCCCTCTGAGGAAGAAACCTCAAGCAGACCAGACTTAAAGGGGTGACCCTCTGCTTGGGGCATGCTACAGACACAAATTACAGAACAATTCACAAAACGAATATACAGGAAATGCAGTTGGGGCACAGGACAGGAGGGTCTCCAGCACAAATACCACTCCCATCTCTGGATGAAGCTGCACCTTAAACAGAGAGAAAAAACAGAATCAGGCATCAGAAAGACAAGAAATACAGTATAATTTGCCAACATTAAACAACAACAGAAAAACTGACTGTTAATGATATCCTTAAACTGTTCTTTTGCCAGGGTAGAATCAGGAGTTTTTCTACAAAAATGTAGCATGGCACTCTGCCTGCTTCAGAGCATGGTGTCTAAACAACAGAGGGCTCATTCAGATGGCATCCACATCTATGCTGGGGACTTTAACAAAGCATAGCTCATGACTGTTCTACCCAAATTCCACCAGCATGTCAACTGTGGAACCAGGGGGAGAAAACACACTTGATCATGTTTATTCTAACATAAAGCATGCCTACAGAGCTGGATGACCCCTGCCTGTGGTCTTAATGCCTGTGTGGACTATTCATCTTCTTTATATTATGTTGTTTGATTTCCTGTTTTCAGTTTCTTCAGCTTTGTAAAACTTTGCAAATCCTTGTAACTGTAAGAATGGCCTAAGCAGTGGGTCACCCCTTCAAGTCGGGTCTGCTTGAGGTTTCTTCCTCAATATCATCAGAGGGACTTTTTCCTTACCACTGTCGCCTGTGTCCTTGCTCTAGGGGTTGGTAAGATTAGACATTACTTGTGTGAATCACCTTGAGGCAGCTTTTGTTGTGATTTGGCACTGTATAAATGAAAATAAAGCAGGAGTCTGGAATGGCTTTGCCAAAGCCCCAACCTCAACCCTACTGAAAATTTGCCGGCTACACCGAAAGGCCAGGTCCATGCCAGGAAACCAACCAATTTAAATGAATTTTCAATTTTGCCAAGAAGAGTAATCAAATATTTAGCCAGAATTAATGGTGTATGCAGTACAATCATTCTACTCTGACAAATACATCAATATTTACAACTCTAATTCCAATGAAGTTGGGACATTGTGTAAAATGTAAATAAAAACAGAATACAATGATTTGCAAATCCTCTTCAACCTATATTCAACTGAATACACCACAAAGACAAGATATTTAATGTTCAAACTGATAAACTTTATTGCTTTTGTGCAAATATTTGCTCATTTTGAAATGGATGCCTGCAACACGTTTCAAAAAAGCTGGGACAGTGGTATGTTTACCACTGTGTTACATCACCTTTCCTTCTAACAACACTCAATAAGTGTTTGGGAACTGAGGACACTAATTGGTGAAGCTTTGTAGGTGGAATTCTTTCCCATTCTTGCTTGATGTACGACTTCAGTTGTTCAACAGTCCAGGGTCTCCGTTGTCATATTTTGCGCGTCATAATGCACCACACATTTTCAATGGGTGACAGGTCTGGACTGCAGGCAGGCCAGTCCAGTACCCGCACTCTTTTACTACGACGCCACACTGTTGTAACACGTGCAGAATGTGGCTTGGCATTGTCTTGCTGAAATAACCAGGGAAATCCCTGAAAAAGACGTTGCTTGGATGGCAGCATGTGTTGTTCCAAAACCTGGATGTACCTTTCAGCACTGATGGTGCCATCACAGATGTGTAAGTTGCCCATGCCATGGGCACTAACATACCCCCATACCATCACAGATGCTGGCTTTTGAACTTTGCACTGGTAACAATCTGGATGGTCTTTTTCCTCTTTTGTCCGGAGGGCACGGCGTCCATGATTTCCAAAAACAATTTGATATGTGGACTCATCAGGCCACAGCACACTTTTCCACTTTGCGTCTGTCCATTCCAAATGAGCTCAGGCCCAGAGAAGGCAGCGGCGTTTCTGGATGTTGTCGATATATGCCTTTCGCTTTGCATGGTACAGTTTTAACTTGCACTTGTAGATGTGACGAACTGTGTTAACTGACAATGGTTTTCTGAAGTGTTCTTAATGCAGTGCCGCCTGAGGGATCGAAGGTCACAGGCATTCAATGTTGGTTTTTGGCCTTGCCGCTTACGTGTAGAAAGTTGTCCAGATTCTGTGAATCTTCCGATTATATTATGGACTGTAGATGATAGAATCCCTAAATTCCTTGCAACTGAATGTTGAGAAACATTGTTCTTAAACTGTTGGACTAATTTTTCATGCAGTTGTTCACAAAGTGGTGATCCTCGCCCCATTTTTGCTTGTGAACAGCTAAGCCTTTTGGGGATGCTCCTTTTGTACCCAATCATGACACTCACCTGTTTCCAATTAACCTGTTCACCTGTGGAATGTTCCAAACAGGTGTTCTTTGAGCATTCATCAACTTTCCCAGTCTTTTGTTGCCCCTGTCCAAGCTTTTTTGAAATGTGTTGTAGGCATCCATTTCAAAATGAGCAAATATTTGCACAAAAACAAAATAAAGTTTATCAGTTTGAACATTAAATATCTTGTCTTTGTGGTGTATTCAATTGAATATGGGTTGAAGAGGATTTGCAAGTAATTGTATTGTTTTTATTTACATTTCATACAACGTCCCAACTTCATTGGAACTGGGGTTGTAGTAGATCCTCATTTTGCAGAAATAACAGCCTCTAAACACTTCCTATAGCTTCCAATGAGAGTCTGGATTCTGGTTGAAGGTATTTTGGACCATTCTTCTTTACAAAACATCTCAGGTTTGTTGGTTTCCGAGCATGGCAGCCGCTTAAAATCACACTACAGATTTTCAATAATATTCAGGTCTGGGGACTGATGGCCATTCCAGAATGCTGTTCCTGTTCCTCTGCATGAATGCCTTAGTAGATTTTGCGCAGTGTTTAGGGTCATTGTCTTGTTGAAAAATCCAGCCCCGGCGCAACTTCAACTTTGTCACTGATTCATGAACATTGTTCTTAAGAATCTGCTGATATTGACTGGAATCCATGTGACCCTCAACTTTAACAAGATTCCCAGTACCTGCACTGGCCACACAGCCCAGCACCATGATGGAACCACCTCCAAATTCTACTGCAGGTAGCAAGTGTTTTTCTTGGAATGTCGTGTTCTTTTTCAGCCATGCATACCACCCCTTGTTATGTCCAAATAACTCCATTTTAGTTTCATCAGTCCACAGCACCTTATTCCAAAATGAAGCTGGCTTGTCCAAATGTGCTTTAGCATACCTCAAGCGACTTTTTGTGGCATGTACACAGAAAAGGCTTCCTCTGCATTACAGCATCATACAGCATCTCTTTGTGCAAAGTGCGCTGTATAGTTGAACAATGCACAGAGACACCATCTGCAGCAAGATCATGTTGTAGGTCTTTGCAGCAGGTCTGTGGCTTGACTATTACTGTTCTCACCATCCTTCGCTTCAGCTTATCTGAGATTTTTCTTGGCCTGCCACTTCGGACCTTAACTAGTTATGTGCCTGCGGTCTTCCATTTCTTCACTGTGTACCTCACAGTGAAAGTGACAGCTGAAATCTCTGAGCTAGCTTTTTGTATCCATCCCCTAAACCATGATGTTGAACAATCTTTTGTTTTCAGGTCATTTGAGAGGTGTATATATATATATATATATATATATATATATATATATATATATATATATATATATATATATATATATATATATATATCATGGTTCTCCCGAGACAATGGAACAACGGCGTTGCGCCATTATACTGTGCCGTGCTCTGATGTGTTTTTAATGCAGCCAGGCTGTTTGTGCTGAACGGGCTGCTGCCTGCTATCCCCTCCCCTGCCGGCAGTGAGCCAATCAGAGCCACATGCACTTAATCAACGATCATCTTCACCACACAGCTTCAGTGAAACAATAAAGTGTGAAAAACTGATTCAGAAAGTTTTTCCATCCAGGGTTTCATCTTTAAAAGAGCAAACTTACTTCTTTACTTTTTCCAGAAGTATTTTTTTCGTTTTCTTTTAATTATTGTTGTTTATGCACCAATGACAACAGATCAAATTACTTGTGAGAACTTACTCTGCAATAAATTTTATTCTGATTTGACAATCAAATCAGTCCAGCCAGTCAATCCCACTCCCACTGAAACTTTCCCCCACTCTTAGGAAAATTCCAGTGACTGCAGGGAAAGCTCTGCTGACTGTGGGGAAAGCCCCAGTGGCAGCTGGGAAAGACTGCAGGCTGGGATCCTTTCGGGGGCATGTAAGACCAAATGGAACGTAATAGGCCAAGGCTGTGTCTGGGGTAGTATTTGTCTAGCTTGCCTGGGAGGGTTTTCCAGTAGCTATGTCCCTTTGTTGACTTAGTGGGGGCTCCCTGTGTGCAATCCCACTCAGAAATGTTAAAAAGAAAAAAACTGAACTGTCAACATGACAGCAAAGACTCTGCCTGTCTTACTGGATTAAAGGTACAGTGTCTCATTTTTGAAGAAGAGAGCGTTATGTCCATCAAACATTAATGTGTTTTTAAACTTTTAAATGTTATTTATTTTATTAACTTCAACAGAAACATGCAAAAACGAACTTTGATATTATAACATAAGTGTCATTTTTTGTCTATTATTCTTGCTTTCAATGCATCTAAAACCAGTCAAAATGACTTGCAACACGCGCTGCCTCGGGTGAGGCGCTATACTACTAAAATGTCTCTTTCTCTCTCTCTCTCTCTCTCTCTCTCTCTCTCTCTCTCTCTCTCTCTCTCTCTCTCTCTCTCTCTATATATATATATATATATATATATATACACACACGAGTACACACACACACACATTTTTTATTTTTTATAATTGTCAAGCTTTCAAGCATTTGTTTTCACCTTTCAAACTTAGGTATTACACTGAATCCATATATGACATCATTGTAAAGTGTGAGAAGAGTCAGAACTCTTACCATCAGCATTTGGTTGTAAATCTGAGCTGTTGGTTGGTTGGAATCTTCCACAGTCATCTCCATCAGCTTCTGTTTTCATTTTTCTAAGTTCAGTCGAGTTGGTGGAAAGACGCGTCACTTCTCTGCTCTCATCTCTTTGACTTTGATGAAGCTGTGATGACTGTGGTTTTTCTTCACCTTCACTCTTCACACAGACAACAGTGAAAGGGAACTTAGTGATATCAGCTTCCTCCAGCCCATGAAGCTGCTTTCTCTCCTGACTTACCCAAAGTTCCCCCTGTTCCTCTTTAATGTTTGGAGCCTCTGAGTTCTTTTGGTCCAGACTCTGATTCCTTTCATGCTGCTTTGGCAGAACATCATCTTTACTCACTAACAGCTGCTGCATGTCTGCAAGAATGAATAAAATCATCACCAATATTCATTATAAGACATTAGTGTTTGTAACCCGACTACAACATGTTACTGTTCTGAGAAATTCAGGTCTGGGATCATGTGCACCAGAACTGCACTGGGTCCAGTTTAAATGGACTGCTATGAGCTGTCGGTTGGCTTTAAGTAGAATGTTGTAGGCTGATCGGGAAGGGTGGATGGGGGTCACACACGCACACCACGTTCACTCACGCGCTACATACTATCTGTCTTGCAAGAACAAATTGCACATATGTGTTTTTATGTATATAAATGGTTCTGCCAGTGTGGCATTTACCATTACTATATATGCAGACAGGGGCCAAAAAAAGGACTGCTTTTATACTGCACTCTTCTGCTCAAAGCACCAGCTTCACATACTGATGTCTGCATGCTGCCAAGCAAGGTGCTCAATGGTACACCAGGAGGAACTTGGGGGATTGATGTCCTTCCGTAAAGCCTTCATGATTATCTGGTCTGACAGGGATTTCAACCAAGGATCATCTCATCTCAAGTCCAACCCTTTAATCCATAGACCATCACCTGCCTCTTTTGGTTAGCAATCAATAAAATAAAACCATAACGCATCACACCTAAAACAACCATCTAGATATGTAGGCACATCTGTGGCCTTTTCTAGTTGTTGGTGGAGCCCCGCCGATAAGGTTTTTTTTTTTTTTTAATACTGACACAATACCAGTATTAGCAAGTAAAAAAAAGGATGACACCGATATACCTGCTGATACCTACATATAGAAAATTAGCAACGATTATGAACATTTCATTATTAAACCCTCATGAAACAGAAATGTAATTGAGGTTTGATGTTTTACAGTTTAAACATGAACTTTATTCTAAATAACTATGAACCATCAACGTGCATCACACCACCATCACACTGCCTTCATGCAGACTAGCAGTCACCATGTCATATCGCTCAGCATTTACACAAAATAGGCTTGTCTATTTTGACTCCACCTCGCCAGTGACATTGAGACCACTTTTCTGTTGTTGATGTAAAACACCCATTCAGATTGAAAATTAGTGGCAATTGATTGCGTTTCTCTGTCTCTTGTAGCGAATGTGACCAAAGAGTGATGAATATTCCAGCTCTGATCGACAGCATTGCAAACAATGCCAATACTGATATGTTAATGAAAGGATCATATCAGCGAGTATTACTGAACAATCAGTATATCAGTCACGCTCTAGCTGTTGGTGTCCTCAACAATGGCTCTGTACGATAGATCGTGCTCAAGAGTCACCGTACAGTTTGTGTTTCTTAATGAGTGCTTTTTCCCCCCACCCACATTTATTATATTGTATCAACTGTTTCTGATTTGGGGTTGTAAAAAAAACAAAAACTAAAGATTAACTACATATATAAAACTTTATAAGCTGTGTTATCTTAAATAAATGTTAAACATGGTTTGCAGTTCCAGATTAATTTTATTTGTGGGAGGTGGGACAAAAATGGCCATTTTGATGGTAAAGGTTGCAGACCCCTGCACTCAAGAATATTCATCATTACGTAAATATTATTTTAAAGTTCTTTGGTGTTAGAAGGTAAAGGAAATTTCAAAAGTTAGTAAATGTTTTTATGGTAGGTTGATTTTAAATTGTGAGAGCTGAATTTCGACTGGACTGAATAGACAGAAAGAGCTTGTAAAGAGACGATGCAATATTTTGTTTGGTAGTCTTATTTGAGAAATCAACATCCAGTTATCTTGGGGGGGGGGGGGGGGGCATACAAAATATTATGTTTTTTAGACATTGCAATAAAAGATGGAATGTTGGAATACTTTTAACAACTATCATACCGAATGCGAATGCGCTGAAAATTTAATTTTCATAAAAAAGTCCTGAAAGGGTAAGATGTAGGGCTCTATATCGTGTCCCAAAAAATTTATACAATATGCTACGTATTGTACACCTGATACTCAACACGTATTACGATATCGATACTTATGTGCCTGATACTACTTATATGAATTTTGTTGAAATGCATGCATACATTTTAGTGTGTGTAACACAGTTTTATAATGTGTGTTGTGGAAATATTTTCTTTTGCAAATTTTCACTTTTTCTGTGCCTTTACCCCATCCCAAATTGACTTCACACCAAGTTTGTTTGATAACATTACTAATCCCAAGAGCCTTAATCATTTTCATATTTATAGCTTCCCTAACCCAAACTGACCTGATTTTAAAGCTAGAACCCTAAGCAGACCGTTATGCCCTAGCTTAGACAATGCTTGAAAAAAAGGAAGGAAAAAACCCATATTGCTTCACATCCCACTTTAGTTCTGCAGAAAAGTTAAATTACGTAATTCTAAGTAAAAATATTTTTATATGGCACATCAATTCCACTTAGTACAGAATTGTAGTAAAACATAGCTTTATTCTGTCAATTATATATGTTAATCACATTCCAAAGTTCAGGTAAAATGCCAAATATTAGGACTGTATCTTGAAAACTTTACAGTTACAGCCTTTACAATATATTTACAGTGATTATATACATAGTTTGAATATCTTTCTTACTGAAAGAGTTGGTAAAACATCTCTTATTTACCTCGTAAATTGATTTTGAGTGATCTATTTAATGTTTTACACTGGTTTACAGAAATAAAGGTGAGTTTGGTATTCCTTGCATTGCTGTTTGCTGATAATACATGTCTGTGCTTGTTGCTTCACAGTAGATGACATCATGTGGGATGGGATGTGACAAGAAGCATGAAGTATCGTTCACATTGCCTTTTCGGGCTGTGCCCGGTTGGGCTCCGTGGCAAGCCAAGCCACCAGGCACTCGCTGATGGGCCCTACCTCCAGGCCTGGCTCCAGATGGGGGGGCCCTGGGCGTCCTCCGGGCCAGGTCACATTTTCTCTGCGTCATTTTGTCACGGTGTCTTTGATCAAAATAAATAAAAATGACAACAAAATTAATAAATAAATAAATAAAAACAGATATAATGTAATTTTGAAAACATTTATTGTGCAGATCTCAAAACTACTGGTACAATTTGACGGAAGGTACATCTAAGATGCAAGCCGAGATTTGATGTTTTGGTGAAAGAATTAAATAAATTTATGATCAGCGGCTGAAGTTTCATCTCTTGAACAGTCGATGGCACACCCACTCTGAATACATGAAGTGCTTTCAGGACGGTCACTTCCTCATTTTCAAAACTCAACACAAAACCACCAAAATATTTTATAAAAAATACTTAATTTACTCATATTTGAAGTCAGTCTGGGTAAATTGACGTTACATGGCAGATTTTGTCTTTCTAATCCGGTTTAAAAAAGCCTTGCGTTATTTAACGTGGCACTTTCTCAAATGTTTGATTCAGGTCACGACGGAGCGTTTGCCTTCCCACAGTGCATCACCTGAAATAAATAAACAATGGCTTTGCAAATATCAGTGATAGAACAGGCGTCTCACAAACTTACATGAACAGTAGTGAGAGTCAGTCAACGGCTCAGAACACCCCTGCCGCAGCAAACTGGTTCTCACACACACACACACACACATACACATACACACACACACACACACACAGCAGCTTCACAAAGGAGTTTTCCTGGATCGAAAAACTTTGCAACCGTTATTGCAATTAGTTGGTGGAGTCCAAATCTCTACCGTCGGCCAAAATTATACCAAGTACTGGATATGGATAAACTGGCTAAACTGCGCAGGCCTACAGGGAGCTCATTATTAAGGGAAGGTGATGGTCTAGTGGTTAAGCATTGGGCTTGAGACCAGAGGATCCTCGGTTCAAATCCCATCCTGACTGGAAAATCCCTAAGGGTCCTTGAGCAAGCCCTTGGGCTTAGTTGCTGCCAGTGTGTAGTGGGCACCTTGCATGGCAGCAGCCTGACATCGGGGTGAATGTGAGGCATCGATGTGTAAAGCGCTTTGAGCATCTGATGCAGATGGAAAAACGCTATATAAATGCAGTTCATTTATTAACATGCAAAGTTGGTAGAAAACACTGTTTTCATGATAAAGGAAAAATTCACAAATATTTCCAAAGGCTGTAACTTCAAATATTTGCAAGATACAGACTTAATATTTGGCATTTCATCATAACTTTGTAACAGGAATAACATATCAAACTGACAGAACAGAACTGAGGGGGTGACTTGGGAGCCTCTGGGTGATTTGAGATGGAATGACCCTCATGCTAACAGCCAGATGATGTGCACAGACTTTGAAAAGAAATAAAGCATGAACTTGCTTGTAAAACAACACGGGTGTGCTATTCATTTGTGCTATTCAACCGTGTTACAGATCAAATATCTTTCTTTCCACTCAGTGAAAAACAATGACTTATTACTAAAAAGAATGAATGTCTAAAAAGAAGAATGAAAGAAAGAATGAATATTTCTGCTGCAATAAAAAGTGAAGGCGAGATTGGGCATCACTGCTTCATACCTGGGCAGCACAGTGGCTTAGTAGTTGGCACTGTTGCCTAACAGCAAGAAGGTCACGGGGTCGCTTCCCACCTGGTCCTTTCTGTGTAGAGTTTATATGTTTTCTCCATGTTCGCGTGATTCCCTCTGTGTGCTCCAGATTCCTCCCACCTCCAAAGACATGCAGGTTAGATGTCACTGTAAATTCACCGTAGATGTGCGTGTGAGTGAATGTGTTTGTCCGTCTATGTGTGGTCCTGCGATAGACTAGCGTAATGTCCAGGGTGTACCCCACCTCATGCCCTATGATTGCTGGCATAAGCTCCAGCATGAATGGAGTAAGCAGGTATAGAATATAACACAACGCTAAAATACACTCAGGCCTATGAACATAAAAATAGGAAACAGAATGTGACCTTTAGGCCCATTAAAATAGGTCAAGGTTAGCCATCTTCAAACTTGTCCAAGGTTTGTATCCCAAGAATACTCCCTGTGAAACTGAAGACCATGGCAGCAATAGGACTGGATTTATGCTGAGCACGGACGGACAGATGCAAAGTCTTCGCCATACCCGATGGCCACATTTTGGCCTTGGATAAAAATGAAGGAATAAATGTTTTATAGCTCTGTCAATTTTAAAACGAGGGGATGTTTCACCCGATAAAGAGATCAAGAGCGGTAATAAGAGGATTTTTTTCTAAAACAACATCACTGTAACACAGTGATGATAAAAGGGCGTTCTGTCATATCAAAAGCTTTGCATAAACCCAGGAAAATAATAAAGCATCATCATCATCAGTGCTGGGCAGCATGACGGCTTAATGGTTAGCACTGTAAACTCACAGACAGAAGGTTCCAGGTTCACTTCCTTTCTGTGTGGAGTTCATATGTTCTTTGGCTTTTAACTGAATATTTTTGGGCTGCAGACAAAACGAGACATTTGGATGCTTCGTCTTAGGCTCTTTGAACACTGATTAACATTTTTCACCATTTTTGACATTTGTAGACCTAACAACTAACCGAGAAAATAATTGATCAAATAAAGAAAACAACTTGGTTTCAACTCTAACTACAGCTGAACTATTCATGATTTTTATCATCTTCAAACACAGCTGGTGTCATTTGTAATCATGTGTAAACAGCGTGTGTCTAAAATAAAGTTTAGTGAACAAACCTGCTCTGTTTCAGCAAACTTCGGTTACCAGTCACATCGAACTGGATCACAGAACATCACAGCAACATCTCTTCATTTAAGCCCAGGAGAAAGAGTCGCCTGTTTTTAACCGGTTAGCAAATTATAAATAGCGTAACACAATTTCCGTGTTAATTGCAAACCAAACGTTCAAATGCGGCATATTTACCCATTAGTCCATATTCCACTTTTGAACGTGTTTTGCTACTTTCTAGTCATAACGTCCACAAGCCAAAAAGACCACAGCCAAAACATCCAAATGCCAAAATGCCCACAAATACACCAAAACGTCCACAAATTTAAGCCAAAACATCCACGAGATGTGTTAAAATGACTGTCACTGAACCCCTTCCATGTCCCAACAGCTCATCTCACCTGCAACATGAGAAATGCTAAATCTATTGTAACTAAATACAGTCCTAATAATTTATAATACATTATATTACATTATGTATTATATATATATTTTTAAATTTTGACTCAAAATAATAGTTGTTTTATTTGATGTATTTCCACAGGTCACTATTTTCTCAAAATTCTATAATTTCTACATACCTTATGTGATAAGGTAACAAATAATTTAACAAATACATACAAATAATATAATATTTATTTTATATTCTATTACCAGTAAATTGTGGATGTTTTGATTTGTGGACAGTTTCGTGTGTGGACCTTTTGGCCGTGGACTTTTGGACCTTATAATCAGCTCCAGCGTTGCTTTAATCTTGTAAAGTTAAACGTTCGTCGGGCTCGTCTTTCGGGAACCTTTGAAGGCTTTCGAGAGCACGAAGACACGGAAACAGCAGCGAAACAACATCATAACATTAAACCGGAGCCATCGACTGGTTCCTCGTACATTTAGGGGTTTGTGTACCAGTGTAGTCATGTCTTTTACAGTAAAAATTAATTTCCGATGTTGTTTTAGTGTTGTTGTGGGGTGATACGAGTTGACCTGCTAGTATGCTAGTTACCCGAACTTCAGACATCAGCATCCTGCACGGTGACTCGTTCCTTCTCTTTTTTTTTTTTTTTTTTTTTTTTTTTTTTTTAACAACTGATTTCTTCTTGGTCCTCTGGTTTGATTTTTTTTCAAAATAACTCATTAGCAACACGTAACCGCTGTTTCAACACCCTTGTCAGCTGTTGGACTTTTTCCGCTAACTTCTTTGTTCTTCCGGTTTATTGTGAGTTTTTGCGGATCTGGGCATAGACATTTTAAAGAGTAGACGCCGCATTGGGTGCTGAGGCGCAAGAGATGCGGCCGCCATCTTGGGCCGGTCATCATAGCGATTCCATCACAAGGCACACTGACGGTTGAAAGATAAAGATAAACTTTATTGATCTCACAGAGGAGAAATTCATATGTTACGTCAGCTCTTAAAAAACACACAAGATAGGTGCAAGTAGAGGAAATATATATATATATATATATATATATATATATATATATATATATATATATATATATATATATATATATATATATATATATACACATACATATTCTATTTCTACCTCATTTCTTATGTCGTACTGTTACAAGTATTATTATTATTGCTTATCCTTGCACACGCTGTTTGATGAACATTTTCCTCTACTTGCACCTATCGTGTGTTTTTTAAGAGCTGACGTAACATATGAATTTCTCCTCTGTGAGATCAATATATATATATATATATATATATATATATATATATATATATATATATATATATATATAGTGAGGAAAATGCAATTTTGAAAGTTCTCCCACTTAGAAATCATGGAGGGGTCTGAAATTTTCATCTTAGGTGCATGTCCACTGTGAGAGACATAATCTAAAAAAAAAATTTTATGAATTTTTTTAAATGTATTTGTATGTTACTGCTGCAAATAAGTATTTGAACACCTACCAATCAGCAAGAATTCTGGCTCATACAGACCTGTTAATTTTTCTTTGAGAAGTCCTCTTATTCTGCACTCTTTACCTGTATTAATTGCAGCTGTTTGAACTTGTTACATGTATAAAAGACACCTGTTCACACACTCAGTCAATCACACTCCAACCTGTCCACCATAGCCAAGATCAAAGAGCTGTCTAAGGACACCAGGGACAAAACTGTAGACCTGCACAAGACTGGGATGGACTACAGGACAACAGGTAAGCAGCTTGGTAGAAGACAACAACTGTTATGATTATTTATTAGAAAGTGGAAGAAACGCAAGATGACTGTCAGTCTCCCTCGGTTTGGAATTCCATGCAAGATCTCACTTTGTGGGGTAAGGATGATTCTGAGAAGGCTCAGAACTACACAGGAGGACCTGGTCAACGACCTGAAGAGAGCTGGGACCACAGTCACAAAGATTACATTAGTAACACATGATGCTGTCATGGTTTAAAATCCTGCAGGGCAGCAAGGTCCCCCTGCTCAAGCCAGCACATGTCCAGGCCCGTTTGAAGTTCACCAGTGACCATCTGGATGATCCAGAGGAGGCATGGGAGAAGGTCATTTGTTCAGATGAGACCAGAACAGAGCTTTTTGAAATGAACTCCACTTACCATGTTTAGAGGATGAGAACAACCCACAAAAAAACCCATCCCAACTGTGAAGCATGGGGGTGGAAACATCATACTCTGGGGGTGCTCTTCTGCAAAGGGGACAGGACGACTGTACCGTATTGAAGGGAGGATGGATGGGGTCATGTATTGCGAGATTTTGGCAAACAACCTCCTTCCCTCAGTAAGAGCATTGAAGATGGGTCATGGGTCATACACACACACATATATATAAACGCAACACTTTTGGTTTTGCTCCCATTTTGTATGAGATGAACTCAAAGATCTAAAACTTTTTCCACATACACAATATCACCATTTCCCTCAAATATTGTTCACAAACCAGTCTAAATCTGTGATAGTGAGCACTTCTCCTTTGCTGAGGTAATCCATCCTACCTCACAGGTGTGCCATATCAAGATGCTGATTAGACACCATGATTAGTGCACAGGTGTGCCTTAGACTGCCCACAATAAAAGGCCACTCTGAAAGGTGCAGTTTTATCACACAGCACAATGCCACAGATGTCGCAAGATTTGAGGGAGCGTGCAATTGGCATGCTGACAGCAGGAATGTCAACCAGCGCTGTTGCTCGTGTATTGAATGTTCATTTCTCTACCATAAGCCGTCTCCAAAGGCGTTTCAGAGAATTTGGCAGTACATCCAACCAGCCTCGCAACCGTAGACCAATGTATGATTTTTTTTTAATCATTTATTTGTATGTTACTGCTGCAAATAAGTATTTGAACACCTGTGAAAATCAATGTTAATATTTGGTACAGTAGCTTTTGTTTGCAATTACAGAGGTCAAACGTTTCCTGTAGTTTTACCAGGTTTGCACACACTGCAGCAGGGATTTTGGTCCACTCCTCCATACAGATCTTCTCTAGATCTTTCAGTTTTGGAGTTTCAGCTCCCTCCAAAGATTTTCTATTGAGTTCAAGTCTGGAGACTGGCCAGGCCACTATAGGACCTTGAAATGCTTCTTACGGAGCCCCTCCTTAGTTGCCCTGGCTGTGTGTTTGGGGTCATTGTCATGCTGGAAGACCCAGTCATGACCCATCTTCAATGCTCGTACTGAGGAAAGGAGGTTGCATGCCAAAATCTTGCAATACCTGACCTCATCCATCCTCCCTTCAATATCTGATCACATTTGGACAGACAGAAGCCCTGTGATGATTTAAACTTTTAAAGCACCCGTCGACCACGATCAGGTCGGATCAGGTTTTATCAAAACTGAATAAGCACTGTGACTCTTTAAAGCACTATCGCTGTCGGTGCATTCATCAGACGACATGATCAATCAGGTCCTGAAACGCTGTGATGACTTTTAAAGCGTGATCACTGTTGGTGTGATCAAACACCTGATTGTGGTCGACTGGCGCTTTAAAAGTTTAAATCATCACAGAGCTTTAAAAGTTTAAAGAATCGCAGCACTTCATTCAGGGCAGTGTTTACCACAGGCAGTCTTCAGCATTCTGTACACAATGAAAATGATCCACCAACACACAAACACAAAAAAAATTAATTTCTGTTTCTGACCTGCACCACACCGTGCAATACTGACCTGAACCAGTCGGTGGAAAACAGGGCTGTCGGCATACGCTGGCCTGGTCATCAAGGTGTGACAACTGCATTAATTTATGTCAGCATTTTAAATGGTTTGACAATAAATGGTTTGACAGAGCAACCACACGCTACTATAAGCAAGTCCAGGAATGCAACCATATGCCATCACACACCAGCCTGCACACGGAACAGACTCTGAACTTAACCTCCTGATCAGGAGTGAGTGACTTAAACCCCGGCTTTGAGCTCAGTTGTTGTCGGATTCTTCCTTTCCACGAAGCCAGAATCTTAATGCAGAATCCATAACCTTGTCTACGCTGTCGCTTCCATGCGCTTTGACGTCTGAGCTTCCTGCAGCTTATCTCAAGGTAGCCTGGCTACCTCTAATTTCTGTATTAGAGCTCGTTGATGTTTTGGTGTTTCCAGAACCCTGTGTAGCTTCCATGCTGCACTGCTCCTGGCTCATGATCAGAAGCTCATGAGCATCAAGTGCGAGGAGATGATGAACTGCAAGTGCATCTCGGCTCTGCAGTGCGCCACCTGGAGGGAAAACAGACGAACAACACACAAACAGGACAGGATGTTTATCATCTGTATGTATTTACGTTCAGTTTCTTTTGGTGGCCATTTTGAAAGTTACATGCCACGCCTACTTAATTTGCATATATCACTGGTGTCCACCTCTTAAATAGTTAATTATAACCTAAAGATTGAGTGGGAGACGCTTCATGCTTTCTTTAAAATGTGAACAATTGGCCCATTTGTGGCACCTTAGACCCTGTACTACGTTGCACCAAAGTAGGATTCAGACATCCAGGATAAATAACTGAGTTGAGTTCAATAAATCCAAAACAAAACTGTCCAGGCTTAATTGGTTGCACAAAGACCAAGCCAGGTGAAACCAATCCTGGATCAGTGCATGCACACGGCATCCTCAAACAGACCCTGCTATCGATCACCGATTCATCGTGGCAACTAGAGCGACATACTTTTCCCTGTTAGAGACAGAAATCCTCATGGAGGCTTATGAGGAGGTATGCCAAAACAAAAAGAAACAGTTATAAAATAATGGCAGAAAGTGTGGCAAAGTATTGCAGGCTGCCTGAATGCACAAGTAGTGCACAAATACACACTCGCTGCTCCGCTGAAACAAACCATGACAACCACAATCCAAGCAGTTAATTAACATCTCCAAAAATGTAGTTAGATTATGAATATGAATCAGTTGAAATTCACTGTATTGATAAATAGATGAGCTCACTCAATTGAATTCCCCTTTGGGATAAATTTTGGGTTTCGAGTTTCAGCTCCTTCCAAAGATTTTCTATTGAGTTCAGGTCTGGAGACTGGCCAGGCCACTCCAGGACCTTGAAATGCTTCTTATGGAGCCCCTCCTTAGTTGCCCTGGCTGTGTGTTTTGGGTCATTGTCATGCTGAAAGACCCAGCCATGACCTATCTTCAATGCTCTTAATGAGGGAAGGAGGTTGTTTGCCAAAATCCTGCGATACATGAACCCATCCATCCTCCCTTCAATACGGTGCAGTAGTTCTGTCCTGTTTGGAGAAAAGCACCCCCAAAAATGATGTTTCCACCACTATGCTTCATGGTTGGGATGGTGTTCTTGGGGTTGTTCTCATCCTCCAAACATGGCGAGTGGAGTTGATGCCAAAAGCTCTATTTTGGTCTCATCTGACCACATGACCATCTCCCATGCCTCCTCTGGATCATCCAGATGGTCGCTGGCAAACTTCAAATGGGCCTAGACATGTGCTGGCTTGAGCAGGGGGACCTTGCTGCCCTGCAGGATTTTAAACCATGATGACGTAGTGTGTTACTGATGTAATCTTTGTGATTGTGGTCCCAGTTCTCTTCAGGTCATTGACCAGGTCCTCCTGAGTAGTTCTGGGCTTTCTCAAAATCATCCATACCCCACAAGGTGAGACTGTGCATGGAGGCCCAGACTGAGGAAGATTGGCAGTCATCTTGTGCTTTATTCCATTTTCTAATAATTACGCCAACAGTTGTTGCCTTCTCACCAAGCTACTTGCCTGTTGTCCTGTAGCTCATCCCAGCCTTGTGTAGGGCCACAGTTTTATCCCTGGTGTCCTTAGACAGCTCTTTGGTCTTGGCCATGGTGGATAGGTTGGAGTGATTGTGTGGAGAGGTGTCTTTTATACAGGTGCAATTAATACAGGTAATGACTGCAGAATAGGAGGGCCTCTTAAAGAAAAACTAACAGGTCTGTGAAAGCCAGAATTCTTGCTGGATGGTAGGTGATCAAATATTTATTTCATGCAATAAAATGCAAATTAATTATTTAAAAATCATACAATGTGATTTGTATGCACATTTCAGAGTGGCCTTTTATTGTGGCCAGCCTAAGACACACCTGTGCAATAATCATGCTGTCTAATCAGCATCTTGATATGCCACACATGCAGTGGCGGTCCTAGAGTGATTTACTCCCCGGGCGAAACCCCCCACGCACACACTAACGTGGCCTCCGCCCCACCACCCATGAAAACATTAACTTCGTCCAAAACACCCACAATCCCACAAATTAACTCACAACAGCTATTTTCAAGAACAAATTTCCGGTTTTAATGACTACTGCAATAACAAACACAAAGAAATTGGCACAGTCTAATGTGTCATCATCCATGGACTTATCTGCAATGATCATCTCAAATGTTTGCAGGAGGGCATCATAATTGTTTGCCACAGTGCTCACTATCCGTGACGTGAAATTCCATTGAGTAGGAGCATTTCTGGGCAACCTTGAGCAGCCTGCAGACTCAAGAAAAGACATCGTCTGTGGATTTTGAGAAAAAATGTGGCAAACCCAGAGAGTGATGCAAAAAATATTCTGCACTCAGATAAGCATTTAGCCCCCTGAAACACAACCAGATTCAGTCTGTGTGCATAGCAATGCACAAACATTGCACTGGGGGCTATTGCTTTAACTTTGGCCTGCAAACCATTGAGAGCTGAAGCCATGACAGCAGCCATGGCTTCTTCGTAAAGAAGACTATCAAATGGCTTCGCCAAAATCCGGTCCACAACATTCAAATTGTCTGCCATTATGTGCAGCTTGCTACCTAGCTAGCTCGCGAGCTGGGACTGGCGCGAGGCTAGTGTGAAGTGTATCTGCCTGTGAGTGCTTTGTGACGGTGGAGGAGCTCAGCAGCACCCGCTGCTCGGTAGGGACAGAAAATGCGATAGAAGTCAGAGTGATAGAAGTCAGTCTCCAAACACAAGCAGCTACAAAAAAAAAACCCCACCAGAAATAGAAGCTCGATTTGTTGCTAGTCGTTTTTAACAAAGAAAATGCCGCTAAGAGGATTACGAAAGTCTCCGGTTCAACTCAGAACAGAATGAAAACTAAAAAAATGCTCCCATGGATGTTTACACCAAAAAAATCGCTGATTCGCTCATTTCGCTGTCAATCAAAAAGGGATTCAGCCTCAGACAGATCATCCAATCATCATGCAGAAGCTGAGCGTCCGGGCCGGCTGAGGCCAGCCCACTGCCCCATAGACCCCCAGACACGCTGAGCGTCCAATGGGCGGGACAAAGCCCAGCATTTATCCAATGACTCGTCTCGTTTTGCTGCACTCTTTGTGTCGCTATTGAACTCTGTGGATGCTCAGCGTCCACACTGTTTAAAGCACTGTGAAGCTGCTGAATGAGGAAAGCCGCGTCCTTACCAGTGATAAGAAGCTGATTCTGAACAAAAGTTGAGCGCGTTGTAACCACAACTCCCCCCCGTTTTTTTTTTTTTTTTGTGGGGGGCGGGGCAGTTTTTTTTCTGCACGGTCATGCCCCCCCCACCACCACCAGCGATGCCGCCCCGGGCAGCTGCCCGGTCGGCACGCCTCCAGGACCGCTCCTGCACACGTGTGAGGTGGGATGGATTATCTCTGGAGAAATGCTCACTAACATGGATTTAGACCGGTTTGTGAACAATATTTAAGAAAAATTGGTCTTTTGTGTATATAGAAAAAGTTCAGCTCATGAAAAATGGGAGCAAAAACAAGTGTTGCACTTATATTTCTGTTCAGTGTATATTTAAATATAATGTGTGTGTTTGTATGGATTAAACATGACTGGGCCAAAATGGACATGCAGTAAATCGAGATTAAATAGAAAAACATCCTGCAGAACGTGCCCTGACTAATATGCACATGCCTACATTGTACATAGAAGGTGCCTGCTCACACATTGTCTGTACTGTTGTAGCAGTCAAAAAGAAAACCTGCAAGCAAGGCACGGGTGGTGGGTCACCAAAAGCTGACCTCACACCAGCAGAGGACATAGCCTTGGCACAAAGCATAGGCAGGCCTTTGTTTGAGGGGATCAGGCACATGACGGTGATGATGATGAGACCATCTCTTTGGATTCCAGAAGGCATGAGGTATCTTCAGGTATCATGTCAAGCTTGTGGAAGTAATGCATTGAGGCTTTTCAGGTTTCAAATCCCGCAAAACCTCAGAGGTTGCAGCGCTGCGAGATCTCAGTAACACTGAGAACTGCATTGAGACGCTCTGATCACGCCGCACTTTAACCGCTGCACGGACAACAGCATTAACATCGCAACATAAAACTATTTTTATATTGTGCCTAAAACTCTCATGAATATATTGTCTGGGTTTTTAGACATGTTATTGCGTTTGTTTTACGTAAACATACGAGAATCACAGGCTGTCTCTCCGTTATTTTCAATGGGAGCTGCTGTGAGCTACAATCACTTCATGTTCATGTCGTTCTGGGAGAAAGTGAAGTTTGCTCCTTAACGTCTTGATTATTGTTCTTTACAACACTGTTTGTCCTCTTTGTTCCAGACTAATATACGAGGTGTATTAGAAAACTAACCGGCAGTTTTATATAAAAAAAAACTATATGGATTTGAATCACGTGCGATTATACCAGACATGCTTGAACCCTCGTGCGCATGCGTGAGTTTTTTCACGCGTGTCGGTGACGTCATTCGCCTGTGAGCAGGCTTTGAGTGAGCACTGGTCCAGCCCTCTTGGCTGAAATCCTTTGTCTGAGACGCTGCTGGAGACACCGCGCGTTGCTTTATCAAAATTTTTTCGGGACCTGTGAGGGATATCCGAGTGGACACTATTCGAGAAATTCTGCTGGTTTTCGGTGAAAAGTTTAATGGCTGATGAGAGGTTGTGGAGTTTCTTCGCTTTGACAGCTCACAAAGCGGATCGGCGCGGTCGGAGGTGGCGTCCGTCTGGCTGTTTCGAGCTGAAAACTTCTAATTTAAGGCTCTGTTCACCCAGGTCATCGTCAGAGAACATAGAAGTTTCAGAAGAAGTCAGCATGAGGAGTTTATGCGGACATTCCACTGTTAAAGGAGATTTTGTAATGAAAGAACGTGCGGGCAAATTTGCAGAGTCGGTTCTGTGACGCCGCCGCAAATCCGTCT